>NC_044328.1:22700998-23435998 GCF_007399415.2 Gopherus evgoodei | reverse complement strand
ACACAACTAGTAATGGGTGAAACATAATAGACAATATGCCCTTAGAGGTCGGGGACTAGCCTGTAAAAATGTTGTACCAGTAATAGGCTGTAATTTTTTATTTTTATTTTTAGATTTAGCAATTTTTAGTATGTTGTTATTTGCATGTAATAATTGACTGACATGCTTTTTTTGTGTGTGTTTGTTGTAAAAACTGAGTCACCTTTGTTTTTGACAACAGGTGATTAGTTAGATTGTGCCAATTAAGGCCAAGGATAACAGAGAAATTAACTGGGGTGGCAGTTATAGTGCTTTGTGTTTTTTTATTTTTGGTAAATAGTATGTGTGATTACTAGTATATAATATATGGACATTATATTTACATTTATTTACTAGGGGTTGGCTAATATCTGCATTTTTAAAAAAATATTGTCTTTTAGGATGTAACATACATATTGTTTGTACAAAACATGTAAAATTTTTTAGTTTGTTTTATATATATACGTTTTTAATAATGTGGTTTTGCTGCATGATTTTGTGGTGATAGATAGGGACAAGCACACCCATTTTGTAGGGCTTTACTTCGTACACCCTTGGGGGTTTAATAATTTTTTTTTTATTTTTTTTTAGTCCACTGATTCATACCCTGGGGTAGTCAAAAGGATTTTATGGTTAATTTTGGGAGCGGGCTTATTTTTTATATGTTTGTTTTTATAGATTGTTGGTGGGCAATTTTAATAATAATTTTCCTTAGTAACAAATTAGGCTTAACCATGCCAGAAACATACATGTTTGTTGGTGTTAAGCAAGAACTTCTTTTGTTGTTTTAAAAGATATGTTAATACCCGAATATTTTTACCCAAAACATTTTGTGTTTAAGTGATGTTAAACCGAAAATTTGCATTTTAGTACATTTTATAGTTAAGGCAGTTTTATTTATTAATTTTATTTGTATTAAGTTTATAGTAGTGTTTGCTTGCTTGTGAATGAGACTATTTTGCAGTTGTGATAAGGAACTTAATCTATTTTTAAATATTTTTAGGTTGATAGTATTTATAATTTTTACTTTAAACCAATTTTTGTATATGGTGTTTATTATATTTTGTTTTGTTTGGCTATTGGAGTGTTGATGTGTTTTTATTTAGGCCGTTATAATAGGAAGGGAATAGGGTGAACATTTGGGTTTTAATTTGGACATGCTTAATTGAGTTTAATTTATACTAATTTTTATTTTTATTAATAGTGGATTTAATAAAAATTTTATTGGATTATTCTGAGTTATAAACAATTTTTTTATTAAACTGGGGTATTTCTTTGAATGCATAGTTTTTGGTTTAGGTTTTGATGCATGTGTTTGGGAACCATAGGTTTAATTTATTAAGGGGTATTGGATAGTACCCCACAATAATTGTAAGTATTGTTTTGTTTTTATAGGCTTATTTTATTGATATGGTAATTGTGGGTAGCTGAAACTTTAGGTAGTATTTTTATAGGGACTTTTTATTTTAATGTATTTTTAGTGGTTTGGTATTTTTGTGATGTTTATAAGGTGAATTTTAAGGAGGTTGGAGGGGGTTGGTTTGTTTTTAGGCATATACATGGGTATTTTTTAAGGGTTTTAAGATTTAGCTAGTATTTTTATTATACCATTTTATGAGGATTACTGGATTATGGGTTGGAATTTATGATTGGTTGTCAGGGAATGAATTATTTTTTAAATATTGGTTTATAAGGAGGGCTGCATTTTTTTTTATGATTGCTTTAGTTATTTGGGCACTAAGAGTTTTGAGAAGCAGGTAAAGCTAGATTTTACACTGAAGTTTTATTTTTTGTGGATTAAAATTGTGGTGGTTAAGCAGCACTTTGTGCTTAGGTTTGGGGATTTTTTAAAAACATTATTATTTATGTAAACAATTTAATTTGTGAAATATGTATTTATTTTGGTTTTTTTTTAAATATAGTATTTTAATAGTCAAAGCTGGTTTATTATGGAGTAAGGGCCTATTTATTTTGATTTTAGTGAGTGATTTTATTTTTTATTTTACAGTATATGATTTTTTGTTTTGTTTTTCATAGGGGTGCCTTTGTGGGCCTTTGTTTTTGAATTTTGTTGTTTATGTGTTTGATGGCCTGATTAACCCTATACTGGAGGGTGATTTTATTTTTTTCTGTAATTGTTTGAGCCATTGAAAAGAATTATGCTGGGTTATATTAGAGCCTTTTTTAAAAATGTTGTATTAGATAAGTAGGATTAATTATTAGGTGCATTGGATGTTCCAATGGAATTTGAAAGGGTTGAAGTTTTGGTTTTAGTTTAGTATTACTGCGGATGGCAGCCAAAATTAGAGGCAGTTTATTTGGCCAGGTTTTTTGTGTGATTTACTATTTTTTGGAGCGCTTTTTTATTAGTGTGATTTATGCACTCTACTTAGCCTGAGGACTGAGGCCGGTACAGTATATGGAGCTTTTGTTTAATTTTTAAGGCTTGTATTATTGTGGTAAAGATTTTTTTAATAAAGGCTTTTTTATTGTTAGAATTTATTATTTTGGCGGTGCCATATTTACATACTACCTTATTAAAGAACTTTTTGGCTACTACCTTGGTGCCCTTATATTTAGCAGGAAATGCTTCCACCCGTTTTGAAAAGGAATTAATTATTACCAATAAATATTGGATTTTTTTCCATTTTTAATTTATTAATAAAATTAATTTGAACCCCATGCTACGCCCCAAGCCTTTGTTGTGCATTACGGGTTGCCAGTGTGAAGGATGAGCCTTTCGCACCCATGTTTTAACATTTTTATATATTTTTATTTTGCTACTAGCATTAGCTTTTGTAAAGTTATTTTATTTTTTTATGCATAAATTGATGGGCTGCATTAAGTAACTTCTGTTTTTTTATTTTTGGGGAATTTGGTTTCTTGTATATAGCTGTTTGTAGGGTTCCATTGCTGAAGCTGATCATGATGTTCAGGAAATTCATGCTAATGTGGGAGTGTTCCAGAGAGAGTTTAATGGATGAATGGTAGTTGCTGAAGGATGTGGTGGAAATCTGAGGGTGTTTAAGATGTCTGTCCAGAGGATGAAAATATCATCAATGGATCTCAGGTATATCATTTAATTACTACTTATGCTAAATGATCTTGTATTTAGCTATTCCTTTCTTCTGATTTTTGTTCAATAATCCTGCATGAGAACTGGTGCAAATTTTGGAATCCTGGTTGTTCATAGATGGGAAGTAGTAGGATGGGCTAGATTAGTGTATTCATCAAGATTCATCTCCACAAGCAGCGTCGAGTATTTGCATTGGGTTTGTTATTGGTATAAAACCCAACAGAGAAGCTGCAGTTTAAACACAGCTGCAGCACTCTAATTTTAGTAGAGAGCTGTGATAAAAGGTTTTCAAGATCAGGAAGGTTTTTTTTAATATTGTTAGGGTAGTTTATGTGTTGGGACTGCAAACCTTGTTATCATTAATAATGTCTTTTATATTATAGTATACATCTTATTTCATGTTCAAAATTAAATTAGCAGCCATCAGCACATCATAAATTCCACAAGCATAAAGGATAGGCAAAAATATAATAGAAAACTATTTGTGTGGGAAGTGGTAGTTTTCAAATAAAAATACGTGCTTAACTATCAGTTTCTGTCACACCAGTTGGTCTTTGCTTTGAAGGATCTATTTAATTATCTTCTTTGTTTAAACCCTGCAGGGTGTAAATTCAAGCATATTTTAGGGAAGAATGCTCACAGAAAATAAAATCTTTCTGGCAAGAACCCCGTTCTGCTTTTATTTTTAATATACAGTGGTGCTATTTTCAGCACTATAGCTAAGGATCTGTGTCATTGTTCCTACTAAAACATCCATCTTCAGGGTTTATAGAGTGACTGTGAAAAATTTGCCCTATGGCAATGTCATGCAAGTGTTGTTTGGATTGAAAACTCCTTGGTGCATGTTCTGTATGGTGCAAAGCACACTGTTGGCAGTCCACTAGTAATAAAACTAACAGAATACAACATTTTAATAAGTTAATATTAATTTTTCAGTACATTGAAAACACTCAAAGGTAAAGAGAAGTTAAAGGTAATTACAGCATAAGAAATTGAGACACAATACAATCACACTAATTGTACTGAATATATATTGTATAAAGGGGATATTCATACAATGCATCCATGGACACACATAAAGGATCCAATCATCAGGCAAGACTCTAGTTGACTTCAGTTTGACTCTTGTGCCTAAGTAAGGCAAGATCAGGCACAAAAGTACATTCAAATACTGCACTTCTTGTCTATTATCATACGTCCCACTAATCATTACAAATACATGCAAACAGTACTTTGTCTTTGAGTAGGGATTTTTTAATGTCTTTTGATTCAGTCTGCAAAACAATTATAGAACTCTGTTTTATAGTTAAGAAGGATGTGATGGGAATACACCCATGTCCCAAGAAACCACCAGACAGTTTTACTAGAGTTGTCCAGCTAGGGCCAAAACCTACAAAACAATTTTCCTGGCAGTCTTTGGGAGAGCAGACAAGGCCAGCAAGAGTTAAATGGCTGAAGGCCCGATTCAGTAGGGGCTCATTAAACTAGAAGACCCTCTTCTGAGGAGTAGGAAAGGAGCAGTTGGTGGTGGTCCTGGTCTTAATCTAAGGGGAAGAGTGCAAATGCACTGATCTGACTGTTTGCAACCTTCACAGGAGGAATAAAGTAAAACCCAGCAAAGGGCAGAACTTTGTGGATTGTATATTCTGTGAGCCACTAGGAAGCCCACCCAGGGTCATATTGTATTAATTTATCATTCTCTCAACTTGGTCATAAATCCCTGTATTTCCTTAGACAGTGGTCCTTGCCTGCTGAAAAATCATTTACAACTTAAGTACTATCTGTGTCCGTGTTTTTTTCTTGTTAATAGGGAAGCTTTTCTCCTGTATATTTGAAATGTTTTTGAACAGGTATAAGTCCCACTACTACTCTTATATGGGATAAATATCAGAGGGGTAGTTATGGCAAAAAACATCAAAACACATATCCAGTCAGTTATAGTCCTGGTAAAAAATATATTTAACCTTATCCCATATAAAAATAACGAGGAGTCTGATGGCACCTTAAAGACTAACAGATTTATTTGGGCATAAGCTTTCATGAGTAAAAAACCCCACTTCTTTATGACCAAATAAATCTGTTAGTCTTTAAGGTGCCACCGGACTCCTCGTTATTTTTATATGGGATAAGGTTAAATATATTTTTTACCAGGACTAAAACTGACTGGATATGTGTTTTGATGTTTTTTGCCATAACTTATTCCATTAGTTCCCCTTCCCCCCATATTCATCCAGCTCATGTAACTAGGGCAAGAGGTATGTAGCTGGGAGTGGAAGTGAATAATTCATCAATATAGTCATAATATAACTTCTCTGGTGAATTTCATGAATACTTTCAAATTAAATATTCAGTTTTTTGGGTCAATATTCAGTTCTAGATAGACTTTTCAAATGTATGAACACAATTATATTTTCAGCCACTGGCAGGCATCAGGAAAGGATTATTTTTCCCTCAATGTATTATGGGGTTATTTTTAGTGTCCTTCCTCTGAAGCATCAGGATGGCCAGGGCTGGAGATGGGACACTAGGTACGCTGGGCCAGGAATCTGAGGTGGCACTAAGCGCTCTCTCTCTCTCATGTGTGTGTGTGTTGGGACTTTCGCCTTTCTCTTCAGTGTGTGGGTACAGGTCATGTGCCAGGATTATCTGATTAGATCTCACTTAATTATTTCCTTGCCATTGCAGGGGCTTCAAACATTAGTGCACCTCAGAATTCCCTATTCTCTCCCTCTGGCATGTAATAGTCTAGTCTCCTGTGCCAACATTTTTATGGCTGACCTGGAACAATGCTTCCTCAGCTCTTGTCCACTCACGCCCCTTCTCTACCTACGCTACATTGATGACATCTTCATCATCTGGACCCATGGGAAGGAGACTCTGGAAAAATTCCACCATGATTTCAACAGCTTCCACCCCACCATCAGCCTCAGCCTGGACCTATCTACACGGGAGGTCCACTTCCTAGACACCACAGTGCAAATAAGAGATGGTCACATTACCACCACCCTATACCGAAAACCTACCGACCGCTATGCCTCCCTTCATGCCTCTAGCTTCCATCCTGGGCACATCACACGATCCATTGTCTACAGCCAAGCACTGAGGTACAACTGCATCTGCTCTAACCCCTCAGACAGAGACCAACACCTACAAAATCTCCACCAAGCATTCTCAAAACTACAATACCCGCATGAGGAAATAAGGAAACAGATCAACAGAGCCAGACATGTACCCAGAAGCCTCCTACTGCAAGACAAACCCAAGAAAGAAACCAACAGGACTCCACTGGCCATCACATACAGTCCCCAGCTAAAACCCCTCCCATGCATCATCAGGGATCTACAACCCATCCTGGACAATGATCTCACACTTTCATAGGCCTTGGTGGCAGGCCAGTCCTCACCCACAGACAACCTGCCAACCTGAAGCATATTCTCACGAATAACTGCACACCGCACCATAGTAACTCTAACTCAGGAACCAATCCATGCAACAAACCTCGATGCCAACTCTGCCCACATATCTACACCCGCGACACCATCACAGGACCTAACTAGATCTGCCACATCATCACTGGTTCATTCACCTGCATGTCCACCAATGTAATATATGCCATGATATGCCAGCAATGATCCTCTGCTATGTACATTGGCCAAACTGGACAGTCTACGGAAAAGGATAAATTGACACAAATCAGATATTAGGAATGACAATATACGAAAACCTGTAGGAGAACACTTCAACCTCCCTGGCCACACAATAGCAGATCTAAAGGTGGCCATCCTACAGCAAAAAAACTTCAGGACCAGACTTCAAAGAGAAACTGCAGAGCTTCAGTTCATCTGCAAATTTGACACAAACATAAACAAGGACTGTAACTGGCTTGCCAACTACAAAACCAGTTTCTCCTCCCTTGGTTTTTCACACCTCAACTGCTAGAAGAGGGCCTCATCCTCCCTGATTGAACTAACCTCGTTATCTCCAGCCTGCTTCTTGCTTGCATATATATACCTGCCCCTGGAAATTTCCACTACCTGCTTCCGACGAAGTGGGTATTCACCCACGAAAGCTCATGCTCCAAAACTTCTGTTAGTCTATAAGGCGCCACAGGACTCTTTGCTGCTTTTACAGATCCAGACTAACACGGCTACCCCTCTGATACTAATCTCCTGTGGGTGTCATTTACTTTTGTCTCATTTCCATTGCTGCATTTAGTGTGCAAGTGCTTGGTGGTGTAGATGGTCGGTGATATACAGGATATGATCTAATGGTCCTTTCTGGCCTTAAACTCCTGACTTTAAGTAGGACTGCACATGTACTCACAATTACTTGATGTGAATGTGACAAAAGGAAATCGAACGTATAGGCTGCTGGGACTAATACATTTCTTTCTCCCTTAATCAGACAGGATAATACATTTCTTTCTCCCTTAATCAGACAAATCTGGAGTCTACTTACATAGATAAGTCTAATATGAAAGGACAGGAAAAGACTTAAATCCTCCAATAGTTTTTAGGCCTGATTTTCTCCTATTAGGGCTCCTCCATAAATCTCCCCTTTCAAGAGGGAAGTCACATGTTCAGCACAGTAGGAGAGAATTTCTTTGAAGCACAGAGGGTTGTCCTGATCCATTGAGGGGAGAAGTGGCCAGACTCTAGCAGAAATGGAATTGCAAAGATTCTATATGAAAAAATTAACCCAAAAGGAGAAAAAATAAGAATAAAACCAAATTCTGGGATTTTCTTTCTTAAATGTCTTTGAATAAGAGACAAGATGACAAAAAAGCAGAATAGTGCTGGGAGATGGAATTGTTCAAATGTGATCTAGTTCTAAGATTAAGTTCTGATGAAATGTGAATGATTTTCCCACTAAATTCAAGTCCTCTAATGGAACAGAACTGCTGGCTACTGCTAAAGGTACTGAATGCAATAGACTCCTAGAAAGGGCCACCAGATTCGAACAGACTGTTGGGGCATTGAGGATTAATGGGGATGTTAGTGACCAACTTCTAGTCAAAGGATCTATAGAACTTTAATCTTTCTTTTTTTTCTCTCTGTGAGCTCATTCTAGTTTTTGGTTTGTTTGTTTGTTTTTTTACTTGTAAGAAAGCAAAATCTTAACCTAGGCTAATATCAGCTATGCTAATCTCAGTGGAAAGCAATGAGTAATTGGCACATTAATGTAAATTCTTTGGAAGAGGAGAAAAACACTTACTTTGAGTTTTAACATTTTAAAAGTCATCCTTGTTGTTTCTCACTCTGATACTCAGTTGTTTTTTCCTAATTCTATATTTGCTGTTTCTTTTTGGGGATCAAGTTAAAAAGGGAAGAGGTTATCATATAATTTTAGAAATGCAGGGATCGAAGAGACCTCAAGAGGTCATCTAGTCCAGCCCCCTACACCTGAGGCAGAACCAATTATATCTAGACCATCCCAGAGCAATGTACAAAACATTCAATTTGCAAACGCCTGAAGGATGAAGGGATAATCATTAGCAGCTCACATGGATTTACTAAGAACAAATCATACTAATCCATCTTGATTTCCTTCTTTGACTGGGTAACTGCTTTGGTGGATAGGGGGAATGTAGCTGACATAATATATCTGAACTTCAGCAAGGCTTTTCACATAACCCCCATGACATTCTCACTTAATACAGGCCAGAATACAAGCCTTATTTTGCAACTGCATCACATTGTTGACTTATATTCATGGTGTAATCCACTGTTTTTCCTAGATCCTTTTCAGCGGTATTACTGCCTAACCAGTTATTCTCCATTTTGTATTTGTGCATTTGATTTTTCCATAAGAGTAGTTTTTTGGACTTGTCTTTGTTCAATTTCACCTGTTGATTACAATTTCTCCAATCTATCAAGGTAGTTTTGAACTCTAATCCCGTCCTCCAAAACCCTTGTAATCCCTCCCATTTTGGTGTCATCTGCAAATTTTATAATCGTAGTCCCTACTCCATTATCTAAGTCATTCATGAAAGTATGGCAAAATACTGGATGCAGGACAGGTCCCTGTGGGACCCCACTTGATATGCTCCTCCCTCCTTCCTCCAGTTAGACAGTGAACCATTAATAACTGCTCTTTGAATCAGTCTTTCAACCAGATATGCAACCACTTTATAATAATTTCATTCAGATCACATTCTCTAGTTTTGCTGATTAGAATACCATTGTGGGATGTTATCAGAAGCCTTACCAAAATCAAGATAAATCAGGTCCATAGCTACCCCATATCCACTGGGCCACTAACCCTGAGAAAGAAGGAAATGAGGCCGGTTTAGTATAAATTGTTATAGATAAATCCATGTTGGCTATTACTTATCATCTTATTATTCTCTAGATGTTTATAAATTGATTAATAATTTGTCCCAGAATCTTTCTAGCTGTCTAAATTAGGCTGACTGGTCTATAATTTCCGGAATCCTTTTTGTTCCTCTTTTTAAAGATAGGAATTTTTTGTCCTTCTCCAGTCTTCTGGGATCTCATCCAGCCACGGAGAGTTCTTGAAGATAATCACTAATAGTTCTGAGATATCCTCTAGTGAATTTCATCAGGCCCTGCTGACTAGAATACATTTAACTAAATAGTTTTTAACCTGTTATTTCCCTGTTTTGGCTTGTTACTTTCCCTTTGTTGTTAGTATTGATTGTATTAAGCATCCAGTCACAACTGACTATTTTAGAGAAGACTGAACCAAATTAATCATTAAAAAACTCAGCCTTTTTTGTGTCATCTGTTCTCACTTCTTCCCTGCTAAGTAGTGGACCTACATTTTCCTTTGACTTTCTCCTAATGTATTTATAGAGTTATAAATTGCCTTCTTACTGCCTTTTATATCCTTTGCTAGCTATAACTCATTTTGTGCCTTAGTCTTCCTGATCCCTTTGTTTCCACATGCTTGTGCTGTTCTCGTTACATTCTTAACATTTGTCCATGTTTCCACTTTTTAGAGGATTCCTTTTTGATTTTCAGGTCATTATAGAGTTCCTGATGCATCCATATTGGCCTCTTATTGTTATTCTAATTCCTTCTTATTAGGATAGTTTGCTGTTTTACCTTTAATATTGTTTCTTTGAGAAATTGCCAGCTATTCTGAACTCCTTTTTTCCTTAGATATTTCTTCCCAAGGGCTCTTACCTGCCAGTTCTCTAAGTTTGTTGAAGTCTGCTTTTTGTGAAATCCATCATCCTTATTCTGCTGCTCTCAATCCTAGCTTTCCTTGGAATCATGAAGTCATCATTTCATGATCACTTGGACCCAAGTTGCCTTAGGTTCACAAATAATTCATCCCTGCGGGTCAGAATCAAGTCTAAAATAGCTGCCACTCTGGTTACTTCCTTCACCATCTGAAACAAGAACTTGTTCCCAGTACATTCTAAGGTTATTGGACACCTTGTGTGCATATTTTTCCCAGCAGATGTCTGGGTAGTTAAATTCTGCCATCACTACCAAGTCTTATGTTTTGGGTATGTATTTGTTCTAGCTTGTGAACTAGAATCCAAATTTACAGCTCCAGAGATTTAATTTTAACTAATCTTTAACTATCTGGAACTATAGCTAGCTAGCTAGATAGCTATCTAGGTCTGGTATTCCTTCCTCTCATGGAGTCCAATACAAGGCCCATCAAAGTCATATGCCTCAATTAATGAAAGCATCTATATTGAGGACAGCTGAAACTAATTATGCCCCCCAATTTCTTGTTTAGAAAGCACTTCAGCACATGTTAAACTGTATATGCATAAGTCCTGTTAAATTTAAAGCAAAGTTTAAGTAAAGGATATGGTTATTCATATATTTAAGTGCTTTTCAGAATCAGGCCCATAATTAGTTTCTAGATAATAACTATTAAGACTTGTTCGGTGTCTGAACTGACCTGTGACTGTTACTTCAGAATTATAGAATTTAGAAATGGAAAATGTCTACTAGATTTTCCATTCAGTTTCCTTAAATAGATGTTTAACTTAACTGTCTATGTCCATACAACACAGCTTCCAGCATTTCCCTAGGAACATCCTAATGACTCCCATTGTCAGGAAGTTTGTCCTGATATGCAGCCTAAATGTTCCCTTTCTTCATTAAACCCAATTACTCCTCATCACATCCCTTGCTATCCTAGGCCTGGTCCACACTACGCAGTTAAATTGATTTAAACAGCGTTAAATTGATTTAATGCTGTACCCGTCCACACTACAATGCACTTTAAATCGATTTTAAGGGCTCTTAAAATCGATTTCTGTACTCCTCCCCAACGAGAGGAGTAACGCTAAAATCGATATTACTATATCGATTTAGGGTTAGTGTGGACACAAATCGAAGTTATTGGCCTCCGGGCGGTATCCCACAGTGCACCAGTGGCCGCTCTGGACAGGTAACTGAACTCTACTGCACTGGCCAGGTATACAGGAAAAGCCCCGCGCACTTTTGAATTGCATTTCCTGTTTGGCCGGCGTGGAGCTCTCAGCAGCACAGGTGACCACGCAGAGCTCATCAGCACAGGTAACAATGCTGTCTCCTGAGAATAGAAAAAGAGTTCCAGCATGAACCACAAGAGAGGTACTGGATCTTATTGCTATATGGGGAGAGGATTCAGTGCTATCAGAACTGTGTTCCAGAAGATGAAATGAAAAAACTTTTGAAAAAATTTCCAATACCATGAGGGAGAGAGGCCATACCAGGGACTCAGTGCAGTGCAGAGTTAAAGTCAAGGAGCTCAGACAAGCCTACCAGAAAACCAAAGCAGCAAACGGCAGATCCGGATCAGGGCCAAAAACATGCCGCTTCTACGCTGAGCTGCATACAATTTTAGGGGGCTGCGCCACCACAACTCCCCCCCCTTGTCCATGGATTCTGAGGTGGGGGTTATAATCTCACCCATGGATGAGGATTCAGCGGAGGGGGAAGATGAGGAGGAGGAAGAGGAGGACGAGCTTGCTGAAAGCACACAGAACTCCATTCTCCCCAACAGCCAGGAGCTTTTTGTGACCCAGACGGAATTACCGTCCCTGCCCTTCCAAGCCACTAGCCCAGACAGTGAAGCCATGGAAGCTACCTCTGGTGAGTGTACCTTTTGTAAATATAAAACATAGTTTAAAAGCAAGCATTTTTTAATGATTGATTTGCCATGAGGGCTTGCATGCATTAGCTGGCATTAAAGTTACTGGAAAAGTCTGTTAACATGTCTGGGGATGGAGCGGAAATCCTCCAGGGACATCTCTATGAAGCACTCCTGGAGGTACTCCAAAAGCCTTTGCAGAAGGTTTCTGGGCAAGGCAGCCTTGTTCCGTCCACCATGGTAGGACACTTTACCACGACATGCCTGTAGCAAGTAATCAGGTATCATTGCATGACAAAGCCTAGCTGCATATGGTCCCAGTGATTGCTGGCATTCAAGAAGCATCATTTCTTTATCTCTCTGTGTTATCCTCAGGAGAGTGATATCGTTCATGGTAACCTGGTTAAAATTAATGTATTTTATTAAGGGGACAGACAATTCCCTTAAGGGTAGAGTAAGTCGTCTGCTGCTCCTTGTAAAAGCAGAAGAACAGGGAGAAGATGTGCTTTTTAGCATTTGGCCAGCAGGAATCTTCCCAGCTACTAGCCACACGGTGGGTGGGGGGGGAGGAGAAAGGGAAGGTGATAAGCAGTGATCTGCCATTATAGCAGCCATGCGGTGTGGGGAGGGGGAAAACAATTCCCTTAGGGGTAGAGTATGTCGTCTGCTGCTCCTTGTAAAAGCAGAAGAACAGGGAGAAGATGTGCTTTTTAGCATTTGGCCAGCAGGAATCTTCCCAGCTACTAGCCACGCAGTGGGGGGGAGGGGTGAGAGGAGAAAGGGGGGGTGATTAGACATCTAATTCCCTTAGCCTGAGAACTAAGGTCCAGTTGATCATCTAGGCCCCTAACCCTAACCATAACCCATTCCTACGGGGCTGCTTGCCTGCTGCTTAAAAGAAATCTTTCCTTGCAGGTAGCCCTGCGGGGGGAGGGGAGGTGGCTTAATGGCGCTGAGCTTTTTAGCATTTGGCCAGCAGGAATCTTCCCAACTACTAGCCATGCGGTGGGGGGGAGAGGGGTGGGAGGAGAAAGGGGGGGTGATTAGATGTAGGCCTTACCATGAACGCATGCAAGCTGAATTGTGATCCCCGGACCTGCGTCTGTGTTGATCTGTTACACCACAGCCGCAGGCACTAAATACTAAAAGAATCCAAATATGACCTTGTAGTGAAATGACATGTGCTACGTAAGGTAAATAGTGTAGTTCACTGTGAAAGAGTATAACCATTGTTCTGTGAAATGTATCTCTTATAATCCTTCTATCCCTATTTTCCCCCACTCATGCAGCTGCAAATTTTTCAAGCCTCCCTGCTCCATCCCGAAGGCTAGCTCAGATAAGGCAGAGGAAGAAGAGGACATGAGATGAAATGTTCACAGAAATCATGGCAGTAACCTGCAATGAAAGAGCTCATCTGGGGGAGTGGAAGGACATGGTAGCAAAGTACAGGAAAGATGCCAGTGAACGTGAGGACAGGAGGAACCAACGTGAGGATAGGAAAGACGCTCGGGATGAGATGTGGCGTCAGGAAGATTAGAGGTGTAGGCAGGAAGATCAGCGGTGGCGGGATGCAACGCTGGAGCTGCTGCGCGATCAAACTGACATCCTCCGACGTCTGGTGGATCTTCAGGAAGAGCTGCGGGGTCACAGAGTGCCGCTCCAACCCATGTTTAACCACCCTCAGTACTCACCATATTCCATATCTTCCACACCCAGACGTGTAAGAATGCGTGGGAGAAGGCTTTCTGCACCCGCCCACTCTACCCCCGTGGACAGTCCAACCAAAAGGCTGTCATTACATTAATGGCCTTTTTCTTCCCTCCTATCCTCCTCCCAAACCACTCCCGGGATACCTTGTTATTTCTCTTACTCTTTTTATAATTACATGCTTTTTAAACGAAGTGGGAAGGTGGGTTGCTTACAGGGAATGACTTTTAATAAAGAATACAAGCTTTTTAAACGATAGTAACTTTATTTCCATAAGCAAGCTCTAATGGAAGGGGGGGTAGGCTGCTTGCAGGAGGAGTCAATAAAGGGGGAAGGTTCATGAAGGGGAAACAAACGCAGCAGTCACACCGTACCCTGGCCCATGATGAAACTCGTTTTCAAGGCTTCTTTAATAGCCTTTTTCTTCCCTCCTATCCTCCTCCCAAACCACTCCCGGGATACCTTGTTATTTCTCTTACTCTTTTTATAATTACATGCTTTTTAAACGAAGTGGGAGGGTGGGTTGCTTACAGGGAATGACTTTTAATAAAGAATACAAGCTTTTTAAACGATAGTAACTATACTTCCATAAGCAAGCTGAAATGGAAGGAGGGGGGGTAGGTTGCTTGCAGGAGGAGTCAATAAAGGGGGGAGGTTCATGAAGGGGAAACAAACACAGCAGTCACACCGTACCCTGGCCCATGATGAAACTCGTTTTCAACGCTTCTCTGATGTGCACCGCTTCCTGGTGTGCTCTTCTAATCGCCCTGGTGTCTGGCTGCGCGTAATCAGCGGCCAGGTGATTTGCCTCGGCCTCCCACCCCGCCAGAAAGGTCTCCCCCTTACTTTCACAGAGATTGTGGAGCACACAGCAAGCAGCAATAACAAAGGGGACATTGGTTTGGCTGAGGTCTCAGCGAGTGAGTAACGTTCTCCAGCGGCCTTTTAAACAGCCAAATGCACATTCTACTACCATTCTGCACTTGCTCAGCCTGTAGTTAAACAGCTCCTGACCACTGTCCAGGCTGCCTGTGTATGGCTTCATGAGCCATGGCATCAAGGGGTAGGCTGGGTCCCCCAGGATAACGACAGGCATTTCAACATCCCCAACTGTTATTTTCTAGTCTGGGAAGTAAGTCCCTTGCTGCAGCCGTTTAAACAGAGCAGTGCTTCTGAAGACGTGAGCGTCATGAACCCTTCCTGGCCATCCCACGTGGATGTTGGTGAAACGTCCCTTGTAATCCACCAGTGCTAGCAGCACCATTGAAAAGTACCCTTGCGGTTTATGTACTGGGTGCCCTGGTGCTCTGGTGCCAAGATAGGGATATGGGTTCCATCTATGGCCCCCCCACAGTTAGGGAATCCCATTGCAGCAAAGCCATCCACTATGACCTGCACGTTTCCCAGAGTCACAGCCTTTCATAGCAGCAGCTTAATGATTGCTTTGGCTACTTGCAACACAGCAGCCCCCACAGTAGATTTTCCCACTCCAAATTGATTCCCGACTGACCGGTAGCTGTCTGGCATTGCAAGCTTCCAGAGGGCTATTGCCACTCGCTTCTCCACTGTGAAGGCTGCTCTCATCCTGGTATTATGGCGTTTCAGGGCAGGGGAAAGCAAGTCACAAAGTTCAAAGAAAGTGCTCTTACGCATGCGAAAGTTCCTCAGCCACTGCGAATCGTCCCACACCTGCAAAACTATGCAGTCCCACCAGTCTGTGCTTGTTTCCCGGGCCCAAAATCAGTGATTAATGGGTAGAACCTCCCCCATTACCATCAGGAGCTCCAAAGCGCGGGGGCCCACGGTTAGGGAGAAATCGGTGTCCAGGTCCTCCTCATTCTCGTCGCCACGCTGCCGTAGCTGCCTCCTCCTCTCCTGCGTTTGCAGTTCATGGTTCACCATAGACAGCACGAGAATGCGTGAGGTGTTTACAACGTCCACGATCGTGCTACCGAGCTGAGCAGAGTCCATGCTTGCTGTGCTATGGCGTTTGCTCAGTTCACCCAGTAAAAAAGGCGCGAAATGGCTGTCTGCTGCTTTCAGGAAGGGAGGGGTGAGGCTGTACCCAGAACCACCCACGACAGTGATTTTTGCCCCATCAGGCACTGGGGTAGTAACCCATAATTCCAAGGGTCAGGTAAGACTGCGGGAACTATGGGATAGGTACCCACAGTGCAACGCTCCGGAATCGATGGTAGCCTAGGACCATGGACGTACACCACCGAATTAATGTGCCCTAGTGTGGACGCATACAATCGATTTTATAATATCGGTTTTATAAAACTGGTTTTAGTTATTTCGATTTTATACTGTAGTGTAGACGTAGCCCTAAATAAATCACCTTCTATATCTGAACCTAATTACTGATGAATAAATTAGCTTTCAACAATGTAATGGTAACACTGGTATGTGAAGATTCATAAATATGTACCAAAGTTCGTGGGAATTCCAAAGGACTGAGGAATACAAATGAGGACACTTGTGCAGTTACACGGCGTATTTCAAGGTGTATATGGGGCCAGTAGGTAGATTTGCAAAGAGTCACAGGTTCTGGTCTTTTCAGTATGCTGGTGAGTTCCATCTCTAGTGCATTCTCATCCAACTCACTAAACACTGTCAAACCCAATAATCACCCACACACCTAACTGAGATATATGATTTGGATGTAGGAAGTACCTTGACTGCTGAAATAGGCTGTGCTGTGGTCGGGAACATAAGCAAAAAAGCTATGAGGTGAAGCTAAGCCACACAGAGCTACTGCTAAAAAGGCAGAGATTCCTTGATGAGAACAAAATTGGAAGTTGTTCAAACTGCTCCTAGCAAAGGCTTAATACTATAATTGATGAGCACTCTCAGCAGAGAAAAATAATCCTCAGAAATGTGAAAAATAAAGTCAGAAAGCAGGAACACTCCACAGGCAGAGGCACAAAGCAGCTGAGCTGGTGTTCACTTCCAGTCTCCAATACTAATGCCAACATTCTTCTTCAACCCTGCTGCCTTTTGTGGCATGGATAGGACAGGCTCAGCAGTACCTAGGGAGCTGTAGGTATATGGCATATAAATTTGCACTGCTTAGAAATGTTTTACATTGACAACTTGAAACTTCTGTGGCAAGCTTTTAATTAGAGCATATTATTAGTTATGGATTATAAGGCCAGATAGTACCACTGTGATCTAGCCTGGCCTCATGCATAACATAGACCATAGTACTTAATTCCTTTTTGAACTAGAGCAGAATTCGACTTGCTGGTAGCCATAGTAAGCCACAGTCTTTCGGCATCTTCAACCTTCATAACATGTGGGAATGGTTTCAAACGGCAGCACCCTTATTTCCCATACCAAGCACTAGCTGGGTTGGCCATTTAAAAGGGGGGCTGTACTGGCCACGAATGCATCCCAAGTCTTCAGGGCAAATTAATCATTAAACATGCCTGCTTTTAAATCATGCATTACATTTACAAAGGTACACTCACTAGAGGTGCCTTCTCCGGTTTCATGGTCCATGAGCCCGGGTTGGGAGGGTATTGGCTCCAGGATGATAAACAGTTCCTGGCTGTCAGGGAGAATGGTTTCTCCACTTGCTTGCTATGTGTTATCCTCCTGCTCCTCCTCCATCTCCTCATCCCCCAAATCCTCATCCCTGTTGCGTGAGACTCCCGCCTTGCAGGTGTCCATGGATGGGGGTGGGGTAGTGGTGAGGGGCCCCCCCAGACTTGCATGCAGCTCATCGTAGAAACTGCGTGTCTGGGGCTCTGAACCAGAGCAGTCATTTGCCTCTTTGGCTTTTTGGTAGGCTTGTCTGAGCTCCTTAATTTTCATGCGGCACTGCTGCGGGTCCTTGTTGTAGCCTCTGTCCATCATGCCCTTAGAGATTTTTTTCAAATATTTTGGCATTTCATCTTTTGGAATGGAGTTCTGATAGCATGAATTCATCTCCCCAAACAGTGATCAGATCCAGTACCTCCTGTTCAGTCCATGCTGGAGCTCTTTTTCATTCTGGGACTGCATGGTCACCTGTGCTGATGAGCTTGCCACGCTGGGCAAATAGGAAATGAAAGTCAAAATTCCCAGGCTTTTTCCTGTCTACCTGGCCAGTGCATTTGAGTTGGAGCACTCTGGGATAGCTCCCGGTTGGAGCACAATGAAGCACTCTGGGATAGCTCCCGGAGGCCAATGCCATTGAATTGTGTCCACACTACTCCAAATTCGACCTGGCGATGTTTATTTCAGTGCTGCTCCCCTCATTGGGGAGGAGTACAGAAATCATTTTAAGAGCCCTTTAAGTTGACAAAAATTGCTTCATTGTGTGGACAGGTCCAGGGTTAAATTGATCTAACCCTGCTAAATTCAGCCTAAACTCATAGTGTAGACCAGGGCTAAGTGTGCTACATTAGGAACTAATACAGCATCTTAAACTTTTTTTTTAATGCATCCATTAGCTGAAATATTGTTCACAACATTTTGTCTAGTCCCTTGATTTTCTACCACCATACATTGCATTACTGAAATTTTATGTTACTTGAGATAAAACATCCTATTAATTTAAGGCATGGCATTTTCTTCATAAACAGTTTTTGAAGTGACTGGCAGCAGAGCATCTCATTTACTTTAATACCATAAGGATTTTAATAGTTGTATACAACACTGAAAAGGTACACTATAACATTTCTATCAGGAATGGACTTGATGCAGATGTACTAAGAATCTGTGCTGAATGCTTGCCTGATTTTTTTTGAGAGAGAGAAATTCCACCTATTACGTTTATTTGCAACTCTTCTACTGTCCTGTTCTAAATGAGAAAAATTCAAAGGGCCCAACTGGTAATTACTTAATTACAGAGGCGACTCTAGACATTTCGCTGCCCCAAGCATAGCGTCATGCCACGGGGGGGGGGGCTTTGCCACTCACTGGTCCCGTGGCTCCAGTAGGAGGTTCACCAAAGCTGCGAGACCAGCGGACCCTCTGCAGGCATGCTGTCGAAGACACCCTGCCTGCTGCTCTCCCAGCGACCGGCAGAGCGCCCCCCGCGGCATGCCGCCCCAAGCACACGCTTGGCGTGCTGGGGTCTGGAGCCGCCTCTGCATAATTAGTATTCCTTTATAGGGAGCCCTGAATATGCTCAGCTGGCCACCAGAGTGCGGCTGGTGGAACTAAGGAGAATTCAGCTATGCCCCCAGAAAGACTCTCCAACCATCCCTGTTCCCTATAGAAAGTATGGTAGTTTGACCACTCCACAGGCAGAGTATCTCTGAATATTGCTGCTTGGCCCCAACAGCCCTCAGAGCATGGCTCTGGTTTTAAGTCACAATAAAGACCTTGGCATCCAGGCACTTTTTATAGCATGAAAACATTTGCTAAATCTATGTGCAAAGCTCTTTTCAACTTCAATAGGAATTTTGCATGAGAAATAATAGTAAATTATGGCTCACAAAGGGAGGCACCCAAAATTACAATTTACATTTGAAAATCTTGAGTGTGATGTGTGGTTTGTGGGGAACAGGGATGGAATCAGCAGATGTTCAAGGCCTGGCCTAGCTCCGTAGGTATATCCAAAATACTACATTTGTTCCCTTTGGTTTTCTGTGTTAAGTTTCAAGTTCAGCAGTAGAATAAATTCTCTAATACTATTATTCCATATAAATTGATTGCTTATCTTTTCAAGAAGTTTAAAGATTTGCTGAAATCTAAACAAAAAACTAAGTGGTCCATATGACTTTTTTGCTTGCATTTTAAGTCTTTAATCAAAAAAGGATTTCCCAAAATAGAAAGAGTGAATGGACGTGAGAACTGACAATTGTTATTTTAGAAAAAGAAAGCTCCTTCAACTAGAAAGGAAGCAACCTCAGGGCAATCTCAACAGAGAAATTTCAATGTATCTTGTTCTTGTACTCTCTCTCTAACATGACAGAAATGACCTAAGAAGGGGCATGGAGAGGTGTTTCAACTTAATGTATTTTTAAATAATTAATAATGCCTTTATATAGGGCTGTGTTCAAGAAACAGCAAACTGCCTTTTATCTTTTATCAGTGAAAGGGTAACTTAAGTTTTGAGATCAGATAAATCTGGGTTAATGGCTGGATTTTCCTCTGTTTTTTTCTGACACTTGTATAAATCAGAAATATGTTTGGAATGATGTACTAAACAATCACAAATTATCCAAAAATGAAGATGCTTTTGAGAACAAAGTTTGGGGGTTTTTTTTGATTGGTGAAATCAAAAGACCTACCCAGTCCATTCCATTGCTCTCCAACATTTGCAGTCTGCTTCTCTGGATGTGATTCCAGTTATGATATCGTCCTAAAATGTCTTTAAATCCCTCCATGCTACTTGCCATGGTCATTTGACTCTATCAAGCTGCACTGAAGCTTTATGCCACATATCGATAACCTTGCTGAAAGGTTTCTCAGGGCTGTCCTAGCTATTTATTGCTTTCTTCTTATATTCAAACTATGACAACATATTGTTCTTCTTCCTTGCAGTGGGATTAAGTCTTGCTTTGATATTTATGAGCTCCTTAGATACTTGTGTAACCCTTCTGCCGGGACAGCGCTTTGAAATTCCAAAACAAGACCTATGGTGCACCTTATGCTATGGGGAGGTTACAGAGGGCAGAGTGGTATGTGTCCAGGACCCAGCTCCCAAGGAAGCCAAGGGATGGTGGCTACAGCGGTGGATACAGCTGAAAGCAGAGAGCCCCAAGGCAAAGCCCACAGGAGTTGAGCTTAGCAGCGGCACAAACTTATTTTTAGCGGCAAAGAGCCCTGGAGTTTAAGAGAGGTTTTAAGACACAGACCAAGATTTAGCTTGAGTCTGTGTGCTGGGGAAACAGAGCCAGCAGCTAAAATAATAAAATAAAAGTATAGAAAGTTTTACAGAGGGATTCTTACCAGTCCCCAAGGCAGCAGCAAAGGCAGAAGCAGCAGCAACATCAGAAGAGGCAAGGAGGGCTCGGTACAGTCTCAATAATCAGGAGATCTCTCAGGTTCTTCGTGGGGGTGGGGCGTTAAAAAAACGGGGGTACGCTCAAAAATAAAATGAGAGCGGAGAAAGGACCCCCCAGAACCCCTGGCTGATCAGACCAGGCAGCAATGCAGGAACCTTTCTGAGGTGTGTTTCAAAAATGTCTGGTTTTAAAGGCAAACTTGGGCAGTTTCCCGCCAGTAATCCTGATAGGCTCCCTCTGTCACAGGGGAGAGGGCACAGGGAAAAAACTGAAGGTAAGCCCAGAGACATGCCTGGACATAGTCCTGTGCAATAGGTGACTCA
This sequence comes from Gopherus evgoodei, assembly GCF_007399415.2. NCBI lineage: Eukaryota > Metazoa > Chordata > Testudines > Testudinidae > Gopherus > Gopherus evgoodei. Next base: position 23,414,867 of record NC_044328.1, on the reverse strand, counting down.
AGAGCACATGAGGCCTATGACTCATGCCCAGGATCTTAAAAACACATTAGGTCTTGCAGCTCTGGACATTGCCTACCCTACACCAAGCCCAGGCTCAATGAGGTGATAACAGGACTAACCCTTTGAACAGGGCAGTGGTCCCACTTAGCACGCAGCACAAGTGGCCATCCCTTTGAGAAGGGCAATGGCTCTTGTTAAACAACTTAAGAGGCCCTCCCTTTGAGAAGGGCAGTGGCCCTGGTAAACAACTTAACAGCCAGGGAAGGGCGGCCACAGGAGAACAGAAAACCAAATGGAGTCTGGGGACAGCTGTAAGAAACAAAATGGAATAGGGGATAGTTGTAACAGACAATAAAAGATTTTTAATATTAACACAGTGAATTGTTAAGATCCATCTGTCCCCATCAATTCTCAAAGTCTAATAGAAGGGCCTTCAGGCACAGAGAGGGGGAGGGCAATCAAGAAAGGATAATTTCCCTAAGGGATGAGGAAGAGTTGAAAAAGTCTGGGTGAGGGGGAGGCAGTGGAATTATTTTAATGATCTGTTAGCCATCCTTCTTTGTGATTGTATTGTGATGTTTAACAGTCTCTTCTCCTGCTGGGCACTAAAACCAAATTCAATCCTGCATCACTGTTGTACTGTTGGAGGGGGAGGGTTTTTCCCTCTTTTGAAAGTTGTGTAAAAATGATGTGCAATGGCTTTAGTGCTAGCATCCCTTTTGTAAGAGTATGATGTTAACAGTAATGTCAAAACTAGACTTGGTTAGAAAATAAAACTGCAAAAATGTATCCCCCTGCTTTTTAAAAATGTACAACTTCTTAAATTGTGGTCTTCTACTTTCAGACCACAGACTCCTTTTACCTACCATAATTCTTAATATGAGCACCTGAGACTCCCTGGAGAAGTGTGGGTTTCAACTATATCTGCATGTTTTTCAAAGTTTAAGGAATGGCAAGTTACTATGACAAATATTAGCAAATAGCTATGCAGTTTCATTTTGAGTGCAGGTTCCCCACAATCTGCCACACCAGTCCGTCACACAAAGACGTGCCATGCAGACATTGAAGACAGAGGCAGAACATGAGTTAGCCTAAAACAGCACCATCTGTGCCACAATTTGCTCTCTGTAAGATTTTCACTGGGATGCGGTAACTAATGGCTTCCCATATGAAAAGAGAGCAGAAAGCCACTGACTTGGCCATTCAGAAAGGTTGCTCAACTTAAGATTCTTTAAAAACAAAAACCAACCCACAACCAGTGACCACTTTGCTTTAATTCGTGGCTTCCAGCTTCAGCTGAAGACATTTCAGTGATTTCTGTTGATATTGCTGCTAGAAACAGGGCCAGCTCCAGGTTTTTTGCTGCCCCAAGCAAAAACAAACAAACAAACAAACAAAAAGCCAGAGTGCTGCTGCCAAAGCAAAAAAAAAAAAAAAAAAAAGCCAGAATGCCACCCCTTGAAAAGAGCTTCCCCAAGCACATACTTGGAATGCTGGTGCCTAGAGCCGGCCCTGGCTAGAAAATACAGAAAGAAGGAACTAATATCACTTACCACAATGTATATGTCTACATTGCATGCCTCTTTTGGTGGAGTGGAGTGTGCATACACAGGTAGTCCTCCATAGCATAGGTATAAATAGAGACTAGTGTGAAGACACATCTGGAGAATGTGGATTGATATGCCAATACATACTCTACATGGCTTTCTACTCGCTCAAGCTGTGCCTCCCGATTTGTGCTGCAGGCTGCTCGATCCCTTTCCCCTTCCCACTCCCCAACTCTCTGCAGGGAAAGACTCTGGCAGTGGGGGAAATCTCTACCAGCTCCCCACTGCTGGATCCCTGTCCCCCCGTCAGGGAAAGACTTGGCTAGAAGGCAGCTGCTGCCTCTCCCCGGCCAGAGCCTGTCACTGACATGCATAGCTACAAACCACAATGTGGACGCAGCCTGTGTTTCACTGCTTGTGTAGCTACATGTACCCTACCACCACTGGCAGTCACAGGTAATGTAGATATAGCCTGTGATTAGCTTTAGAGTTTTACTCATTATATGCACATTTAACTATCTGCTTGTGCTAATGCACAAGTTATTGAAACTTTCTTCCCAATCACCTACTTTGAGATATTCATACAGAAATAGGATTTAAGTAAAGGATTTATTCATTGACTGTTGAAAAAAATGCAGTAGAGAATTTGAAAGCGACTCCGTTGCAGATTTAACTTGGGTATAACAACATCCAAAGGTTTGCATGCTGGTCCCATGTTTGTATGAAATATGTTGTGAGGATTGGTTTGTCTGAAAATATAAAATAATTTTGTTTTAAACTGCAGTGTCCCAGGACACTTTTTTAAATGAATCATTTCTTCATCGTCACTGAAGTATAAGAGAGCTCACATCCAGAATCAGCTAGGATTTGCAAGAGCCACTTGCCCTTTTGCTTCAGGGCAGGAGGTGCCAATTTATTGAGAGGGTCCTGTTGATTAGTCTGGATCCAGGAAACCAAAGAAAAGATAGATGAACACTGGTGGCGGTGGGGAGGGAATACTACATAGTTAATACAGCAGTGAGTAAGTTATATTTATTTGTCTGATAATTTATGATTATTACATGATAGTTTCTCTTCATGCAGCCATTGCTTTTGGAAAAAATCTATTAGTTTAACATGCTGTTTCAATTATCCTATAACTGAGTCTGCAGAAATAACAGACATATTAAAACAAGAAAATCACATCATCCATCAGTCAACTAGGTACTTAAGCCAAGTGAAAGGACCTAGAAGAGTGGTTTTTTTAAATTTTACTGCAGAGTTTTCATGCTAAATCACAGAAAAAATAACTTGGAGTCCTCTCATGGGATTTTTTTTTTAAAGAAGTTAGTGGATTTCATGCTTTCCCAATCTTTACCAGGGAAATAGAACACTTGTCAATTATTGATGAGGTGTGGAATAAGGGAATTTGTATTTTCCATGTAAACCAATAGTGCATTGGCATATGGGGATAATTTTCCAAAATGAATTTTTGCTAATTTTGATATGAGGAAGCTCTTCATTGCTGTTCATTCTAAAAGAAGTAGTTAATAATTTATAGAGGAAAAAATGATAGAGGGAAACTTTGATGTTAGAGTCAGGTGCCAAAACTCCTCTAAAAGGGGATTCTCCCATGGGGTCACAGGCCAGTGCGAGGGTCTCCTCACCACTTAAGTCTTACAGTGGTGATGCACAGGAGAGCCACTGGCAATAGTGTCTCTGCACTAGCCCTGTATACAACAGTGTAGAGAGCAGTGATTGAGTGTGCCAGGGCATGATATCCAAATTAATACACCTCGCAGAGAGGGAAACTGGTTTTACTACTTGAGGTATTTCATGACTGGGAAGTAGTGGTAGGATTTGCCCCTAATTGAATGAAAGTAAGTGTGTTCTGCAGTTTATTTGAATGACACATTTTTAAGTCATAAATTATAAAGAAGGGACCATTGTGATCATTTAGTCTGCCCTCCTATATAACAGGCCATGAGGCTTCCCTGAATTAATTCGTGTTTGAACTAGATTATGCAGGACCAAACACATATAGCGGGGTCTCAGCTGGGGTACAGATGCCAAGCACTGGCTGACAGCCAAGTGCTTCTTGAGTCTGGCCCTGGAGAATGGGAAGCAGGAAGGGTTTTCCTATGCCAACTTCTCTCTCTTGCCCCAGTCATTCCATCATTGCGGTGCTGATGAAGTTTTGATTTCGTTCATCTAGTTTAGGAAGCTGAGGTTCTTCTGGATCACAAGCAGTGTGAGAAGAATACGCCTATCCTCATTTTGCAGATGAGGAACTAAGCCAGAAAGAGAGGATAAGACTTGCAAAAATGCTCAGTCATTTTTGGATGCTTTGTATTTTTTTTGAGGGAGGGGTTGTTTGAGTGCCCACCTTACAACATCTTTAAGGGTCCTGATTGTCATAGGGCAGATGGTAAGCACTCTCTGCAAATCAAGTTATTTTATGGTATTTCAATTTGAGCACCCACATATCTTTAGCTATTTCTGAAAATCTTGGTCTAAAGTGACTTGCACAAAGTCACACAGGAAGTCTGAGTGCTAAGAATTTAACGTCGGTCACCTGTGCCCCACTCTGATGCCTCAATCACAAAAAACTTAATCGGTGATCTGAAAACTGGTTAGTGGGAATATCTCCGTCCCAGAATGCTTTTCCCTTTTGGAGAATAGGGGCTAGAATAGAAGGAAATAGTGAGCCGGATCCTAAGGTGCCATGCAACCACTCTGTACCACCCACTGACAAAAACGGCTGTGGCGCTGGCATAATCAGCTGCAGGAGTGTTACCCCAATACACCTACATCACCACCTTCCTTGCTACTAGCGTAAATGGCTTGACCAGAGCAAAGGGGGTATGGATGGATTCCTAATCCACTGATCAGCCATTAGAGCATGTAGCAGGATGACAGCCTGTCATCTATGAACGCATCCCCGCATGGTATGGCATGCTACCAGAGTCACCCTACCTCAATTTCTTTCCTGAGTCTTCACTAGTAACTCTCACAGCTTTCAACACATTCAATTACCAGCTTTCAGTTGCTGAAGTGACTTAGTCCTCCAGCAGAGTTATGTACAAATCCTAACCTTCCGGGCATTAGAGTCCAAAAAAACACACACATTTCAAGGGCTCTGCTCAGTTTCTCCCACTCTTTAATAGAGCACTGACTCTTACAGCTGTTCTTGAGCCCACCCCCAATCTTCTCCCCTAACTCAGGGGTTTCTGTGAAAAGTTAACTGAGTTCTTCCACTCATTTAAACTCTTCATGACTTGTTATGAGTACAGGTGCTCCTCAGCCTATTACCTGATTTAGTCACCAGACCATTCAGCATCTCCTCCACCTGGGGGAAGGCTTGCTAGGTCTGTCACAGATGCAGCTGGGTCCAGGGCCCTCTTAAAATGGCCAGCTCACCCTGTGACAGAGGTTTTGCCAGCCACCATAAGGCTGTTCTGATTTCTATCTGGGTCTAGACCAGCAGCAACACAGGCTCAGATTTGGGGGAGTGTAAAAGTGAGCAGTATCCCACCTTTTGCATCTTCTCTATCCTGAGTTTCACCAAGTACAGCTGGACTAAAATCTGTTCCTAAATTTAGTCATCATTTGAACAAATAAATAGGGACAGCCTGCTCATTGTTATCATTCATTTTCACTTATGACTCAAAGGCCAAATTCTACCTTCTTAGCATTTATACAACTTTAATTAGGGTTGCACAGGCATCTCCCGGGGCAGAATTTGGCCTAGGAAAAGCAGACAGCTCCATGTGGATTCTTTTGAGAAAAAAGATCAAACAAGAAGAAAATATACTAGCTTTTTCATTTCTCCTGAGCTTCCTTGAGTCTCCTTTGAGAGAGATAGGAGCTCTCCCAAAGATGCCACACAATATGAGAAAATGAGCCTCCTGCTTGAGGAACAATGATAGTGCACTCCCACTGGAAAGCTTCAGATGCGAAAGTTGCTAGGGGACACATATAGTCTAGGCATTTGAAAACAACAATGGTCTTCCTTTCTTTGCTCTCTTTAGTATTTTGCATTGTGATATTTACATACTGATGTTTATATAGCAGTCACAGGCTGTCACGTGCTATACAAACTCCTTGCAATAAATTCAATATTTTTTCAGAGGTTCCCAGGCTGCTGACTTACTCTTGTAAAAGCCAAGCAATTGTGCTACTCCGTGTTTTCTTGGCTTCTCTTCACTTTCTGAATACAAAGAAGAGGAGCAAGCAGCAGTGTATCTGTGAAGCAACACAGTGGACTCTACTGCAAAACAAGCTGTATTCATTAATATGTATTCCATGGTGATTTTGTATTTCAGAAGCTTCTTTTTTATTTCTGCTCAAGCCCTCAGGAGATGGCACATGTTTCCAAGTATCACACTGTGAGCAATGTCTCTCTTTACTGTGAAGATTTCTTCTCACTTCAGAGGATTAGGAGAGGAAGACCTTAGTTGTTTGTCAAATGCTTAGGTCAGATCTGTCCACTAGCGAAATGCAGCCAACACACCTGAAATTTCTGCCATGGGAGAACAATCTAGAGCTTTTGCCCTTTCAAAAGTCTAAATTACTCATTAAAGCAAGCTACATGTAAGTTTAGACCCCTTACATTTTAGGGAACACAGCTGATATACAGTAAAGAATCAGAAGCAGGACAGTTGCAGAACATCTCTGGTTATACATTTCTTTCATTTCTATATTTATTTTTAAAGGAAATGGTACAAAATATTTTGGTAAATCAGAGCCATGCATTTGTTTTCTAAAAAAAATGTCTATCATGTAATGTCTCAAACTAGAGAAACATAACATATCAATACACATTTTTTCCTGGCTGAATCTCGCCTACATTGGCAGTAAAACACCATAATATTTTCTCATATCTGAGAGGAAGAGAAGGAAATAGAGACACTAAAACCAGTTTTGTTTTCTACTATTAAGTTGTTATATGTTGGTATTCAGACTCTCAGATCTGATCTGTGACTTTTCTTTTCCCCCGTTGGTTGCATTATTTTAATTTGTAATAGGAATTGCTCTCTTTTATATACTGCATAAGTGCATGGCAAAAACTTTGTGCAGACAGCTTTTTTGATAAATGACAAGTATTAGTAGCAATAAACCCTACTTGGGGTAAAACAGCTGATCTTAAAATTATTTAACTGCAGATAAATATCTACCACCAGAGGGCACTAACATCTTAATGAACAAAAGCTGATGGACAATTGGCACCATATACTGTGGTATGTTTTCCATAGAATATCTGGGTTGGAAGGTGTCAATAACCTAGTCCCAGATTTGGACCTTAGCGTCCAAAATATGGGGGTTAGCATGAAAACCTCCAAGCTTAGTTACCAGCTTTGACCTGGTAAAGCTGCCACCACCCAAAAAATTAGAGAGTTTTGGGGCACTCTGGTCCCCACAAAAACCTTCCCTGGGGACCCCAAGACCCAAATCCCTTGAGTCTCACAACAAAGGGAAATAAACCTTTTCCCTTCCCCCCTCCAGGTGTTCCTGGAGAGATACACAGAAGCAAACTCTGTGAATCTAAACAGAGGGACTCCACCCTCCCCGTTCACAGTCCTGGAAAACAGAATTACTTCCCTCTTCACCCAGAGGGTATGCAAAGTCAGGCTAGTTAATCTAACACACACAGATTTCCCCCTGACTTCTTCCTCCCACCAATTCCTTGGTGAGTACAGACTCAATTTCCCTGGAATTTCCCACTAAAGAAAAACTCCAACAGGTCTTAAAAAGAAAGCTTTATATAAAAAGAAAAAAAATACATCAAAATGGTCTCTCTGTATTAAGGTGACACATACAGAGTCATTTGCTTAAAAGAATATTGAATAAACAGCCTTATTCAAAAATAATACAATTTAAAGCACTTCAGCAACTATACCTATGTAAATACAAAAGAAAATATAAATCCCTATCTGATCTTTGGTACTTACAACTGGGAAACAGAAGATTAGAAAGCAGGAAACAGAAATTACTTCTCATCCGAGAGAGCATACAGGCAGAAGAACCAAGAACAAAGGACTCACACACAAAAACCCTCCACCCAGAGTTGAAAAAAGTCTGGTTTCCTGATTGGTCCTCTGGTCAGGTGCTTCAGGTTACCCTTAGCTATCTGTTTATGACAGAAGGGACCTCAGGAGGCCATCTAGTCCAGCCCCCTGCTCAAAGAAGGACCAATCACCAGACAGATTTTTACCCCAGTTCCCTAAATGGCCCCCTCAAGAACTGAGCTCACAACTCTAGGTTTAGTAAGTTAATGCTCAAACTACTGAGTTATCCTTCCTCTGCAACTGTAAGTGTCAAGACACTTACATGCTCTGTCATGAAGGTAAAAGCCTGCTGAGTAAAATTCAGAACCGTTAGTCCCTTAATTTTACAGGATTCTTACATGCTTTACTGGAGTATTGTACCTCAAAGGAAAAAGAGGTACGCCTAATGCTTATTCATTCATCCATGATGGATGAGCATACAGGAGAGTGCATTTTTTCCATGGTATATTCAATTGCTGTCTTAACAACGCCTTGTGAAATGGGGATAAATACTAGAATAACATAGGCAGTGCTTTGCGTATTGGGTATAATTAGTGCTAAGTTACTGACTAACTAATAATAATCAAGACTGGAGGCTAGTTAACTTATAGAGATACTTTGTTTACCTGCACTAGCAATCAGTGAAGGTAAAGCAGTGGTATAAGTAGTTCAGGAGATTAAAATAATATAGAAGAAGACCACTGAACAAGTGTTAATTGTACAGTTCAGGTAAAAACAGATCTTGTTCATCTGGGCTTAAAATGCAACAAATGATTTTTTTTTTAAGGACAGCAAACATGAGCAGTTTCATAAAGTGCTATTTGTTGTATTCTATTATGGAGTTTGAGAATAGCCTCTGATTAGGGGTCTCTTGTACATGGAGTGTCAAGTCTCTGCCAAACATTCTACCCTTTTGACATTTAAAATACTTCATTGCAAGACTATCAGAGGTTTAAAAGGACATGATCAAGTTGTAGGGCCCTAGTATTCATTTACTTTACTTCAAAAATTATTATTCTTTTCAAGTATGAAGATGGGGATTCTGTCTTTTTAACTGAGCTTTCTTTCTTTGAAAATAAAAGAGTCAAATATAATATAACAATACAATTTATTTTTATATATTGTCCTTCTCATAAAGTATTTAGAAATGTTTTACAGAATCAGGCTGGCTATCTTTCACACCCAGATAAAGTAACTTGCAGAAGCAGAAAGAGATGTAAACAGTTGTATAAAGAAGGAAGAGAGAGAGATTACTTTTAAGGGATGGATTGTGCACTTCTGCATGTTGGCTGTGGTGCAGAAAAGGATTGCACCAGCAGGTACTCCAGAGGGCATTGTATCTGGCATGCAGGTGGAGGAACATATCAGTTGTGCCAACCATAAGAAAGTGCAACATGTGTTCCTGATCAGGGTGTGTCATAGCCCTACCTCCTTCTTTGCCCTGCTGCCTCCCATGAGGTGAATAGTGGCACTAGCTTCATACAGTTCTTGCACATAGGGGAACCCAATGACTGTAATTTGGCCTTGCTCACAATCAAAAATGGGGTAAACTCCTTGTTTACAGTTACATTAGATTAAGATTCAACCTAGCCTTAAAACTATAGAGATGCAATTATTTCTGGAGGAAAGCTACAGAGACAGGAGAATAGAAGTAGGTATTGCTAGAGGAAAGGAAATATGAGGGAAATTTAGTATTGGACGTAGGCTAAACTGAACAGGGTAGCTGTAAGGTGAGACATAGAATCATAGATGATTAGGGTTGGAAGATACCTCAGGAGGTCATCTAGTCCAACCTCCTGCTTAAAGCAGGACCAGCTGCAACTAAATAATTTCATCCAGGTTTGTCAAGCCGGGCCTTAAAAATCTCTAAGGATGGACATTCCACCACCTCCCTAGGGAACCCATTCCAGTGCTTCGCCACCCACATAGTGAAATAGTTTTTCCTAATATCCAACCTAGACCTGCCCCACTGCAACTTGAAACCATTGCTCCTTGTTCTGTTATCTGCCACCACTGAGAACAGCCGAGCTCGATCCTCTTTGGAACTCCCCTTCAGGGAGTTGAAGGCTGCTATCAAATCCCTCCTCACTCTTCTGTTCTGCAGACTAAATAAGCCCAGTTCCCTCAGCTGCTCTTCGTAAGTCATGTGCCCCAGCCCCCTAATCATTTTCATTGCCCTCCACTGGACTCTCTTCAATTTGTCCACATCTTTTCTGTAGTAGGGGGCCCAAAGCTGGACACAATACTCCAGATATGGCTTCACCAGTGCTGAGTAGAGGGGAATAATCACTTCCCTCGATCTGCTGGCAATGCTCCTACTAATGCAGCCCAATATGCCATTAGCCTTCTTGGCAACAAGGGCCCATGAAGAGAGGAAATGACTCAGTGGATCGTCATGGATGCCTGTATGATCCAACTGAATTATTGAACACCACTAGCCCCAAATCTATTTCTGGGTCTAGATTATTTAGCTAAAGCCTTTTCTTTTTTTCCGAGATGAATATTCCAATATTTCAGAAACTCCCATTATAGTACTTTAAAAACCACAGTTCAAATAGCTGCCATTCCCATCATTTATTGCATAGTCCATAGCTTTTCACACATTGTGCATATGAGGAATAGTTGAAAATATAAACTACGTACTGTAAATAAAATTAAAACAGGACAGCTGCAATGGATTTCGCAGCTGGCATGAGAAGCTGCCCTGGCACCCTTGAGAGAAGGTGAGGAACCTGAGTAATGCTACAGATCATTTGGCAATGGTTTTGTTTGCAGTTTCACAGAGGTTTTCACATTTGTATGCATGTAAGTTGGGTACATTGTTGCTGTGGATCACCCACATGTGAGTAAGAAATTGAATTCTTACGCAAATGTGTGCCAACAGTACAGAAGTATGGGGTTCAGTGAGCATGCAATTATGTGTGAGATTCAATTACGAGCTTTGAAGGCATCTTTTTCATTATGAAAAATACTTATGTAATTTCTGCAGGATACACATTGCACCTTTCTGTCCTTGTTTAAACTAAAAGAAAAAGTACCTCCAGGACAAAAATTCCACTTGCCTTTGCCTCCCTCCACATGGATTCTTTTGTAAATGCAGAGTGGTATTCAAGAAAATTCCTGAAGCAGCAGGCTCATCGTTTTCCTCTCTGTCCCCATGGCAAACTCTCTTGAAAGAACACACACTCATTCTATCATTTCATATCACCCCTGACGCTTTCAAATCACACTTCACTCTCTGCATTTCAGAAAAACACATTCCACATTTGTTTTGACAGCAATTTATTTCCTTCCCTCTTTCAATAAACAGTCAATATCAAACATTACAGCCCACAACAGATGGAAAAGTCAGTCACACTGAGATCACACATTGTCATGGATTGGCAGACTTTGTCCTATCACCCCAGAAGTCATGGAATGACTTAATAGCACAGTGTTTCAGCCTGGTTTTCAGCCTCCATCCAAGTTTTGGGAAGACTTTCAGAAAGTAGCTTTATGAGGTGATAGTTTAACTTTTGTCAGCTCCAGTTAAGCTAAGATTGAGTCAAATGGTCTCCAACGTTAGAGACTAGTTAATCAATTGGTGGAGTCCCCCATTAGCTGACTGGAGCCAAGAATCAAACTGGGATACTTGTCGTTCACTGCAAACAGCATTATCAGGTGAGCTGAAAATCCTGAACTTGAAGTGATCAAAATCCAGATTCAGTTCCTAATTTTGCAAATGGTCATTGTCTCTACAAGTATTGACATTCTTCTACCTCCTCTTATTGGTCTGCAAGAAAATGTTTCCTAAAATAGATATGTAGGTGAGCTGCAAAATTCTGACCAGATTTAGATTCAAATTCCTCCAAAGTATGATCGAGTTTGGGCAAGGTTCCAATGTGGGCCATCTCACTTCCTCTTTAGAGTAATAAAATAATCTTTCTTCTCCCAAGCTTTATTTCTTTTCCCATTGTAAAGTATTGGTCCTACAAACTTTCCTATATAGAAATATAATGTTACTTTATTAAATCAAGTCTACTATCTTGATTAAACACAGTTATTGAGATTCATAATATTTTTAGATGGTTCCATAAAGGAAAAATGACAAAAATTTTAAAAAGAGGCTTGGAATGATTAGATTTTTATGGTTGGTAAACATCGATTTCACCATACACACACATAAACCAATGAAAAAATATTTCCATTGATGATAATAGAAATTTACAGTTAGATAAAATATGAAAAATCCTGCTTGAGAACTTTAAAGTTTGATTTAAGGATACTTTGTATATTTGGACATGAGACGTTGAGTATTTGTGTTTTAATGGTTAAGGTTTTAACTTCCTGAATCTGAGTCTCCGCTATCATTAAATAATTGTCTCAAAGACCCCCCTACTTTCCCAGGACTGTGAAAACTGAAATCAATATTGATTTTTATTTTTAGGATTTTTTTTATCATCTGTCTAAACTATGAAAAAATAAAAATTGAATTCTGCCCAGCCTGTTTAAAAAGGACCTGACATAAGCTAGTCTACTATGACTGGAATAATGCAATTCCAACTTCTTATTCTGTACAACAGTGTTGAAATTTGGAGGTATTTCCTTTTAGAAATTAGAACCCCCATAAGGAAATCTATAAGCTATGATAACCTTCTATAATAACTTTCATCCATACATTTCAGAGTGCTTTACAAAGTATCATTAGACTCCTTTTACAGGTAGAAATCTAAGACATGGAGAAGTGAAGTGATTACTCCAAGATCAAGGGCAGCAGATGAAGCGATGGCAGGTCAGGTGGAAAGCCAGGAATAGAAACTAGGGGTGAAATCGTGGCTCCAGTGAAGTCAGTGGAAGCATTGTCATTGACTTCAGTGGGGCCACTATTTCACTGTAGGTCTCCTGATTCAGTCCAGTGCCCTATCCACAAGACCATGTAGCTTTCCTTACGCATAGCTTCCATCCTAAATATATCAGAGTGGCTGTGAATCCATTCATTTTCTGCAGATGTCAGCATTCTGATGTCCCACATCAGCTGCACTTCTAAGGATAAGATTCAGTAATCAGATACTTTTTGAATAGTGTCTTCATATATGAACATTTGACAATCTCTTTTTTCATCTCTAACAAAATTTTTTACAGTAGATGGAAACCTCTGTCAAAGGTTTAATGAGTCACACTGATCATAAGTACAATTCACTCTGAATTAAGCTTTTGAAATCTCATTTTACTGTTAGCACAACCATTTTTTAAGTTTCTTTGCTTCCTTTAAGATGTTTTATGAAAGAATTATTCCACTATTATTCCATTCTTAATTTAAAAAAATAATGACCTTCTTCTAGCTGTTCAGTTTTTTAAATGCTCATAGTCACCTAGATCAACATGGTTCTTATTTTCATTTGTGTGGTTCTTAATTCAAAGTGTATTTTTGTTTTCATATATTAAAAATATAATTGGGAAGACGGATAAAGCTCTGGGTAGAGATTTGGGCCAATTTTGCTACTGGCATGAGTGGGTGAAACTCCATTATAATGAATCTGCCTACTGTTAGCGTGAGGCCAATGCCATCAGAGCATGGAATGTTGTTTTTCTCATCATTTCTTTTTAATATTTTAAATAGCACCACAGGTGTGCATGCTGATAAACTGGCAAATGCTTGTTCATTTGTCTCAGCTTCTGAAAATGTCCTCATCCAATGCTCAGAAAACACGTAAAATCTTTATAAAAATGCAGATAACAAAAAGGAGCCAGTTTCCCAGAAACCAACACCCTGTTCAGTCTCCATAGTTTAGAACTTAAGAGTAGATTTTCAGAAACACCCAGTGTTGGCTTGAACTTTTCTCCTACTGAAAACCTCACTCTCTTTCTCACCACCCTGGTTATCTACTTGCTCAGCCTGCAGAAACCCGGGACAACATACGGATCTTAGAATATGACCTGAAAGTGAATCAATTCAGGGTCTGATTGCTAATGAGAGAAATGAATTCTACATTCCAAGACTTTTCACTGAAAACCACCTGCCTCCAGTCCTGCATAATTAAATCGGGGGGCTGTTAATTCAGGTACCTCAGCTGATCTCAGTTACTGAAGTATCCTGCAGGGAGAGAGACAGGCTATGGAATAATCAAGACCTAAATCCCTGACTCAACAGCTAAAGTTAAACTGAAACCACAACGAAAGACAAACAGTCACAGAAAGGTGAAAGAAAAATATCGGGTGGCTAAGAGGCACATTTTCCCACAAACAAAGTTGCGTTACAGATTTTTTTTCTCTAGTTACTCTATTAATTTTTATACATATTTGAATAAATATATAAATGAGTGAATCATCTTGAAGTGAAGGACTAGCATTGGTAGTCTTTGTGGAAGAACAGAATTTTAAGAAGAGATTTGAAGAGGGTGATCTAGCCAGGAACTTCAGCTCATAGAGGACATGGGGCAACTAAACCACTACTCCCATGAGGCACCATGGCAGCATTTCCAAATTAAAATATTTAGGTTTTCAGCCAAAATATTTTGGCTGAAGGCTGAGTATTTTTGTTTTTTGTTGTTGGTTTTTTTTTGACAAAAAAGCAGATATTTCTTCATGAAAAATTCATTTAGTTGGAAACTCAATTTTCCATCCAAAAATAGTTTAGAAAGAATTTTTTTGACCAGCTTTAATTGCACGTTTTCATAAATCTTACTTAAACTCTTAAATCCCTGTCATAAACAGATAGCTAAGAGTTAATGTTCTTTTACCTGTAAAGGGGTAACAACAGTAACCTGAAACACCTGACCAGAGGACCAATCAGGAAACAAGACTTTTTCAAATCTGGGTGGAGGGAAGTTTTGGGTGTGAGTCCTTTGTTCTTGGTCTGTTCCTTTTTTCTCGTCTCTGAGAGTGATCTTTCTATCTCCTGGCTTTCTAATCTTCTGTTTCCAAGTTGTAAGTACAAGGATAGTAAGACAATAGGTTTATATTGTTTTCTTTTGTATTTACATGTGTGTAGTTGCTGGAATGTGTTAAATTGTATTCTTTTGGAATAAGGCTGTTTATTCACTTTTTTTCTTAAGCAATTGACCCTGTATATTGTCACCTTATTACAGAGACCATTTTATGTCCTTTTTCTTTCTTTTTATATAAAGCTTTCTTTTTAAGACCTGTTGGAGTTTTTCTTTAGTGGGGACTCCAGGGAATTGAGTCTGCAGCTCACCAGGGAATTGGTGGGAGGAAGAAGTCAGGGGGAAAATCTCTTTGTGTTAGATTTACTAAGCCTGACTTTGCATACCCTCTGGGTGAGGGGGAAGAGAGATTAGATCTCTCGGTACTTGTGTTTCCAGGACTGGAAGCAGGGAATCTCCTAGGGTCGTCCAGGGAGGGGAGCCTGGGAGGAAGTACCAAGGAAACAAGGGGAGGGGGTTATTTCCCCTTGTTGTAAGACTCAAGGCATCTGAGTCTGGGGGTCCCCCAGGGAAGGTTTTGGGGAGACCACAGTGAGCTAGGCACTGTATAATTCCTAGCTGGTGGCAGCGATACCAGGTCCAAGCTGGTAACTAAGCTTGGAGGTTTTCATGCTAACACCCATATTTTGGACGCTAAGGTCCAGATCTGGGAAGAAATGTTATGACAATCCCACTTAAGCCCTACTTTAAATGGTACACAGTCCTCTTGCTGGCCTTCTGCATATGGGTGAATTTCACTGTCAGAACACTGGGATCCAGTCAGGACGCTGGGTTGAATACTGCACTTCTCTTGAAGTGCTAGAAGCTCACAGAAAGTTAAAAAGATTTCAAGGAAATACATCGTAGTTAAAATGGGGAATTGAAAGGAAATTAGATATTCTATAATCAGAATTTCAGATTAACCAGTAACACTGAAACTTTTAAACAGGTACATAGTCCAGATGCTGCTTGCCTTAATGTCAATGGTAATCTCAGTAGAGTATATGTGGGAGTTGACCCTTGAGCTGAAGAAGCTCATTTCAGTTATAGTAAACTACTGCATTGTCTGTGTGTGTGTGTGTGTGTGTGTGTGTGTGTGTGTGTGTGTGTGTGTGTGCTGGAGAGAGAGAGAGTAATATATGAGGCTTGTTTGTTTTTTGTGGGCGGGCGGTTGTAGTGATGGAGTAAGGAGGTAGGTGGGGTGAAGTATTACTATTGTTCTGGGTAATCAGTAAGATATCCATATGGTTTGGAAACTTAACCCATTGATCCTGATTCTTCACTTGTGCCGTCATTGTTTACACCAGTGCAATGTGAGTACAACATAAGACGTCACCGAACCGGAATGATTTTACAGTCGTTTTACCCTCTCTTTGTCCAGGTAGAAATGTCTACACAAAGTACAAGGCAATGGAGAATCAGGCACAGAGTCTTTATTTCTGTATTTAATTGTGAAGGACTATAGGACCAGGAAGTATTTGAATACTTAGTTTTGAGAGAAGAATAAAAAAATGAAATAGTGAAAGATTGTATCCTAGTTTGCTTTCCATCTGGTAAAACACTTCTAAATAAACTAACTGACTAAACTGTACTCCTCATAATAAGCACAAGCTCTTGATCTAAAATCATCAGCCAGCTTTAAAATCCAGTTAATTATTAAACAACTCATGAACATTTTGGCTGCATGACTGGCTTTTGTGCCAGTCTTCTCTTCTTCTGAAGGAAAATAAATTACTTTAATTTTGTTCCAGGACAAAGGAGACAGTAGGTCTGTTTTACGTAAGATATACTTTTAAGAGGCACTATGCAGAAATTAGACTGCTCTAAAAATGTTAAGAGAAGTGGAATAAGTGGATTGTGGGCTAAAGGCCATTTTTGGCACTTGAAGGTCACATGCAGAGATCATTCTCAGAGGGTATGACGGAAGTAATGTAGGCAGAGGTAATTACTTTGCTCATTCTATAGAAGAAAATTAGATGTATAATCATAGTCTTTCCAATTAAAACATAAGCATGCTATAGTTAAGTAGAAATACTGATTGCAATTATAAGTACATTCCACCTTTCTAATGCAGCTTCAAGTAAATAGAACAAAACTATCAATACTAAAGACATGCATACTTAAGAGCTTCTGTTTTATAAGTCAGATCATTTCTTGATTTTGTTTTTTGTTTTTAGTTTGTTGCATTTCATGTCTTAAAAAGAAATAGCAAATATTTATCCCATTGCTGCTTGATCATTTTGATTGTGGACTCTTTACAACGATACTGAAAAGCTGTAATGTTAGTGTGTGTGGTGTTGTATATTTTCCCTGACAGTGTGTAGCTTAATTTGGAAATGCATGTAATTAAGTGTGTGAATTTTTCATAATGAGCTTTTATGATTCCTTCCAGAGCATGGAAAATACATTTCTAAAGTGAAAATGATTCATATCACAGATCTTCATGTGAACACTATTCTAACAGGGCTGTTTACACAGTGCAGCGTTTCTCTGGGAGTTAAGTGCTCACTGCTGCTATCATAGGCTTCTCTTCTGCCCAGTATATATGAGCTCTGCTAGATGGTCCCCATTAGCTAGCACTATTTTGGTGGTGGGGGTCATATAGCTGTGCTGCAGATAAGGAATGAATTTTGTATCCAAATGAAATCTGTGGATAAAAATATTTATAATAACAAGCCACTTGGGATCCAGGACAGTAGAAAACAGTCTGGCATTTGAAACATACCAATGATAATGTCCAGCACATACTTAACCTTCCCTTTTGTTTTTCCTAGTACAAATTTAAGCTCCAATTCTGCCGGCATTGAAGTCAGTGGGTCTCCCTGCACATGCACAGATCTGTCTGTGTGAATTCAGTTGCAGGACTGGAGCCTTACTACTGTACAGTATTTCAAATATTTGATTTTGAAATGGGGGAGATTTTCAAAGGCTCTAAGGAGAGTGATGTCAATGGCAGTTAGGTGCTTAACAGTATGCCAGTGGGAGTCAGGTGCTGTTGTGTAGTGTACAGGGTAACAAAGCACTTCTTAGGTTTAATTTGTAGCATGTTGTATGGTTAGTGATAATAATTTTGAGAGTAATGCATTTGTAACTTTTTTGTCCTTTACATTCATTCAGGGTATGTTGACACTGCGGCTGTGATGATGATTCCCAGCACGGGTAGACAGACACATGCTAACTAAGTCCGAGCACTAAAAATAGCAAAATAGCAGTGTGACCACTGCAGTGCAGGCTAGTCACCTATGTACCCAGTCAGGCAAGGTTGTACTCCACATCTAGCACAAACCACTATCCATACCACTACAGCAACACTCCTGTTTTTAGCACACTAGCTCAGGCAGCTGCAGTATAGATATACCCTAATGAGAGAGCTGAATATACTGTATAGGAACAGGTAGTATCCCTTTAAATAATTGAGTCTGTTAGCAGTGCTCACTGTGTTCTGTGTTTAGCTCACTGCTAGAACCCAACCAGAGCAGCTGTGTTGTTTATATTCAATCAATATAGTTATTTGAACCCCAGCATGCCAATGTGGTTCCTTAATACTATGTTTGTGTAAAGAACAAAAGGTATAATAGGCAATTAACTCCCCTTTGTGCCTTTCTAAATATCCCCCTATATTCTTAATAATTTGATATAGAGCTAATCAAGGTATCAGCTGTAATCTAGATTTTAGAAAACAATGTACAATTTTTCACAAATTGCCAATATTCCTCTACAAACTCTTGTTCTGTATATTGCTCTGCCGTATTCTTATTGTTTTGTCTGTTTGACCACTCAATTCAACACTTAATATTTAACAATTCTAATTATCTTCAAGATGCACCTTTTCCTTTTAGCATAGCATCATTCAGAAATAAGAATCTGATAGTTCGGGGTAGGCAACCTATGGCACGAGTGCCGAAGGCGGCACACGAACTGATTTTCAGTGGCACTCATACTGCCTGGGTCCTGGCCACCAGTCCAGGGGGTTCTGCATTTTAATTTAATTTTAAATGAAGCTTCTTAAGCATTTTAAAAACCTTATTTACTTTACATACAACAATAGTTTTGTTATATATTAAAGGTTTATAGAAAGAGACCGCCTAAAAACGTTAAAATGTATTACTGGCATGCGAAACCTTAAATTAGAGGGAAAAAATGATGATTCAGCACACCACTTCTGAAAGGTTGCTGACCCCTGTGATAGATCATTAAAAATGCAAAGCCATTAGACAGCATCTATATCTGGCTTACAATACTGAGCATCTCAAGCCACACAATGAACTCCAGGTGATATTATTTAGGGTGTGGAGATAAAATTGGCAAAAATGTCTAACGGACTGAAATGAAATTCAATCAGACTTTGGCACCTATTTCACTTAAGTGGTTTTGACAGTTTTATTTGAGTCTATAGAAAACAGGAGTCTTACCTCTGTCAGGACTAGAATTGTGCCTATTGTAGCATCACAACTTGTTTAATCATCTTATTATATATCAGATGATTATCAGTACAAACTGAACGCTATTGAAAAAATGTCATTCTTGAGCCGGATGCTGACCAATAGCAGGATTTGGTCCTATGTGTAGCATCTGTTCATTTTGGAGCTAAATACATTAGTCATATGGGGCAGTACATTGTAATTTAAAAATAACACTTGCTACTATGCTTGCTTATATGGAGAAAAAAGACCCATTTTCTGAGCCTTTAGTTTAATGGTCCAAACTAATGGCTTAATATCCAGGCTTCCTGGCATCCTCATTCTCCTTAAGCAGGATGTTAAACCTGAATATCTAATGGGAACATATGCAGTGGTGTTGTAGCTATGTAGGTCCCAGGATATTAGAGACATGAGGTGGGTGAGATAATATCTTTTATTGGGCCAACCTCTGTTGGTGAGAGAGACAAGCTTTCTCTCTCACCAACAGAAGTTGGTCCAGGAAGAGATATTACCTCACCCACCTTGTCTCTCTAATGAGAACATAGTCCCACAGTTTCCCATGGTTCCATTTATCAAAATTTCTGTCTTGTCAGTGATAATGTGATATGGTCATTTTAAATGCTCCTAAACACTGCTCTTCCTTTCAATTTCTCATTGATCCTCATACCTAACTCTCTACCTGCTTCAGTGAAGTATATGTTACAGTGAATCTATATTCCATATTTTTGGCTGTTATCCCAAAGGAATTTTCTAGCCCTTATGCTGTTTAATCGATTAATAGTTTTATTCTGTCCCTTTACAGCTAAAAATGGTTACCCAACATATTTTACCTAATCTGTCTCTGTTCTTATAAAGTACTTAATGATGTTCAGACAGTATCCCTAGTCTTATAATTTTGCATGTAGGGGCCTAGTGCATGAATGAGAATGAAGACCGTGAGCATGATATTATGATCCTAAGTAGATGCTGAAATGCTGTATTCTGCTGCTTTAGGTCTTCTTTCTCGATCCCTGCATGTATTCAAAATTTGTATCTGCATCTGAT
This sequence comes from Gopherus evgoodei, assembly GCF_007399415.2. Classification (NCBI taxonomy): domain Eukaryota; kingdom Metazoa; phylum Chordata; order Testudines; family Testudinidae; genus Gopherus; species Gopherus evgoodei. The sequence continues at coordinate 23,394,927 of NC_044328.1, read as the reverse complement.
TCACGATCCACAAACACGATCTGCAGATATCTGCTTCTGTATTCACCAATGTCCGCAGATTTGCAGAGCTCTACGTGTTTCTGCATGTGCTAAACTTTAAGCATGCAAGTAATACCAACTGATTTCAATGGGACTTCTCTCATGCTTAAAGTTAAGCATGTGCTTAAATACCTTGCTGAACTGAGGACTAAGTAAGTAGGGAGGGAATTATATTAATTTGAATATCGTTTAATTTATTCCTCCCATTATTTTATTTCTCATTCAAGTGAGATTTACTTTAAATGATACAGTGATCCAAGGGAATACATTTCCCCAGTTAGTATAGATACATAGGAATTGAGTATTAGAGGGGTAGCCATGTTAGTCTGGATCTGTAAAAGCAGCAAAGAATCCTGTGGCACCTTATAGACTAACAGAGGTTTTGGAGCATGAGCTTTCATAGGTGAATACCTCCTTCGTCAGATATTCACCTACGAAAGCTCATGCTCCAAAACCTCTGTTAGTCTACAAGATGCCACAGGATTCTTTGCTGCTCTTCCATAGGAATTGTCATTCCATACCAGTGGTGCACCTAGACCAGCACCCTTTCTGATAGTGGGTGTACCAGATGCTTCTAGAATCCCTGGAGTACACAACTATGGAGTATCTTTCCCACAAGGAAGGTTTTTCCTGATTTTCACCCTCAATTAGTGGTTAGTAGCCTAAGGGTTTATATCTTTTCTAAAATCTTTTTTCCTATCTAATGCTCTTGTTATCCCTATAAACATCTAATCATTAAAAAAAAACAAACCCACAAAGCTCTTGGCTTCAAGATGATATACTGTGGCAAAGAGCGCCACTGTTTTTAAAAATGTGTTTATAACTCGATGTTAATCATCATTTCAACCCCTTCCCAACACTTTAGAGTTTTGGCTAACTCAGAGGTAGGAGAAGAAAAAAAAGCAGAAACAAGTGCAAGAGCTGAACATTAAAACCAAAAATATTAACCTAATTTTCAAACTATTAAACATATGAATTGGGTTCTGTCTTAGAGAAGAGATGAGTGAAGTCTAACCTGTTCTTATTTTCTCAACCAGTTACCCACCTACCCACAAAATCCAACTTCAAATGTTTTTAGAGGTTTAAAAAAACCTACATGCAGTATATGAAATACATTGTAAAATATATTATGGCCTAAGCACATCTTTGGCTGTGAGCTAATAATAGTATAATGCAACCCAGCAGTGAATGAAATTAAATTTTTAAAAAGAGGTTGTTTGCAAGAGTGCGACTACACAGACAACTGGAGATGGGCCTGAACTACAATAAGGGTTCCAAATGCTCCCCAAATTTTGGGCATTTGGGATCTACAGAGGCTACTTTTATTACTGTGTTTAAATAGAAAATTCCTTTTCTGATCTTTGTTTAAGTTAGTCATAGTGCAGGATTTAGCCTAGCTGCTAAATGTGTTTCATAGAGTATGGCATACTAATGTCCCAATCCTGTAACTAGCCTGTTGAGCAGACTGCAGGTCCTGCAAGGATCCACCCTGAACTCAGTGGGCTCCTGTGCCCGCTCACCATCAATCAACTAAAGGGTTGAGATCTAACCTGTTGCATCACACAAAATGCTAATGTAAGCATGGATAGCACACTTTGGATCTGTGTGTCTCCAAAGTGGGATGTGATGCCCACGGCATCACAAACCTGAACAGAAAGTGGGATTATTCACTGCCTATCAGTTGGGAAATGTGCCTTGAATTTTGAACAAGTACCATATGTCCTGAAGGGGTGATGCATGTTTCCCCTAGGGTCATTGCTCTCTTGTATCTCTAAAGCTACCACTGCCAGTGCCTTATGTAATCAGCATTGATTTCTACAATATGTTCTTTAATCATTGATTTCCCCCCCCGCCCGCACCATAATGATCCACTGTTGTAGTCCAATTTCCAGCTACATTTGTGATGTTTTATTCTTTCAGCCTACAGGGTCTTTGGTGCTCCTCATGTTGTTTAATCTGATTAATGGGTTCAAGCATCACATTTATATTATCTTGTCTAACTCCTGCTTTTCTTCTATCAATTGAGTAACTTAAAGTAAGGTAGCTTAACATACAATAATTTATCCCTCTCCACATTATTCCTTCTGTCATTTGCTATTCCTGCTCCTCTTTGCATCTTATTTTCTTTTAAGGATTAAGTGGATATCCAAATGTTTTAAAAGCTATTTAAACAAGATGTCAGCAGCATCTTTCATACATACATTCATAATAGCAGTGGGCCAATTCTCCCTTCATTTGTGTCTGAGTAACCCCACGTGTGCAAATGCAGTTGCTCCATAATGCACACTTAGGCCAGCTATGTGTCCTATAGTAAACATGACAGAGAATTTGAGTCTTGTCAATGAAGAGTATAAAAGGTTTTTGTAGAAGCATCTGTAGCAAACATTCTTAGTGTAAACTGAACACATAAAAGCATAAACTGGGTCTTCGCTGACAATAGTTAAAGCATGACTTTAAATAGTGTCTTATGATGGTAAAATATATATTGGAGATGTCAAATCAGGGTGCATGCTGTAATGGCTGTATGTTTCATTTTCTCTTTATTTAAATATGCCATGTATAATTTTATATTATTGCGCAATCATAAATACAAAAAAGTTTTAAATGTTGGCGCTTTATTTCATTGTTAAACTACAATGAAACTAAAATGGATTTAATATTCACGTCCAGCTTTATGCTAAATAAAGTTGTCATGATTAATGTTACTACAAGAAATGCAAAATTAATTTTTAATTAAATTGCTCTTGCAAGATCTAGTAAGCTAAATGTCTATAACCAGACCTGGCAGCCCTTTCTAGTTCAATATGCCAACTAAAAGTTCACCCGATTTATAGTCAAATCACTCCTTTATATTTAATATAGATTACACCAGCCATTCATTTTTCACTAATACAGAACAGAACATTCTCCCTGTTCAGATGCAGGGGTAGATTTATTTTTTTAAGCCCTTCTCAGTATCGCATCCCCTTTTCTTCGTCACCACTTACAACACTCTGGGACCAATTCTTAGATTCCATCGATCTGTGTTTGCTGCAGGGCCCGAGGAAGAGAAGGAGTAAAGGTAGTTTTATGTCCTCTTGCCTTTCCATTCCCTCAATTCTGGGATTGGCTGGGGGCAGCTGGGCTCCCTCCACATTTTAGAGCAGTTTACAGTGATTCTAAATTGCATCTCTCTGGCAACAACCCTAACAGGTCATTCTGGCAGTTGGGGAATAGTTGGATTGTAGCTGCATTCCAGCCATAGACTTTAACTTCTTTGAGGTAGGGACCATCTTTTCATCATGTGTGTACAGCACCTAGCACAATGATGTCCTCCCTTCTAGGGGCAAACACAATATAAATAATAATTAAGGCAATAATATGATGAGGATTAGGAGGTAGACTTGGTATAGAGCCAGTACACCTGGCTCAATGGACACCTGCGGTTCCCCCACATCAGGACAATCCTCATTTGGCTATTTAAACCAGCTTTACAGTCCCTGGAACATACAGAATGGCACAAGGGGGTCACTGCACACCTGAGACGAAGGTAATCTATTTTTATTTAATCTCTTTTGTTTTTTCTACATTGTGTTTATAATTTGCCATACATAAGATATAATGTGTTATCCATCTTTTATGTTTGTGTAGGCTGTGCTTAATGTATTTGTTTTCTGTTGTTTTTTCTTTTTAACTGTTGTAACTTTTCCTTTGGATTCTAAAAAAATGAACACTTTTTTCCTGGCCACTTTTGCCTTTTAATGTTTAGTGAATGTCATTGGACCAATAGAGAGTTTTACTTAAAAAGTGACGTCCATTGACTTTTCTGGGCCCGTTCCGAACGGAGCTGAACATGATAGTGCTTACTTTGTTCAATGATAACTTCATGGTATAAAGATTCTTTCTGAGCCAAAACATCTTTGTGTTGCAGTGTTAGAGACACATGAGACTACAAATACATAGGGAGCAAGCTAAATGCAGATCTGTAGTATAGCTGTGCATAGCATTTGTAACAGAGCTTGACATCAGACAAAACTGTCATGAGCTGTTTTTTTGTTGTTGTTTATGAACCTGAAACTCAGCCCAATTTGCAATGTCCTATTTTATTACCACAGAATATTCTGAGTAATTTGTTTGTCATTTTTGGTGGTGAAAAAAGATTCCTTAAGTCAAGTGATCCCACTCATGCACGTACTAAAAATATTTCTAAAAGGAGAAAAGTGCAGTCTGTAGGCAGGTCCTGATTTACACCAGATATAGATTAGGATTAATGAACAGTCTCTCATCCTCCTACACAATATTGCTGATTACTTCCTATCTTGTTTTATCATGCAGTTGTTCACTGGCCCTCAGATTAACATGCTCAAACCATTCTGAAAGTGGCAGCTAAGTATACAGACGTATGCCTTATGCACCTGCCCCACAATGGCAACTCTTTCTTTACATCTCTGATTTTGTTCTGCGTTCCTCTTCTGTTGTGAGAGCTATTAATTTTCTATGTTTTAGTTATCGGACTATCACCAGTTGTTAACTTTAATAACTATACCTTGCTCTTGAGGTAGGCAAAATACATGACCCTCTTCCCCCACTCAGACTGATTGGAGAAGGCAGTGCACATTTACAGCAAAGACTGAACAACATATATGAAGTGGAGGAAGAGGGGTAGGGGAAGAATCCAGCCTTTTTGACCCTTGCTTGCTGGAACTTTTTAGTGCTGAGGAGTGTTTTTAAGGCTGCTAAGTTGTTAATGCTGCTAGTGCTGGATATCTGGTGTTAGCTGCGTGAGCAGAAAGTTCAGCATGCTGATTCAATAGACCTCAATATTATTCATAAAGACAGACCACAGGCTAGGTTTGGAGGCAAAGGAGCTTGGCCAGGTTTATTGTTAACAGAGCATGGTACTAGTCCCCTATAGCAGGGGTTCTCAACATTTTTCTTTCTGAGGCCCCCACCAACATGCCATAAAAACTCCATGGCCCACTTGTGCCACAATAACTGGTTTTCTGCTTATAAATGCCAAGGTCAGTGTTAGGGGGTAGGAAGCAGGGCAATTGCTTGGGTCCCCACACTAAAGGGGCCCTGGTGAAGTGACATTGCTCAGACTTCAGCTTCAGCCCCAGGGGGTGGGACTCAGAGCCCCAGGCTTCAGTCCCATGTGATGGAGCTTCAACTTTCTGCCCTGGGCCTCAACAAGTCTAACACTGACCCCGCTTCATGTCCCCCTTGAAATCTGCTTGCAGCTTGCTATGGGGCCCCGGGCCCCTGGTTGAGAACCACGGCACTAGACCAGGACAAAGATGCCCCTCCTATGACTTCTCCTTTGTATTTTAGAACATTGATACCAACAAGTTAGGTATTTCACACCAGATGTTGTTAGTTACCTCATGCCTGCTAGTTCAAACAAAACATCCTTATCCATTATCCTGTCATGCTCTCCTTATCTTTGTGAGGGGTTGGTGTGTTCTTGTACCACCTCTTAGGAATGCATTTATGAGGTTACTTGAGAGATCTGTGTGTTTTTGAACCATCCTCTCTGGTCAGGAATGTGCTTAGCTGATTAGCTGACACCTAGTGTGTTACTGTTCTGCCAGGGCCAGGCCTGCTCTGGTTCACAGCCATTGGTTCACACTGCTAGTTAAGCCTAGTCTCCAGCAAGGCCTATATTACTTACTTTTCACCTACAATAATATACATTGCAGTTCACTGCAGCAAGTCTTTGACTCAGTGACCATTTCTATTTCATAATAAAGTCAGAAATCCAGCAATGTTTAAAGCAATTTACAAAATAAAATTCATGAGTAATGAAAAACTTGGGATCTGGTTTGCTGCTGATAGAATCGCCATTACTTTCAACATGCTAAGGGCTAATTGATACCATTATGCACAGTCCATACACAGAGATGAAGTGGAAACTGAGCCATCCCTAGAGTAGCCCCAGAAGGGGCTGAGGCATCATTCCCACCCTTCTTCCCCTTTGCTTTGGGGGTGGCTAGCCTACACAAGCAGCAAATTACAACCCACCCCATGTTGGTGGGTCTGCATGGCCTGGTGCACTGATAGCTGGAGCCAAGACTCCTCCCAATCCAAACCCTCCCGATCCAGTCCTAAAATACATATGACCAGTGTACCTGATCTAAGGTGCTTACTCCTCCTTATTCCTCTACAAAGACATGACGTCTACATTAAAGACCTACAGCGGGACTGGGATCTCACAGGTCCTGCAGGACCTGCTGCCATAATAACGAGAGTGGATAAAATATACTTTGTTGCAGTTGGTATTGGATGGGCAAAAAAAAACCCCTAACAGATTGTAGTAATTTGCGGGAAAACACTAATTTTTTAAAAAAAATAAAGGTTTTAATATTTAAATTTAAGAGAGGGACAGAAAATATCTGGTGTCTATTATAGCAGGAGTTAAAGTATTTTTACATGATTTAAACAAGATTTATTTCATTCTTTTAGTAGTAAAAATTGTGTCTGAATTCCAGTTTTTATGTGTGTATATACAGTAACTCCTCACTTTAAGTTGTAGTTATGTTCCTGAAAAATGGGACTTTAAGTGAAATGTTGTTAAACAAATCCAATTTCCCCATAAGAATGAATATAAATGGGGGAGTGTTAGGTTGCAGGGAAAATTTTTTTTGCCATACCATACCGTACAGTACAGTACTATAGTTGGGAGGTGCCTCCGCCTTACACCACACAGGCACAGCCCATTGGCACTGGAGACAATGAGGCAGGCAAGGAGGCTGAAGGTGCTATAGGCTCGGAGAAGCACATTGCGCAGCAGCAGTGGCAGCTTCCCCTACTTTGCAAGCACCAGGAGTGGGGGGCTCGACTCTTGGCCCCCCCACGCTACCCCTTTCCCCAAGCCCCCACCCTTAACCTGCCTCTTCTTCCACCATCCTCCCCCTTTACTCTGCACATTCCATCCTCGCGCCTTCATCCTCCCTCCTGCCCGTGGTAATCAGTTGGCTTTCAGCGTTCAAGGGGGGGGGGAACGAGGACTTGGCATGCAGGCTTCCTCCTCCCTCCCCTGTCTCCTGCCTATGGTAGTCAGCAGGTTTACAGCGTTCGGGAGGCAGGGGAGGGAGGGGGAGCCTGCGCAACAAGTCCTTACTCCTCCCCCCTCCCTCCTGATCGCAGCAAGCCAGCTGATTGGTGTGGGCAGGAGGTAGGGGGAAGGCACTGATACATGGGGTCTGCCGGCGGATGGGAGGTGCTGGGGGGGAGACGTAGGGGAGCTGATGGGGGGCTGCCAGCTGGGGACAAAGCACGCAGCCAAACAACATTATAGCAAAGCATGTTCTGTAACTGAGCAGGGATGTAAGTCGAAACAGGATTTGTGGGATCTAAGGTTTTTGCAGGTGGGTGTGGGATAACAATGAGGGAGTGGGTATTGAGGGACAGGATGGGAGCAGGATTAAAAAGATGTTGTAATGCAGGGCTCTAGCTTAAGTCAAAATATGGTGTCATGAGTGTATATTTACAACAGAATAAACCACTTTCCCCACATTTAAAATTATTAGTTTAGTATAAAAATGTGGTATTTATTCTATACTATTGTTTTATTATGATAAACAAATTGTTGCAGGTTTGACTTTTTTAAACATGGAATTTGAGATAACTCCTCTTACACGTAAGAAATTTGCGTAGGTGCAATCTGCCATATACAGGGGCTAGCAGAAGTCATAGGCACCACTTAAGTGCCATTTTGAGGGTTTATGTAAGACTAAAATGGAGTCTAGGACATGTACTGGCCTACTGCATAGGGGTGAATTTCATTCCATCTGTTGAAAACATGCATATTCCTATGTTATTAGGTCTTGGTTTAGATGTTGGATTTTTTAATTGAAATGCACATTTTCAGTTACTGTACAATACGCTATATAACTTTAATGATTAATTAAATTTTGGGATGTAAATATTTGAACAGTGCTCTTTTCATTATCTGTATTTAACATGATGTGACTCAGTGAGCTGGTATCACAAGTTATGGGATTTGGAGACTTTCACCTCTATAGGTCAGAGGTTTATCTGTTTCTATACACCATCACTTATTATCCTTTGATAATTACTTGGTTTATGCACAAGCAATACAGTTTCTACAGGGTAGGTGTCCACACCACTAAAATTATCAGAGTAATTTGCACCCTTATTAGCAAAAAGGCTAAAGACTGAATGGGGTGATGACAACTGAACTCTGACATCCTTCATAAAGTTAAGTGAATTAGGTTAAAACATTTTGGCAGGGCAATTTGCAACATTAAATCCAATTATTACTTGTTCTGTGAATTGACTTGACTTGAACCTCTAAGGCTGCACAATTTGGTACATTTCATGAGCACTAAATTCAATTTTAAAATCAAGAAGAAATCACATTAATTCAGAGCAAGCTAACATAAGTGGGAGAAGTTGTATTTGAATTTTTGTATCCAGTGTTTTCCCCAAGGATCAAAAATAGAACAAGATACTAATGATATCAGTGCTTTTTTTTTGGGGGGGGGGGGGAAGGAACAATAGTCCTCTGCTAATTCCATCTGCACAGCTCTCTCTCACACTGCAACAGAGCTGTCCTTTGTTGTCACTGAAGGCAGAACACAGTCATTGTTCATATTAGGCTTAATAATATACTGTAAATTCTTTTAGAAAAGGGTAAACGTTGTGATGGGATCTAAATCAGGCAAGTAGTTTTACAAAGCTTTTCAGGCAAAACACCTATCAGGGTTAAAAAAAAAGTTTTCAATTACAAGAAGACAAAAAAGCTCTTAAATATAATAATTATTTTGACTTAAGAGTTAGTGATAGATAAGCAAGAGTGATGTTACTTTAAAAAAATTGATAAGTAGCTTGAATGTTTACAACTGATCTTCTCTGGAGAATAAAATCTCCACATGTTTTATTCAAAATGCTAAGGGCATCAAAGGTATAGAAAGATTTGTTTCCTTAAGAAGAAAGTGCACACTAGTAAACATGGAACTGGTCCTCATTTTATAGTCATCAGATGCTATGATGTTCATACTTCTGCTATCTGACAAGGACCTATTATTTATATGCTTCATGAGGATTTCATTCATGCATAAGTCTCATTGGGTAAGGAAGAATTTTGTCATGTCCTCTGCCTGGATATATTTTATCTCTCTGTACCAGTCACTATATAGTCTAGGGATGTGGCATGTTGGCACAAGGCATTCATATTGTGACTATTTTAAATAAACTGGATAATTGTTCTCGACCTGATTTATTTTTACCTGATGCAACACCGAACTAACTATGATGGATGGAGACCATGTTATATTGGCTCAATGTAAAGAGGGCATTTGTCTGAATTATTTTAATAAGGGCTGTTGTTTCATGAAGAAGGCAGGAACATGAATTCACTCAGCTGAGTGGTCAATGAAATGCTCAGAAGTAAAAAATAACATATCATCCCCTCAAAAGAAACTAAATTACCCATTCATGAATTCATGGTAATCTGTTTTTATTGCTACTTAATGGCTTGTTGGATCTGTGCAGTCCTCTGCAGATAAGCTCAGAAATGCTACTTACGTTGGAACATCTTTCATAGCTGTAAATGCTGATCTTAGAGTAAAACATATTAAGAATTCACAGACATGAATTTCTGGCATTCTATACCTGTGGATCCTTTTCTTTTTGAAAAATTCATTTTTAAAATACTTAAATTCATATAAAATACTGCATATCCCATTTCATTACAAGCAAGGAAGAATAGATTAATTCCATATGTGTTAAAACAGTCAATGGAGCTTATTAATCAGAATCATAGGCCTGGAAGGGACCTTGGGAAGTCATCTAGTCCAGTCTCCTCCTCTCATGACAGGACTAAGTATTACCGAGACCATTCCTGACAAGTGTTTGTCTAACCTGCTCTTAAAAAGTTCCAGTGATGGAGATTCCACAACCTCCCTACGCAATTTATTCCCATGCTTAAACTCCCTGACAGTTAGGAAGTTTTTCCTAATGTCCAACCTAAACCTCCCTTGCTGTAATTTAAGCCCATTGCTTCTAATCTTGTCCTCAGTGGTTAAGAACAATTTTTCTCCCTCCTCCTTGTAACAACCTTTTATGTACTTGAAAACTGTGATTATGTCCCCTCTTAGTCTTCTCTTTTCCAGGCTAAACAAACCTATTTTTTCAATCTTCCTTCACAGGTCATGTTTTCAAGACCTTTAATCATTTTTGTTGCTCTTCTCTGGACTTTCTCCAATTTGTCCCAATCTTTCCTGAAATGTGGTGCTCAGAATGGACACAATACTCCAGTATCAGAGGGGTAGCCATGTTAGTCTGTATCCACAAAAACAACGAGGAGTCCGGTGGCACCTTAAAGGCTAACATTTATTTGGGCATAAGCAGGGTTTTTGCCGCCCCAAGCGGCAGGGAAAAAAAAAGCCGTGACCATGGCTTCACCGTGCTACTTTATTCTTCGGCAGCAGGTCCTTCCCTCTGAAGGAGACTGAGGGACCTGCTGCCGAAGAGCCGGACGTGCCGATCCAAGCACTTGCTTGCTGCACTGGTGCCTGGAGCCAGCCCTGGGCATAAGCTTTTGTGGATAAAAAACCCACTTCTTCAGATGCATGGAGTGAAAATTACAGATACAGGCATAAATATATATTGGCACATGAAGAGAAGGGAGTTACTTTACAAGTGGAGAACCAATGCTGAATGCCAATTTAGGGTCGGTGTAGTGCACTCCCAATAATTGATGAGGTGGTGTCAATACCAAGAAAGGGAAAATTGCTTTTGTAGTGAGCCAGCCACTCCAAAACCACTATGCTTATGCTCACTGTACTTCGCTGTAAGCCAGCCACCCTCCCCTCCCTGTTTTGATCTCTACTTGCAGAGGCAATAAAGTCAGTATTGTTTCTTATTCATGCATTCTTTATTACTTCATCACACAAATGGGGGGATAACTCCCAGAGTAGCCCAGAAGAGGTTGGGGAGGAGGGAAGCAACGGGTGGGGTTGTTGCAGGGGCACCCCCTAGAATGGCATGCAGCTCATCATTTCTGCAGGATGTCTGGGGCTCTGACCTGGAGCTGCCGTTTGCCTCTCTGGTTCTTTAGTAGGCTTGCCCGATATTCTAGGCAGGACTGACTCTCCATTAGACAAAACTTAAAGAAGAGAGTGACCTGGAGAGTCATTCCCATTTTTGTCCGGACACCCCCAACTGACCTCACCGAGGCCGACCAGGAGCACCCATGACAGCAGCAGATGGTACAGTGTGACTTTGTCAACTTGCAAAGCAGCAGACGGTACAGTAAGGCTGGTAACCGTCTTTGTCAACTTGCAAAAGGCAAGGGGATGCTGCTGTGTAGCACTGCAGTACTGCGTCTGTCAACAGCATCCAGTAGACATACGGTGACAGTAGTGAAAAAAGGTTGAACGGGCTCCATGGTTACTGTGCTATGGCGTCTGCCTGGGCAATCCAGGGAAAAGGGGGCGAAATGATTGTCTGCTGTTGCTTTCACGGAGGGAGGCTTGACTGAGGACATTTACCCAGAATCACCTGTGACTCTGTCTTTGCCCCATCATTTCATTGGGATCTCAACCCAGAATTCCAAAGGGCGGGGGGAGACTGCGGGAACTATGCGATAGCTATGGGATAGCTACCCACAGTGCAAGGCTCCGGAAATCGACACTAGCCTCGGTACATGGACGCACACTGCCAAATTAATGTGCTTAGTGTGGCCACGTGCACTTGACTTTATACAATCTGTTTCCAAAAATCAGTTTCTGTAAAATCGGAATAATCCCGTGGTGTAAACATACCCTAGAAGTGCTTTGCTGTATATATACTGGTCTAGCTATACTAGTAGATCTGGCCTGAGGGTGTTAGCCAGAACTGGGACTATGTAACTTACAGCAGATGCAAGTAAAATTCTACTACTTAAAAAATATGGAGGATGTCCAACTGTTTGACATTCTTGATCTGCTGATTATATAGAATAGCATTGGTTTAGTCCTCTATTACTGCTGCCTGTTATTGCAGTTGAGTACTCTCTATTACCCTGTCAAGGAATATGGTTTGGCCTGGTCCCTCTTTAAGGCAGCAGAGAATAGTCGGATGGGATCAAAACCATCTACTTTTGGGCAACTCATCTCAGCATAAAGGCCTGGAGTTGGCTTTTCTACATACATGGGTTTGGGCTTGTTTTGAGTAAGTTCATTGTGGAAAAACCATATCGTGCTACTTCACTGTCTTACCTCAGCTGTCTTAGCTGACCTTATCTGCTATACAGGCTCACAGAGAGAAGGTTGGTCTTCTAGATAGTGAAGATCCATCTTAAGAACACTTTGTTAAAAAAAGTGAATAAAGCATGATTTTAAAAGCTTCCCCATTTAAAAACTGAGTAATTGGCTATTCTGTGTGTACATTGCTGTTTTTGTAACGTGTTCAATATAGTCCTTAATATGTCCTCCAGAAGATCTCGATTCCATAATGGTCATCAAGGACTAGTCTGTCCTCCTGAAGCAGTCAGGTATAGTCACAGCCTGGAATAAGTTATCTGCAGCTGAGTTAGAGAGTATTTTGTCTCCAGAGTCAGGATTACATTTATACAGTATCCACAGTTGTCATCTATGTTCTTTGCATTCTTCCCCATAAGTTCTACAATTGCTAAAAAGTTAAATATAAACAAGTAAAATATTAATTTATGATTTTTTTCAAAGATGAAATGTTTAATCAAGAAATCACTTTCATGTATTTACCTAGTGAAGTAAAATATGACCCAGTCAGTTACAAGTATAAGTATTTTCATATTTATTATGAATTATTTTCTATCATAATTGTAACTGAGTATCATCTTACCAGTGAAAAATGTCATTATTTGGCAATATGTGAGTAATCTGAGGAATACAGAACCCACAGAAACCCATAAAGTGAAAGGTTAACTGTCTTCAGAGGGAACCAGCCAGAAAACTCTGTGGTGATGGGCATCTATATACAAATCTGGATGGATGAATGAATAGTGCCTGCCCTTCCCCAGAGAAGCTATAATAGGAGTATCCTTTTCACCAAGGTTCATTATGTCAAATATATAAACAGGAAGAGGAAATGCCTTGGGGCTTGCCAAGGAAGATGAGTAACTTCTGTCTCTTTACTCCTAGTTTGGGGAGATCCCAGACCAAGCCCTAATCACAGAGCAAGGATAACTTGAGAAACTGACCAACTTGTTCACAGTAGGGGGACTGCATTTTTTTGCCAGACAATTTAAGTTACGGATGTTTATTTCATCTTTATTTTGGTTTCTCCTGGCTGAAGCAAGGCTGCCTCCATTAGACACTGGACTCTCCCCTTTGGGCCAAGCTGAGGAAAGCCTTGGCCTGACTGTGGAAGTTGTCCAGGGCAAAGGGGCTCCACGCTTAAATCCAGCTAGTGTGCTAAAAATAGAATGTAGCTGCAGCTAGCTTCCCCATGCCGGCACACATTATCTGAGATCCTGGGCACATATATGCTATTTTTAGCACACTAGCTCAATGGGAGTTAGTGCAAGTATGTCTCCTTAAGCTGGGAATAACTTGAAGTGTAGACTCACCCAAAGAGCCAAAGGATGAAATTCTGGCCCCACTGTAGTTAGAGAGTTTTGCCATTGACATCAATAGAGCCAGGATTTCACCCAATGTTTTGTTTTCCCCTTTTGTTGTGTCCCTCCTTTTCGTTGGTACATAACCCTGTAGCCTTAGGCTGCCCTTGTAGAGGGAGCTTTAGAACCTCAGTTCCCTGATGAGCTAGTGCAATGTCCCATGATATCCTTCCAATCAATAGTTTGTTTATGATGGAATTATGGTTCAGGTCAATGGATGTCTATATGTGAAAGAATCTGATGAAGTGCATGGCTTTTTAAAATTCCTTTCTAGACAAAATGTGGTTGGAAGACCATTGTAAAACTTACTTACAGCTTTCTGTTTTGTACTGGGGCCCAGAGACTTTGGTAATGGGTTCATTTTTAAGTAAACTCTTCCAGACTGGGACCATCTCTTTGTTATGTGTTTATACAGTGCCTTGCACAATGGGAGGGGGACCGCTAGAAAATCCCGTAATAAAATAATAAGAGATTTTTTTTAAAGTACGGAGTTTGCAAAATATATCTAATAATCTAGAGTTGTAGATTTGTAAAGACATAACTGGCCTAATTTTGTGTAAATCAGTGCAGAATATGTCACTGCAGCTTCATTATAAATGAAGTTCTTTCATTATAGAATGATTTCTGGAATTGTTTTCTCTATGTAGAAAGTTTTGTTTCCTACTCAAATGTGTATCTTGTTTCTTTCCTTACCGAGGACATTAATTATATGCTCAATTATAAGATGCATTTAAAAAAAAAATCTTTTGCAGAGTTCATATAATTGCTAGAGACTCTCTTACAAAGGCCTTTTAAAATTATTTGGATCCAGGGGTTTTGGTCTGAAAAATACAGCATCTTCCTTTGCAAGTGGATAAAATCTTTGTTCAGAATACTTTACTGTAATGTGAAATAAAACTGCTCCTTTGAAATCAGACCAGAACTTGAAGTTCAGTGATATTCATGAAGCAGTGGATCTACCCTGCAAGCAAGCAGATTAAATATAAAATATCAAATGGTGTGAAGGGGCTTACTAGGACAGTGTAAGGCCACAGATGAGACTTCTGCATTCCAAATTCTCTTTCGTGATCTTTGGAAATAACAAGCTTGAAAATATAACTACTCAGTTAGAAAATTTTTGGAAGTGTAACAAGTTAGCTTAATAACGGTGCCTTTTCAAGAGATTTTCAGTACCTGAACTCTAAACAAAAAGTCCTGTTCCTCCACCAGACTTCTTAACATCAACAAGGTTGTCAATAACCTGCAGTATTCTGGATTCTGCATTCACAACCGTTGCAAGAAATATTCTTCAAGGGACATAGAAAGTGTGGCCAGGAAACTTCTGATAAAAACCTAATGTACAAAACTAAAAAAAAAAAATGCAATAACAATGGATTTGGGGGAAAGTAACTAGTTTTCCAGACAAAGCAAAGCTAAAATGTGTTTCATCTACACTTTCCGACAAGATAGAGAGTGCAAGGTTTGTATATGACTACTTAACTATAGGAAAATGCCCATCTGTTTATTTAGGGGAAATTATTACATAGTAATAAAATCTTTTAAGATAATATGGTGATGGATGTAATGGAAATGCCCAAAATGGATTTATACATTAAACTATATGTTTCATTTATTTATCTGATTTTTCAGTTTAGAAAAGAAGCCATACATATGCCCTTACAATGTGCATTACTGGCTATTATAATGTTCTTAATACAGAAAAAGCTGATGAATAAGGGTCTGATCTTGCAATGGGACTACTTGTTCAAGTAAGAATTACTTGCTAGAGTAAGTCGTAGTACCATCAGGTCTTTTACATTTATTTATAAGACGACCAACTCTAAATTACACAAACTTGTAATAGTATCAATTTAAGAGTCTGTTGAAAGTAATTAATTTTCTTAGCCTTTAAAATTCTAGGGGGAAAAATCTGAAGTTAGTTTTTTTTATATGTTTCTATTGTTTAATTTACGCATATGTAATAAACCTGAATGGTCTTTATATATACTGAATGTTTCAAACAATATAACTCATTTCATGTTCAGGAGAAATTATTCTGTTTTATAAAAGAGAACTGTTATGTGAAAATAACAGGGATAAGAAAGTTTTAAAGATTAAAATGCCAGGGAGATAAACACATTACTTTGAAACATATTTGTATTCTCCAGCTAGTTCAAACATGCAGGCAATTTATCTTTCAAAAAGTAAACATGCATGAAATCTGATCAGCTTTTTATTGTACATGGAATAAATTATGCAAGACATTGTAATAGACTCCTGTGTGGCTCATTTACACATCTTTTGATAAATGTAATATGCAGCTTCCCCGTACTTTGTGAGACATTAACCTTCTTACATATTGATACTGCTATTCTGAAATCTGATGGGCAGTCAAAGACCCGTCTTTCACCCTTTGGAAGAAAGCAAGTCTCCTACCCAGGAAGGACTTGCTCAGTATTCTACAAATGTAGTTTCTTCAGAGTCCAGTGTCTTATGTGAATTCTCATCTAAATATTAAAGATTTAAGGAGATCAAATAATTGCAATTATAACAACACAGCAAAGTGTTATTTAAAGTATTGCAATCATCCAGTGTGGAAGATGGGCAATTAGAATACAACCAATTGGTGCTTGATGGGAAGATACTGATTATTCACCAGTAATTAACAGGAACCATTTAATAGTTCTTTTGGTGTTGTAAGATAATTCAGTTCATTCAGAACTGATCAAGAGAATGGTCAAGATCTTCAAGAGTGACTAGTGATTTCAGATGCCTCAATTTTTGGATGCCCATTTAAGACATCTTAAATAAGCCTGACATTTGAGAAAGTGATGAGCCCAATCTCAGAAAATCAGTTCCCTTCAAGTGTCTCAAGTTAGGCACTCAAAAACTGAAACAACCAAAATCAGTAGTCGCTCTTGAAGATCTTGGCAAGAGTGATTGTTACATATGTGTCCTGCAAGAGTGTATGCAACCATAGGTTGTTTCTTTTAAAATGCTTGGTTTGATATATTAGAGGAACTATAAAGCTATGCAGCTGTGTTTAGAGAGCTTTGAGAAATAGTTATAGGAAGCTTGCTGATAAATAACAGTGCGTTTCTACATTGCGTGTGATGGTCTGATTGTGGAAATAAGTTTGCAAAAGTTCTTTTTTCCTGCAAAGAGAAAAGACAGCACAGGGAACTGCATCAGGGAGAAGTTAGATCACCAGGATAAATAAAACACCCCAGCACACTATGCACTCAGATGCTTCACTGAGGCCCAAAGGGTACCTGATCTGGCCCTTCCTGGCATTGCCTGTGGGGCTGCCCAAGAGATTCACAGATTTTCAGGATTGAGCCAGATCTGGGAACTTCACTACACGATGCCTGGTGTAACACCATCAACCGTGGTCATTCTGGCTGGTGCAGTGGTCCTCAGTAAACTATCCATATTTGATGATGAGGACTCGGCTAGGCAATGAACATACATAGTAAGAGAGAATCCCTGCTCCCAGAGAGCTTACAGTCTACATAACAAATAGTTTAGATGTGAAGGTCTGTGCATTTCTCTATACTTTGTGAAAGAGCGAGCACCGTCTTACCTGCCACCACTCCAATATACTTTCCACCTGGCTACTTTTTGCAAGGTGGCTGGCCTCTTCAAGGGGAGATGGGTCCCAGCCCAACCTAGGAGACACATAACTCCCTTGCCCAAGTGGAGAGAATGAGTAATGTCATGTGACACGTGAGTCATGTAGAGAAATCAGGCCTCTGGGGATAGATAAGAGAGGCCTGTGGAGACTATAAGACAGAGAATGCCTTGTGTCCTTTGGAAAGGAGACTCCACATAAAAAGTTTTGGGAGTTGCTCCTAGATAGGGAGAAGTTTGGTGTGATCAGTCCCACACAGAGACTATTCTTAGCTCCTCGGGACCTGGACAGGAGAGTGCAGAGAGGTAGTACCAGCAGAAGGGCTGGAGAATAGCAACATGTGAGCTGAATGAGAAGCCTCAGCCAGGGAGTTGTTTTTTTTAAAGTTCAAAAACAGCCCCCAAGAAGAGGCGTTCTAAAAGGCCATATGAAAGCTTTTATGAGTTACTGAGGAGCCCAAGAAGGGAAACTGGGGTGGCAGCAGAGGTAAACCCCATCCAGGCAAGTGGCTCAGTGCCTCTATGCCCAAACTGGAATCGAAAGAATTCAGCAAATATGGTCGTTAAAAGGTCTTGGAAGCTACTGACCACATAAAATTCTTTTTCTCACTTCTCAGGCATACCTGATGGTCAGTGATTGTGTGACAGGCATCATCTGCTCCAGAGCATTGGATTAATGATGAAAGATTGTTCTCTCACTCCCCTCATGTTGCAGTACAATTGTAATTAGTGGATTGTATGCCCAGTGTGCAGGATAATAGCAGTATTGTAAAACTAAACATTCAAAACATGAGACTTTTTAAAAAATGGAATTTTATTTGCTTTCTGATTTTTTTGAACATGTAGAGTAGATTTAGTTGACACATTTTGGGGCTTTTCTCCAAACTCGGAGGCTGAGGAACATACTTTCATTTTTAATAAATGATCCATAATCCTTTACATCCGGGAGCTAGAGTTTTAAGAAAAACATATAAACTGGTGAGATGCAACACTGTTTAATAGTGCCAAAGGATTGCAGACAGTGGGATTAATTCCTGGTGTCTGTCAATCTCTGAGAAATTTTTAAAGAATTTTATTATCCATGGGAGAAGTTAGGCCAAGAAGGGATCTGAGAGCAAAGATCAATTAAACAGACTTGCTATTTTTCTGGAATCTTTGTGCCAAATTTTAGACTAATTAGCAAAATCATTCTACTAAACCCTTGACTTGGTAAGATATTTGAAAACTAAATATTTTCAGTTTAATTTACAGTTTATTTGATGGGTTTAGAACTTGTGTGACAGGGAAAAATTGCTCATTAGTGAAATTATTCGCTGGCTGCTGGGATGGAAGAGTGTCTCTGTTTCCCTACGTTGGGCATGAAGTGTCAGCTGCTGAGCCCACTGTCTGTCTTAGGTACTTATACGGTCCTGATTATCAAAGTATCTGAGACCTTCTTAATCTGTCTAGTGTGTTTATCCTTGCAACACTCCTGTGAGTTAGGGAAGTGCTATTAGTCCATTTTACAGATGGGGAACTGAGGCACAGAAAGACTCAGACTCAGAGCTTTAAATATATTTCATTGGGGTTAGGTGCCTTTTAACATCCCACTAACCACCTGTCTGTATCTTTAGGCACCAAGTGACTTGTCCAGGGAAACTGGCAGAACAGGGAGCTGAATCCAGATCTTTTAGAGTTCCATGGTAGTGCCCTAAACACTGGATCATCCTTATTCTCCAGAGTGCACCACTCTGAAATCTCCCACTAGCTAAAGACTACTAGTTTTAACTAACTCAAGTTTCAAACTATCTCAAACAAAATCAACATAGTGAAAACAAAAAGAAAGATCGTAATTGGCAGAGCTCTCATATGCTCTGCAGGTTCTTCTGGGTCATCAGTCCAATCTGAATGACAGGAACTTATTGCCTCCTCCACTGCAGCTATCACTGCAACACTGATCATTAAAATGTCTTGAAGAACGTGAATGTCAGCAATGGCTGTCAGGATGTGAAAATCAGTCATGCAGTTAGAGAAACTGTGTCAGTTGGCTTCACCCACAACATTAACATTGTAAATGTGGTACAATAGCAAATGTATTCCTTAAGCTATGTTAGTGTGTGTGGGGGGTTGTTTATCAAAAAGCCCAGCAAATAAGTATAAACAACTTCATATTTAAGAGAAAAGGAAGTCTGATCATATACTTGCATAGCTGGAAATCTGTGGCCTACTTAATTAGAAATTATTAAGTACTACAGAAATTGAGTAAACTAAACTAAAGCAGAATGGGCTGTCAGTTTTCCACAACTTTTAAAGGTGTCTCTAAGGCCTGGTCTATACTACGATTTTAGGTCGAATTTAGCAGCATTACCTCAATTTAACCCTGAACCTGTCCACACGATGAAGCCTTTTTTTCGACTTAAAGGGCTCTTAAAAACTATTTCTAAAAGAACGACTTCTATAAATTCGACCTAATTTCGTAGTGTAGACATACCCAAAATTTAGCCCTTGCCTCTAGCAGACTAAAATTGTCAGCATGTATTGATTTATGAAAAAATAGAATAGAATAACATTTTATAGCTTCTTCCATGAAAAATATAAGTCAGTACACTTTGTAGAGTTAACCAGTACCACTCTAGAGTTTAACAAATCCAGAAGAGTTAGAAGATATAGGCAAGGAAGATAGGGTCATTTATAACAGCAGGTTCTGGGGAGGAGCAGATCATCCCCAAGATGTGGAGAAGAGACAGGAACACAGGCCCTTATTTCCTCTGCACAGTACATTGGGATTGACTGGATATGTGGTGGGACTGAAAGGATGGTACATTGTGCATGTTCCCTCCACACAATAGGAAGCAACTGAGCTCCAGTGGATAGTGCTTAAATGGTACAGTATGGTTCTCAGAATCATATTGAGAAAGCTCCCGTTCCCCCAAAGAGGTCTTGCCTTAGATTTTTAGCTGGAGGAAGCTGAACTGAAGTTTCTGTTTTCAATTCTCTTGTGATTTTAATAGTCCATTTTCGAGACTGGTAAGTGTACTGAAATAAATCAAATAAATAAGAAATTGTCATTACTGTGCCTTGGTCTAGGATAACTCTCAGAATGTAACTGTGACCGAATGCTTACCTGTATTCACAGCCTACACACCATTGTAATAATCTTTATCCAAAGTATGCATTGTGATGTATCATTTGAAAAAGAATAAGCTGCTGGTCAATAATATCTTGGTTAAATGTGTGTAGCAACATTATATGTAAAGTTATGAACATAAGCTGAAATTGACTGAAATGTGTTGACCAGATAAGTCTGCGGAGGGGGTAAACAAAGACAAAGGACAAGCTGATGCTTCTAGCTGTGTGTCATCAAAGTTGATTGGCAATTACCAATCAGGTGGCCATTCTTTGGCATCTAGGGGGGGCAGGAACAGGTCAATCTGCATTTTAACAAACAAAAACATAGAACCTCTTTCACCATGAGACTTTGTCTCCATCCTCACAGCAGGAAGGAACTTTATCTAGGGGTAGCCCTCAGGAAAATGCATTTCACAGGGTGACTGGACTATAAAAGTGAGGGGCAAAATACTTCAGGTTCTCTTTCTTTCTCTCCCTCTTCTTTCTCTTTCACCCAAGACAACAAAGGAACCAGACTTTGGACTTTGTGAGGGGTTCTGACCTGAGAATTTGGTCAGCCCTATTTCTGGGAATGGATGGTAAGGATTTTACCTTAAACCAAGTCTGTCTTTTTAAGTTTTACTTACTAGAATGCATTTTATATTTATTTCTCTTGTAACCATTTCTGACTTTAATCCCTTAGATTTTAAGTGAGTGCAAGTATATCCCTTTGTAGTTATACATTTGTCTTGTTTTTAAATCAAAACTAATCCACTGTTGTGTTTAAAGTGAACTGTTTGGGTAACTCCAGTTGAAGTGGCAAACTGTTGGATACTGACCCCCTAATGGGGCAACAGGCCTATAATATCTCAACCCCAGGAGAGGGCTGGACAGTGCAGAACACAAGCTTTTTGGGGAAAATTTGAGACTTGGGAGTGTGTTGGGGTCACCCTGCAAGCAGAGGTGAAAGAAAGCTGGTACGGTCAGGTACGGCTTCTCTAGTGGTGATTTAAAGAGCCCAGAGCTCTGGCCCCTGCGGGAAGCCCCAGGCCCTTTAAAGCACAGCCTGAGCCCCGCTGCTGAAGCTCTGGTGGTGCTTTAAAGGGTCCGGAGCTCCCCACAGTGCCCAGAGCTCCGGCCCCTTCAGGGAGCCCTGGGCCCTTTAAATCACCGCTGGAGCCCTGCCACCACTACCCCAGTGATGGCAGGGCTCTGGAGGCAATTTAAAGGGCACAGGGCTACCTGCAGTGGCAGGAGCACTGGGCCCTTTAAATCCCCGCCTGAGCCTGGCTGCCAGAGTCCTGGAAGCCAGGCCTGGGGATCTCTGCTGCAGCCGGAGCCCCGGGCCCTTTAAATCACTGCTGGAGCCCTGCCGCCACTACCCCAGCCCTAGCCCAAGCCCTGCCACCCCGGGGTAGCAGTGGCAGGGCTCCTGCAGTGATTTAAAGGGCCCAGAGCCCCTGGGCCCTTTAATTTGCTCCTGAGCCCCAGGGCTCCCAGCTGCCTCTGCAGCTGGTAGCTCCGGGGTGATTTAAAGGCCCTGGGGCTCCCAGCCATAGCCGGAGCCCCAGGGCCTTTAAATCTTGAAAGGCCCGCCTCTTCTGGTTGAGGCCATGCCCTGTGCAGGACTCTGGCATACCGGTAAGTCCTTTAAGTTACTTTCACCCCTGCCTGTGAGTGGCATCCAAGGCTAGTGGAAGCTGGAGTGTGACTGGAGTGTTGCTGGCAGGCTGCAGCTATACACAGACAATCTGGGTTTGATCTGCATGCTGTTTCGTTGTTTGTGAGGGGCCCAAGTTGGGAACTACAGAAGCAAAGCATTGCAAGGCACCCAAGATTGTAGGGTAGGTGGGGATGCAACTCCTCATTAGTCTGGATTGCATCCCAGAATGTGCTAACCTACAGCCCAAACTTTGATTACAATAATTTACTTGGTGACTGCAGTATTGAGTAGGAATGCAGAAATTTCAGGTTGAGATCTGTGTATTCAGTATGCAAAGGTGCAGGATATTCTAGATAATAACGTTTACCACTTATGTAGAACTTCATTTTTCCAAAATTCTATACAAAACAAGTTTCATATCAGTCCCCATGAGAAGAGGGAACTGAGTATTATTGTCACTTTATGGTGGAAAGGCTGAGACACTCAGAGTGAAGTGGTTTGCCTAGGCTCACACAGTGAGTCAGGGGTAGCTCTCAGATTAGACTTGGGTTTTCTTGGCACCTGGTGCCATTGTGCAATCTCTTAGACTGCAGTGCCTCTTGAGAGATGCTCCATGATCCTTGCTGAGCACTGGAAATTAGAATCCAGCCCTTATGCCAAAAATGGCATATTTGGAGAAAATTCTGATTTCATATAATTTAGAGCTGGAAGGGACCTCAAGATGTCATCTAGTCTATCTCTCACCCCTCATATACTGAGGGAGAATTAAGTATACCTAAATGAGCTTATTTTTCATGTGTTTGTGAAATATTTTATAAAACCACCGTGTATGCTAGAATACAGCCTCTTGCATTGAAAACTCAGTACTGCAAAACAATGCTTATAAAATAACGTGTGCCACGAATAATCTCAAATCACTTTACGGGCTTTTTGTCAACATCATATGGGCCCAGCACCAAAAAGTAGTCCTCTCCAAAATCAAATAGAGTAGTCCTTCTTCACCAGCAAACAGCAACTTTTAGGGGGGAGTTTTAATGTAGCTAAACATCTCCATTAATGATCTGGATGATGGGATAGATTGCACCCCCAGCAAGTTTGTGGATTACACTAAGCTGAGGGGAGAGGTAGATATGTTGGAGAGTAGGGATAGGGTCCAGAGGGACCTAGACAAATTGGAGGATTGGGCCAAAAGAAATATGATGAGGTTCAACAAGGACAAATGCAGAGTCCTGCACTTAGGGCAGAAGACGCCCATGCACTGCTACAGGCTGGGGACTGACTGGTTAAGTGGCAGTTCTGCAGAAAAGGACCTGGGGATTACAGTGGACAAGAAGATGGATATAAGGCAGCAGTGTGCCCTTGTTGCCAAGATGGCTCATGGTATATTGGGCTGCATTAGTAGGAGCATTGCCAGCAGATCAAGGGAAGTGATTATTCCCCTCTATTTGGCACTGGTGAGGCCACATCTGGACTACTGCATCCAGTTTTGGGCCTCCCACTACAGAAAGGATGTGGACAAATTGGAGAATGTCCAGCGGAGGGCAAAAAAAATGATTAGGGAGCTGGGGCACATGACTTATGAGGAGAGGCTGAGGGAACTTGGCTTATTTAGTCTGCAAAAGAGAAGAGTGAGGGGGGATTTGATAGCAGCCTTCAACTCCCTGGACTGGGGGGTTCCAAAGAGGATCAAGCTCGGCTGTTCTCAGTGATGGCAGATGCCAGAACAAGGAGCAATGATCTCAAGTTGCAGTGGGGGAGGTCTAGGTTGGATATTAGGAAAAACTGTTTCACTGGGAGTGGTGAAGCACTGGAATGGGTTACCTAGGGAGGTGGTGGAATCTCCATCCTTAGAGGCTTTTAAAGTCTGGTTTGAAAAGCCCTGGGGTTGGTCCTGCTTTGAGCAGGGGGTTGGACTAGATGACCTCCTGAGGCCTCTTCCATCCCTAATCTTCTATGATTCTAATTGTATACATCTGGGAACAAAGAATGTAGGCCATATTTATATGATGGGAACAACATCTTGGGAAGCAATTACTATGAAAAAAATGTGGTTGTGGTGGATAATCAGCTGAACATGAGCTCCCAATGCAATGCTGTGGCCAAAGGGGCTAATGCAATCCTGGGATGCATACACAGGGGAATCTTGAGTGGGAATAGAGAGGTTATTTTACCTCTATATTTGGCACTGGCATGACCAATACTCTGTCCATTTGTGCTGTTCACAATCCAAGAAGGATGTTGAGAAACTGAAGTGGGTTCATAGAGGAGCCACAAGAAGATTAAAAGATTAGAAAATATGCCATATGGTCATATACTTAAGGAACTATTTAGATAACTGTGGTGGGGCAGTTGCCCCACCCCCATGTGAAAGGGGGCTAGAGTAGGCCAGAGAGGCTGCGCAGGCTGGCAGCCAATTAAAAGAGGGCTTACTGAGAGCCAATCCAGGCCAACATTGGAGACAGCCAATCAGGACTCAGCTGGACCATATATAAAGGCTGCCCAGAACAGCAGCAGGCATCCTCTCCCAGACCTTCAGAGGGGGAGGTCCGTCTCCTGAGTGAGGTGACCAGCACCTGGAACAGTAGAAGAGAACTCCAGCTCCTTACCTGCCAGGCTGTGGGACCTGAGGTAAGGGCCTAACTGGTGCAAAGGGGCTGAAAGGGAAGTGGCTAAGGAAGAGAGGTGCACAAGGGGAGAGAAGGAGGGCAGGAAGGCTGCCACCAAAGAGTCCCTGGGTTGGGACCCAGAGTAGTGGGTGGGCCTGGGTCCCTCCTTTTGCCCCTTGCATGAACACCCAGCCAGTGGATGCGGTGAGAGTGGATAGCATCAGACCCCTGACACTAGGGGTTAGACTTTGGGGTGTGGTTGACCATAGTGGCTGGGGTGCAGAGAAGGACTGCTAATAACACCAGACCCCCAGAAGGGGGTGAGACTGGAATAGTGGGCACTGCTGGAGAGCAGTGTCCTGAAGAGGGTGCTGCTGAGTGGGAAGCAATGTGGATCCAGATAACAACAGGAAAGGAGTAGAGCAGGGGTTGGCAACCTTTCACAAGTGGTGTGCTGAGTCTTCATTTAGTCACTCTAATTTAAGGTTTTGCATGCCAGTAATACACTGTTAATGTTTTTAGAAAGTCTCTTTCTATAAGTTTATAATATATAGCTAAACTATTGTTGTATGTAAAGCAAATAAGGTTTTTAAAATGTTTAAGAAGCTTCATTTAAAATTTAAATTAAAATGCAGAGCCCCCCAGACTGGTGGCCAGGACCTGGGCAGTGTGTGTGCCACTGAAAATCACCTTGCATGCTGCCTTTGGCATGCATGCCATAGGTTGCCTACCCCTGGAATAGAAGATAGATGGGACACAGCCAGAGGTAGGTGCCCTGCCAAGGACTGAGCTAATTCCCAGAGTGACCAGCAGGAGGTGCCATGGTGGTGAGTCCCAACACTGTTACAGTAACAAGAGAAAGTTAATGGGTGACTTGATTAGTCTATAAATACTTATAGGGGGAACTATTTAATAATGGACTCTTTAATCTAGCAGAAGCAGCAAAGAATCCTGTGGCACCTTATAGACTAACAGATGTTTTGGAGCATGAGCTTTTGTGGGTGAATACCCACTTCATCAGATGCATGTAGTGGAAATTTCCAGGGGCAGGTATATATATGCAGGCAAGCTAGAGATAATGAGGTAGTTCAATCAGGGAGGATGAGGCCCTGTTCTAGCAGTTGAGGTGTGAAAACCAAGGGAGGAGAAACTGGTTTTGTAATTGGCAAGCCGTTCACAGTCTTTGTTTAATCCTGAGCTGATGGTGTCAAATTTGCAGATGAACTGAAGCTCAGCAGTTTCTCTTTGAACTCTGGTCCTGAAGTTTATTTGCTGCAGGATGGCCATCTTAAGGTCTGCTATAGTGTGGCCAGGGAGGTTAAAGTGTTCTCCTACAGGTTTTTGTATATTGCCATTCCTAATATCTGATTTGTGTCCGTTTAGGTCCTGTGATGGTGTTGCTGGTGTAGATATGTGGGCAGAGTTGGCATCGAGGTTTGTTGCATGGATTGGTTCCTGAGCTAGAGTTCCTATGGTGCGGTGTGCAGTTACTGGCGAGAATATGTTTCAGGTTGGCAGGTTGCCTGTGGGCGAGGCCTGGCCTGCCACCCAAGGCCTATGAAAGTGTGGGATCATTGTCCAGGATGAGTTGTAGATCCCTGATGATGCGTTGGAGAGGTTTTAGCTGGGGACTGTATGTGATGGCCAGTGGAGTCCTGTTGGTTTCTTTCTTGGGTTTGTCTTGCAGTAGGAGGCTTCTGGGTACACGTCTGGCTCTGTTGATCTGTTTCCTTATTTCCTCATGCAGGTATTGTAGTTTTGAGAATGCTTGGTGGAGATTTTGTAGGTGTTGGTGTCTGTCTGAGAGGTTAGAGCAGATGCGGTTGTACCTCAGTGCTTGGCTGTAGACAATGGATCGTGTGATGTGCCTGGGATGGAAGCTGGAGGCATGAAGGTAGGCATAGCGGTCGGTAGGTTTTCGGTATAGGGTGGTGGTAATGTGACCATCACTTATTTGCACCATGGTGTCTAGGAAGTGGACCTCCTGTGTAGATTGGTCCAGGCTGAGATTGATGATGGGGTGGAAGCTGTTGAAATCATGGTGGAATTTTTCCAGAGTCTCCTTCCCATGGGTCCAGATGATGTCATCAATGTAGCGTAGGTAGAGAAGGGGCGTGAGTGGACGAGAGCTGAGGAAGCATTGTTCCAGGTCGGCCATAAAAATATTGGCATATTGTGGGGCCATGCGGGTGCCCATAGTGGTGCCACTGATCTGGAGATATATATTGTCATCAAATTTGAAATAGTTGTGTTTGAGGATAAAGGCACAATGCTCAGCAGCCAGTTGTGCTGTGGCATCAGGGATACTGTTCCTGACAGCTTGTATTCCATCTGTGTGTGGGATGTTTGTGTAGAGAGCCTCTACATCCATGGTGGCTAGGATGGTGTTTTCTGGAAGGTCACCAGTGCATTGTAGTTTCCTCAGGAAATCAGTGGTGTCACAGATAACTGGGAGTGCTGGTGGCATAGGGTCTGAGTAGAGTCCACATATCGAGACAGTCCTTCAGTGAGAGTGCCAATGCCCAAGATGATGGAGCATCCAGGATTTCCGGGTTTGTGGATCTTGGGTAGTAGATGGAATAACCCTGGTCGGGGCTCTAAGGGTATGTTGATTTGTTCTGGTGTTAGTGTAGGGAGTGTCCTGAGTAGATGTTGCAGTTTCTTAGTGTACTCCTCAGTGGGATCTGAGGGAAGTGGCCTGTAGAATTCGGTGTTGGAGAGTTGTCTGGCAGCCTCCTCTTGGTAGTCAGACCTGTTCATGATGACAACAGCACCTCCTTTATCAGCCTCTTTGATGATGTCTGGGTGGTTTCTGAGGCTGTGGATGGCATTGCGTTCTGCAGGACTTAGATTATGAGGCAAGCGATTTTGTTTTTCCACAATTTCTGCCTGTGCACGTCGGCGGAAGCATTCAATGTAGAAGTCTAGACTATCATTTCCTCCTTCAGGAGGAGTCCATGTGGAATTCTTCTTCTTGTGCTCTTGGTGGGAGGGTACTTGTGTATCAGTGCGCTGTTCAGTGTTGTCCTGAAAGTATTCTTTGAGATCGCTGCAGAACTGTATCATGTTGGTGGGGTGGCAGGGCAGAAAGAGAGTCCCCGAGATAGGACAGACTTTTCTTCTGGGCTAAGTGTGTAGTTGGATGGATTGACGATATTGCTGGGTGGGTTGGGGGTACCACGGTTGTGGTCCCATGAGGCAGGTAGGAGTTTAGACAGCTTACAGTCCTTTTTCCTTTTGTAGAGAGGTGAAGTGAGTAATGTAGATCTCCTGTCTTATTTTAGTGAAGTCCGTTTGTATGGAAGTTTGGTTATTAATGAGAGTCTCCAGGTTGGAGAGCTCTCTTTTGATGTTTTCCTATTTGCTGTGTAGGATGCTGATCAGGTGGTTCCTCAGTTTCTTTGATAGAGTATGGCATAATCTCTCACTGTGGTATATGTAGTATGTAGATAGCAGTGGATTTTTTACCTTTAGTCCGTTTGGTATGATGTCCATCTGTTTGCATTTGGAAAGGAAGATGATATCTGTCTGTATTTGTGCAAGTTTCTTCATGAGGTTGATGGATTTCCACTCCATACGGCTAAATGCAGTGCCTTGCATGGTGTCAAGTATCAGAGGGGTAATCTAGCAGAGAAAGGTATAACATGATCCAGTAGCTGGCAGTTGAAACTAGACAAATTAAGAATGGAAATAAGGCCTATCTTTTAACAGTGAGAGAAATTAACCACTGGAATGACTTACCAAGAATCATGGTTGTTTCTCAATCACTTGCCATTTTTTAAATTAACATTTGATGTTTTTCTAGAAGATATGCTCTAGGAATTCTTTGGGGGAAATTCCAAGATTCACTTTTTTTCATTAGCTGACATTTATTTTCCCCGCTCTAGTATTTGACTAGGGACAGTCTGAATTATGTTGATATAACAATTGAGATCTGCAGATCATAATTATATGCACAATCTAGATGCATCAGTATAGTAATTATGATATTTAAGGGAGGGCTTGGGAAATGCACACCATTAGATAAAAGTCATAGCTAAAGTTAAGATTCTGACACAGGTATTTTTAGTAAAAGTCAGGGACAGGTCATGGCAATGAACAAAAATGCATGGAAGCTCTTGACCTGTCCCTGACTTTTACTAAAAATATCCACGGCTGCTGCACCTGCTGTGGGGCTGACCCAACCCCAGATGCTGCTCCAGGATCCAGGGACTGTGGCTCCAGCAGTCAGCCTACTGGCCAGCTGCTCTGGTGGCCCTGGGGCTGAACCCCAGGGACAACAGCTGCTCCGGTGGCCCCAGAAAGTCCCAGAATCCATGACATCCACAACAGAATCTTATCCTTAGTCACAGTAGTCTAGTGAATGAATGCGTTCTGAATACTTCCATGCTGTGCTCAAAGTCATGGCAACCATATTAGATTTGGATATATTTCAGACTGCTCAGAAATACAACCGAGGAAAAGAAAGCAGTGGCAGGAAACAATTCTTCTGTAAAGAGGTTGTTGCATCATACAAAGAGCATTTTGGAATGGCTACCGCTCAGCTGAACATTATGAATGAGTTTCCATGGAAAAGAGTGCAATTGCAATGAGACATCTACTAACACAACAATTGTGAGTAGCTACAGATCCTACCTGCAAAACACAGCCACAGGGGTAGTTTATTGCCGGAACAGATTGATACTAAAGATGAATTTAAGTAAACTATTTGTATTTTTTTTAAATTCATAAAAATATATTTAATATAGAAATTCATTAATGGAATCTGTGCAGACTGAAAATACATTGATTTCTAATTTTTAAAACAAAATATTTGAAAATTGGTACCACATTTATTAGCTTGGTTAGACCCAGCCCAGTGTTTCTCCATCTACTATTGAAGATGTTGTCAAGTCCTGAAGTAGTATATAGAATGCAGCTCCCTGCTCTGCTGTAGGTGGTGGTTACGTTATCACATTTGTAGGGGAAGTACAGACCTCTAAAGTCATAAGTATTTTACTACACCTTTTAAATTCCTAGGTCCAGATTCTCTGCTGGCCTAACTCTATAGAAGTCAGTGGTGTTATGCCAACAGGGAAGTTAAGCATGAGTACAGCCACGCTGGGTGAGATTCAGCCCACTGTACAGGTCCCATACAAGTGTCTATGCAGTAAAATCCTATTCAAATGGCTTACATGATCCATAAGGTGTCTACACCAAGGTGAACTTTGTTCATAAGAGATGTCAAACAGTTGTTAGTTTATTTCATAAAAGCACTCACCTATAATAATTGAATATTCTATGTCAATTTGTGGTAGGTTCAGAGATGTCCGTGCACAACTAAGCCAATTCATCTCAGTCTAGTGCAACATTTTTGAAAGCAAAATAAAAATGAGGCTCATTTGGATTATAGAACCAGAGCATTTTTATTCATATCCAAACAAGGGAATAATCTACCATTTAAAATCAGACAAGGGATATTATCTCTGTAATAAAAGGCAATTGAGAATCTAAATGAAAAATCTAATGCTTTTTCATGCTGATTTATTTTAGATTAGAAAAAGTTAAACCAGCTGTAAACATGAATTGATGGAGCTTGAAAAGAAAATCACTGTAGAGTGATATATTTCTGTTTCATGGTATAGGTTCAGACTTGCATTAACAAAAATAAGTTGATCCATAAGCTTCTTCAATACTTAATTACTGCTGCAGAAGAAAATGTAAGAGATCAATTATCAACATGATATGTTGGCATAGATCAGTTTGGTTTAGGTTAACCATCAAAGATTTATGCTATCAACATAAGGGTGAAATGACTATTGTGATGGAACAAAAATTTCAGTTCTATGCAGACAGTGCAGCAGGAGCCATCAGAACCACTTACACACACATATGGGTGTATGACAAATGGGTAAACTTCATCCACAGAGCTTGGTAATGCAGGCACTATGTGCTTAAGAAGGCCCAATTCTGTCTTCATCTGTGCATGTTTGCATATCATGTTGAAATGAATGAGAGGCACACAAAGTAATTACATAAGTAGTGGATTTTTAGCTGCAATTCAGTTGCTAAGGGAAGGAAGAACAAACACCCTATAACCAGCCATTCCTCTTTGGACAGTTGTGTTAAAGAGCATCCATATGGGAGAACAGGGGGGCTGAACCCCAAAGAATAAGTAATTGAATCAACTGATTCTAAACAACATTATTGTACTATAAAAGTGCATTAGTAAGGTTTTTTATGAAAGATGGTGACCCTCTGGTCATTAATATTGTGTGGTGTATATACAGTTAGTGTGTAAAGAGTGGTATCTGTGCTGGAAATATGTTCCTAAAATATGTTTTGGGGGGGCATTCCTGATAAATGTGTTTGTTCTAGCAAAGGGATGTGGTTTTTCCTTGTTACCTGTGTCTTCAGTGTAAATTGAGCAAGTTGATGCCAGGCATACGAAGCAGCAGGGAAATGGGAAGTCAGTGGAAAAAGACAAACAGAGGAGGAACAACTTTATCTGGGGCATACACTTCAAAAGAATACATTTCTAAGGTTTACAGTACTTAAAAAAACCCCTTAATTAATCTCTTCAGGGCTAAAGAGGACAGCACCCTCCAATGCTGTGAATGTTAAATCCTCCTGTCAGAAAGGCTGGAGATGCTTGTAGCTTGATGTAAATGAGAGCTGTTTAGGCTAAGATTATAGCTCACTAAAGTTAAATTTTGGCACTAGAAGGTGTTTTTTTGTTTCTGTTACCTCTGCTTAGAATGACTTGTCTGTGGGCTTGTTATGAGACAGAGTGGCCTCCCTCCAGACCTGAGGCAGAGTGACCACTAGGCTCTTCCTGCAAGCCACTAGACCAGGGATTGGCAATCTTTGGCATGCAGCCCATCAGGGAAATCTGCTGGTGGGCCAGGACAGTTTGTTTACCTGCAGCATCCACAGGTTTGGCTGATCACAGCTCCCACTGGCTGCAGTTCACTGTTCTAGGCCAATGAGTACTGCGGGAAGTGGCGCAGACTGAAGGATGTGCTGGCCACCGCTTCCCACAGCCCGCATTGGCCTGGAGTGGCAAACTGCGGCCACTGGGAGCTGCAATTGGCCAAACCTGTGGATGCTGCAGGTAAACTGTCCCAGCCCGCCAGCGGATTTCCCTGACGGGCCACGTGCCAAAGGTTGCCAGTCCCTGCCCTAGACTGTGTGTTTGCCTGCCTTAACGGAGAGGCTAGGCTAAAGACTGCTTAAAAGCTTACTGCTCTACATCACCCAGACTGTAGTTACTGCCTGCCTTAGCCAGAAGGTTCAGGCTAAAGATTGCTTGTTGCCCTGTCCCGTCCAAGGAGCCAGAGCCTGGTGTGGTAGGCAGCTGAGACATAATTTAAACTCCCACAAAGCTCTGTCTTGCTGAGGGGGGGGGGTAACACAGTGGTTCCCAGTTCTGGGCACCCTGAGGAAAGCCTCACAACAACCAACAGTCCACTGGTCACAGTGGGACATAGCTAGGAGCAGACGATGTTGATAAAAATTGACTTCTTTCCAGGATAAGAGTGTATTGCTGATAGGGTGGGGCTCACCATGTTGCAGTTTACCTGTAAGAAATTTACTTGGGAATATAATTGGTGAGGCAAGAAAAGTTGCTTCCTTTCATCTGGTAGTATCTTGGGGCACTTTCTCAATATATTAATGTACTTTTTTAGTGATATTTTTTCAAAAATCAGATGCAGGGGCTAAAACATTTTGTATTTCATGTTTGTGCAACACAACTCACTCTAACTTCACAGTGGGAGGAAAAAAGGCAATTTATATTTGGTGCATGTCTCTAGATATACATCAAGTACTAATCTCAAAATGTGAGTTAATATCAACTGTAGAAGTAACTTACTTACATATATCACACACAATATACAACAGGAAAAGAGTGAAACAGTTGCCCTGTAATGACCTATTCAAGATTACCCTTGGTTCATTAACTTATATTCTATATATTGAGGGGCCTGAAAATTCGTGGATCAAAACTGTGTACATGAATTCCAAATGTTGATCTAGACTTTAACTCTGCAGGTGGACAATAACTTTAAAGTGGATAAAATGCAAAGCCTGAGTCTGAACCCATGCATCCTCACACGTTACAATTTTGGATCTGAACTTCATTTAATCTGAACAAAATATGTAGACTTGAATATCTTGCATGCAAGAGGTTCTCACATTATGATCAGAGGACTGTTGGTTGTCCAAAAAGAGATGGCTGGTGGTAATGTTGGTTTTTCCTTCTTGCAGCTTCCAAATTGTGGTTAAAAGTACACTACATTCCTAATTACTTTTTCAGGTGAGCAAGTTACAGTTACCACAGATCGTCAATGGGAGGGGAAGTAGTCACCTCCTTTGGAATACGAGACAGCGTTTTTTATGAGACAATTTCTCATAAAAGATGTGGTCCTGTTTGGTTTTTTAAGTCCAATAAAAAGAGTTTGAGAAACCCAATCCCAGAACATCTGTCAGGCATATTATACACTAATACAATTGTCTGATGCCACAAGAGATGATACATTGTCATCCACATGACCTTTCTTCTAGATGAGCTGCCAGCCCTTCCATGACTTCCCCAAAGCAGTTCGATTTCACGTACAATGACAGTGAGAGAATCTGAAGATTGTTTTGGGGCCAAAACTCCTATTCTAACACCGACTGGCTGAATGGCGGTAGGATGTTGTGTGGCTTTAGCAGGGCTCAATCTCTCCTCATGCATGGTTTGTCAATGTCTGGGGAAAAGAACACAGCCTGGAGTGGGCTTCAGATCTCTCCAGTTCAATTGTATTGCTCAAAACAGTGTTCCATTTTATATTCCCAACCAGCTAACCCTAGCTTTTTTTAAAAAGATTTCTTTGAAGATGTTCTTAAGTAGAAAACAAAGTTACATACAAGTCATATAAAGACACACAGCTAAATAAATGTCCTGTGGTTTCAGACTTTAAACTGCTTGAAGGGAATGGTTACAAAGAATCGCTAAATAGAATTTGTCCTTGGAAATTAAATGGAAACATCTGATCAAACTAGATAATAGACAGATCCTCATAATGTGTATTAATTAAATATTACTGAATTGATGCAAATGGCATAAGAGAATTCAGTCTGATAAAGGGTATCTTACTATGTTTGTACAGCCATAGCACAAGAGAATAATTCATGGTTGGGGCCCTTTAGGTGCTACTGTAGTACAAATAATAAACAGAAGTCCAGTAACCACTGGGGGATGTCTAAGTCAATAGTTCACTCTGACAATTTGCCGGCAGCCACCACCCACAGTGAACTAGAGACTAAATTAAACAGAACATCTTCTAAACAGTTGATAATTAAAGAAGAAAAATTGGAATAACATGGACCCACTTCTCCAATGTTGTTGTCTTCAGTATTATATATGTACACACCATTACTAACTTCATTATACCCTGTAGAAAAATACCAGAAACTTAAAATGTTTTTCTTTCCTCTATAATACAGCATAATCTTCATCAGATCAACCTAAGTGTGTAGGTTGATCATGGCTTGTTATGTAGTCTTTGCTGTTCCTTTGGACCTCCATATCCCAGCTTCGTTTTCTGTTAGAATTAGCTCAGGGGGAAAAGGAGAAATGAGTGTGATTCCACAGCTAACTGCCTCTTTGGAGTCCTTAATCAAGCAAAATTCAATCTAGCCACAAATATAAAAATACAGTGCAATGGTAAGGACAAGATGTGAGGCAGATTTGAATTTCTAAATAAAAACAAAAGCTTTCAGAATAAAAGCCATTGAAAGGAAAAATGCAAAAGAGAGCTTGTTGATTGCCCAGTACTGTGTTTGACTTTTGGGATTATGAGAAGATTGCTAATTAGGCCAGGTTTATACCAGCCATATTGCAGTGTGCCATATAGAATGATTAATGGAATACACAGCACATTTTTTCATGCATGATGCATTTTAAATATAGATAAACCCCCTTTTTTATACATCATGTTTAAAATAATAATGGTATCACCAATGTGGTGTCACTAAATTGCAACCACACAAGTGAGTGTCAATGTAAATTGTTTGTAAATAAAGTTTTATTTCTTTGAGATCAATTCTGTGTGTGGGCCAAACTGTCTCATGTGTATTCACATATTGCTATTAGGTTAACGGAATGTTTCTGTTCAGAGACTGCAGCAATAATAAATACAGAGAATACTGTAGAGCAGGAAAATAGGATTTATTAAAATAGTCCCAGTTTCATTTCCAGTTCTCCTAAGTAACAGAATGGTGGCCTAGCTCAGAAAAGGAATTTCTCTTTCATGAATAAAAATGATTCCTATGATCAATTGGGGCCTGGGATCAAAGTTGGTATTTAAGATGAGACTTTTGTACCCCACTCTCATCTGAGAGAGCTTCTTCTTTGAGTGCTTGCTCATGTTGAATCCAAGTAGGTGTGTGCGCTCTGTGTACACAGTCATCGGAAGGTTTTCCCCTACCGGTACCTGTTGGGTAGACTGTGGAGCCCCCTGGAAGGTTGGAATCTCAGTTCCACTAGGAAGTGGAGTCCTATGTGCCTAGGCAGAGCCAGCACCACTCTTGGCATTACTCTTGGCACTGCTCGAGAGAGGAGGAAGGACAGCCATTGCCTATGATGCCGGGGCCAACGCAGCAGCAGGCACCAGCTCAATGGCCTACCATCGAGCCTAGGGGCCCAAGTCCAGATTAGCAGTTATATTGGAGGCACGGGACCCTCCATCATCTGTAGCCTGGGAACCTCCACAAGGCCACCTAGGCCGCAGCAGGAACTGGCACTGAAGCCGGCATGGATCGATCTCACTTCTACCATGCCTGGTCACAAATCATCTCAACCAATCTATCTTGAATACAATAGAATTGGGATATTCTCTTCATAGACTTAGGGTCAAAAGGGACCATTATGATCATCTAGTCTGACCTTTTGCACAATGCAGGCCACAGAATCTCACCCACCCACTCCTGTAACAAACCTTTAACCTATGTCTGAGTTATTGAAGTCTTCAAATCATGATTTAAAGACCTCAAGGTGCAGAGAATCTTCCAGCAAGTGACCTGTGCCCCACACTGCAGAGGAAGGTGAAAAACTTCCAGGACCTCTGCCAATCTTCCCTGGTGGAAAATTCCTTCCTGACTCCAAATATGGCAATCAGTTAAACCTTGAGTATGTGGGCAAGGCTTACCAGCCAGCACCCAGGAAAGAATTCTCTGCAGTAACTCAGATCCCACCCCATCTAACATCCCATCACAGACCGTTGGGCATATTTACCTGCTAATAATCAAAGAGCAATTAATTGCCAAAATAGTCACACTTATTCCTCCAGTTATAGAGTCCCTTCTGTGGTGGCTCGACCCGCAAGCAGTCTGCATGGGAATACCCTTCTCCAGGCCCCAACCCTTGCTGTCTCTAATCACTGATGCGGCAGCAATGGGATGGTGGGGCGCATCTAGGCAGACTCAGGACTCAAGGTCTCTGGTCCCAGGCAAAACTTTCACTGCACATCAACGTCAGGGAGCTGAGAGCAGTTTGCCTTGCTTGCCAGAAGTTTCAAGCCCATCTGGAGGGCAAGTATTGGTATTGACTGACAACACAACAGCGATGTTCTATATAAACAGGTGCTTGCTTCTCCCCCCTGTTCTGGGAAGCCCTCAAGCTGTGGGACTTCTGCATTGCCCCCTCGATACATCTAGAGGCATCATACCTTCCAGGATCTCAGAATGAGCTGGCTGATCATCTCAGCAGGTCCTTTCACAACCATGAATGGTCCCTCCACCCAGATGTTGTGATCAACCTCTTCCAAAGAGGATGGGGACGGGAATTTCCCAGATAGACATGTTCACAACATGGAACAACAGGAAGTGTTACCAATTCTGTTCCTTCCTGAATCACCGCCTGGGTTCGCTCACAGGTGCCTTTCTCCTCCCTTGGAAGGGGCACGTAGTGTATGCATCCTGCCCTTCTTGCTCATACACAAGGTCCTGCTGAAGGTCAAAAGAGAGGGAGCATCAATAATCTTAATGGCACCAGAGTGGCCATGTCAACACTGCCATGTCAACATGCTTTTTGACCTTTCGGTGGACATGCCTATAACCCTGCCCCTGGGCCTGGACTTGATCATTCAGGACCATGGCTGCTTCCAGCACCCTAATCTGGAGTCTCGCCACCTCACAGCATGGAAGCTCCATGGCTAAGCCCTTCAGAGCTCTCACGCTCAAACTCTGTTAGGGAGGTTCTCCTTGGCAGCAGGAAACCATCCATCAGGGCGACTTTTTTGGCAAAGTGGAAGAGATTCTGGATTTGGTCATTGCAAAAGGTCACTCTGCCTTACAGACATCAATTTCCCCTTATCCTGGACTATCTATTACACCTGAAACAGCAAGGCTTGTTAGTGTTATCAATAAAGGTACACCTGGCCACCATCTCAGCTTTCCATCCTGAGTCAGCCAGCCAGTCAGTTTTCGCTGTCCCCATGGTTGGCCGATTCCTCAAAGG
The DNA here is from genome assembly GCF_007399415.2 of Gopherus evgoodei. Taxonomy (NCBI): domain Eukaryota; kingdom Metazoa; phylum Chordata; order Testudines; family Testudinidae; genus Gopherus; species Gopherus evgoodei. The sequence goes on along the minus strand of NC_044328.1, from coordinate 23,357,860 downwards.
ACTAGATAGACTGTACCCTCAAGTAAGACAGCCAGTCCCCCCAGGGGATCTCAACCTGGTTCTCTCAAGGCTGTTGGGCCCTCTTTGAGCCCCTAGCAGCATGCTCTCTCTTCTACCTCTCCTGGAAAGTAAATTTTTGGTGGCTATAATTTCAACCAGGAGGGTGTCTGAGCTTGAGGCCTTGACTTCTGAGCCCCCTCATTCTGTTTTTTATAAGGAGAAGATACATCTGCAGCCACATCTGGCTTTTCTCCCAAAGGTAGTTTTCATAATTCCATACGAACCAGGACATAGTACTTTCAGAGTTCTGCCCTAAGCTGCACGCTAGCAACTGGGAATGAATGTTCCACTCCCTGGATCTCAGACGAGCACTGGCTTTTTATATTGAATGAACAAAGCCATTTTGGAAATTGATTCAACTCTTCATTTCAATTGCGGAATGAATGAAGGGACTCCCCGTGTCATCCAGATAATCTCCTCCTGGATCATGGTCTGTATTAGGACATGCTATGACCTGGCAAATTTACCTGTCTCCACGCTGACAGCACACTCCACAAGAGCGCAGGCATGCTTGGCGATGTTTCTGGCACAAGTCCCCATCCAAGACATCTGTGGGGCAGCAACATGGGCATCAATTCAAACATTTACATCACACTACGCCATTACACAGCAGGCCAGAGATGATGCAGCATTTGGCACAGTGGTGCTGCAGTCGGCGACACACTGTACTCCTCATACTAAGATGCTTGGAAATCACCTACTTGGAATCGACATGAGCAAACACTCAAAAGAAGAAAAAATGGTTATTTACCTTTTCATAACTTTTGTTCCTTGAGATGTGTTGCTCATGTCCATTCTAAGACCCACCCACCTTCTGTCAGAGTACTCTGTCAAGAAAGAATTGAGGAGGTGGTGGGTTGTCAGGGACCTATATACGCAGCAATGAAGGTGTGACTCCAGGGGGCTCCACAGCCAACTCGACAGGGGCCACAAGGTGAAAAAACTTCTGACACAATGCACATGCACCTACTTGGAAGGGACATGAGCAACACATCTCAAAGAATAAGTTATGAGAAGCTAGGTAACCATTTTTTGTACAATCTTCCCTTTATTGAAAATGAGTGTTCATTTCTAGGTGCTGGTGGATACTTTGATATCTGATTTACACAATAGACTGTGGTGCAGATATAAACTAGTTGTTAACATGAGTCTAGCAATATAAAATACAAAGTTACATTTCAGGAAACTGTCCTTTTTTATAGGATTAGCTATATAAAATTGATAATGTTGTTGGTTTAAACATTTACAGTAGGCCTGGATTAGACTTTGCTGATGTTAAGGAAGGCATCTTATTATGTCAGCACCACTGTTACTGTCTGAAAGTGATCTGTTTTCCTAACTTCTCTCCTATTACCCCATCATTTGAGATATATGCTTCTAATAAATGTGAAAAAAGACTCACCAAATAAAAATGACAAAATCACTCTATCCCCTGCCCAACACCATTGAACTAGCATTTTGGTAGGGTAAGAGTTCCATCAATTGTATTTGGTCTTGTTTTGATAGATTTAGTTCAGCATGTTGGGCATGAGAAGACTGGAGCAGGAGTAGGGGCATGGTGGTAGCAAATTTAGAAGGCTTTTTAAAATAATATGTAGAGATTGTTACATGATTTGAAGAGTCGTGTGTTGAAAGCAACATGTTTCTTAGTGCCCACTATATTGCTATGGCAATAGACTATAATTAAAATGAATATAAAAATAAAGTTCTATATTGTGTACATATAAAAGTGTCTAAAGGATAGTTTGGGGAGAGAGGAGAGGAGGAAATAGAAGTGAAAGGAGATGAAAGAAGGTAAAATGGGAAAGGAATTATAATATGGTGGTACTGGACACTGCGCAAGAGTATGGTGCTGTCAAAGGTGAGCTACTGCACAGTACTAGTCAAAGTTGCTGATCAGTAGCATGTTCAAATCTGAGAAGTGGATCTTTTGGACAATGGAGCTGGTGGAATGTCCCTAACTTCACATTTTTGATTTTTTTTTTTCACAAATTCAATTCTCAAACAAATACCTGGACAATTTTGTTGAGGGAATTCTGAGATTTTTGACTTTTTTTTTTTAAATTAGAATTTTGACACAATTTAAAAAAAACGTAGAAATACTGGTTTTCTTGCTTTCTGCGATATGATCATTGATGGACCCTGATAGCTGGAGTTCCCTGAAGAGGAAGGACACACAATAGTTATAAAAAGCTGCCCATAGCAGCTTTGTTTTCTGTCATCCTCATGCTCCTTGGAAGTGCCTGTGATACAATTCCACTGAGGTCAACACCGTCTGAAGCCATTCCACCATCTTCAGGGAGTTACTTGGGATTTATCCACATACATCCCATTGGCTTTGAGTGGCTAAACTGATGGCACTCCTGAAAGTCCTGTGTGTCTCTCTCTCTTTTTTCCACAAAGAGCACTGGCTATGACATTTTGGCAACCATCTGAGTGAAATTTCTAATAATAAAGGACCCCAGGCACTTCGGAGGACAGAATTAAAACTTAAAATGACCTTGACAAATTGGAGAATTGTTCTGAAATCAGCCAGATGAAATTCAATAAAAACAAGTTCAAAGTAGTACACTTAGGAAGGAAAAATCAACAGCAGAAATACAAAATGAGGAATAACTGTGTAGGCAGTAGTACCACTGTAAAAGAATCTGGGGGTTATAGTGTGAGGGTTATAGCTCACATATTGAATGAGAGACAACAATGTGATGCTGTTGCAAAAAAGGCTAATATCATTCTCGGCTATTTTAACAATATGTAAGACATGGGAGATTGTTGTCTTGTTCTACTCAGCACTGTTGAGGCTTCGGCTGGAGTACTGTGTCCAGTTCTGGGTGCCACACTTTAGGAAAGATGTGAACAAACTGGAGAGAGTCCAGAGGAGAGCAACAAAATTACAAAAGGCTTAGAAAATCTGACCTATGAGAAGATTAAAAAAAACCTGAGCCTGTTTAGTCTTGAGAAAAGAAGCCTGAGGGAAGAACCTCATGTCTTCAGATATGGTAAGTGCTGTTAGAAGTGGACAGCAACCAACTCCATGTTCACCATGTCCAGTTGTCACAGAACCTAGCAAAGGCTCTGCTGCTATCAGGTAGGGCTGCTGTGAGGGGGACCCAAGCTCAGAATTCCAAAAGTCTGATGCAAAATATCTGAGGTTGAGGGCAGGAATGAACAATACCCAAATAATAGTCTTGGACGATGTCAAATTCTCTTGGTCACTGAATTCCAACTGCCATCTGAAGGGAAAGCTAAACCAAAGCCTAGTGAATTATCAAGAGTTCTTAGCAAACCAGGGTGAAGAGGGCATTCCATGCATAGAGTTGGGGTGAAAAAAACCACACTATGGACCAATTTCAGGTTGCCTCTTTTTTTGTATATGTAAGAAATGAGTTGAATGGAAGGAGAACTGTGGGACACACCTATCAACCAGCAGAGTTCTCATTGCATGTGCCTCCTGATACCAGAGAGTAGGATCTGAGGTGTGATGCTTTTTAATACACATGCTGCCTGACTCAGCTGTGCAGATTGCTCATATAGATTGGCTGCCTGTCTCCTTCACTTATAGTTTAATGGCAATATCAATAAATATATTCTAAAACCATTTTTTCACGCTAGAATGGCCTGTGAAGGTAACTAAATGGTGGCTTATTAGTTGGTGCTGTTCATGGAACTTCCAGTTTCTCTTGTCTGTCTGAACATATACCTGGCACCTTGTTTTTGTAGAATCTCCAATATAAACAACTTTGTCATCACAAGGGGGCCACTTAGGGTTCTGGGGCAAAAATCAGTACTTGGTCCTGCTAGTGAAGGAAGGAACTGGACTCAATGACCTTTCAAGGTCCCTTCCAGTCCTAAGAGATTAGGATACCTCCATTATTATTATTATCTTGGGTTGGGATCTCATTAACAAAGGGGCTGGTTAGTAGCTGGAAATAGGAACATCAAGGAAAACCCAGAGTTCTGTTCACTTGGAAGCAAATCCTGCCCTCTTCTTTGGTGCCTCAGAGGATCCATTGTCAGTAGAACTGCACCAGTTCTACCCCCACAAACTAGAGCCAGAGATGTTACTGAGTAGATGATAGGGCCATGTCTCCCACTGGAGGGAAGGAAAGAAGGGTCCAAGAAGTGCTGCTTCAGCCTTTGAGCTGAAATAGCCTTTGCAGCTGCTTTGTTGATGCTTTGTAGCCTGCTGGGAAGATTAGTTTTCCTCCCGTTGCATCTGCCCAGGTACATGAGTTGTGTGTGGAGGATTTGGAAGAGGTTTATGCCATTAGTTTCCCACAGGAATAAGAAGAGGTACATGTACAATTCCCTGTGTCATACTCAGCTCAGATGAAAATTTTTCTTTGCTGTCTTCTTGGTTTGTCTCAAAGTAATAATGCAAGGACATTAAAATACCAAGAGAGGTGCTGCATAGATTAAACAGTGTATCATGCAATAACATACTGTATAAACAGCATGCTTTCCTCGATCATGTACCTGTTTAGCTTCTTGCCTCTTCTACGTTTGTTCCAAAGCCAGAGGTTAAGATTTTGGATGGTTGGGTTTCTCCCCTTCACTTTGTTTTTAGGAGGACATTGTGCCTGTGGGGATGTGCTAAGAAATGGTACTCCGTTTTATCATATACTTGTATCTAGTGATTTGGTAATGGCTATCTACATGGCCCAAAATGTAGTCTAATACTAATACTGGCTGATGCTAATGCTGATCAGTTTCAGCTTTTTATTTGACAGCTAGACAAGCAATTTTTCAGATATCAAAGAATATTCAAGGGCTGCTATTGTATTGCCTTATTACTTCAAAACTGATGTAAATTTACTTCAAAATGTTAAATGCAGTCCTCAAACTCTTGACAAGTTGCCTTTGCAGCCCCAAGTAGACAACTCTTTACGGGAAGAGTGAGGGACCATAGTGATCGTGTAGGCTGACCTCCTGTATAGCAGAAGCCATAGAACTTGCATGAAAAAATTCCTAAAGCGTATCTTCTAGAAAAATGTCCAATCTTGATTGAAAAATTGCCGTTGATGGAGAATGCATTGAAACCCTTGGTTAATTACCCTCAGTGTTGAGGTTTATTTTTTTTAATTCCTTATTCCCAGTTTCAGTGTATCTAGTTTCATCTTCCATCCATTGGATCATGTATACCTTCTCTGCTAGCCTGAAGAGCCTACTATTAAATATTTATTCCTATGTAGGTACTTAAAGGATGTAATCAAATCACCCCTTAACTTTCTTTTTGATAATTTAAATAGATTTTGCTCCTTGAGTCTACCACTATGCGGCAAGTTTTCAAATCCTTTAATCATTCTCATGGCTCTGAACCCTCTCCTATTTCTCAACAGACTTCTTGAATTGTGGACATCAGAACTGGACAGCAGCAGTGGCACCAGGGTCACTACAGAAGTAAAATCTCTCTTCCTACTCAAGAGTTTCCTTTTTATGCATCCAAGGATTACATTAGCCTTTTTAGTCATTGCATCACACTGGGAGTTCATGCTGAGCTGATTTATCAACGCTGACCCTCAAATCTCTTTGGGAGTTATTGCTTCCCAAGATAATCCCCCCCACCAATCTGTAAATATGGCCTGCATTTTGTTCCTGGATGTATATATTCACATTTAGCCATATAAAACACACATTGTTGCTTGCATCCAGCTTACCAAGCGATCCAGATCATTCTGTGTCAGTGACCTCTTCTCCATTATTTATCACTCCCCCAATCTTTCTGTGATCTGCAAAACTTATTGTGTTATGTTACACAGAAATGACACTATATTTCCATAGACACAGTCTCATAGATTTTAGGGTCAGAAGGGACCAATATGATCATCTAGTCTCACCTCCTGCACAAAGCAGGCCACAGAACCCTACCCATCACTTCTATAACAAACCCCTAACCTATGCCCGAGTTATTGAAGTCTTCAAATTGTGGTTTGAAGACCTCAAGCTGCAGAGAATCCACCAGCAAGTGACCCATGCCCCACGCTGCAGAGGAAGTTGAAAAACCTCCAGGGCCTCTGGCAATCTGCCCCGGAGAAAAATTCCTTCCTGACCCCAAATATGGCAATCAGCTAAACCCTGAGCATGTGGGCAAGACTCACCAGCCAGCACTCAGGAAAGAATTCTCTGCAGTAACTCAGATCCCATCCCATCACAGACCACTGGGCATACTTATCTGTTGATGATCAAAGATCAATTGCCAAAATTAAGCTATCCCATATACCATCCCTTCATAAACTTATCAAGCTTAGTCTTAAAGCAGATACGTCTTTGCCCCCAATACTCCCCTTGGAAGGCCGTTCCAGAACTTCACTCCTCTAATAAGAAACCTTTGTCTAATTTCAAGTCTAAACTTCTAGTGTCCAGTTTATACCCATTTGTTCTGTGTCTACATTGGTACTAAGCTTAAATAATTCCTCTCCCTCTCTCCCTAATATTAATTCCTCTGATATATTTATAAAGAGCAAGCATATCCCCCCTCAGCCTTCTTTTGGTTAGGCTAAACAAGCCAAGCTCTTTGAGTCTCCTTTCATAAGGCAGGTTTTCCGTTCCTCGGATCATCCTAGTAGCCCATCTCTGAACCTGTTCCAGTTTGAATTCATCCTTCTTAAACATGGGAGACCAGAACTGCACGCAGTATTCCAGATGAGGTCTCACCAGTGCCTTATATAACGGTACTAACACCTCCTTATCTTTGCTGGAAATACCTCACCTGATGCATCCTAAAACCACATTAGCTTTAACAGCCATATCACATTGGTGGCTCATAGTCATCCTGTGATCAACCAATACTCCAAGGTCCTTTTCCTCCTCTGTTGCTTCCAACTGATGTGTCCCCAATGTATATCTAAAATTCTTATTATTAATCCCTAAGTGCATGACCTTGCACTTTTCACTATTAAATTTCATCTTATTACTATTACTCCAGTTTACAAGGTCATCCAGATCTTCCTGTATGATATCCCGGACCTTCTCTGTTAGCAACACCCCCCAGCTTTGTGTCATCTGCAAACTTTATTAGCACATTCCCACTTTTTGTGCCAAGGTCAGTAATAAAAAGGTTAAATAAGATTGGTCTCAAAACTGATCCTTGAGGAACTCCACTAGTAACCTCCTTCCAGCCCAACAGTTCACCTTTCAGTGCGACCCCGTTGTAGTCTCCCCTTTACCCAGTTCCTTATCCACCTTTCAATTTGTATATTGATCCCCATCTTTTCAATTTAACTAATAATTCCGCATGTGAACCGTGTCAAATGCCTTACTGAAATTGAGGTAAATTAGATCTACTGCATTTCCTTTGTCTAAATCTGTCACCTTCTCAAAGAAGGAGATCAGGCTGGTTTGGCATGATGTACCTTTAGTAAAACCATGTTGTAACTTTATCCCAAATACCGTTGACCTCAATGTCCTTAACTACTTTCTCCTTCAAAATTTTTTCCAAGACCTTACATACTACAGATGTCAAACTAACAGGCCTATAGTTACTCGGATTACCTTTTTCCCCTTTCTTAAAGATAGGAACTATGTTAGCAATTCTCCAGTCGTACGGTACAACCCCTGAGTTTACCGATTCTTTAAAAATTCATGCTAATAGGCTTGCAATTTCATGCACCAGTTCCTTTATTCTTGGATGAAGATTATCTGGGCCATCTGATTTTTGTCCCATTAAGATGTTCAAGTTTGGCTTCTACCTCAGATGTGGTAATATCCACCTTCATATCCTCATTCCCATTTGTCATCCTTCCATTATCCCTAAGCTCCTCATTAGCCTTATTAAAGACTGAGGCAAAGTACTTATTTAGACATTGGGCCATGCCTAGGTTATCCTTAACCTCCATTCCATCCTCAGTGTTTAGCGGTTCCACTTCTTCTTTCTTTGTTTCCTTCTTATTTATATGGCTATAGAACCTTTTTACTATTGGTTTTAATTCCCTTTGCAAGGTCCAACTCTACATGACTTTTAGCCTTTCTCACTTTATCCCTACATGTTCTGACCTCACTAAGGTAGCTTTCCCTGCTAATCCCACCCTTCTTCCACTCCTTGTAGGCTTTCTGCTTTTTCTTAATCACCTCTCTGAGATGCTTGCTCATCCAGCTTGGTCTGCAACTCCTGCCTATGGTTTTTTTCCCCTTTCTAGGGATGCAGGTTTCTGATACTTTAAGTCACAGCTGCAGAAACTAATTCCAGGCCTCCTCCGCATTTAGATCCACAAGTTCTTCAGTCCAATCCACTTCCTTAATTCTTTAAAGTTAGCCCTTGAGAAGTCAAAAACCCTAGTCCCAGATCTGTTTTTGTTTATCCTTCCATCTAGTTTGAACTGAATTAGCTCATGATCACTTGAACCAAGGTTGTCCCCTACAACCATTTCTTCTATGAGGTCCTCACTACTCACCAAAACCAAATCTAAAATGGCATCCCCTCTTGTTGGTTCTTCAACTACTTGGTGAAGAAATCCATCTGCTATCACATCCAGAAAAATCTGAGCCCTATTCTTGCTAGCACTTGTCCTCCAGTCTATATCTGGGAAGTTAAAGTCTCCCATGATCACACATTTCCCATTAGTGTTTACTCATTAAAACATTAGAGATCTCTATCCATATCCAGATCAGATCCTGGCAGTCTGTAGCACACCCCAAGCACTATCTCAGGGGAGGCTCTAGTAGCTTTCTTTCCCAGTGTAATTTTGCCCAGACAGACTCGGTCTTATCTATTCCATCACTTCTTATTTCTTTACAGTTAACTTCATCATTGATGTACAATGCTACTCCACCACCTTTGCCTTTATTTCTGTCTTTCCTAAACAGCACATAGCCTTCAATACCTGTACTCCAGTCACGACTACTATTCCACCATGTGCACCAAACAGAATAAGTATGAAGAAGGATTCTGATCATTTGGAGGCCTTTTTCTCATTTTTGTGAGCCAAAGCAGCACTGAAGGCATTGGATTTGCAGGATTGAGGGCAGTAGTTTTGAAGCTGAAATACATCTTCCTCTTCTAGACTATTCCCATGCACTGCATCATCGGTTACTCTTCCAAAGCAGTAAGTCATCCTCAGAGTATTGTTTGTTTGCTAGTGATAGACTTCATGTTGGCAGATTTGTCTGTTTTGGGTTAGAACAGAGCTCTGGGATTTGAACTCTTGGGATCTGTTCCCAGATCTGCCATTAACCAAGCATCCCCATTACTACGTGGCTCAGTTTACCCTTCTGTAGAATTTCCAGACTCTGCCATGGCTTACCAAGGGCTATTGCAAGTATTAGTGTTCGTAAAGTGACTTGAAATTCTTGGATGAAAGGTACCACTTAATTTTAAACATAATTCTGATAGCTGTGGGTGAAAAATACAATTCCCCTGGGCTCCCCTATCTAGTTTAATACAGCATATATATGAAGAATGCTCCAGGAAAAAAATATTTTTGGTGACTAAGCTTCAAAAGTGACTGATTCATTCATACAAAAAGTCAGGCAATTACTGTAATGAGTCATTAGCAAATCCTGCTGTTTTGCTGGTTGATTGCTTGTCTTAGTGAAAATGTTGTTAATACAGCAGTGGATGGAAAGTGTTAATAATGCAGTAATGTTTGTGTATTTTGTGACACTTATGCCAAATGATCATTTAGCATATTATTATTTTAAAATAGTGTGTGGATGAAACAACCATGGAACAAATATGTTAACATGTGCTGATAGCTGATAATTATTCATCAGCTATTTGTTTGTATTTAATGCAGGAACAATTCTATATTATCCTCTTGGTGCAAAAAGTAAAGCCTGCCAAGGGTAATATGATAGAAGCCACTGAACTGAACGGGCTCTTGGGTCAGGTGGAAAATGTTTTCCTCAGCTGAAAATACAATATTAAAATATCCTTTCTATTACAAGGACTTGTATATGTTGCTATTTAGGATGATTAATGCCTAGTAGCAACAGGTTCTGCTTAGCAATTCATTTATCTGTAATAGTAACAAACAATTGTTTAAAACCTTTGGTAATATGAAGGATCTATAGAATCATTTTTGTTATTTAAAGTCTTTATGAAGGCTATAATGGGAGAAGTTCAAAAGCAGCAAGTAATGTTGAGCACACAGTCTCACACCTACATTTTTTACAGACTTGAATCTTGGATGTGCAAAACTAGAGAAATACCTGACCAATCAAATTACTCAGGCAAACCCCAGCTGTGAATGTGCCTGGCCCATGCTTTTAATGATAGCTCTTGAGTGGGTGTGGGGTTGCTATTGTAACAGAATCAGCCCCAGGGTTTTTAAGCTGTATTCTCAGCCCATGTTGGGCCAGAGAACAAGACAATAAAATGTAAGGTTCTAGTCCAACTTCTCTTGAAGTCAATGAGACTCTTTCCATTGACGGCAGTGAGAGTAGGATTGGGCACAAAGGGGCATAGCCTCAGCTGGTTTGAAATGTCATAACTCAGTTGAACTTAATAGAATTATGATGATTGAATCAGCTGAGTCTTTGCCCTGAATTGGTGGCACTTCCTCAGGCGCACATAGCTCTATGTCACAGCCAGCAGGATGATCTGTTAACTGTTTTTCAGCTATTATAATGAAACAAATTCTGACATGCTGAATGGCTAATCATGCAAAAATACCAATGAGAGAAAACTAATGGGTTAGGGCTGATCTTCTTGAAAAAGTTACATTAGCATAGCCTCACATCTCAGGGGTACAAAAAATTCACATGCTGGAAGACATAGTTAAACTGACCTAACCACCCATGAGAAATCTCTCAACTAGCTACCGCCTGCTCAGGGAGGTGAATTACCTACTACAGAGACGGGAGAGGTTCTCTCTTCGATCTAAATGTCTACACTGAAGCACTACAGTGACACAGCTGCAATTGTGTCACTGTAGTGTTTAAGTGTAGACATAGTGTGACAGATTGGATCACAGAAACCTCTTGAACTGCCAGCTGATTGTACCAAGACTACTACTGTCCCCTGCTTTCCCTGCCAGCCTGGGAATCCAGCACCCTGTCTTGTTGAGCCAGACATGCCAGTCAGTGCCAACATAGACCCAGGGTCTGAACCATCCAAAGTCAGTTGTCCTGGTTAATGGGAGCCATCTAGATTCCACCATTTAAATGGCCCACACTTTGCATAATTACAATAGGCCTTCAGAATTATATTTTATTTCTAGTTTCAGATAAGTGATACATTTATACAAATAGATGATCACACTCAGTAGATTATAAGCTTTGTAATGATATGAGAGATCTTTTGCATGAAGCATATTCCAGTTACATTATATTCCTACTCATTAGCATATTTTCATAAACTCATATAGAGTGCAACATCACACATAGCCTTACAGATATACATTTATATACAGCATCTTCAACTACCGTGATAAATAGTTCACTGTATTAGCCAGAAAATTCAAAGACTTTATTTTTTAAATTATGGATTGTTTGGGGGAAACTTTCATTTCAGATACAAAACAGATTTAAAACTAATTTACTATTATATTCACCAGTAAGATGATAAATAAGGAGAGAGATAGAAACTCCATCCAACAAATTCTGAGAGGAAAGCAGCCACTCAGCCCACAACCAGCAGATGCCAAAACCACCAGCTTTTGCTAAGCCTCTACTAAGTACATTTTGAAAAGGGATAAAATACTGTTATTCTGAATGGCCATTTTCAATATAATAAAAATACTGTGTGTTTTTCATATTGCTATGCAAGGGTCTCAAAGAGCTGTACATATATTAATATCTATGTCTAGCAGGGAAGTGGTGTTCTCATGTTACACAGGGGAGAAAAGAAATGAAGAGAAGTTAGGCAGCTTGCTCTGTGACTCACAGAGTATATATCCATGGCATATCCAACACTAAATCCAAGTCCCCTGACTCCTAGCTCTGTGCTTTAGCCCTAAGCCTCTCCTTCACCTCAGTAACAGCTGAAAAGTTCAGCCAGAGCTATTGAGTTGCAGATGCTTTGCCTTTATCTTCATTTGTAAAGTAAGTCTTATTAAAGGTCTTCCAAGAGGATTCTGGTAATTGCCCTATCTACGGAAAGGAATAACTAGTTCTGAGATGTTAAGTCTAAACTAATAGTTTTCTTCATAGGAAAGCTAAGTTAGCAGAACTGTCAAGTCAATTAAATAGAGCTGCAATTAAATATTGAACTGTATCAGAAGTGACTGAAAAACACTTGGTCTGACTCATGGGAACTCTGACCTTCTCTGGAATGCTAGTCATGCAAGATAATCTGGTTGGGGTAAACACACCAGACTTTTCTGACTAGTTTTGCCTGTGTAACTCCTTCCTCTGAAATGCATTTGCCCCCTGTCTCCTCCTCAGTTTGCTTCCTTTGGGGCATGACTACTCTCTTTACTCTCTTTCGTGGTAAGTCTCTCTAGGTCATGACTAGTCTTTTAGTAGTAGGTTCAGCCAAGCATTTAATTGTACTTCAGGAACTCCAAGTGGGTGAGCACTGCGCTAAAAAAACCAAATAAACAGAAAACTAAGCATTTTACCATATATGTAACCAAAAATCAGCATTACTTAGGGCACAGGCTAGTGCAGAAGAGGAGACTTAGGAAGTTCTCACAAATTCTGTTGTGATTGTTAATAGGCATACTCACAACTTTTGAACTACCAAAACTATTAGATTCATATATATTTTAAATTGTTTACGTGACATCAAAATTCAGAGTAATTTCTCAGTGGTAGTAAAACCACCTCTAAACAATAGATATAAGCTGTTGAAGTCAGAGAGAAGTTACTTTACATACATTAATTTAAAGTAAAGGTGTATATGTCACAGATCGAAGCAGTTACTAAACATGAAAGGTATTTTGCCCTATCCTTGCAGACGGCAACAGACTAGTTTGTCCTTTTTTGCAATTCCAAGGACAGTTATGCTTTCACATAAGAAGAATCAAGGTTACAGGGCTTCTGTTGAAGTGGTTGTCAACTCAACCCAGTTTCTTTAATTGCCAGTACAGTCTAACAGTGCAGCCTGCAGCAGTTGCACCTCTACATCTGTTTATTGATTCTTGTGATTCAGTGTTTTTGCTCACAGGCATAGGTCAGCACATTTAACAGATCAGCACCATGGTTCATGATCAATCATTATTTCTCCCTCCTGATCCATTTTAATTGTGATATCAAAGATGGGTAATCCTTACTTAGGTTAGAAGATATATTTAAAGCCAGGGCAAAATTATATTATAAAAGCAGCAAGACTCTGATATACAGATCTAAAGGAAAATCTAAACCTAAGATCTGACCTGAAATTAAGCAGACAGAGACGCTGAACTTAGTTTAAGCTTTTACAGCAAGCAATTCAGTAAATACTTCACCTTTCACTTAGAAGCATTTGGAATCTGGAAGGCAACTGTCTTTCCAGGACAACGGAACTCTAGGAAAATTATTAAGCCGAGACTCAAACTCTTTGTTTTGACATCAGGAATGACCCAGCGTGCTAATGGATTCTGGAATATGTAAGTGTAGATCTGATCTGAACATTAGCTTTTTTATTTTTAAAGTCCTTCTAGTATTCAACTGGAATTGAAGATTAAAGACAATGAACATGTCATCACAAAACCGTGATACATCTTTTGAGAGACATAACAGAGCTGGATATGGTAAAGACCAATTTATTCATCTTGTCAAAATGCCTGCTACTCTAGGCATTGCCCTACAGTATGTTTCTAGAGCTTTGTCCAGTCTAGCTTTAAATATTCAAGGCCGTGGAGCTTCCATGGCTTCCCATGGGAGACTACTCCACAGCCCACAAGGTCTTGCTCTTAAATATTCCCTGGAAGAGGCTTGGAAATCTGAGTATGCTTTCATGAAGATGGACAGCAACACACACACACACACTCTTGTCAGAGAAGTGAGATTTGTGCCCCCTAAAGAAAAGAATCTAACCCCAAATTTGACAAATATCCGGGAAACTCATGGATGCCCCACACCTCAACACCAGCCCTAGCTCCCTGGCAGCAAATTTCCTAGTGCTTCCCCTCCTCCTTAAAGGGAGGCCCACAGAAAAGATAATACAGTCCCAAGCAAGAATGTCTTTCCTGACTAATTTACATGTGTCTGGAAGTAATTTCCTTGTGGCTAGAAATGGGGCAATGTGTGACTCTCCCTCTCTCACCCCTCACTGCCCAGTCTTCAACCTCACCCACAGAACTGATCCAGGACCTCACAAGGAGGCCTTCACAGCGGTTGTGTATAGTACTGCTGAACCCCCTTTCCATGCAGAGGGAAGGGGAAGAGATTCATAGGTGGAGAGGATCTGCTTCATGCATGGATCTAAGGACAACAATCTGACCCTTGATTAGGCTATTAAAGACGTCCCATCTTAATCCTATCACTTCTACTACATCTAATACCCGAGCAAGTCAAAACACTCAAATAGTCTTTTGGTTTGGCAGACACATTTTTTTTCTATATGTTTTTGTGAGGCAGAGGCTCACATGTCTCAATTTCATTAACTTCTTTATTTTCTCAAGAGCTGTTTCCTTCTCAACTGCCAATTTTTCAGGAATGGATAATTCTGCATTTAACTGAAATTGCAACACCCACCTCTGGCTATACAAAGAAGCATTACCATACACAAATCAGGTAATGTATCTAACTACCCAACTGGCATGCAGAAATGGGCACTAATGCAAAATCCAGACATACAAATTTAATGAGTTTGAGCCTGGGAATCACTGGCAGAGGTGTCTTCATTAAGATGGAGGTGAGGGAGAGTGGAAATGGAGCAGAGGGAATTAAAAAAAAATTAGGAAGAAAGTGTTAGCACATAAGGCTGGAAAAGGCAGAGAATAACAGAAGGGAAGCAAAATGCATATTCAGTGGAATGGGAACACACATCAGGTGTTTGGACAGTATACAGGCAATAGTAGATGATCTTGTAGCAGGCCAACAGGAAAATGAGGTCACGCTGCAGACAGATGGAATGTAATGGGCAAGGTTAGAGGCCTTGAAAAATTAAGATATACAAAAAGATAGGAGATTAGAGGTGGGATTGACATTGAACTGCAGAGACAATGAAGATGAGTGAATAGAAAAATAGGATGAGGAAGAGGAGATGGATGTCTACTCTCTAAAGAAAATTTATTCTGATTTGGTAGATAACTTTTTAATAGCCAAAATGCTTTGAGACTTTCCTACCTGTAGAGGGAGCCCAAACCCTAACACTGGATGAATGTGGGGAAATTTTGGGACTGACATAACCTGCATTGTCCAAACCCAACTCTATAAGATGGAGCCAGGCCAGAACCAGACACCTTTCACTTTGAGAATGTTCAGTTTCTGCTTTACTAATAACTCATTTAGGTCTGCTCCAAATCCCCAGAAATAAACAGATCTGGTATCCAGGATCCCTATTCTGATCCCTGTCTTGTATTTCAGGACTGCCTCTGCTCCTCACCTTAAAAGAGAGGGGATAGCCACATCCTATATATTTTAGAAGTCATTGGGTTTGACAACTTCTGGATGACTGAGCTGTTCTCTTCCCCCCACTCCCTCTTTCTGTGTGGAATGAGCTACAGGGCTCAATTCACTCTCTATCTCCTGAAGTTTTCTGCTCTGTTTCCCACATTGGAGGGGAGAATTTATGTGCCTCTCTTCCTCATTTCCCCCCACCATACAATCCTATTCCTCGCCCCCCAATCTGTGCCTATTGCTATATCTGTCTCTATCTCCTGCATATTATTTGTCTGTCTTTCCTCCCATTTGTGCCCCCTGTTTTCCCTTACTTTTCCTATCTCATATTTTGTCCCCTGTTTCCTTTTCTGAGTCTCCCTTTCTTTGTGTTCACTCTGTTTTGGCCCCCTTGTATGTGCCTTTGCCCTTTCTGTGTCTCCTTCCTTCTTTCCCTTCACTACAGCGTACACAAAAGGGAGATGATGTTTTCATGGCCCTGAGCAGTCGTGAGGTTAAGATTGAGAGCTGAATGCTCCTCTGGTACCTGCTTGAGCCTTTGCTAGTTGATGTCTAAGTGCCCAGAGCAGCTGAGGTGGAAGGAACACTGATGCAGGATGCTTCGCTTCAATCTGCACAGCACCTTCTAGTGGCAGGGAAATATACTTACTTGCTGTGGCAGCTGCCTGGAATTGGACTGGGACTGAAGAGTTTCAGAAGTGTATTTGAACACTCTGGACAGTCCAGGCCAAAATGAAACAGCTGGCAAGAATGTTCTGTAATTGCATGGACGCAGGTGTGTTTTGTTTTAATGAAGGCTAGCCTCTCAGCACTTGCCTGTGGAGAAGCAAGTTTGTAAAAACACAAACAAGCACAACCCCTACCTCCACATAAACAAATATTCATGAATCAATCTATCAAATGCATTTGAATAATAAATAACTAGAAGTAAATAGCGATCTACTTAGAGAATGTCTGGAAGCAGAAAGAGGCTGAATTCATTAAGAAAATGATTTGCTGTGACTTATTCATGCAGCAATACATGCTCTATGGGAATTCCCATGCAGTAATACTGGAAAAGGAGGGCCAGAGAACATAATGCAATGCAATACCCCTGACTTTCATGAGAAGGACTATTCCTGTGTGATGGTGGGAAGATTATTTGGGCATAGCTGAAAAAATTTGGAGTGACAGCTATTAAAGAAGCAAAATTTCCAAATGGCTGTTTAGGAAAATAACTGATCTTATTAAGAGGAAGAGATTAATTTAAATGAAACTGCACAAGCAGGCTGGAGAGGGACATTTCTAGTTTCTTCCGGTTCCATAAATGCGCCATCTATTAAAACTACTGCACCTGTCTGTTAAAGCAATATACCATCAGAAGAAACTCATCATGGGTCATCAAACCCTGTAGAGTTGATCCTATTGCCTAGCTGCTAGCGGAAGCTGTGGTTCTAGCTCTATGCAAATTACAGTTTTTATGGGTGTTACGTAGATGTTATCTCCTGGGGCATATATAAATGATTAAATTGAAGAGAGGTCCTGAGGCCATGTTTGGAGGGACACGAATCTTCCACAGTTAATTTGGCACAACATGAATCAAAACTGTTACTGTCTGAAAGGCATCCATTCCAAATACACTTCACCTTCTCAGGGTAAGTTTCCTGTTATAATAATCTCTGTGACCTAACTACAGTACTTTAATTGTCAATATATCCTGTTATAATTAAGCTCCTTATAGCAATACTCCCTACTCAGAATGTTGGGCCCTGGAAGATACTGGTGTAACAGAGTGCAACATATCTTCCTGTTAAAAGTCAACAGCAATTTATGATCAGGTCAGAAGGAATTCGTGATTTAAAAATCTCTGGTGGTACTTGAATTGCAGAAAAAGAAACAATTATGGAAAACCGATGCTTCAAATGGAATGTTAGCAGTTGTATTTTGTATCCCCAACCACGCACTATAGTTGGCCTTTACGCATTTCCTAGCACATAGACAGTGATGTATTAAGAACTCTGTTGGAATTGCAAGCTGTCACTTCAACAGTATGTGTTTGTGGGAGGAGAGAAGGGAAGGTCCTGGTCATGCTTGCAGGCTAAGAGACTCTGTAGTGAAGTGTGTGATCAGCAGTTAGTCTGGATTCTGGAAAGACTCAGTCTAAAGATGCCTTAGGAAGCAGTCTGCTTTGTGTCTTTCTGTGTTTGATTACTGTGTATTATTGTTTTGGAATCTAAGAATAAAGTAAAGTTTCTCTGTAACCTTCCAACATGATTTTTATCTAACTTTTCTCTATCTATGCTGTGGACATAACATAGACCCCCACATAAAAATCTACAAATATAATTATTTGATTAAAAATTCTCCTGAAGGGCCTTGTCGTACAAATTCTCACATCAGAGTTCAGTGCTTCCAATGGAATTACTTCTGGTAGAAAGGTCATGCTCAGTAGTATGTGTTTGTAGGATCGGGCATAAAGATAAGTGCCTTCTTTATAAATGCAATAAGACATTTTATTTTACTAATATGGTCTAAAAAGATTCTCATTTGCTTGTTGCTGGAGTTACTTTGTGTTTTTTCTCAGCCAGTATGAGTAGATAGGTGACTTCTGGATATTACCTCTTTGTACTTCCCCCCACATACACACATCACAAGCATATCCTTGAAATAATTTAGTGAAGTTACCTACCCTGTGCCAAGAACTTAGAAAACATAGTCAAAATTTTGTTTCACATAATAAATAATCAGATCTGTTATGCAGAGTTGTTGGAAAATGTTGGTGGTGAGAGCTAATTGGTTTTATCAATACACACTGCATCCACAATAATACTTAACTTTCTGTGTCTCCTCTAGGTACTTATGGCCTCCATCAGAGAGTGTTTGAGCACTTCCCAAAGTTTTTAAAAATAGAAGGACAAATAGCCATCTTTCCAGCCTATGGGTGAAGTAGCCTGATTAGTTTGCAGTTTTTGTGTGTGGGTGTGTTAGTCTGTCATGTGTGAGTTTGACAAATTTATTGGGGGAAAAGCTAAGTCAAAGAGGTGGTTTTGCATTAAATTATTAATGTGATAAGGTCATTGGCCATTCTTATCTGTTTTGGTACTGAGTTCTGTTGTCATACTGCAGTTCCTGTCAGCGTTCTGTCTCCTGTGCTCACAAGCCTCTCTGTATTCTGTATAACTCTTTTAAAGAAAAAGGCAGCACAAGTTAGCTAGTAAGATAAAAATGCTCCTTTAAAGATGTCGTTCATGTTTATTGCATAATGATGAGAAAGTACAGTAATATTAACAATTGAAAGAAGATTATAGTAAAAATCCCCAATTACCAGTTTCTCTAATCCACCTATAATAGTGTACCAAGCTATCACTGAAGCACTAAAACCTTAAAAAGCTTTAGTAAGAACCAGAAGGCAATTGTCTGCTCCAGTATCTCAGAGGAGTGGATGTGGACATAATCCAACTACTGTCTCTTACTCTTTCCTTCTAATATTTCTTCCATCTCTTGGACAGCTTGACAATCTTATAATTTTGGCTTCTGAAACATGATAGTTTGGCTGTCTACTAAAGCTCATGAAATCCACTGTATAGTTTTTGTGGGAGCTCTTACAAGGAGACAGCAGAATGTAAGGGCCTTCTCTTATACCAAGGAGGCCAATGGGAGTTTTGCTCCAATGGGAACAGAATCAGGCACAAATTAAGCAGGTGTGTATTTTTTCTGGCAAAAAGCATATTCTCTGTTTTTTGTTTTTAGTTATAGATATACATGTGTATCTACCAATATACAGATGCATGCATGAATATAATATACTGGGGGTAAATCATCAATGTGTCTATGACAATTTACATCAGCAGATGATTTGTACCTCTATATTAGAGCATATTTTCAATATTCTAAAATGGTGATAAGTAACAATAGTTTGGTTGTATTTTTTATGTAATTCCTCTGTAGTTTGTCTTCAAAAACATTTGAATGATGTAGATCTGATTCCCACTAGCTTGCATTACTTTTTCTGAATATCGGAGATGGTGAAGCTCTAGTAAACTAATTAATTTTACTCAGTTTTGGCATACTGCTTAAATCAGCTTAGAAATGCCACAGCTGAATAAACCCATCTAAAAGTTTATGATTGCTTCTTTTTGAAGGACCTGGTCACATGCCAACAGCAACTAAAAGGGCACACTGAAAAGAACCACTTAATTAAATAACTGTTATAAAAGCAGGCAATGGTAAAATATAACATTCCTAATGATATTTTTAAAAAATGATAAAATGAAGGGGTATTTCACTTATATATTTTAAGGAGCATAGTTGTGATTCAATAGTTAAGGTTGTAAAACAGATTGTATTCTATCCCAGACTTGATCACACCTTTAACTTTTTTGCAAAAATATCTGTTCATCCTTATTATTTACATACTCTAGGTCCTAATTTTGCAAACAGTTAGGGATTGCACATGTGTGTAAACTTAATCATTTGTTTATCTGTTTACAAGATTAGGGCCTTAGTCATGTTCCAACATAAATTTGTTTTGACAGTGGGAGTGGGAAATTTCAGGTTAGTTAAGAAGGATGTTTTCAGATTGCTTGTGTTTAGAAAAACTGAAAGGGCTCAATTCTCCTCTCACTTTCTTTGGCATAAAACAAGAGTAACACCATTGAATGTAATGGAATTATACTGGGACAAAAGTCATGTGAGAGGGGGATCAGGCCTCAAGTTTTTAACTTTCTGATGACTGGTCTACGGTTGGGGGGTGTGTGTCCCAGCACAACTCATGAAGAGATTGATCAAAAGACTTCAAACATATTTTACAGGTTTAGTCTAAGTAAACCAGTGCCTATGCCTAATTTTACTTTTTTTTTTTTTTTGGAGTTCCTTTTTCATTTATTGCTTTCTTAATTTTCCATCAATATTTTAAATTCTAGTCAGTGTTTGTGCAGAGCATTAATTCTGTGTTTATTCCTGCTGAATTTGCAAGGCTCAAGTGCAGTCTGTGGGCTTTATGACCTCTGTGCTGACTACTGTAGAGTTTAATGACTGTGGACAAAGATGTAGCCATTAGAAGTTACAGAGCTCCTAAATTCTGTATTCATCACTATGATGTTATTAAACTCCATTGCAGTGCAACAAAGCTTATAAGCTCTTAAGCTTAGAAGATTTGTGGTTATATTAAGTATGACCACTCCTAAGCCATGTGTCAATATTTCATAGTATAAATAAATATATGCATCCACCTTTGTACACAATTTTCTGACCTGTGCTCTGTATAGTTCAGCCACACCCAAGGAACTTCTTCTAACTTTCCTACATCCTCCTTAAGTCTGCCTCACTACCCTTAACTACATATCCCCATCTACCATAAAGTACCTCTATCCTCTGCACCTACTACTTAGGGCTTGTCTACATCAGAAAGTTGCAGCGCTGGTGAGGGAGTTACAGCGCTGCAACTTTGAAGGTGTGCACATCTGCAGGGCATCACCAGCGCTGCAACTCCCTGTTTGCAGCGCTGGCCGTACTCCCGTTTTGTCTCGGGTGTAGAGGATCCAGCGCTGGTGATCCAATGTAGACACTTACCAGCGCTTTTCTTGACCTCTGTGGAAGGAGGAAGCCTCTGGTAATCAAGCTGGTCTCCTTTCCCGGTTTGCTCTCTCGTTCCCGGAACCCCGAGCAAGCAGGTCTCCTTCCCCGCGGTTTGCTGGGTGGCTCCGGGAACGCGAGAGCAAACCGCGGCGAAGCTAGTCTCCTTTCCCGGTTTGCTCTCTCGTTCCCGGAACCCCGAGCAAGCAGGTCTCCTTCCCCGCGGTTTGCTGGGTGGCTCCGGGAACGCGAGAGCAAACCGCGGCGAAGCTGGTCTCCTTTCCCGGTTTGCTCTCTCGTTCCCGGAACCCCGAGCAAGCAGGTCTCCTTCCCTGCGGTTTGCTGGGTGGCTCCGGGAACGCGAGAGCAAACCGCGGCGAAGCTGGTCTCCTTTCCCGGTTTGCTCTCGCGTTCCCGGAACCCCCCTTGAAGCCGCCCAACAGCGCTGCAGTGTGGCCACATCTAACACCACTTGCAGCGCTGGTTGCTGTAAGTGTGGCCACTCTGCAGCGCTGGCCCTATACAGCTGTACTAATACAGCTGTAACAACCAGCACTGCAAAATTTTAGATGTAGACATGGCCTTAGTGACTAGAGACCCTTCCAATCCTTACTTTCCAATTATGGGCAGCAGCTCACATCTTACACTTGGCAGACTGTTACTGCTACTACTTATCTTCCCACTTTGAGATGAGAGCCTAGTGTACCCAATTCACACTCCCCATTATTGTTCAGGCAAGAAATTCACTTCTATCACATCTAATTTTCTTGGGACAAAATTCTGCTCTTGCTTACACCTACTGAAATTGTAATATGTATTGGGTGATGGGGCTGCTTGATCTAACCTCTAATTTCTTTGACTTTGAAAAATAGAGAGACATCCTCCACCCACGCCCCATGCAGACATCTAAATTAGCCATATAGGAGTGGGAATAGCACTTGCATTATCCTCTAAATCACTGTTTTGTTTTCTTAAATCTTAGCACATAATCTTGTCAGCCAACCTAATTGACCTGTTTTGGGTTTTAATTTACCTCAGACCGCTCATTCATTTGAACTCCCTGGGAAGCTACATACTGCCTAGCATCATTTTGCTATATCAGACAAACCTTTATCTCCTAGTTGTGTTCCCCTCCTTTGAATTATTTGAAGAAGTCAGTGGTTTCTCAGCTGACCAGGCAAAAGGGATATACATTTTTAGTGAAGGTTAGTTTTCATAAGTTTGTATCAGGGTAATAGTGTAATTAGTAGAGTTGGAAAATAGGATCATGGCCAAAGGGAACTGTGAAACTTCATACATTGACTGATGGAGTTACTCCTTGTAGACAATTGGTTTTGGTCATATAGGTTGTCATGCCTGTATGTTTCACTTAACATAAAGCACAGTATCAGCAGGGGTGAAAGTAACTTAAGGGACTTACCAGTACGCCGGAGTCCTGAGCAGGGGACGTGGCCTCAGCT
Organism: Gopherus evgoodei; assembly: GCF_007399415.2. Lineage (NCBI taxonomy): Eukaryota > Metazoa > Chordata > Testudines > Testudinidae > Gopherus > Gopherus evgoodei. Next base: position 23,335,364 of record NC_044328.1, on the reverse strand, counting down.
GGAAGAGGCTGGGCCTTTAAATACCTGGAGCTTTAAATCACTGACAGAGCCCTGCCACCGCTATCCCAGGGCTCTGGCAGCCAGGCTCGGGTGACAATTTAAAGGGCCAGGGGCTCCACCCACTGCAGGGAGCCCTGGGCCCTTTAAATCGCCAAGCTGGGAAAGTCGGTCTGGTCTGGCATGGCGTACTGGCTCTTGCCTGTATGCCATATTGGACTGGATTGGCTTACTTTCATCCCTGAGTATCAGCAAATGACACAGCAATCTAAGTATGCACCAAAGAGAGGCATAGTCCTGTACAAGGCAAGCAAAGACATGATGAAATACTGGTCCCATTATGTCTGTGGGAATTTTGCCATCGGTGTCAATGTGGCCAAGATTTCTTTCAGAGTCCTGAAGAGTTTACAATACAAACTAACTGGGGGAAATGAAACAGAGGAAGATAAATGTAACAGTGGTTCTCAACCTGCGGACTGTTGGTTGCTTGCAGCCCAATCAGCACAGAGCTTCAGCCCATGTGACATCCTTCGCGCCATACAGGTGGTATTGGATGCAGCCCACAATGGTAAACCAGTTGAGAACCACAAAGTTACATTATGGGGTTGCTCAGGCACATCATGTTAGCTTACTGGGTTTTTGTTTTTGTGTTTTGCAGTTTTAAATGTATTAGAAGATCTAATGATTAACTAAGAACAGGAAGAACTAAAATGCTGAGGTAATATTTAATTATCAAAGACAACTGCACATTTTAAAAGGCAATCATGGTACGTTCCTCTTGCTCTGTCTTGCATGCTGCCATATGGTTATTTTTTCAGAAGTAATGGCAGACTTTCACAGGCTGAGGAGTTGTGTTTTGGGGGGGGGGGGTGTGTGTGTATGTATATCTGTTTCTGAATGAATAAACTAGATTTATTGATCAGTGCTGTGGAGAGGCCAGTTTCTTTAGAATCAACTGGGAAATTTTACAAACATTTTAAGACCTGATTCTAATCTCAAATACACCAGTTTAATTCCATTGATGTCAGTTACTCTTGACTTATATTGATATGTGAGAACTGAATCCGGCCCTACAGATGTGGCATCACATTTCAGTGATCTACTCTATTAGCACACATTCATTTTCTGAGTTCTGATTTCTGAGTTCCGATTTCTAAAATGTAACTAGAGATGAGCACTTTGTGATCTGGATGCTTAGTCTATAAACTAAATCACAATAATTAAAAAAGATAGGGGTGGTCGGGTGGGGGGAAGATGGGCTTTTCACCATTCCTAGAAGGCATGCTGGGAAGACCAGGGGCCTAGCAGTGAGTTCTAAATCTGAGAGTCTCTCACAGAGGATTTCCTGTTGTCTCATTCTTGACTGTGGCTCTATGTCATGATGTAGCAGGGTGGACTCCTGCTCCGGGAGAGAAGGGGTTAAGAGAGCCCTCACAAGGGGCTGTAGCTGGAGCCAGAAGCCTGGGCTGATGGTGGGAGTGGCTGCAGCTGGAGGCCACGCCCCAAACTGAGCCACAAGGCTGTATAAGAAGGCCAGAGGAGCCAGAAGCAGAAAGCATCTCTCTGACTGGAGAGGAAGACAGGCCTGGCTGCTTGGGGACCTAAAGGAAGGCAGGGCTGGGGGGAAAAGCCTTAGGAGCTGAGAAGCCCTAGGCCAGCAACTCCCCAGGCTGCAGGGCCTAATTCTAGGCCTCCAAAGTACTGGGCTTGCAGAGGGACAGCCGGAGGGTGAGTAAAGGCAGCCAGGCCAAAACCCCTTTGCCTATGATAAGTGTCTGATACTGCAGTCTGCCCCAGGGTGTGGGGGCTAGACAATGACTGGGCAGTAGCCAATACTGAGGCAAAGTGAGGTTAGTGGGGTGGCATTCCCCTGGGAGGGGGGGGAGACCCAGTTAAAGGGGCACCGAGGTCCAGGGAGGGGCCTGGGGCCAGCAGAGGACAGGTGGATCACCGGCCTGCAGAGGGCGCTCTGTAGCTGGAATCGAGCTAATTCCCCAAAGTAACCAGCAGGAGGCGCCGCGGGGGTGAGTCTGCCCAGTTACACATGGGAAATTATAAATAAAGATGAGAAACTTAATGAGGCTCTATTCCAGGTATTTGAAATAGGCCATGAATGTCTGTCTCTCTCTCCCTCTCTCTCTCTGACACACACACTCATTGTTTGTTCTGGAATATACAGTAGATGTATTGGTTACACAGCATTTCAACATGGACATCCAAAAGAGCCAACTCTGTTTTAGAGTGGAATTATGCCAAAGGTGTATTTGAGTATGGATTTTCAATGGAAAAACTGCACATTTCAGCATCAAATTATACACTATCCTTGTTACACAGTGACAAGGAGATGACCTAGTACTACTGAGCTAATTGGTTTTATTGAACGGTGTAAGAACATTACCAAAAGACAGCTTGCTAATGCTACTATTTGTGGTTCTGTGAAGTTCCTGGGACAGATTATTATTATTCTTTGTATTGCAGTAGCACTTAGAAGCTGCTTTGTGCTAGGTACTGTACAAATACATAAGATGGTGCCTCCCCCAATGAATGTACAATCTAACTAAATGCTGAGACAACAGGTGACTACAACCATATGACAAGGAGAGAACAAAGTAGCAATGAGACTATGATGATCAGTGTTTAACACTGTACAGGAGTTCAGACTAGATGATCATGATTGTCCCTTCTGAGCTTAAAGTCTATGAGTGGGATAAGCAACAGTCACAGGATACTAGTTGCCTAACCATTGTCAAGTGTCTTTTAGGAGTCATAGGAGAGGTGAGTTTTAAGGAAGGTTTTGAAAGAAGAAAATTAGGTGGCTTTGCCTAATGCTCTATGCAGCCATAATGGCTGGCCTGGGAAGGTCAACAAAGCCAAACAACAAAGATGCTTGTTGGAAAATATGGCAGTGAAGGCTGGCACTGTTGGCAGACTGGATGGAGGAATCAGCACTTAAATAGCATACAAGAGATGACAGAAAAGGTGGAAATAGGCCATGAAGGGCCTTTAAATGAAGACCAGTAGTTTGTTTGTTGCTGTGGAAAAGGGGGAGCCAATGAAGAAGTGATGTGGTTGAAGTGAGGAGCTAGAAAAACAATCATTGTAGCAACAAGGGATAGGAAGAGATTTCTCAAGGTCAGAGAGGAGGAGGTTGCGTTAGCCAAGACACAAGATGATGAGGGCCTGGCGAGAGTTTTAGCGGTGTAGATGTAGAGGAAAGATCAGATCTATCTTAGAGGAGATGTGCAGGGAGAAGCAGCAAGATAAAGACATGGACTAAATTCTATGGCGCTACACCAAATTCTGCCAATTGATTATATGGCCCCTCTCTTCACAAACTCTGCTCTTGGTGCTACTGCAAAGCAGAGGTCTTTGACAAGCTAATTTATTGAAGAGATTGTACATTATATCCATTCCATAATTTTCATTTGCATGTTTAAAATTTTTTTATGGTAGCATTCCTTGGTTGACATGTTTCCACTATAATGCAAACTAGAAAATTTAAGTTGAGGATAAACAAATATTGTTTGTTAACAAACACAGGGATGCTGCAAAGATCAACCTGTGTCCCATGTCCAGAGGTTGTGGTATTTATGCTAGGTGTACAGTGCTGTCAGCTACCGTATATATTTTTTATTTAAGTGCTATGAGCACCCTTAAAAACAAATTTTACTAGGTAATGAAATAACTCATGTTGAATTGTAAGGTCTTCAGGAGAGAACTAATTTAATAAATACAGGCCATTTCAAGTGCATTGTCAGACATTAAATATTGACTCGATGTATTTTTCTGTTTATTATGGGAACTAAAATGAGGCAAAAAGCAAATGCTTCTCCTTTGTACAAATTGCTCTTGAACACAATCATTAAGCAGTAGGCATGTCTGTTTATACAAAATAGATATTCTGTTTAGCTTGATCTCTATGTCACAGATTCCTGGTAACAAAAAATGATTCATAAATACCCTTTTCTGCTAAATTAAGGTGAAGAATTTACAGACTGCATCTATTTTTCATTCCTCAAAATTAGGAAGGATACAAAGTTTTAAATACCCTTTGCACCAGGGCCCTGCCTGAATAAAGAGATTCCCTATTAACATAATTTATTGTAACTTTGATATGAACCTTCCAGGGTGATTTTGTGTCTTTTTAGGTCCCAATCCTGCAGTTGAAACAATGGGACTTTCCATGACCACGGGGATCTGTGTTACTAAATCTGGTTGCAAACCTTTATATCAAATGCAGTGTTATAACAATGACATTCATGTTGCAGTATACTTAGGCTTCACTGGAAAAAATGATATAACCTTTTCTGTCAGCCAAGATGATTGGTAATTGTATTAAGATAGCATCTAGGAACCTCAAACAAGGATCAGCACCCCATAGTACTAGCTAGGTGCTGTAGATACATGTAGCAGAGAGAGAGTCCCTGTCCCAGAGCCCTCAAAATCTAAATGACAGACCAGATGCAATAAGTGGGTGAAACAAAAAAGATTTAGAGTGAAATCCTGTCCTCAATTAAGTCAACAGCAAAATGCTGATTGATGTCAGTGGGGCCAGGATTTCACTGGTATTATAAAAGATCTAGGGGAACATCATTGGTAGTCAAAACTGAAATAAACTAATCTGCCAATTTTTAAATTACAAGAGTATGAAAGAGATTTTTTTGTTATTTCAGATTTTTTTGCATTCCTCTTAGGGGCAGATCCAGGCACCAGCACAGCAAGCGCGTGCCTGGTGCGGCAAGCTGGGGGGGAAGCCTGCCAGTCACCATGAGGGCAGCAGTCAGGCAGCTTTTGGTGGCGTTTCTGCAGGAGGTCCACCGGTCTCACAGTTTCGGTGGCAATTCAGTGACAGGTACGCCAAAGGCATGGGACCGGCAGATCACCCGCAGAACCGCCACTGAATCTGCATGACCAGCAGACCTCCTGCAGAAATGCCGCTGAAGGCTGCTTGCTTGAGGTGGCAAAAAACATAGAGGTGCCCCTTCCTCTAATAATGGGAAAAAAGCCAAGAAATTTGGGAGAAAACAGCTAAATAAAGTTTAGAAAAATAGCTTTCATGGAGAATCAGAGAGAACGTAGTGGGATAATAGCTGGTAAATTGTTGAGGGCAAATGGCATTTGGTTCAACTCCCTTTTCCTGTGTGAAAGCTTTCCATTTTGTTTTACTGTAAAATTGTTGCTGGTGACTTTTCAGCAATAGAAATGCCAAATTGTAAAGCCAGAACATTTACTAAAATTTTGGCTCAACTGTTGACAACTTGAGAAACTGCACCATCTTTTAGATACTTATAGGAAGTGGAAATTTGAGCCCCACTCCTACAAACAGCAAGTCGGGATCCATGCAGAGACCATCTGAAATCAAAGAGGTTTGATATGGATGCAGGGGTCTGTGCTAGTAAAGTCAGTTACCAAACTGTGGCCTAAATGAGTGTGGTTTAGAAAGTGCTGAGTCCTCTCATCTCCCATTTTCTTCCATTGCAACTGAAAATGCTCAGCACCTTGTAAAATCTTCTCCTAATAAGGAAGGATAGAAGGTTAATTATGCTGTAAGTGAATATTTAGTTGCTTTATTTAATGCATAGAAAAAATAAGCCAGCGTATTATATCTGTAGCCCATTTATCTGTACTGCTGCAACTATCTGTGTCTGTCTTTGCAACCTACCTTAAGGTTATTTTTTTTTCTAATTGTACTTATTTATTCAGCGCATGAATTATGTATCATACAATGGAGCAGAAATAAGACAAATGCACAAACTAAACAAAGGGTGTTATTGTATTAATGTGTAGGCAAAGCTACTTGCTTAATGGATCTTTTGAAAGTGCCTATAAATATATTACACAGAAAAACGTGTTAAAAGAACATTATTAACTCTGTAAAATCAAGCACTCAAAAGTTAAGAAATGCCAGAATTAAGGTTGCTTCTGCAGATGGAATCTTCAGGGACTTTAGCTGCTAATCTGCAGCAAGTTTCCACCGGCCACATGTGAACTGACTTTTTCAAAGGCTTATGACTTGACTAAAGTTTGGCTGACTTTTACCATGGAGAGCAAAAGGCACATGCCTGGCACAACAGCAACCCCATGCCAAATTTCAAGTACTTGCTCTAGAGCATGGGGAGCGCTAGAGCTTCTGAAGGAAATAGTTTCCAGAATTTTTTAACTTCAGCAAAATGATGGATCTTTTGCTAAACTCATTCTTAGAAACAGCTGAACCAGTTTGGCTGAAATTTCCCCCCTCCAAAATTCAACCTAAGGCAGCCACGGGACATGGAAAACTTCAGCTCAAAGGCTTAAAGTTTGGCAAAGTTCTAAGCAATTGAAAGCAGAGTCTTATAATAGTAAGTATCATACAAGTCCCCAAGGTGATGCTACTCAACCCATCTAGCCAAAAGAGGCTTTGCACCCTAGGGGGTAAATAACTTATTGCTGTAATAATTATGTATCTATATATGTAAGTGTAGACACAGCCAGTGAGTCTGCTGGGGGAATAAGGCCTCTTTAAGCATGGGGGTTAGTAGGAACTGTAGACTCCAGAATAGGCACAGGATGATAGCAATGAGCTGACTGAGTCATGTATCTGCCTGTTGGAAACTCTGTAAAGGAGTGCTGTTGACTTGGTCTTGTGAAGTTGAGTGTTCGTAAGACCCTGAAGGAAGCCCGTCAATGGGGACCGGGTAGGACACCCTGGAAGGGTGTGTCATCTCCTCTTCTAGCTTGGAAAATGATGGAAATACCTCTGCTGGCTAGAATCAAGTATTCTGAGTTTCTTTGCTCTTGCTCTGGATCCTTTTGTAGTAAAGCAGATCTGCGCAAAGAGCCTTGGACTGAAGTATAGTTAGGGCTTCATTTTATCTTCTTTGGGTGTACCTCCCAGCAGCTTACAAAATAATGCATCAATATGTGCCTCCTAAATATGCAAAATGTTTAGGCAAGACACAAACCAACAAAAGCTTGGAAGTTCAATTAAATGCTGCCATTCTAGGCTTAAGACATACTCCTGAGTTAATGGCTCGAGTTAAGGAATCCGCATTATCTTTGAATTTTCTAGCTTTTGTCATTTGTTTCACAGCTTGACATTTTAAAAATACCTTCTTTTTTTTTCTAGTATTTTAAAAATACAAATGGGAAACAATGTCACAGTAGAATGCATAACCCCATTGTAAATCAAGGCTCTGCACTGCTATTGATCTACGAAGTCTTAAAGGGATACACCTAAACTATCTCACTACCATAACTCATCACAGTATCTAGAATCAGCTAGTTTGTTACACTGAAGCTCACTTAGTCAGAGACCTGAGGGAACTGTTGGTAGGGCCTTCTCAGCAATGAGTCGATGGCTTTGTCAAAGAACCAGAGAAGTAAGAGGGAAAAAACAGGCCACACACTGAAAGACAGCTAGCAATAATGGGTAAACCAGAGGGTAGGATGGAGAATTGATTGATCGACTGACTTGCTGTCTACATATCACTGATTTTCTGCAATCGAACTACAGCAACTAGATACTGTAGTGATAGCTACTTTGAAGATGCCAGTAGTCAGTCGGTCCTGGATCTCCTTTCTCCCAAACCTGTTCTGTACTCAAATTCTCACCCTTTCCCTCCATAAATACAAAATATAGTTTTTTAGGTACTATTCTGTAAAATATGTATTTAACTATGAAAAATCTGAAACATGTACAAACATTTCAAATTATGCTATAATTTAATATGTTTTAGATATACTGGCACTTCTGTGGTGGGTCCTGGGGTGGAAGGACCCCCTGCCGTGGGTCTTCGGGGCACTTCGGCGTCGGGTCCCGGAATGGAAGGACCCCCCGCTGCTGAATTGCCGCTGAAAACCAGAAGCAGAGGAAGTTCCGGGGGCCCTGGCCCCACGAGAGTTTTCTGGGGCCCCTGGAGGGAGTGAAGGACCTGCTCCAGGGGCCCCAAAAAACTTTAATGGGGGCCCCTGTGGGGCCTGGGGCAAATTGCCCCACTTGCCACCCACTTGCCACCCCCCCCCCCCGGGCGGTCCTGCTCTTCTTTTCTCCAGACTAAGCAAATCCAGTTTTTTCAATGTTCCCTCATAGGTCATGTTTTCTAGACCTTTAATCATTTTGTTCTCTTCTCTGAACTCTCTCCAGTTTGTTCACATCTTCCTGAAATGTGGCACCCAGAACTGGAAACAATACTCCAGTTGAGGCCTAATCAACACGCAGTAGAGCAGAAGAATTACTTCTCATGTCTTGCTTACAACACTCCTACTGATGTATCCCAGAATGATGTTGCTTTTTTTGCAACACTGTTACACTGTTCACTCATATTTAGCTTGTGAACCACTATGAACCCCAGACCCTTTTCTGCAGTACTTCTTCCTAGGCAGTCATTTCCCATTTTGTATGTGTGCAACCAATTGTTCCTTCCTAAGTGGAGTACTTTGCATTTGTCCTTCTTGAATGTCATCCTATTTACTTAAGACCATTTCTCCAGTTTGTCCAGATCATTTTGAATTTTAATCCTATCCTCCAAAGCACTTCCAACCCCTCCCAGCTTGGTATTGTCCACAAACTTACAAGTGTACTCTCTCTGCCATTTCCAGATCACTAATGAAGATATTGAAACAGAACTAGACCCATAACTGATCCCTGTGGGACCCCACTCAATATGCCCTTCCAGCATGACTGTGAAACACTGATAACTACTCTTTGGGGTATATTTTCCCAACCATTTATGCTCGCACCTTATAGTAAGCTCCATGTAAGTTGTATTTCTTTAGTTTATTATAAGGTCATCTGAGATAGTATCAAAAACCTCACTAAAAGTCAAGATATACCAAATCTACTCCTTCCTACCTAGCCAGAAGGCTTGTTACTCTGTTGAAGAAAGATTGGTTTGATGTGATTTGTTCTTGACAAATCAATGCTGACTGTTACTTATCACTTATTATCTTCTAGGTGTTTGCAAATTGATTGCTTAATTAATTTACTCCATTATCTTTCTGGGTTCTGCAGTTAAGCTGACTGGTCTGTAATTCCCTGGATTGTCCTTCTTTCCCTTTTTTTTTTTTATAGACAGGCACTATATTTCCAGTCCTTTGGAATCTCTTCCATCTTCCATGACTGTTCGAAGATAATTGCTAATGGCTCAGATATCTCCCCAGTCAGCTCCTTGAGTATTCTAGTATGTATTCCATTGGGCCCTGGTGACTTGAAGACATCTAATTTGTCTAAGTAATTTTTAATTTGTTCTTTCCCTATTTAGCCGCTGATCCAACCCTCATTTTCACTAGCATTCACTAGGTTAAATGTCCAATTGTTACTAACCTTTTGGTGAAATCTAGAACAAAGAAGTCATTTAGCACTTATGCTATTTACACTTTTTATGTTATTATTTCCTCCAACCCCTTGAATAATGGGCCTATTCTGTCCTTGGTCTTCCTTTTGCTTCCAGTGTAATTATAGAATATTTTCTTGTTACCCTTTATGTCTCTAGCTAGTTGAATCTATCTTTGTGACTTGGCCTTTTGAATTTTGTCCCTGCATACTTGTGTTATTTGTGTATATTCATCCTTTGACATTTGACCTAGTTGACTTTTTGTAGGATTCCTTTTTGAGTTTCAGACTATTGAAGATCTCCTGGGGACGCCAGGGTGGTCTCTTGCCATACTGCCTATCTTTCCTACACAGTGGGATAGTTTGCTCTTGTGCCCTTAATATGTCTTTGAAAAACTGCCAACTCTCTTGAAATGTTTTCCCCCTTAGATTTGCTTTCCATGACATCTTACCTACAAACTCCTTTAGTTTGCTAATACGAATTCTGATAGGAAGGAAAACATTTGTAGGTATACCATAGGCTAATCCTGTCATCCTGTTTGTTTAAAATCTTGTAGAGAAGGTAATCTGAATAAATAATGTAGTGACAATAATACAATAGTTGCTATGTAAAGAATTAGCTATTGAACTGTCAACAGCACTAGTGGTAGTAAAAGATGATGTCCTCAGAGCAATGGGTATAGGGGCCATATTGTAATGTGAATGCTACTCAACATCTCTGCAGCTTTCAAATACAACAAAGCAGAAGCTGTTGCTGACCCACATATTATATAGGTGAAGTAAATTACATTTCTTTTATAATGGAGATATACCTATCTCCTAGAACTGGAAGGGACCCAAGGGTCATCAGGTCCAGCCCCCTGCCTTCACTAGCAGGACCAAGAACTGATTTTGCCCTAGATCCTTAAGTGGCCCCCCTCAAGGGCTATACTCACAACCCTGGATTTAGCTGTCCAATCCTCAAACCACTGAGCTATCCCTTCCCCCGTTGTGATTTCCCTAATCAGTCTCTTGAACAGGATCCAGAGAGCAGTGATAGATAACTTCTCTTGTTTACTGGAATGATTGACAAACATCAGTATTAGTATTTTATCATTGAAATTTTAGATGACAATGAAATTGTCAAAATGGAATAAATGACCTCCAAAATACCACTTTTTGAAAGCTGATATTTTTCTTTGCAATTTTTTCCCACTCATTGACATTAAAACTGGGAGATTTTGAAAACAAGCGTTATCTGACAGACCAAGAGATCATTAGTGAAGCATGTGCAAGCTTATGTCTCTAGATCTGTTCTGAACTTTGCTCAAGAAGGGCACTCAGAAAAAGAACACCAGCTTAAATATTAAAGTCAAGAAAATGAAACATTCATGGGCTGCAGCCAGATATTGTTGCTGTAGCTGAATGTAACAGTGCCTGCCTGAATATGGTTGGAAATGCACTGACAATGTATATGTTGTCAATAAAGCCTGCATTTAGAGACATAAATACTAACTAATCAGACTAAATAAATCAGCAGACCCAGGTTTTATCTTCACAGATAACCCTCATTAATCCAGTGAGCTTTTTTTTGAAGACAAAAAAAGAAATGAATTGCTTCATTTGTGTTGCTTGAATGGAATGCTAATGATGGGAGGTGAAAATCCATTAATTATTCATGCCTGTCGACTGAGAAGGCAGATCCTGGCTTTTCCTGTTACCATTGCAACAAGTGGCCGCGGCCTAGTCAGAACAAGGTCATGAAACATTTCAACAGAAACAGACTAGAGATCACAATTATGCCTTCTGGAGAAAGGAAACCCACGTTCCTGAACTGTACAGGACACATTCAGATGGATTTAAAAGCTAAACCTTATTCAAAATGGACCCAGGAAACCAAGCCTTTTGTGTCTCAAATTTACTTTACCCTAAACAACTCCTCTTTGGAGAAAGAATGTTGCTTTGGTAAGTTTGTACAAGTTGAGCTTTTCCAAATTAGTTGGAAACTGTTTTATATTTCATGGCAAATGTAATGTGCAATGTTTTTCTGTGTCTTGCAAATCAGTATTGAATAGCTTGCCTTGTTTTTATTTTAAAAAAGCATAAAAATAACACTGATTCACAATTCTATACATTGTTTTAACCCTAGAAAAGATGTAACAGCAATTGTTTTTAAAAGTTAAAATAAAAAATTCTAAAAATTGGTCTGCATTATTAAAATAAATTTTTCCCTGACAGTCAAATCCTAATAAGATTTAAACAAAAAATAAATCTTTGATCCAATATCTAGTTTCTTGCAATGTAACACAGTATCAAACTGGAGAGGCCAAAAGAAATCAGAATAGTACTCCGCAGAAGGTATTTTGGTTCTCTGCTTTAAGCTGCATATTTGTGTACACCTTGTATTGTTGCTGTTTTGTACAGTAAAACACATTTTTGATCTGGGAATAGAAGTAGAGAATAGTGTAACATTCTTATAGATTACATAAACTACACTGATGTAGCATAAATTAGCTGAAAGCAAAGTTAGGAATGAATTTTATTTTTCTAAGTAAAGAAATGACAGATGCTGTGCATGCAAAACACATAACAGTGGGGAAGCAGTGTTTGGCATCTGTTTCCATTAGCATGAGGAAGAAAAGCATCTGAAAGTTTTTTTTATTTGTTAGTCAACACCACTACAACTGTAACATTTTCCATAGTCTTGATTGAGCAATGAAAAAAACTCAGTATTTAAAATACAGTAGTATTTACATTATTCCAATAGAACTCACAAGCCAATGCACTAAGTAGAAGTTTTAATAATAAAAAGAATTGGAAATAATCAGTGTCTAAGATGAGAGGCCAAAATGTTATTAACTTTGTCTCGTGAAAATATTGATTGTTTTGGTGCATATTCTGCTTTTGATATACTTTGTCATAACTGTCAACGTGAAGAAAACAATCTTTTTATTTCATGTCCAGAGGAATCATATTTATAAGAATTGAAAAGAGCAGATATCTACATGTATTAAGGCAATGTACTAAGGCAATTTGCTAGGTAAATTTTATGCAAAAAGTGATGAAAATAAGGATATGTAGACAGAGCTACACAAATAGGGGGTGTGATCTTGCAACTCTTACTCACAGGAGTGGTCACATAAGTTGACCTATTGTATTCAACAGAGTTACTCATATCAGTAAGGATTGTAGCAGAGGGCCCATGTTTTACCGGGAAATAACTGTCTGTCTTATGTGACTGTTGTACAATGTAATTTGAGCAGCAGGGATTTTTTTAGTGATGTGTTTAAATGCCTTAAAGTGTTGTGATTAAATTAGAGTTTTACAGAATGTCTCTTTTAAAAAAACTACAAAAAGAAAAATGGAACAATATATTAGATGTGTCAGTAACAAGGTACAAGAAGCACATGATTTATTGTAGAGATGTGGTACCAGTGGCAACAGCACTACTCACTTTAATTTATTTTATTTGTAAAAGAGATTAATTTTCAGTACATGAAGGCATGCAAACTTTGCCTTGCTTTACACTGGTGTGGGTGCATCATTTAGCATAGAGAACACCATGACACCATCTCAAGCTACTTTAAGCACTGGACTATAAACACAGGTAGAATTGGTGTCTCTTCCCCCATGAAATGTAATGACTCAATGCCTGCCAAAGACTTCATAGTTATAGTGGAAATGGAACTCGGGAACTTTTGTGCCAGAAACACAGGTTCCAATCACTTGGGCTAAACAAAAGGGTCTGTTAGCTGTATTAGTACTAGGTCTTATATCAAATTGACCCATGGGGAGCTCAGGGAAAAATGGTGCCGTCGGGGGCGCAGGCACTCACTGATCTCTCCAGAGTCCAGAGGTGTGGTAACACTGCACTATCCCTCTGAAACAAACTTGCTTCTTTGTCCATGAAACAATACAGAGAGAAGGCCTACAGCCTTCCCTTTGGTCTTGAATAAAAGGACCCAGGGGTGCATGGTGGACTAAGGGTATAGTTGCAGCAGCAAAACTGCAGCTTTGCTGTTGTTGTTGTGTGGACACCTGCTATAGCAATGGAAGAGGTTTTTCTCTCACTGTAGTAAATCTAGTGATTTCAGAAGTGGTAGCTAGGTCAATGGAAGAATTATTCTGTCAGTCTAGCAGTGTCTACATGAAAGCTGAGGCTGGCTTAGCTCTGTCTCCTGTGGTGTGACTTTTTTCATACCCCTGAGCAATATATCTAAGTCAACCTAAGTTTAGGTGTAGACCGGTGCTAAGATTTCTCTGTCGCTCACACCTTGATGCGCAAAAAGATGCAAGTTTCCATATGCACTCGTAACCTATCCCATGGTGTACTGGTGCTTATATATACTGCAGGTAGGTAACTAGAGCAGATTTGATCACATACACAGAGGTGTGCCATTCCATCCAGCAGAGGGCCGGGGAACATGTACACTCCCTGTGCACTAACCAGTAACCATTACAGTGGGAAAGATTGTGAAAATTCATCATTGAGAAACTCTGTATGATGATGATAATAACAAACAGTCCTAGACACTCTTGGTACCCTCGACCTGTATGGTAGCAGCGATAACAGAGCTGTTGCTGTTGAAATGTAAACATTGTAGTGCTAAAACATTCACATCGTGGAAACATTCTCTTGTGTTCTTTGAAAGGACAAGAACAAAATGGAAGAGCAATACTATGAATATCATAAAACCATAGTGCTGGATGATAATGTATCATTTGCAGATGGTATGAAACACCTGTTGGCTTTTTGTAATGGTGTTTGCATTAGATAGCAAACAGCTTGACTAATTCTCTAATTTTTGATCTGTTACATGAAAATAATTCTCTTGTTTGCTAAGTGTTGAGTTTTATTATATTATTTTTACCCACTCATGCAGATTTGTTGCATCCTTGTCTTCTAGTGTTCATTATTTTTCTTTGCTTCAATTTGTTTAAAAATTTTAAAATAAAACGAAGGAATAGCTTTCAATTTTTGCAATAAATCAGTAAGGATAATGATGTGAGTAAAGAAGTTACCAGGAGAATTTTGATATCCAGTATTTACTCAATTGGCTATAGGGTTCAATCCTGCAACTCTCCCACTGGAGGTCACCAGAATTATGTGTAGAATCCACAGCTCTGAGCCTATAGGATCATCCTGTTTTAGTTGAAATAGAGATTTCATTCAGATCTTTGTTTAATGGTCTACTTCTGGTGATAGACAGGTCAAGTATCCATGCTGATTTTATTAGCCATTTCAGTAGTCTTTGATATGAGTGAACATGAGGTTTTATTTAAATACATATGGGACCAGGCAAAAGAGAATGAGGCTGCTCTAGAAAGTCTCTGCTCATTCAGAGAGGCCCAGTGCCAGTTGCTCATCTTGCATCAAGAACAATGCTCGTGGAGATTTAATTATGTATGATAGACCAAAATACCTCATAGTATACCTATAACTAGTATGCTGATGATGATTCTCACTGCAGCATATCCAATTATGGAGGATTCTTTAGTCTCCTTTCACATCCCTGGTCAAGATAGGTACTTGAATGGGAGCTAGATGTTTAGACTTTATTATAAGGCCATCGATTAATCACAGTTAACACACATGATTAACTCAAAAAATTAATCACAATTAAATAAATCAATCTTGATTAATTGCCATTTTAATTGAACTGTTAAACAATAGAATACAAATTGTAAATTTATTAAATATTTTTGTTTTCTATATTTTCAAATATTGATTTCAATTATAACATAGAATACAAAGTATGCAGTGTTCACTTTATATTTTTATTACAAGTATTTGCATTGTAAAAATGATAAAAGTATTTTTCAGCTCACCCGATACAAGTACTGTAGTGCAATCTCTTTATCATGAAAAGTGCAACTTTCAAATGTAGATTTTTTTGTTACATAACTGCACTCAAAAACAAAACAAAATGTAAAGCTTTAGAGGCCTATAAGTCCTCTCAGTCCTACTTCTTCTTATTCAGCCAATCACTAAGACAAACAAGTTGCTTATATTTATTGGAGATAATGCTGCCGGCTTCTTATTTACAGTGTCACCTGAAAGTGAGAACAGGCGTTTGCATGGCACTTTTGTAACCGACATTGCAAGGTATTATGTGCCAGATATGCTAACACTCTTATTCCCCTTCATGCTTCAGCCACCATCCAGAGGACATGTTTCCATGTTGATGATGCTACTTAAAAAAATAGTGCATTAATTAAATTTGACAGAACTCCTTGGGGGAGAATAGTATGTCTCCTGCTCTGTTTTACTTGAATTCAGCCATGTATTTCATATTATAGCAGTCTCGGAGGATGACCCAGCACATGTTGTTCACTTTAAGAACATTTTCGCTGCAGATTTGACAAAAACACAAAGCAGGTACTAAGTGAGATTTCTAAAGATAGCTACAGCACTTGACCCAAGGTTTAAGAATCTGAAATGCCTTCCAAATTCTGAGAAGGATGAGGTGTGGAGCGTCCTTTCAGAACTCTTAAAAGAGCAACACTTTGATGCAGAAACTGCAGAACCCAAACCACAAAAAAAGAAATCAACCTTTTGCTTGGCATTTGACTCAGATGATAAAAATGAACATGTGTAGGTCTGCAAAAGCTTTGGATCATTACTGAGCAGAACCAGTCATCAGCATGGATGCATATCCTCTGGAATGATGGTTGAAGATGAAGGGACATATGAATCTTTAGCAATTCTGGAATGTAATTATCTTGCAAGGTTGGCTACAACAGTGCCGTTGTGAATGCCTGTTCTCACTTTCAGGTGACATTGTAAACAAGAAGCAGCAGCTTTATCTCCTGCACATGTAGACAAACTTGTTTGTCTGAGTGACTGGCTGAACAAGAAGTAGGACTGAGTGGACATGTAGGCTTTAAAAATTTACATTGTTTTATTTTTGAATGCAGTTATTTTTGTACATAATTCTACATTTCTAAGTTCAACTTTCATAATAGAGATTGTATTACAGTACTTGTATGAGGTGAATTGAAAAATACTATTTTTTACAGCACGAATATTTGTAATAAAAATACACGTAACATGAGCACTATGCACTTTGTATTCTTTGTTGAAATTGAAATCAATATATTTGAAAATGTTGAAAGTATCCAAAATATTTAAATAAATGGCATTCTATTATTGTTTAACAGTGTGATTAATCGTGATTATATTTTTAATCACAATTTTTTTAATTGCTTGACAGTTCTACTTTATAATATTATGTAATAGTTGTGTATAGTGCCATAGGTAAGTATGATGGATTTCCTTGTTTTGGGCATGTAGCTGGGGCTATTAGTTCTGTTGTCAGGTAAAGGTAGGCAGGATTAGACTGGCTTGCTGTTCATGATTGCCAACAGTTATTGATTTGGTTTTTATTCTCATAATGCACCCAGAAATTGAGCACCTATAAGCCACCTTAAGCAAACAATAATTAATTATTGGCATATGGTTTCTGACCTACTATATTGTTACTTATTAACCTAATGTAATATTTAAATGTGCCCCAGAAAGCCGTCTGCACTGAAAATACATAGTAATAACTTAGTGAAAACAGGACAAAAAGTACATGTTTTCTGAGTGCAAAATTATTAAAAGAAATAAAAAAAATGGGGAAAACAGCTGGCAAAGCAGCTCACTTTTGCTTCCTACAGTCAGAACTGAATCAGCACAATGCAACATGCACTACAGTATTTAATTTGGTGTTCCATGGACGGTAGGGGGTGGTGTGTGGTCTCTTATACCTATTTCCATATGAAATCAAATGGTAGTGTGAGGCAGAAGCAGGCAAGGAAAAACTAAGTTGCCAGAGTGAATATATCAGACTGCTGATTGCTTCTCCAGTAGATTCTTTTATGAAACTCCTCCAGCCATAGAAATGCCTCCAGTTTCTGGCTTCCTGCAAACAATTTACATATGTAGGTGTATGGAAATATTTAACATGTACAGCAGAAGTTGGTATGTGGTGTGATGCTTTATGTTGAGGCTGATCCTATGAGGTGCTGAGCACCCCTGCTAGGTGCTGCAGGTCCTAAGTTTGATGCAGCCTCCTTCAAATCCTGCCTTAAAACTCAACTCTGCCATTAGCACATACAGAAATCTGCCATCTGATTATAACTAGGCAGGTGGTGAGCTGAGATTACTGCTACTGACTGTTAAGAGTTGAGCACACAACTCCTCTGTGGCTAAACCCCTCTTGTTTGGTACTCTGTCCTTTTCTGCTTGTTTGTCTCATCCATTTTTATTTCTTGTTTGTTTTCTCAGCGGTGAGCTCTTGGGGCAGGAACTATAATTTACTATACATTTGTACAGTGTCTAGAACAATGAGCCCTGACCTGGCTTTGTCCGCTAACTACTAACACAGAAAGAATATTAAATAATGCATGCAATTCCCATTGGAGTCAACAGGGAGTTGAAGATACTCAGCACGTATAGGCATGTGTGTGCACTAGGTGGTGATCGTAGCTCAGTGATCAAGGCATTGGGTTTGGATTATGTGAAATACTTCTTGGAGTCTCAAGTTCAGACTCTGGCAATATAAGCAGCATTTCGTCTTCCCCAGATAGATACGGTAAGTACTGTATTGTGCAGTTTGACAAGCTGGCCTATCGGATGAGACCATAAATACAGAGGGGGGCTCCAAACAGGAAATGTAATCTGAACCAAAACATTATCTTCAGCAGCTTTCTGCTTACGAACCAGTCTGCCTGCAAGCAATGTGTTCTAACTATCCCACAGTACTTCTATGAACAGAGGTTTGTGTTGTTCTCCTAAACTAATATTCCCCCCACCCTCACTCCCCATGCTGAAATGGGCTGGTTACCTGTGTGGCTGCATTCAGCCATCCCAAAGCGGATGCACTTCAGAGGTGCTGTGTGTACACAGTTTGTAAAGCACTGTTAAGCCTTGGGAGAAAAAGGCAAGAGAAATGTACATACTTAGAAATGTTGTTTATTATCCTTCATTAAATTTACTGTAGATAGTGCCACATGTTATTCAGAGTAGTCATATTATCACTGTCTTATTTTCTTCAGACTCAGATTTGTTGTACATACAGTTTGTATTTTGTTAGCTAAATAAATGCCATTTTGTGCCAGGATGGGTAAAAACTGAAATAATATACCTAGAGAATGATCTGATAGCATGCTGGGCTAAAGGTGCTCTAGTAATACAGGGAAGGGGCCATATAAACTTAATATACTAAGATGCCAGACCAAAAAAACCCCCAAACCCTACAGTAAAGTGGAGTTAAAGGGCTGATCTACACTACGGGGGGGAAAATAGATCTTAGATACGCAACGTCAGCTACGTGAATAACATAGCTGAAGTCGAAGTATCTAAGATCGAATTACTCACCATCCTCATGGCGCGGGATCGATGTCCGGGGCTCCCCCTGTCGATTCCGCAACTCCGCTCGGGTTGGTGGAGTTACGGAATCGATATAAGCGTGTTCGGGGATCGATATATCGGCATCTAGATGAGACGCGATATATCGATCCCCGAGCAATTGATTGCTACCTGCCGATACGGCGGGTAGTGAAGACGTATCCAAAGTTGAGTACATATATGCAATTTAAGGATTAAATAATCACAAGAATGTTTGTTTTAATTATTCCAGCTGCAAGCATTTCTACAATAGATATTCAAAGTTAAGTTTAAACTTATTTAAACATATGGAAATGTACAGCTAGGGAACCTAAACAAACTTA
The DNA here is from genome assembly GCF_007399415.2 of Gopherus evgoodei. NCBI lineage: Eukaryota > Metazoa > Chordata > Testudines > Testudinidae > Gopherus > Gopherus evgoodei. The sequence continues at coordinate 23,316,361 of NC_044328.1, read as the reverse complement.
ATTCTATCCTATGTAATAATTATAAAAGTACAATAGTTCAGTGTTGTGTTGATCCAGATTAAGTTAAATTGATTAGATTAGATTAGTTTATTATTTAATTTATGACACCATTACAGAAGAGGAGGTAAGATCATCTGGATGCCATAGCTTCAATTACTGAGACTATTAGGGAGCATAAAAAAGCCCTCAAAGTGCTAAATTCTTACAGGATCCATTTAAAAATTCATTTAAACTCACACAGATTTACCTGTAGAATCTCAGAAAATTAATTCTCTACTCAAAGAGTGAATCAGGTACATTTGGGGAGAAGACATTATATTCTTCATCCATAACAGAGAGGTTGAATCCTTGCTTCAATGGTAAAACTCAGCCTTAATATGGATTTATGACTAGTGCCTCTATAGTTACATCATCTTATCAATACCATAGTCACACCTATACTAGCAACATGATACCACAAAGGAAGATTTCTTCATCATCGCTCTTTCCTTCCCTTACATCAGTTGTTGGGAGAATCTGTGTGTGTGCTCCTTTTCATCTTCATGTGAAGGAGGACCCAGAAGCTCCATACTTCCTGTTCTTTTGGTACACTCTATCCACTCTGCTTGGAATGATCCTGTGAGGAGTATTCTGTCCTCTGTGACTGAGATTCCAGAATTTGGTTGAGTCTGGATTTATTGGCAAGGCTACAACATAGAAATTACTAAGTACCACAAGAAACTCCTCTTCAATAAATCTGCCCCAGGGCTTTACTACTCAAGAGTGAGTTTGGCCAAAAGCTTATGTCTGTGCTGTGCTAGGAAAGGGTGGGAATCCTGTTGCAGGCAGATTGCAGTTGAGCTTGGCAGGTTATCACTGCAAAAACATTAAGGTTTGATCCTGGATGTTTTCTACCTGTCTGGCTTTTGAATGTGCTAGTTTGCCTGCTAGTCACATTGGGTTCTGCATTATTATTTTAATGTTTTTCTTTTTCTTCCTGCCCTCCTGTTAGCTACTCCCTTTTGGATTGCTTTGGAATTCAAAAGTAATATTTTCTGAGACATTATATTTCTTTAATTTGTTGTTGTTGCTGCTTGTTGTTCTGGTGCTTGACATTTCCTAATCATGCACAACTCTCACTGGACTCAAGACTCTTTCTGCAGCGCTACAGATTGTAGATAGCAATTTGCTTTAATCAGGACCCCCTGGAATTTTGTAATACTTCAGGCCAATTTCTATAACAAATTTGAATATGTTCAGCAAAAACTTCTGCAGCAGTGATCAAATATAATTGCCTACAATTTCACACACACACGCAGGATACTTGGTTAACTACAGAATTCCCGGAACCTCAGCTTTTCACAGTTTCATCACCATGGAATCACTCACTTGCTAAGGAATTCAAGACTTTTTAATACCTTGAATGTAAATTGTGAGATGGATTTTCAGCATGACATGGGCAATTAGCTATGCAACACTCCTGTTACGTTTATTAGAGTAACAGAGATAGAAGGATCAAAAAATAATGATTTGCAAATCTCAAGAGGCTCAGAGGCCAAGTATTCTGAATCTTAACTCCACCTGTGGATCATCAGCTGGAGTTCGAACAATGACAGAGTTTCACACGAAACCTCTGCCACCTACATTTGTATTTGTGATTAGAATCCTGAATTCAAGTGCTTTTTTCCAAACCTACCATAGTTGTTAATAGAACCTGGAACCTACAGCAGGGAAAGATCAGGGGAAATCCAAAAGCTAACACTTAGAGTGATTAATAACAATAGAAATGGAACAGAACCCAAGGCTCAGATGTGTAGTTGGTTGAGTTTTCATCAGATATGTTGTTCAACAACTTCGCATCTTTATTCATAGGAATACAGGAATCTGCATACTGGGTCAGAACGGTGATCCACCTAATCCAGTGTGTGTTTGCTCAGACAGTGACTAAGGCCAAGCTCAAGAGAAAATGCAAGAAACCTCTTAGTAGACATGAAGGGGAAGGTTTCTTCCTATCTCTTCTAAGATAGAGACAGGCTTATGCCCTATAGCATGAGGATTTATTTGTGTTCCTTTTCCTTATGTAACTGTTGATGTTCCCATTACCCATAAAAATGTCTAATCATACTGTGCTCTTGGCCTCAATGATATTTTGTGGGAATGAGTTTGGTAGGATAATACTGCATTATGTGTTTTAAAAAAAAAAAAAAAAAAAAAAAAAAAAGCATCTCCTTTCCTCAGTTTTAATTTACTACCTTTCAATTTCAGTGATTATGCTATTGTTATTGGACTATTAGAAGGGGTGAATAGGTGCACATGATTATCCTCTCTCTCCTCAATTCAGTGTTCTGTATAACCGTATCAAACCCCTTATTGATCCTCACTTCTCTAAAGTAAACAGGCTACTCTTTACATTCTCGTCTCCTTATGGAAATGTTTCCATGCTCCTAATAATTGTCCATCTCTGAACCTTCTCTATTGAACTCCTTTTAGAGATAAAGGGTAAACATTTCAAAAGCACCTAGATGTTTTAGGCACTTGAAAATTTTACCCAGAGGTCCAGGACTGGGACACAGTATTCTGGCATTCCATCAGTTTATATATAGACATGATTACATTTTAGCATTTTCCATCCCATTGTTTATGCACTCTAATCTGTAGTTTGCTTTTTTTTACTGCTGTTGCATACTGAGCAAAGCCTTACCCTGAGCTGTTCACATTGACACATGATTATTTTCATCATTCATTATCTGATTTTCTTTCTCCCCACATCTGATCAACTGTACTCTAACACCATCTCCAAATTTATGGAGCAGTTTGGGTTATACAACCAGAGCCAAAATCAAAGCTGGAGGGAGGGATAGCTCAGTGGTTTGAGCATTGGGCCTGCTAAACCCAGGGTTGTGAGCCCAACCCTTGAGGGGGCCATTTGGGGATTTAGTTAGGGATCAGTCCTGTGTTGAGCGGGGGGTGGGACTAGATGATCTCCTCCAACCCTGTTTTTCCATGATCTTGTCTCTGTACTTGCTGAAACAAAAACCTTTGCTCTGAACACCTATAAACTTTGAGAAAGTTTTGGATCCAAATGTTTGAGGCTTGGATCCATCTGTTACATTCAGGTTCCATTAATTGCTGAAAGTGTAACATTCATGGATAGTGTAAAAAAATCTCTTTAAATTGAATGCATTTTGTAAGCAGTGCTTGTATATAGGAGAAAGTGGCACAGGGAAATCGTAGAATATTAGGGTTGGAAGAGACCTCAGGAAGTCATTTTGGTCCAATCCCCTGCTCAAAAGCAGGACCAACAACCAACTCAATCATTCCAACCAAGGCTTTGTCAGGCCAGGCCTTAGATATTTTAAGGCTAGAGATTCCACCACCTCCCTAGGTAATCCATTCCAGTGCTTCACCACCCAAATAGTGTTTCCTAATATCCAACCTAGACCTTCCCCACTGCAACTTGAGACCATTGCTTCTTGTTCTGTCATCTACCACCACTAAGAACAGCCTAGCTCCATCCCCTTTGGGACCCCCCTTCAAGTAGTTGAAGGCTGCTATCAAATGCCCCCCTTACGCTTTCTTTTGCAGACTAAATAACCCCAGTTCCCTCAGTACAGGAAGTTAAGAGAAGAGGAAAAAGCTATAAATCTGTAAGAAACATCCTGGGTTCTCGTTTATGCTTGGTTAAAATAGAACAAAATATAACCATGGGCTGTTATAACTGAAGTCTCCTTTAGCAAGCTCAAACAGAGTGAAACTGCAAGGAAACAAATCCCGAAGCAAAATGGATGTTTGAGATCAGAGCTGGGAAATGGGATAGTTCTACTATTCAAAGCACAGAACAAATTTTGGATGGAGAAGAAGATGATAAAACCGTGGCTTGGTAAGTAGATGTTGTCAAGACTTTGGGTGAAATACTGTCATCTTTGAAATCAGAGGCAAAATTTCTAGTGTCTTCATTGGGGCCAGGATTTCACCCTTGGTTGTCAAAGATACAAAAAACAAAACAAAAGCCTGAAAATATCTGTGTGTCCAACAGGGCTGGCTCCAGCTTTTTTTTGCCACCCCGAAGCAGCAAAGGGTGGGGGGGGAAGGAGAGAGAGAGAAAAAAAAAAAAAGCTGTGATTGCGGCACTTCGGCAGTTGCTCTACCTTGCCACTTCATTCTTCGACGGCAGTTCAGCAGCCGGTCCTTCCCCCCGTGAGGGACCTGCTGCTGAATTGTCGCCGAAGACCAGGATGCGCCGCCCCCTTCCATGGGCCGCCCCAAGCACTGGCTTGCTGCGCTGGTGCCTGGAGCCAGCCCTGGTGTCCAGTAGACTTAAACTGTGCATCATGGAAAGATCACTGCTAATAGCACCAAATTCATAACCAGGTCAGTTCTGCATGAGGCATCTAACTTTGCATTTGTTATATTTTTATTGATTATGCAGAAGTATTGAAGAGTTTATAAATTAATAGCAAACAGCACAGGAAACAGCTCTCATCCAATTTAAATTGTCAGCTGAAGTTCTTAGGCCCAGCTCTAAGCAGCATGTTACTACATCTCTGTACATATTTGGCCAGGAGAGACAAGCCAAACCAAAAGGAAATGTTAGAGAAGTCGTGAGTATAACTATAATGAAAGGGGAACTACTTCTATCAAAAGGCAGCATACTTGAATTCAACAAAAAAAACTTGCACCATAATTTTGAGGCTTTTAAAAGACTATTCCTCATTTAAAAATCCTTGCTTGGTTGGTTTGTTTGTTTTTATGCTGCCAGCATGAATCATAATAAATCATCGCACTTCTGTTGGGGCCTGGTAGCTTTGGTTCATTCTTACTAAGCTATTCAGAATCTTGGAGTTAAAAACTTGGCTCTAGTTTGTGTGGATTGCTCATGTCATTATTTCCCCTTTGTTCAGTCAGTGAAGAACTTGAATTCCAGAGAGGTGAAAGATTCATGGCCACCCTGCTTGTTTATCAGAGTTTCAATTGATTGTTGGGGGGAAGGGGGCAGGTTCCCCTACTTCCTCCTCTCCATATTTTTCTCCTCTCCTCTTTTTCATAATTTTTAAGAGTCCAGAATTTGGGAATGAATAGAAGATGTTCAAGTTCTGGTTGCCTTTCATGCTTCCAAAGTTCCCTTCCCCGATTTTTATTTTATTTTATCTTTTCACCGGCCTATTCTCCTTCCTCCATTCTTGTTTTTCTTCTCTCCCTTATGCAGAAGAATTTTCTGTGTAATGTTACTAGCACCCGAGAGCCTAATGGCTGCCAAAAGTGAAAATTTAGTTGCTCTCCAATATCTCTTTGGTAGCCCATATAATTTTCAGAATAAATATTTTGTTGGGTACTAAGATAAGTATAGAAAAAAAAAGTTCTTGTCCAAGTACCATCCTCTCCTCCTGTACACCTCTCACCTGATCATTTATAGTTTTTCTTCTTATATGTATCTACTTACTGTTCTACAAGTTTGTCATCGTTCCTCATCTCTTTGTTTTTCCTCTGTCGATCTGTCTTTTATTTCTACATCTACCCTCTGCTTTGTTTCCCTCACTCATTTTCTGATGACTGTCCTTTGTTTATTTCTCTTTTTTTAGCTCTCTTTTGCTGCTTTTAAGTTTATCTTTGAACCAGCTGGCAGTTGCAACAGAATTCTATTAGTGCTGGGCTTCTAAGAACAAGTGCTTCCCATCAGTGCCACCTGCAGAGTGAAACTGACTAGGAATCTACTGGGGCCAGGAGTACAGCGCTAATAGAGTTCTTCTAGTCTAGCTGCAGGAGCTGGAGGTCCCGTGGATTTGAAAAGGTAGCCCACTGACAGTCAACGTCTGTACTGATCTGGCAGACAGTGGCTTTGTTCACCGTGCAAGCTTGTGATTTTTGTTATCAGAAAGAGTTGGGTAATATGATCAGAGTATTATAGGTACTGTTTGGGGAAATATGATGGTATTCTTGGAAGGATATGCGGCATTATAAAAGTAACCTGTTACAGCTGAAAGTAATTTGAAATATTTGACCTTACAGAGGAGTCTCCTGATTAGCACATACCACAATACTTTCCCTATGTTTTACCAGAAAAGGATGATAGTACAGTAGTTGGAGATTGAGATTGAATCCATTCCCCTGTAAGTATAAGAAAAGGTCCACCAAACAATGACCTATTGTATATTAAATATTGTCACCTGTTTGGGTATTATTTTTTCTTAGACAAGGCAAGGAGCAGAAGGAAGAACAATAGTTAGGGTGCTAGCTGGAGCATAAAAAGACCTGGATTCAGGTCCTTCCTCTATCATAGACTTCCTCTGTGACCTTTGGTAAGTCATTTATTTTCTCTCTGCCTCTCCAACATCTGGAGGAAAACAGAACTTCCCTACTTCACTGGGGTGTTGAGAGAATAGCTCAGATACTATGGTGATCAGGAGTACATTAAATAATTTCAAGAGTAGGTACTTCAGGTTAGGTTCCTAAATCCATATTTACACACCAAATATTTGGCCTGATTTTGAAAGCATTACCACCTAAGCAGCTGAACTGAAGTCAATGGGAACTTCTAGTATTTATGCCTTTCTAGAGAACCCATTACTGTAGCGTTTGCATTACCTACAAAATTCAAATATATAAAAGGCAGAAAGATAACACCAATCCATGCACACACAATTTACATAGTGTAAGTTTAGCAAAATATCATGCAACATACACTGTCAGGGTTTCCAAATATTCTTGCTGTACTATATATAAAAAAGTTCTTGGATTGTAGTTTCAGTTTGATAAATTCATTTTCACGTCTCTTCCTAAAAGCACAATTAAACAGTATGTCTTAATGTTTTTCTACAATGTTATTTTCCCCGGGGGAGGTTCAGTCTTCATGCAGCCTTTTTTCTGCACTTTGTCCTGGACAGACTGTTGTCAGGATATCTGCCATCCTGCAAACTCTATTTTAAAACAGACCCCAAATCTCTTTGGGTTTGACAAAGCACAATAGTATGACACAAAGTCAATGAAGCATAACATGATGTTGTGATGGATGGTGTTTGCTGGTGGCATTGCCTACTGGTTAAGAGGTTAGGCCTCTGTTTGCTATGACTCTAATCTTTCCCCTAGGCTATCATCACACCCTGTAGAGGTCTGTATTTTGATGGAAGATGACCATACCCTCCAGTCAGGTCACCAATCAGGTCTTATCTCTCTCACTATGATTGGATTCCAAGGAAGATATGGGGTCCATCTACTTGACCCCTGTGGGTGTCCAGTCCAAGCCATGGGTTTCCAAGGGTCTTTACCTTTTCCTTTCCTTCCTGCAGGGAGTAAGAGTTTAGAAGCAAGAGTTTCATGCCCCTCTTAGTGAGAGCGGTTGGTAGAGAGCCAGAGTCTTCCCATTCCACCAGGCTCTAGCCCAGAGTCCTGTAAGAGGTACCAATGTTTTGCACCCAGCCTTGTAGTGTCCTCTGGCCACTCCATACCACATACTGTCTTGCCAAAGTCTTACAGTTTGCCTCACAGTAGTAAAGGAAAAGATGATAATAGTTTCAGCCAACTATGGGCTCAGCAAACAAGATCTTGCTCTCTGGAAGAAGGTTGCTTTAGCACCCTTCCCCAGGAGCTCTTAGGGAAGGTCTCTCTCCCTGCTCTGTCAGGCCCCTTCTGCACTGCCTAGCTCCCTTTTAAGCATCACGTCCAGCTGCAGCTTGCTCTGCAGGTATGGCTGGGCAGGGTCTCCTGTAGCCAGACTTGCTCCTTAGCCCCTTCAGTTCCAGTGTGGGGTTTATATACTTGGTCACAGGTATAATCATTTTGTCATAAAGGCAACAACCCTAAAGTTTACTTGCATATTTCTTGCTCTGGGCTGGATTATTACTTTAAGCCACAGCCTGAACTGGAGGAGAAGAAGCCACACTGTAACTGGAACCTGAGGAGGAACTCCAGCTGACTCCTCCAGAATTCTTCTTGGGGCTCAGAAGAAAGCATGATACTGTGGAGAGTTCACCACCTTTTTCTGGCCCATCTGAGCTTGTTGGTGCAAAGGAGAGCAGGGTCAGGGAGCCACAACCTTGCCCCTTTGCAGTGATAGTAACAGCTGTCCTGGGAACTGTGATTCTAAGCCTGCTCTGCTCTTTGGAAGGTATGGGAGAGAGGTGGAGGCTGGAGCTACAATGGGTCCACTTGATCTCTGAGCAGACAGGAGAAAGGGGGGCCTACTTTGCTCTTAGCAGATCAGTCTTTTTCCAATAGCTGAACTGTTTTCCCGAGACCACTTCCTTTATCTTAGTCCCCCACCACCACTCCATATTGTTCCGTAATGGATGTATTATGATAATATAGTAGCGTTTGCTTATAACGTTTGTGGATGATACCACACTGGGAAGGGCTGCAGGCACCTTGGATGACAGGATTAGAATTCAAAATGACTATGATAAATTGGAAAATTGGTCCGAAATCAAAAGATGAAATTCAATAAAGACAAGTACAAAGTGCTTCACTTAGGAAGGAAGAGTGGAATGCACAGTTCAAACTGGGGAATAACTGGTTAGGTCATAGTGCTGCTGAAAAGGATCTGGGGATTATAGTGGATCACAAATTGAATGAGTCAACAATGTGATGAGGGTGCAAAAATGCTAATATAATTCAGGGGTGTATTATTATTATTAATATTATTAAAAATATTGTATGTAAGACACAGGAGGTAACTGTCTTACTTCTGCTGGAGTACTGTTCCAATTCTGGCCGCCACATGTTAGGAAAGATGTAGACAAATTGGAGAGAGAGTCCAGAGGAAAGTAACAAAAGGTTTAGAAAACCTGACCTATGAAGAAGGTTAAAAAAACTGAGCAAATTTAGTCTTGAGAGAAGACCGCTTAAGGGGGAACCTATTAACCGTCTTCAACTATGTAAAGGGCTGTTGTTATAAAAGGGGACATAAGCAGTTCTTTTCCATGTCCACTGAAGGTGGAATAAGAATGGTCTTAATCTGCAGCAAAGGAGGTTTAGGTTAGAAACCTTCAAACTATAAAGGTATTTTAAGCTCTGGAACAGGCTTCCAGGGAGGTTGTGAAATCTCCATAACTGGAAAGTGTCCAGCCTGTTTTAAAAAACAGGGATGGCTTAGGTTTATTTGGTCCTGTCTGGGTGCAGGGGACTGGATATGATGGCTTCTCAAGGTTCCTTCCAGACCTACAATTTCTGTGATTTTGGGAGCATGGAACTGGAGTCAAAGGGCCCAAGCTCTCTGAGGGAGTGTTATGGACACATACCAAGGGAACTGGTGGAGTTAGAGTTAGGCTGGAAGCAACTCCGCCACATGGACAGAGCAGTCCACAGAGTTTAATAAAATTCCACTTGTTCAACTTAACCTGCATTCAGCTTCACTCTTCACTAATGAAACAATGGGTAGCACTGGTGCTGGACAGTTCCTCTCCTGAATCTTAAAAAGCCAGTATGCCCTACTACATTTGTCTGTGTGGCTCTTTCTACTGTATGTCTATGTATTGCAGAAATCTACTAATCTTCATGTGTCACTTATTCTTTCTGTAACATAAAGTAATATAATGTGCATAAAGCTAAAAATCAAAGCCTAAGCTTGTCAGTAACTAAAGGCAGAGAATCCTGCAAACTCATCAAAGAGAACAGTGCCGTATTTAGTCTATGAAGTTTCTATCACAGATGCTTTTGCCATGATTGGGGCACTGAAGGTCATTTGTGAGCTCTGAATTGCTGGTTGTGTGACAGCAAAAAAAGAGGGCTGAAACAAAGGTTAAATTAGAGAGGCAACTGGAAGTTATTCTTGTGTGAAGAAGTACATTAGCTAAATTAATGACAGTAAACCTCCAATTAGCTGAATGGTGATGCTGATTTACAAATTTACAAGGTAAATACGGTGCTTTTTCCAGCTAAAGAATTGGATAGGGAGCTGTCTAGCCTGCACATTTTAATAAATGGATTTAAGTAATCACTTGCTATGTATCAGTGCATACTAATTTCATTGATATTATTCACACATTTTATATTTACAATAAATCTCTCCGGATTTCTGACCGCTGTACAGAAAACATGATTTATTACCACATTTTCTAAAATGTCATCCCATAAATATGAGGGCGGACAAAGGCATGGGAATAGATCCAGTATCCCTTCACTTTACAGTAAGCAGTTTACCATCTTATTTATAAAACAGGGAACTTCTGGTAGGCTCAAGGCACCTGCATTTAGCTGATACTAAAAGAAAGTGGAATTTCCAAACCAGTATCTGTTTCATAATTAATATGAATTTATTGAATGCTCACGTTATAGTAAGAAGAGACAAAAGAGGATAGCTATTATAAATTACATCAATTGTATCTTTTACAGTGTGTTGGAGAGTAAAATAACTAAAATATGAAGCTCTTAATTGGGCAGTGTAATTGTTATATAGCTATATTGAGACTGGATAGGATTTTCAGGGGAAAATGGGTGTAAACTGCTTGGCATTGTAGAGATTTCTAATAGAAACAAAGCTTTGCATTGTAGTGCTTGCCTCTGAAGAGGAATTTATTAGTGGATACAGATTTTGCATAATATCATTGACAGGAGCTACTCAGTCAGTTAACCTATAAATCCTTAGTGGCATACTTCATGTTATGTTCTCATGTTTTCTCATCTTGGAACCCATAGCTCAAAGAAGACTTATACAATGGCCACAGAGTATATTACACCGAGAATGTGTTATTTTCTTAGCACTCACATATCTTCAGGCCACTGTCCTAAAACAATGAGGAGTCTGGTGGCACCTTAAAGACTAACATTTATTTGGGTGTAACCTTTTGTGTAACCCACTTCAGACGCATAGAGTGAAAATTACAGATGCAGGCATTATCTAAGGTAACTTCCTTCTCTTCATGTGTCAGTATAATAATGCCTGCATCTGTAATTTTCACTCCATGCATATGAAGAAGTGGGTTTTTTTACCAACAAAAGCTTACACCCAAATAAATCTGTTAGTCTTTAAGGTGCCACCGGACTTCTTGTTGTTTTAGTTGATACAAACTAACATGGCTACCCCCTGATACTTGTCCTAGTAATGCTCTTTCGTATTGATTCATTTAGCAAAGTATTGCAATATAAGGTGCATTACCAAAATCCATAGCTTTTCCTCCTAATAGGTTTCCCAACTAGGGCCCTTTTGAACTTTCTTTGAAAGGTCACCTGCAGACTTGAAATACTTGGGCATCTAGATGCCGGCTAATATTGACTGCATATCTGAAATCAATGAACCAGCTCATTAGAACAGAGTGTAATTTAAACAAAATAAGTTATATTTACCTTTCTCTATAAAGAGAGAATCATGGCTATATGTTGTTGCAGCTATCAATGCATTTTATATGGATAGATGTCCACAAAACTGGCTCATGGATTGGACTAGACAGTGTAGGGAACTAATGTGCAGAAAAACTTAGTTCATATAATGTATTAAAAGTATATAAAATAAATAGTTTAGTGAAAGTTTGTGAAAGAATTTATGCTGAATACTTTGCAGTTATCTATATAAGACAGTTGTCCCTTTAACCATGGTTGATCTGTACATTGCAATTAATACAATGTGAGGGTATATTGGTTGGTTTGTGCACTTGAGCAAGCAAAAAGTCTGGGTCGCTTTGGTCACCATATTGGCAATGTGTTGTTAGCTGCTGCACAATTGGTTGTGGGTATATTGCAGGAGATATAATATTAGTGGAGATTTATTTATGGCTAGAGGGTGAGCCTGACACCCTTTCACCAGTGCTGGCTAAAATATGGATTACTCAGTTCACAATTTTACAGGCATTCAGAAATATTTCACAAGTTTTTATGATTGACTCAGGTGGAGATGAACTTTATTGAAAAATATTAGTTTTCTCATATTTATGAGATTCTTAAACCTTATTAACTACTCAAATAGAGGTTGAGAGAAATATATGCATTTCTGGTTAATGCTAATTTAATTTCACATTGACTTGAATATGAGTTTGATGCAATTTAATTAGCTTCTTTTAATCTTTGTGATAAAAATGTGTAAATTTAAACATGTTATATTGGTACTGTTTTTCTCTGAGCTTTGTGTTGCTGTCAATGAAAATTGCTTTGTTTACTTTTTGCCTTCAAAATCTGCTCCATTTCGCCTTCAAATTTTCATCAACCTCAGGTCAAGCTATCTGTTAAGAAATGAAGTGCAGATTAGAGAGACTGGACCATATGGTATTATTTCCCTCTTAAGTCATTTAGTGGGAAGGTGCAATAATGTAAACAAGCCAAATCACTTCTGAGAAGATAATTAATTTATTTAGATTTTGTTGTCTCTAATACAGAAATGTATGATGAGGGAAAATGTCCCTAACACTGTTAAAGATGCTGAAAAATGAGAAGTACTTTTTGGAATTCAATGGCAAACTGTAATGGCTCTAAGTTCCATTTTCGAAGAGCTGTCAGACTGCTTTCTGTATTGAATAACATGCAAAATTTAGCTCCTTTCTCTTTAAATTACCTTTTTTGGTATGAAATTTAGCATTTGCTTTCTGTAAGGTAATTAGTGTCTGCTGTAATAGCTACATAGGCAGCAGTATATCAGCTCTTTTGTAAGAGTTAAAGATGAAAAATTATGGCATCTTTTGCAAATTTGATTCATGAAAAATAATTTGTCCCAGAGAAACTTCTTAATGTTCTTGGATAATTTTATCATCTGGTATTTGGCAACCATACATTTTAGAGCAGCATTTTCTTACTGTATTTTGGTTCATTATTTTACTATTCCAGAAGTTTAATGGACCTTGTTTAGAAAAAAGAAATGTTCTTTAAGATTTCTTTTACAATAGTTATTGCATCTTTTCAAATTTATGTCTCAGTCCTTTCCAAATTACGTAAGTTAAAGGTCCCATCCTACCTCTCCCTGAGGCATTACAAAATGTTCCCAGATGACTGCTTAACTGATGATTTTAGAAGAGATTAGTCCCTATGTGATAGTCTTACTCATTGATGAGGTTGTATTTTATGTGTTTCAGTGCTGAATTTGTAGCTTCCAAATTATCCTCTACTGTAATATATAGGACACTTCCTCATAAAATGGATTGAATTTTACAAACTACATGCCCTTTCTGCCAATCATTTGCATTTTAAACCATAATTATTTCTGGCTCACATTTCCATCAGACGAGTCTTTATTAATGTGCATTATTATATCAAATGAGCAGGTATTGTGTGGCTGGTAAAAATGATGTAAGTAAAGAATGGAGTGAGTGCAAGTTGACATAGCAGAAGTGTAAATATTCTTAGTGACTCAAGCCTTTACTTAGGGAGTTAGCTGGCGACAGTAGGTTGGCTCCATTATATTAGCCCTGGCTTGAACCATTATTCTGCCTTTCATGTGCAATGACCTTCATCGTCTTTAAAATAAATTTCAGCATTTTTCCCTCCCAAAAGGAAAAGTGTATTTTGAAGTCTTCAATTCAGGAAGGGTTGGAAGTCTAATCTAGTATTAGCCCCTGTTAAATCAGCTCTTTCAAGCAGTGAGAATGAGTGAATATCTAAAAAGGACCAAGTAATTACATTTGTGATTTCAGTGCCATACATAGTGGAAGTCAGGCTCAATGGGTAGTGATCAATCGCTCCATGTCTAGTTGGCAGCCGGTATCAAGTGGAGTGCCTGGGCCGGCTTTGTTTAATATCTTTATTTATTATCTGGAGGATGGGGTGGATTGTACCCTCAGCAAGTTTGCAGATGACACTAAACTGGGAGGATTGGTAGATATGCTGGAGGGTAGAGAGAGGATACAGAGGGACCTAGACAAATTAGAGGATTGGGCCAAAAGAAATATGATGAGTTCAACAAGGACAAGTGTAGAGTCCTGCACTTAGGATGGAAGAATTCCATTCACTGATATAGACTAGGGACTAAATGGCTAGACAGCAGTTCTGCAGAAAAGGACCTAAGGGTTACAGTGCACAAGAAGCTGGATATGAGTTGACAGTGTGCCCTTGTTGCCAAGAAGGCTAATGGCATTTTGGGCTGTATAAGTAGGGGCATTGCCAGCAGATTGAGGGACATGATCATTCCCCTCTGTTCAGCATTGGTGAGGCCTCATCTGAAGTATTGTGTCCAGTTTTGGGCCCCACCCTACAAGAAGGATGTGGAAAAATTGCAGAGTCCAGTGAAGGGAAACAAAATTGATTAGGCAGCTGGAGCACATGACTTATGCTAAGAGGCTGAGGGAACTGGGCTTATTTAGTCTGCAGAAGAGAAGAATAAGGGGGATTTGATAGCTGCTTTCAATGACCTGAAAGGGGGTTTCAAAGGGGATGGATCTAGATTGTTCTCAGGTACCAGATGATAGCACAAGGAGTAATGGTCTTCAAGTTGCAGTGGGGGAGGTTTAGGTTGGATATTAGGAAAAACTTTTTCACTAGGAGGGTGGTGAAGCACTGGAATGGGTTACCTAGGAAGTGGTGGAATCTCCTTTCTTAGAGGTTTTTTAAGGTCAGGCTTGACAAAGCCCTGGCTGGGATGATTTAGTTGTAGATTAGGTCTGATTTGAGCAGGTGGTTGGACTAGATGACCTCCTTAGGTCCCTTCCAATCCCATAATTCTATGAAGTCAGTAGTATAAGGCCATTTATTTCCTCACACCTTAACCATAGACTCATAGACTCATATGTCAGAAGGGACCAATCTGATCATCTAGTCTGACTGCCCTGCACAAGGCAGGCCACAGAACCCCACCCATCCAATTTTATAACAACTCCTATCCCAGGACCGCGAGTTATTGAAATCCTCAAAATTGGTTTGAAGACCTCAAGCTGCAGAGAAACCACCAGCAAGCGACCCGTGCCCCACGCTGCAGGGGAAGGCGAAAAACCTCCAGGGCCCCTGCCATCCGCCCTGGAGGAAAATTCCTTCCCGACCCCAAATATGGCGATCAGCTAAACCCTGAGCATGTGGGCAAGAGTCACCAGCCAGCACCCAAGAAGGAATTCTCTGCAGTAACTCAGTTCCCATCCCATCCAACATCTCCCCGCAGACCATTGAGCCGGACCTATCTGGTGGTAATCCAAGATCAATTGCCCAAATTAACAATCCTATCATAACATCCCCTCCATATACTTATCAAGCTTTGTCTTAAAGCCAGGAAAGTCTTTTGCCCCCACTACTTCCCTCGGAAGGGCTGTTCCAGAACTTCACTCCCCTAATGGTTAGAACCCTTCGTCAATTTCAAGTCTAAACTTCCTAATATCCAGTTTATACCCATTCGTCCTCGTGCCTACATTGGTACTAAACTTAAATAATTCCTCTCCCTCCCTAACGTTAACCCCCCTGATATATTTATATAGAGCAATGCATATCCCCCCCGCAGCCCTTCTTTTGGCCAGGCTAAACAGCAAGCTCTTTGAGTCTCCTTTCATAAGGCAATTTTTCATTCCTCGGATCATTCTTTAGCCCGTTCTCTGAACCTGTTCCAGTTTGAATTCATCCTTCTTGAACATGGACCACCAGAACTGCACACAGTATTCCAGATGGGGTCTCACCAACGCCTTGTATAACGGTACTAACACCTCCTTATCCTTGCAGGAAATACCCCGCCTGATGCATCCCAAAATCGCATTTGCTTTTTTACCAGCCGTATCACATTGGCGACTCATAGTCATCTGCTATCAACCAGTACCCCAAGGTCTTCCTCCTCCTCCGTCGCTTCCAACTGATGCGCCCCCCAACGTATATCCAAAATTCTTATTATTATTCCTAAATGCATAACCTTGCACTTCCACTATTGTATTTCATCCTATTTCTATTACTCCAGTTTACAAGGTGGTTTCAGATCTTCCTGAATAGTATCCCTGTCCTTCTCCGTGTTAGCAATACCCCCAGCTTCGTGTCATCCGCAAACTTTATTAGCACATTCCCGCTTTTTGTGCCAAGGTCCGTAATAAAAAGGTTAATAAGTCGGCTCCCAAAACTGATCCTTGAGGGGACTCACTAGTGACCTCCCTTCCAGCCTGACATTCACCTTTCAATACGACCCTCTGGAGTCTCCCCTTTAACCAGTTCCTTATCCACCTTACAACTTTCATATTCATTCCCATCTTTTCCCAATTTGACTAACAGTTCCCCATGCGGAACCGTGTCGAACGCCTACTGAAATCTAGGTAAATTATATCTACCGCATTTCTTTTATCTAAGTAATCCGTCATCTTCTCAAAGAAGGAGGTCAGATTGGGTTTGACACGATCTACCTTTACTAAATCCGTGTTGCAATTTGTCCCAATTACCATTTGACCTCTATGTCCTTAACTACTCTCCTCCCTTAAAATTTTTTCCAAGACCTTGCATACTACAGACGTCAAGCTAACAGGCCTGTAATTACCCGGATCACTTTTATTCCCTTTCTTAAAATAGGAATTACATTAGCAATCCTCCAGTCATACGGCACAACCCCCGAGTTTATCGATTGCTTAAAAATTCTCACTAACGGGCTCGCAATTTCACGCGCCAGTTCCTTTAATATCCTCGGGTGGAGATTGTCCGGGCCCTCCGACTTCGTCCCATCGAGCTGTTCAAGTACGGCCTCTACCTCAGTTGCGGTAATATCCACTTTCCATATCCACATTCCGTTTATCATCACCTCCATCATCGCAAGGTTCCTCACTAGTCTTATTTAAAACTGAAGCAAAGTACTTGTTAGATGTTGGGCCATGCCTAGGTTATCCTTAACCTCCATTCCATCCTCCGTGTATAGCGGCCCCACTTCTTCTTTCTTTGTTTCTTATTATTTATGTGGCTGTAGAACCTTTTACTATTGGTTTTGATTCCCTTTGCAAGGTCCAGTTCAATGCGGCTTTTAGCCTTCCTCACTTTATCCCTACATGTTCTGACCTCACCAAGGTAGCTTTCCTTACTGATCCTGCCTTTCTTCCACTCCCTGTAAGCTTTCTGCTTTTGTCTAATCCCCTCTCTGAGTTGTTTGCTCATCCAGTTTGGCCTACAACTCCTGCCTATGGTTTTTTTCCCCTTTCTCGGGATGCAGGCTTCCGACAGTCTCCGCAGCTGCGACTTAAAGTAATTCCAGGCCTCCTCCATATTTAAATCCACTAATTCCTCCGTCCAATCCACTTCCCTAACTAATTTCCTTAACTCTTTAAATTAGCCCCTCGAGAAGTCAAAAATCCTAATCCCAGAATCTACATTTGTTTATCCTTCCATCTAGTTTGAACTGAATCAGCTCATGATCACTCGAACCAAGGTTGTCCCCTACCACCATTTCTTCTACGAGGTCCTCACTGCTCACCAACACCAAATCTAAAATGGCATCTCCTCTCGTAGGTACTTCAACTACTTGATGAAGAAATCCATCCGCTATCACATCCAGAAAAATCTGACCCCTATTATTCCTTGCAAGTACTCGTCCTCCAGTCTAAAACACTGTAGGCTGAGTTACTGGAAGATTGTTCATTGAGGGGAAATAATTTTATTATAACACTGTTTGATATTATGTAAGTTTCTTTCCCTTCCACCCATCTTCTTTCTCTAACTCATCGGTACTGAGGCTACCATAGAGGCTTATGGTAGAGCAGCCAACACTCAAGCTCCTCCTGTGGCCAGGGATGGCTCTGCAGCACTCTGCCTCTGATATCCTATGAGTGATTGATTGGTATATTAGGATTACCTTTAAGCCCAGTTCTTTCAGGTGGTCAGCCGTTAAGTCAGCTACAGTATTCTGATTATCATCAGAGTGAGACTTGATGAGCATACAAGAAACAACATGAGTAATTATACATTGTGTTTATTAATATGTTTATTCTGCAAATAGCTACTGCCAAGAATACTTATGGGTTCATCTTCATTGCTATGAACCACCCACCACATGGCTGAAACTAGCCTGGGTCAGCTGACTCAGGCTCGCGGAGCTCAGGCTGTGGGGCTCTGAATGTAGTTATTCAGGGTTGGGCCGGAGTCTGGGCTCTGAAACTCTATGACAGGGAAGGGTCTCAGAGCCTGGGCTATAGCCCGAACGTCTACACTGCAGTTTCTAGCCCCACAGCCTGAACCTAATGAGCTCTGAGGCTAAGAGGCCATGGCTCCTTGGCGATGCTCGGCCCCCACTCCTGGCCTCCAGCCAAGCTCTGCTTGTCCCCACCCCCCTTCTATGGCTCCCTGGCCTCAGCCCCGGCCCCAGCCCCAGCCCCAGCTGTGACTCACTCCAGTCCAGGGGGCGCAGCCACGGTTCTATTGCTGGTAAGGGCGGGGGGGAGGGGTGAGAGAGAGAAAGTTTGGGGCACGACGGCCCTAGTCACACGGGTCACAATTGCTGTGCCTGCAGCATCCACCCCTGCACTGCAGATGCCTCTGAGCCATCTTCCACATGGTCACATCCTACAGATAGGGTATGTGTCCATTGCACATTCCTTACGGCAGTGTAGAGTACATACACTGCATGCCTGTCCCAACATGGGTACAAACAGCAGTGTAGATAGAGGCACTGCTTAGGTGAGTGAAGACATGCCAGGGTATTGGGTATGTGCCTGCAAAGCTCTCTCTATGCCCAGGCATGATCTACACTGCTATTTTTTATCAGTGCCATGTCCTGCTGCTTGAATCTTTCCCAGCTGCAGGGAAAGGCTCTGCTGGGAGGAGGCACCAGGGAAAGGCTCCGAACCTTTCCCTAGCACATGTAGCTTCACACGATAGTGTGGCTGCAGCCTGCGTTTCACTGCAGTGTGTAGCTACATGTACCCTACTCACAGCTGACAATGGTGCGCCATGGAGACATACCTATAGATCCTTTTCCCTTCCAGAGAGATGGGCAGAAGCATGGGATCCCTTTCTTTCTCCAAGAGTGGCAACAGGGGTCCCTTCTCCTCTCCAACCTTGAACAGATGAAGAAAGGTGGGCTCTCAGTGTTTACTCCAATAGCCAGGGTGAAGCAGGGTGGGTGGGCTAGATCCATTGCATTTGTCTTTTCTTGTCACAAAAACCGTCCTCTGCTTGGGATGGTATTGGCAAGATCCTCCAGAGAAGTGGGTCTTGGAGTTACCACTCCACTGAGATACCTGGGGCAGTGCAGACATCTAAGGGCTGTTTTTTTTTTTCAGGCTGTCTGTAGGCTCAGGCAGATGATACTGTATTGGTTACACTCAGGTCACATTTTCAAGATCTTCTCCCTAGCCAGAGAGCAGGAACTTCTTTTTTCTTTTAAATGAAAGCTTAAATTCTGAAGAAATCATCTGGCTCTAGGAACTTGGGCTGTAAGCATTAGCCTCTGGCTCGGGCTGTTGATTGATTGCAGTTAACTCACACGATTCACTAAAAAAAAGAATCATGATTAATTGCACTGTTAAACAATAGTATACCAATTGAAATATATTAAATATTTTTGGATATTTTTCTACATTTTCAAATATATTGATTTCTATTGCAACATTGAATACAAAGTGTACAGTGCTCACTTTATATTATCTTTATTACAAATATTTGCTCTGTAAAAATGATAAAAGAAATAGTATTTTTCAGTTAATCTCATACAAGTACTGTACTGCAATCTCTTTATCGTGAAAGTGCAATTTACAAATGTAGATTTTTTTTTTGTTATATAACTGCACTCAGAAACACAACAATGTAAAACTTTAGAGCCTACAAGTCCACTCAGTCCTACTTCTTGTTCAGCCAATCACTAAGGCAAACAACTTTGTTTACATTTTTGGGAGATACTGCTGCCTGCTTCTTATTTACAATATCACCTGAAAGTGAGAACAGGCTTTTGCATGGCACTTTTGTAACCGGCACTGCAAGGTATCTATGTGCCAGTTATGCTAAACATGTGTATGCCCCTTCTTGCTTCGGCCACCATTCCAGAGGACATGCTTCCATACTGATGATCTTGTTAAAAAAAATGTGTTAATTAAATTTTGTGACTGAACTCCTTGGAGAATTGTATGTCTCCTGTTCTGTTTTATCCAGATTCTGCCATCTATTTCATGTTATAGCAGTCTCAGATGATGACCCAGCACATGTTCATTTTAAGAATATTTTCACAGCAGATTTGACAAAACGCAAAGAAGGTACCAATATGAGATTTGTAAAGATTGCTACAGCACTCGACCGAAGGTTTAAGAATCTGAAGTGCCTTCCAAAATCTGAGTTGAATGAGATGTGGAGCATGTTTTCAAAAGTCTTAAAAGATCAACACTCTGATGCAGAAACTACAGAACCTGAACCACCAAAAAGAAAAATCAACCTTCTGCTGGTGGCATCTGACTCAGATCATGAAAATGAACATGTGTTGGTCCGCTGTGCTTTGAATATTATCGGGCAGAACCCGTCATCAGTGTGGACGCATGTCTTCTGGAATGGTAGTGGAAGCATGAAGGGGCATGTGCATATTTAGCATATCTCTTTAGTGCATCTGGCATGTAAATATCTTGCTGCGCTGGCTAAAACAGTGCCACGTGAATGCCTGTTCTCGAATTCAGGTGACATTGCAAACAAGAAGCAGGCAGCATTATTTCCTGCAATTGTAACCAATTTGTTGAGCGATTTGCTGAACAAGAAATAGTACTGAGTGGACTGGTAGGCTCTAAAAGTTTTACATTGTTTTATTTTGAATGCAGGGGTTTTTTTGTACATAATTCTACATTTGCAAGTTCAACTTTCATGATAGAGATTGCACTACAGTACCTGTATTAGGTGAATTGAAAAATACTATTTCTTTTTGTTTTTTACAATGCAAATATTTGTAATGAAAATAATATAAAGTGAAGACTGTACACTTTGTATTGTGTTGCAATTGAAATCAATATATTTGAAAATGTAGAAAATATCCAAAACTATTTAACTAAATGGTATTCTATTATTGTTTAATTTATCTATTATTGATTAATCGCTTGAAAGCCTAGTTTCTACTTTAATCCAGCCCTGCCAGTATGATACAAGTATAGACATTAATTTCAAAGGGCCCCAGAAATATGGTAGGACAATTAAGAAGGAAAAATGGCCTAGTAGGGAGACCTGGACTGTATTCCCCACTCTACCACTGGCCTATTGGGTGATCTCATAAGTCACTACTTCTTTCTGAGTCTCAGTCTCCATATCTGTAAAATGGGGGAAATGATGCTTACCTCATTTGTAAGTACCTCTACAGCTGAGAGGTGCTCTATGAAAGTTAAGTATTATTATTTTATGATATTGGATCCAATCAGTCCTGCTGGAATCAATGTAACTCCACTGAAGTTAATACAGCGATACTGATTTACCCTAGCTGAGGATCAGGGCCATTAATTTTAAAAGAAATGTCATAACTAGAGAAGGCAACTCTCTTTGAAATAAACTGATAGTCTGAAAATCCCTGTAAAGCTCCTAAATCCACACCCATGTCCACCATGTCTAAAGATCCTGCACTTATTCCCAAGACACAGCCACACCTGGTCCTCAGTCACCTATTTAAAAATGCCATAAGTACATAGATTGTCCATATACACCAAATGAGATGGATTAGACTGTATTTAGCTGCCTATTCAGCTTTAAAAATATTGGTGAAGTGTCTATATCAAACTTACTATCGCTAATGCAGTAATGTGATGCTGAATAAATGTGGTAATAAGTTACAGGTCTATTTTGTTCCTCCAAAGATGCATTTATACATTGGGTGTCAAAAAATTAATCCTTTAAAATCAAAGTGCTTAAGAATGGTTTAACTTTATATGGTAGATGTACAATACCCACTTTTAAAATTGTCCAAATACTTATTTACATTAATTTACATTTTTACTTATTTCACAGATGTTTTAAAAGAAGACTTAAAAAAATGAATCTGATCCATAAAACCCTGTATTTTGATCTGTGAAAAGAGGTCGTAACCTCCAGAAACTCAAGTAATTCCATTATGGCTAAGAAACAGCACTTAATTCACCCAGTTATGTCTATTATTATAGTTGTCTCTGACCAGTGTGTGACCTTACATAACATCAGTACGTGCTGTAAAGACTGGGAACAACAGCACATATGAAGAATTGTGCAAGAGAGTAAGCTCTGAATTTTCTTGTACTTGCGGGTTTCTCAGACCCTTGACATTATTTGAACTTAGTCTTTGTGATTAATTGAAGTTAAAGTAATGTATGAACCTCAGGTTAATCCATTAAAGATTATTTTAATTAGTAAAATTCTAATTTACAATAAATTCTACCACAGTAAAAGTCAGCACTATATCCTCAGCTCTTTTAGGTATTGCAACAATTTGTAATGAATCATTGTCTGCATATGTACCGACACCATCCTCGCCAGCCAAACTGCAGACTTGTGGCACAGAGAAAAGAAAACAAGAAGTTTGAGCTTTAAAAATTAAAAACAGACCTCTACATGTCACTTTGACCTAAAATAATATCTTGGTTGGTTGTCACTTAATGTATTTTATCTTCTCTATGGCTGGCCATCAGAGAGTGCTCTCATCCCGTCCTCATAACTGATCCTGTTGTTCTCCATTTTTTCCTGATATATGGAAAGTCTGCCAGATTATCCACAGATAAAGTTTTTTGACTGTGTGGAAAACATGTCAGCTATGCAAACTAATGGAAAGAACAGCAGATCTTTCCAGGTTTATGAAATTATGAAAAATAATTGTACTGTTGTGCAGCAGCATAGGCTGATACATACATGACACATACAAAATGTAATGAATACGTTCTACATGTGTTCTGTTTGTTACAGATTTTCAGTGTCGTGCTCAATTAATACTGTCATTGCAAAATTA
Source organism: Gopherus evgoodei (assembly GCF_007399415.2). Lineage (NCBI taxonomy): Eukaryota > Metazoa > Chordata > Testudines > Testudinidae > Gopherus > Gopherus evgoodei. The sequence goes on along the minus strand of NC_044328.1, from coordinate 23,293,668 downwards.
TTGATATAGATTTGTCTTTCAATATACTTCACTCTCATTAGAAGACTCTCCATTTTAAAACTTTCTCTTCCTCTGATATAATGTTATTGAACTGCAGCAAAGCCCATCAATCATTCAGGCTTTTATAATATCTCAAACAAAATGCTCCGTTAACCCAAGGATGGTGTTTAGTTTTCTAAATAACCTGACATGCTGTGTAAAGGCACTTGCAGTTAGTCCCAATGATCTGAAGCTCTGTGTACCACCTGTAGGTCTGTGGGGACAAATCCAAGATGTAGTCTCTAGAGCTGATCAAAAGACAGACTATTATCCTGTGTGAAATTCTGATATTTTGACATTTATTTTCTTCCTGAATTGGGACAAGAAGTCAAAATAGTGAAATTTTTCACAAAACAAAAAGTTCAGAAGAATTTTTATTTGGAAATGTTGCAATGCTTTTTTTGACATTTTGGATCAAAACAAAATGTTTCAACCTTCCCCATTTGAAATGGTTCAAGTTGGCATTCATTTCTGCAGCTGCTTGATCTCTCATGGTGCATGTCTCCCATGAGGCAACCTGGCAGCTCAGCCACAAGGAGAGAATGTGATGCATCATGGGCACAGGATACAGAATGGGGACAGGAGGGACCCAGAACTACAGCTTCCATGAGAAGCACAACAGCTCAAGTAGAGGTAGAGATTAATGCCAAGCCAAACCAAAATGTTGCAGTCAGATTTTCCTGACAGAAAATCGCACCAAAATCAAATTTTAGCTGTGGAAAAGGGACTTAAGTAGGATTCAGTAGTGCATAAACCTTGTGCTGGCTCTCTGAACAGGAGTGAGTTTTCCCCGCAGTGCAAAATTCATAGGTCTTGACTTCACACACATCAATAACTTTTTTTGAAAAATGGTAGACAGAAAGAACCCCTTTTCTCTCCTCTTTTATCTTTAAATACTTCAGAGAGGCTTCATATAAAGGAGCATATCAATCGGTTATCCTTTTGGCTCATATGGGCCTGAAAATCTTCACCTTGTGATCATAGAAACTATTTATATTTTAAAATTATTCTAGCCTAAGGCTCAGCTTACCTGCTGCAGAAGTCACTCCCTCACCAATACCTGAGGGCCTGATTCTCTAGCATGTCTGCTAATGATTACAGTCCCATGTAAGCATTATACTCAGCAGTAAGTATTTCCAAGGCTGAGTCATCAGCCTACAATACACCTCTACCCCGATATGACACTGTCCTTGGGAGCCCAAAAAATCTTACCGCATTATAGGTGAAACCGCGTTATATATATATTGGGGTAGAGGTGTACTTGTACTCCTGGGCAATCTTTTAAATACTTTATATTGGCCTGAAAGACTTTCCATGGGTCTTAATCAGTGAGTTTTGCCACTAGTTATCATTTCAGAAAACCGCTATAATGACTTAAGAGTTTCCTAAGCAGAATCAGCAGAGTATACCTGCTTTAACTAGTTGTCATAAAGTTATGTTATGGCTTTGAGACTCTCAGCTAAATTCTGGTGCCACTGAAGCTAGTGGCAAACTGTCATTGAATTGAATGAGACCAGAATTTGACTTTGAGTAGAAATTGGGATTGACAGAATACAAATCCCTTTTCAATTTGTGATACACTTGGGGTCTGTGAGTGCTTAGTCCGTGATTCTCCATGAGAGAACCAGTGAAACTTCAAAGCTTTGATTAATACACGTACTTAAATTAGGAGCCAGTGGGTTAACTGTATAGTGGCCACCGTTAAAAACGTTCTGGTTTTGCTTTCTTAGACAAATAGATACCTTAGCACTTACAGGCTTAACAGTATCTAAACTGGGCATTAGTTACTATAGGAAATACTTAAAATAATGCAATTTTCGTCTCCAATGCATTGTAAGAATAGCTGGCAAGTTTTAAGGGTGACCACTACAGTAATCACTTAATAAGCGATTGTACACATGACATGTATTTCAACATAATTAATCAAACAAAAGTAAAACAATACTGAGGGTAAACTACTAGATTCACTAGAGAGGACACTGTTGAGTCAAACTTAAGCACCTAACTCACCTTCGTGCTTTGAAAATCCTCCCTTAAAATTTTACAAGACAAAATTTACATTTGTAACATCAATACAAATATTTCCATGATTTTTAAAGTCCTAATGGACACGGCATATTTAAAAAAGTATGCATTGCAGTGTTTTCAGCCTATGCATTATAATATTACATGACAACATAAAGGGTGAAGAATAAGCTGACAAGAAAAATGTGCCCAAGCAGAAAGAAATGTAAAAAGCCAACAGAGAGAGGATAGTTTAAATGGTAAATTAGATTTGTAAAATTCTTTCAGTTTGAATAGTGCATCAGCAATAAGGGAAAAATCATCCTTTTTTAAATACAGTGACAAATTCTCTGCTACCATAACTCTGCTGGTTTCAGTGCACTTATGCCAGCAGAGAACGTGGCCTGTGATGTTTAACCCAACAGTCACTCTTTAAAAGCCCAGTCATGAAAATACTTATGCATGGGAATAACTTTGGGCCTACTGTTGTGAGTAAAGTTACTTGCATATGTAAATGTTTGCAGTATTGGCCTTAAATCCATATGTTTTAATGCTCATGAGAAGTTGTCACATTGCAGAATAGGGAAAGTCCTTTAGGAGATAAAGTATAATCTCTCTTTTTTTTTTTTTTTCTGCTTTTTTTGCTGTTGAATGTGGCGATTTGGGTCTGAGGTTTTAGGTTTGCATGAGATTTTGGTTTGTTGCTAGGCAACCAGCTTCTTGAAAATGCTACAGAGTCATTGCCTAGTATGAACTGTTCTGCTTAGATAGAGGTAACAGGTAGAATGGCTAACAATTGAGAACTTTTACTCACTTTATTTCTGGTAACAGCTCCAAAATCAAATAGAATGCGGTGGCAACTCAAATGTCGTTCTTTGTGATTTTTCTCTGCTACTTGTGATTTTTTTAAAATTAAATTCTACAGAGGTTATTTAACTACTAGTATTTTCTAAAAGAATAGAAAGTTAAAGAATTGTGGCCTTAACGTTTAAGCCATAATATCAAGCTTTTCTACACTCTCTACCACTTTTACATTTAAAGCTTCAGTGATTAAAAAAAAACTAATTACCAGCTATCTTTTGTTGAAACTAGAGATAAGCACAAAATCCGCTTATATTCTGTTTTATTTTTATCTGATTGCATTTTCTTTTAATCTTGGAAATCATCTATGTTTCCTAACCTGTTGCAGTGGAATTGGAAAAATAGATTCCCAAGACCAAACACATCATTGCATGTTACATAGGTCTGTGAGTTACTGAGTGAGAGAAGCAGAGAGGCTTTAAGCCCCTTGGCTCAGAGGAGTGTGGGGTGGGTAGGATGTTTCATTCAGAAGGCTTGAGGTTAGCATGCACCATTCTTCTAATTCCCCTCACTGTTGCTGTAGGCTGGGTACAGCTCAGCTGATGGAAGAGGGTATGTGGATGATAATGAGGGAACTAGAACTGAAGAAAAAAGTAAGAGTGTAGTTTTGGAGCACTCCCACTTTATCTCAGCTCTCTGACAGCCGCAGTCAGAAATGGATGTGTGTGACATAATCACCTTTTATCCCAACCCTACAGTTCAAGCGCTGAGGAAAAATAACAATGCTGAATGAACCATCCAGACTGAACCTCCCACCTCTGCATATCTCTTAGGTATTTTACCTTTTTGACATAAGCAAGCCTCTGCTGCACGCATGTCTAGCTTTCATGATTGTAAATGAAGCATGTCAGAAAAGCTGCCTGAGGAAGCTGTGATGGACAGCATTATTTGAGCTAAAGACATCTTTTCCATACCATTTAAAATCTTGCTGTAATATCATCTTTGCATCCCTCCATTGGAATCATTGTCCTGCATTATACTCAGAGTAGATGGGCCTCAGCGGGTGAGGAGAGTTCGTCACTACAGGGAGCTGAGAAGATCTGTTAGCATAACCCAGTACTGCAAAGGGAAGCACATGCTTGGGTTCCTCCCTACACAAATAGAAATTTTAAAAAAAGGGACTACCTTGTTAAATTATCTGGATGGCTGATAAGCTGCAGGTAATTCCATAAAGAAGGCACTTTATTTTGTTAAGTAGGGATACAAAATAATAGCAATGTAGAATGAAAGCAGACTTCAAGATATAGGTCCTATGCCAGTGGCACTCTTGCTAGCCCCCTGATGAGAGCCTTGCTTCTAATGGTACATATAATGAGAGATTTACGACTTTTGGCTTTCTGGTAGCAGACCAGAACTCATTCGTCCGTTTCATGGCAGATCCTGTAATCATCTCTGCAGGCAGTCAGCTACTGCTTCAAGATGTGCAAGCAGTGAAAGATAATTCAGTTTAACAAATCTCATGATGCTCCTTGTAATAAAAGTAAATTTATCCTGACATCTTAAGAAAATAATTTTCTACTTTGTTTACACAATGAATCCTCTTGCAGAGAGGACTGACTTCAGGTTGTTTTGTTTACTCTGTTTTGAAAAACTTCCCCAATGAAGCTGCATTAAAATGTTGATACTTCTTTAGCACATACTTGAAGCACTTCATTTTGGGGTCGTTGGATTTTGGTTTTAATTTTTAATTTCTTTTCTCTGCAAAGAGTGGATCCGTTTGCAAAAGAGATGCTGAAAGCGAAACAATAGCAGTGCTGATGCCTTCTCTCTCTCTCTGGCCCTGTTAACTCCGTTGAAAAGCCCTCTAATGCTCCTTAAGGCTATGACTACCTGCAAAAATAGGTGTGGTTTTTTTTGGTCTAGTGGACACACTGCACAGGTAGTTTTCACCTCAAGGTAGCTGCTTGGGGTATAACCCCAGGTGGGGATATAGGATTTATATATGCAGGATGGAATATTCAAAATATTTTGGCATTTGCCCTACCTCTATTCCCATTTTAAATGTTGACCTCAGTTTGGTTGCACATTTTGGTTGTACATTTTTGTTTTAATAAAGATGGCCTGCAATGAAGAAAAATACAATTTTATTTGCTTCTTGATGAAATATAAAGAAACCTGAAAAGTGTTAAATAAATTTCTTTGTCATTATTCTCGTTTGGCTTTTACCTTAGGCCTTTTTCTCATTAGAAAGGATTGGCTGAGCTAGGTATACCAGCAGACTCCCACTAATGGAGATATAGCTTATATTGTCTAAAAGTCTACACCAGCAAAATAACTTTTTTGACTCACAGAGTTTAAGGCCACAAGGGACCGCCAGAATATCTGGTCTGCCCTCCTATATATTGCAGGCTACCAACACTACCCAGCAACTGCACATTAACTCAACAGCTAAAATTAAACCAAAGTATTACAGCCCACAGGAGACTAGATTACTCTGTGCCACAGGCAGAGAATAGGAGGGATTGAGATGCACCAATGTCCAAGTCAACCACATCCACATGCTGCAAAAGAAGGCGAAACCCCCCTAGGTCACTGCCAGTCTGACCTGAGGGAAAATTTCTTCTGGACCCAACATATGGTGACTAGTTAGACCGTGAGCATGTGAACAAGAATGAGTCAGCCAAACATCTGAGAGAGAGAGACTGCTCCATGCCACCTCAGAGCCTTGGGCCACCCCATCCAATGTCCCACTTCCAGCTCTGGCCATCCTTGAAGCTTCAGAGGAAGGAGATTAAAAAGCAAAAACAAACAAGAACTGAATACATTGGTGGGGGGAAGGAGGAGGAAGGGAATCCCTTCTTGACCCCTGCAGGTTGTGGCTGGTATAGCTTATTCCAGTTCAACAAATAAAATAAGCTGTTCTCACTAAAGAACTCTTTGCCAGTATAGAAGCCTTTATGCTAGGGCTTTTGCTGGCACGACAACGTTGGTTAGTTGCTGACTTGTTTCGCACTCTTAACTGACATAGCTATGCTGGCAGAACTTTTAAGCGTAGACCAGAGCTTAGAAATATCAGGAATGTCAAATCAGGTGTTCATTGGTCTTCCCTGGTTTTGCTGGATGACTCACTGCAGATCTGAGATACGCACTGGGAGCTTTCTTAGCCCTAGCCATTGTGGAGGCTGAGGTACTGAACCTTTGATGATGATTACATCTTTTCCCCCAAGTGTTTTTCAGGTTTTTGAGTTAAACAGGTATTAAGAAAAACAACAAAAACCCAAACTGTTTTAAACAGTATAAATAAAACTCATTACATGTCTTTTTGAATGATGCTATATATAAATATATGCATATAGCTTGGGGTGGGAAAGTTGTATGGCTCTCTTATCTATAGATAAAATGCCTTAAACAAAAGTTTTTTTAAATTATACCTGAGATAATTTTGGTTTTTAATGTATAAGCTACAAACATCTTCAACCATCAATGTCAAACCAAAACAACTGCTGTTAATTACCACAAAAAGTTTTGAAGATGGAATCCTAATGTAACTGTCCTAGTAACATACAGTGTAAACATTCCAATGACTTCGGTACAATTTAGAACTTTGTGACACTCTTTAGCCACAGAAGTGGAAGGCTGGGAGCCTGACTTACCTCTGAGATATTTTTGGATCTTAAACTGTCGGTTTTGTGCCGCTTGTACGTAACATTTATCGGCTGATAAAAGACCTGTATGGTTTCTAAATCTTTAGTTAAATATGATCAATGAAATCAATGAAGGTGAATTTTCTCTTTCTAACATTATTTATATAGTGCTAGAAATTATTTATATAGTGCTAAGTGTTTTACAGACAGCCAAAAAAAGTCCATGTTCTTGAATACTTACTATTTAAACGGACAATTTGGAGATATAGGATAAGGACTGAGGATCAACAAAAAGCAGATGACTGAGTGGAGATGTTTAGCAGCTTTCTTGTTAGTTCCAATGTGTGTGTGTTCCAACATTTCTGTTCTAAACCCTTATTTAAGAGAGAACTACAGTTGAAAGACTCTGAGAAGTTTGCTCTAAGGAGAGACTTAAAGAAAGGTAAGATGAGGGCAACACAGGCCAAGTCAGTTAGTCAAATTCACTTCACCCTGGTGGCAATTAGATAATTACTTGTCAGCCAGACAGGGCGGCACTAAAAGGATCAGGTGAAAACTCAGCAGACCCCTAGGACTTATAAATAGGCTGAAAGCTCAGTAAAGAGGAAAGGAGCCACTGGGAGCAGGCACGGTTGCTTGCTTGCTCACATGTTTGTTCACTTGCTCACTCTGTGAAGAGCTGAAATGCCAAAGGCTGTGGGAGGCTAGAGGCCTCAGGAATACTTTGACTGGGCAGGACAGTGCTCAGTAACAGAGGCAGGGAAATACAGTGGGTTAATCCCAGAAGGGGATTAAGCTCAGAAGATAGGTTGATTCTCTGGGACTTTGGACTACATTTTGTTAATGAACTGCTTCTCAGCTGGAGAGCTGAGTGGCACGTAAAGGGAAACTACCTAAAGTGGGGAGCTAGAGAGGAAGAACCCATGCACAGGGCATCATGACATGAAGAGGTGCCGATAGCATGGATAGGAGTTTACAGAGAGAGGAAAAGATCAGAGGGTAGTGGGGAAGTATGTTTGAAAGTTGTCAGCAGAGATGGCAACTGAATGAAAGTGTGCAACTTGCACTACTAAAAATTGGGGTGCTAACTGCCTTTTGGTGCCCGCACACACAGGAGCGGCGCCAGGGTTTCTGGCGCCCTAAGCAGAATTCGGGGTGCGGCATTTTGTGCGCTCCCCACAGGGTGCACGGGAGCTTCTGGTTCCGCTCCCATTGTGCCGCTGAAGAAGGACCCTCTGCAGAAATGTCGCAGGTGACAGCAGCAGTCATTGAGCTGCTCAATTGTCTGCTGCTGTTTTCCGCAACACGTCGGCAGAAGGTCCTTCTTCGGCGGCGCTACGGGAGCGGAACCGGAAGCTCCCATGTGCCCCGTGGGCAGTGCACAAAATGCCGCCCCCCGAATCCTGGTGTCCTAGGCAACTGCCGAGGGTCGCCTAATGGAAGCGCCGGCCCTGTGCACACACAGTTTCTTCCAATGACAGGCATTCACCCCACTGTTTTGACTGCACTTGCTCTGAGCAAGGTATACCATGTCATTCTGCAGCATGCCCATTTACACAAGTGTAGTGCCAGCCAAGACCAGAAGTTTTGATGTAATACTCCCAACAGTGGCCTGTCTGGTTGAGTTTCTATCAAGCTTTCTACAGAGTCCTTGCCTGTACAAATTGTGCTGTATACACTTTGGGTTCATTACATACTGTTTCTCACCAGCATACCCATCTTTGCAATCACTGTGTTTTAACCGGCAGATTTCAGACATCATCTGAGTGTGCTACCAGTTGGCCCAAGGTAGACATCCAGTCATTTGTGAGCTGGAGATTCAGTTCCAGCTCCACTCTGTAATTACAAACACCACAGGCTGTGCCCTGGTGTCCAGATGCCAAGGAGTGTATCATTTTGTCCAGCAAACAGTGCTGTGAGAAAATAAAAGGGTTAAATGAGCTAGCAAGGGTCAGGATGCCAACAGCTGCCTCCCCCTTTTTCATGAACTGGACTGTACACTCAGCATGCACCCATCTACAGAGCCTGAGGATGCTGTTGGCAGTACTGAGGGACCAGGAAAGTCTTCCTCAGCCTTAAAGACAGGGTTTGTGAAAATAGGTTACAGTGGAACAGGAAAAAACAGAAATCCTCAGGACTTCATATCAGTTAGGAACAAGCTTTCTTTTCTCCCCACACTGATAGGAAATACTTGAAATGCCATGACTTCCATAACGGTGTGTCAGGGAAATACTGAAATTTATATTTTGTTGAATGATAATTGTTACAGTACAAAGCACTTTGTCAGCAACAAGAACCTGTATGGGTGCTCCATGCCTGACATTTACTTCTAATCTAAGCTGCTGTTATTTCATGCAGTGTCCTCATTTTAAATGAGGAGCTTCAAGCTCTTTTCATAAGGTCAGTATTTGTGTTTTTACTGTTCACATGAATTAACAAATGTGAGGCTTCCAAGAATATATATTTGAATAATAGCAGAGAAGTTGTTGGAGGTTTATTCACTACTTTTATTAATCCATTACAGTAGTTGTTAAATTGTTTGCCAAATGTCTGAGTATCTGCCAACACTGGGATTCCCGTGGTAGCATACGAGTGTCATTACCCAGGACGCGATGCAAAAAACCCAAACTGATTGATTTAGCAGACAGGAGAAACATTCACTTCCCCATTCTCTTCTAACTTTCTCCGACCACAGAATGGCTGAACAAACCTACACCAAAGAGATCTGTGTGGAGTGGGGAGGGTGCATCTGTGGACAGTAGCTGTAGCTGTCTATGGATATGTTTTTACTGTGGGGGGAAAAAAGGTGCGTATTTAATTCAGGTTAGCTGATTCAAGTTAAAATATCAGTAAAGACATGGCAACTTGGGTTAGCACCTCAAGTTAAAGCCGGGAGGTGAGCCTCGGGTTGAACTTGGGTTAGCTAAGTTAAGTTGAGTACACATGCTTTTTTGCAGTGAAAATATATGCTATAAAGCGGTAATTTACATCTTATATATTTCTCTGTGGACTTTGACATCTTATCCTTGTTTGACCTTGTAGTGTTTCTTCTTTCTCTTGGATTTTGAATACAAGTCATCTAAGAGAAATACAGGGGAAAAAAACATCTGGTACAGCATACCTGTTCAGTTTTGGATTTATATTTATCCAGCCTTCCAGCTTTCCTTATACACTGTGATTAGCATTAAAAAGTCAGTATTTACCTGCAGTTGCCTCAGAGAGATATCTGAGAGAACTGCAGTTTTACCACTTTACTTACAAAAGGAAACAATTGAAAACTGTAGGTTAATGATGACTTTTCAATTACTACCATTACATTTGGCAAACCTCTGATTTTTCTCCTGAACTAATTCTTACATTTTGCTTTCATGACCTACGTTGGCCACTTATCCCCCATTTATTTATTAAAATTCATATTTTTAAAAAGCACAGAGGAGAGGTACATTTGACAAATATTAAAAGTAAATCAACACATGCAACAGTCTCTGTTCATCCAAATAGCCACATTTAATTTATCACTGGAAGTACCCCATTCTCCCTACAAACACCAACCCAGATTATACTTCCCCTTTCCTAAACAATTGTGGACATCTGTAGGTTTTGCAGCTTCCTCTAAGGGTCAGCAGATTTGTTTGGCCTCCTTCAGACAAAGGGGAGGAGTGAGTTTCAAAGCTGAGAACCCCATGTAGTCACTTCTATGCCAGCAGCTCCAGGTGTTTTAAACCAAGGAAGCGGCAGCTCCAGAGCATTGATTAGTGCTGGAATGAAGCAGTTATTACTATTTATGTGGCACCTGAGAAGGGTTAATTTGTCACCAGGAGTCCTGTGTTGCTAAAATGCAGCAAAGAGTCCTGTGGCACCTTATAGGCTAACAGACATATTGGAGCATGAGCTTTCATGGGTGAATACCAGGGCCAGCTCTAGGTTTTTTTGCTGCCCCAAGCAAAAAAAAAATTGGCTGCCCCCCTCCCAGCCCTGGGCTCCCCCCTGCTGCCCCAGCCCTGGGCTCCTCCCTTTCCCCCCACCAGTACCCCCCCTACACCTCCTGCTGCCCCAGCCCTGGGCTCTACCCCACCACCACCTGCACCCTCCTTTTGCCGCAGCCCTGGGTCACTGGTAAGTCGCTCCCAGGGTGTGCCATTCAGCAGGAATTTTGGATGTGCACAGAACACAGACACGATTAGTTCCCATATGGTTACAGAACTGCAGTAAAGTGCAACAATTTTCAGCTTGTGTGATTGGAGGATATCTGGATGCACATTATAAGACTGTCCTACATAAATGAGGAAAAGTTGAGGTGCCTTTATTATTCTTTTGTTCCACTCTTTCTTTCTATGGGGAATTTGCCAATGCAATATCACTGTCTTCATTTTTAAACAAACAAACAAACAAATAAGAAGGCAATGGCTATTGAAAATAGCAATTCCAGTCCTAATAACCACTGAGAAGCATTTCTTGCTCAATTTTATCCTACTTTTTCTACAGCAAGTTACAGTGGATCAGTATATTCGATTTGGGAGAAATGGAGTAACAGCTTGTCATAACTTAGTCCCAGATTTGGACCTTAGCGTCCAAAATATGGGGGTTAGCATGAAAACCTCCAAGCTTAGTTACCAGCTTGGACCTGGTACTTGCTGCCACCACCCAAAAAATTAGAGTGTTTTGGGGCACTCTGGTTCCCCCTGAAAAACCTTCCCTGGGGACCCCGAGACCCAAATCCCTTGAGTCTCACAACAAAGGGAAATAATCCTTTTTCCCTTCCCCCTTCCAGGTGCTCCTGGAGAGATACACAGACACAAGCTCTGTGAATCCAAACAGAGTGACTCCCCCTCTCCGTTTCCAGTCCTGGAAACAAAAGCACTTTCCTCTTCACCCAGAGGGAATGCAAAATCAGGCTAGCAAATCCAACACACACAGATCTCCCCCTGATTTCTTCCTCCCACCAATTCCCTGGTGAGTACAGACTCAATTTCCCTGAAATTTCCCAGAAAAGAAAACTCCAACAGGTCTCAAAAAGAAAGCTTTATATAAAAAGAAAGAAAATACATACAAATGGTCGCTCTGTATTAAGGTGACAAAATACAGGGTCAATTGCTTAGAAGAAATATGAATAAACAGCCTTATTCAAAAAGAATACAAATCAAAGCACTCCAGCACTTATATTCATGCAAATACCAAAGAAAAGAAACCATATAACTTACTATCTGATCTCTTTGTCCTTACACTTAGAAACAGAAGATTAGAAAGCAGAAACTACTTCTCCAAAGCTCAGAGAAAGCAGGCAGACAGACAAAAGACTCAGACACAAACTTCCCTCCACCCAGAGTTGAAAAAATCCGGTTTCCTGATTGGTCCTCTGGTCAGGTGCTTCAGGTGAAAGAGACATTAACCCTTAGCTATCTGTTTATGACACGCCCCCCAAATTGCAGACAGTGGGGAAGCTCACTGGCGGCGATTTCCTTCTAGAACTTTAAAATAAACAGATTAATACAACACATGCACCTTTTACATATACCACTAAGTATATAACTAACAGACTTTAACATTTTAAGAACACTTTTTAACTACTAGAGTCTGGGAAACTCTCACGGGAGAGTGCATCAGCTACTTTGTTAGAAGCTCCTGTGATGTGCTGAATTTCAAAATCAAAATCTTGGAGAGCTAAACTCCAACGAAGAAGTTTCTTGTTGTTCCCCTTGGCAGTATGAAGCCACTTTAGTGCAGCATGGTCAGTTTGTCGTTGGAACCGCCGTCCCCAAACATATGGGCGTAGCTTTTCCAGGGCGTACACAATGGCATAGCATTCCTTTTCACTGACTGACCAGTGACTTTCCCTCTCAGACAGTTTCTTGCTGAGAAACACGACAGGATGGAAGTTGTGATCTGTTGCTTCCTGCATGAGCACTGCTCCTATACCACGCTCAGATGCATCCGTGGTTACTAGGAATGGTTTGTCAAAATCTGGGGCCCTGAGTACAGGGTCAGACATGAGCGTTGCCTTAAGTTGGGTAAAGGCCTTTTGACACTCATCAGTCCACTTAACTGCATTTGGCTGGGTCTTTTTTGGTCAGGTCGGTCAATGGGGCAGCGATTTGGCTGTAGTGTGGTACAAATCGCCTGTAGTATCCGGCCAAGCCTAAGAAGGATTGGACCTGCTTCTTGGACCGTGGGACAGGCCACTTTTGGATAGCATCCACCTTGGCCTGTAGGGGGTTTATGGTTCCTCGACCCACCTGGTGCCCCAGGTAAGTCACTCTGTTTTGGCCTATTTGACACTTTTTGGCCTTAACAGTTAGTCCAGCCTGCCTGATGCGCTCAAAGACCTTTTCCAGGTGTAGTAGGTGTTCGGGCCAGGAGTCTGAAAAAATGGCCACATCATCGAGGTAGGCAACTGCAAATTCTCCCAGTCCAGCTAGTAGACCATCTACCAGCCTCTGGAAGGTGGCGGGTGCATTTCGAAGGCCGAAAGGAAGGACATTGAATTCATACACCCCCGCATGGGTGACGAATGCTGACCTCTCCTTGGCAGGTTCATCTAGCGGTACTTGCCAGTACCCCTTGGTTAAGTCTATTGTAGAGATGAACTGGGCACGTCCCAACTTCTCCAGTAGCTCATCGGTACGTGGCATTGGATAGTTGTCCGGACGAGTTACCGCATTTAGCTTACGGTAGTCCACGCAAAAGCATATTTCCCCATCGGGTTTGGGTACCAGAATCACTGGAGATGCCCATGCACTGGTAGATGAGCGGATTATACCCATCTGTAGCATGTTCTGGATCTCCCGTTCTATAGCAGCTTGGGCATGAGGAGACACTCGGTAGGGTGGGGTTCTGATTGGGTGAGCATTACCTGTATCAATGGAGTGGTATGCCCGTTCAGTCCGTCCTGGGGTGGCTGAGAACAATGGGGCGAAGCTAGTGCACAGCTCCTTGATTTGTCGCCGCTGCAGACGTTCCAGGGTGGTTGAGAGGTTCACCTCTTCCACGCCACCGTCTTTTTTCCCATCGTAGTAGACACCGTCAGGCCACTCAGCCTCATCTCCCTGGACTGTAAACTGACAAACCTGTAAGTCTCTGGAATAGAAAGGCTTGAGAGAATTAACATGGTACACTTTAGGCTTTAGTGAGGAATTGGGAAATGCTATGAGGTAGTTTACAGTTCCCAGGCGCTCTTGGACCGTGAATGGCCCTTCCCATGATGCTTCCATCTTATGGGCCTGTTGCGCCTTCAAGACCATAACCTGGTCTCCTACCTTGAAGGAACGTCTCTGGCATGTCTGTCATACCAGGCCTTTTGCTCTTCTTGAGCATCCTTTAGGTTCTCTCTAGCAAGGGCTAAAGAGTGTCGGAGGGTGCTTTGTAGGTTGCTTACAAAGTCCAGAATGTTAGTTCCTGGAGAAGGCGTAAACCCCTCCCATTGCTGCTTCACCAACTGTAATGGTCCCTTAACCTCGTGACCATACACAAGTTCAAATGGTGAAAACCCTAAACTGGGATGTGATACAGCCCTGTAGGCAAACAGCAACTGCTGCAACACTAGGTCCCAATTATTGGAGAATTCGTTGATGAATTTCCGTATCATGGCCCCCAAAGTTCCATTGAACCTTTCCACCAGGCCATTGGTTTGATGGTGGTACGGTGTGGCAACCAAGTGATTCACCCCATGAGTTTCCCACAGTTTTTCCATGGTCCCTGCCAGGAAATTAGACCCTGAATCTGTAAGGATGTCGGAGGGCCAACCTACCCTGGCAAAGATGTCTGTTAGGGCCAGGCACACAGTGTTAGCCCTGGTGTTGCCTAGAGCTACTGCTTCCGGCCATCGGGTAGCAAAGTCCACTAAAGTCAGTACATACTGCTTTCCTCTGGGTGTTTTTTTTGGGAAAGGACCCAGAATATCCACAGCTACTCGCTGAAATGGGACCTCAATGATGGGGAGTGGCTGGAGAGGGGCCTTGACCTGGTCTTGAGACTTACCCACTCTTTGGCATACCTCACAAGACCGGACATACTTGGCAACATCCTTGCCCATCCCCTCCCAGTGGAAGGACTTCCCCAACTGGTCCTTGGTTCTGTTCACCCCAGCATGGCCACTGGGATGATCATGGGCTAAGCTTAAGAGCTTCCCCCGGTACTTAGTTGGAACCACCAACTGTTTTTGCGGCTGCCATTCTTCCCGGTGTCCACCAGAAAGAATCTCCTTGTATAAAAGTCCTTGGTCTATAACAAACTGGGATCGATTAGAAGAGCTGAGAGGCGGTGGGGTGCTCCGTGCCGCCGCCCACGCTTTCTGAAGGCTGTCATCTGCTTCCTGCTCAGTCTGGAACTGTTCTCTTGAGGCTGGGGTCACCAGTTCTTCCTCAGACTGTGGACCTGGGCTTGGTCCCTCTGGAAACAATGTAGGTGATGGGGTGGTTTCCGTTGCTGGTGAACCGCTCTCCGCTGGTGCACCTGAGGTTATTTCAGGCTCTGGCTGAGCCTTTTGGGTATGGCTGTTTGTTGCTTCTGCCAGTTTTGGCTCGCTGGCGCCCTCTGGCTTTGAGTTTGAAGATGTGGTTGCACTTGCTGGTGCTGGTTGCTGTTCCAGTTCCGGGCCTGGGACTGGAGGTGTTGTGGCTGTTTCGGTGGTTGGCATGGAATCTGGATCCACTACCTCTGTCTGGGTCTCTGGTAACACAGACGGGGTATCTGTGGACGGCTCAGGAACAGGAATGGGTCTGGAAGCTTGCCTGGTTTGGCTACGTGTAACCATTCCCACTCTCTTGGCCCGCTTCACCTGGTTGGCCAAGTCTTCCCCCAGTAGCATGGGGATAGGATAATTGTCATAGACTGCAAAAGTCCACATTCCTGACCAGCCTTTGTACTGGACAGGCAGTTCAGCTGTAGGCAAGTCTACAGCTTGTGACATGAAGGGGTAAATTGTAACTTTGGCCTTTGGGTTGATGAATTTGGGGTGAACGAAGGATTGGTGGATAGCTGACACTTGTGCCCCCGTGTCTCTCCACGCAGTAACCTTCTTTCTGCCCACTCTCAAATTTTCCCTTCGCTCCAAGGGTATTTGAGAGGCATCCGGGCCTGGGGATCTTTGGTGTGATGGTGGGGTAATGAATTGCACTCGCATGGTGTTCTTTGGACAGTTGGCCTTGATATGTCCCAGTTCATTACACTTAAAGCATCTTCCATCTGATGGGTCACTGGGCCGAGGTGAGTTACTGGAGACTGGTGAGGTGGAGGAGTAGGGTGTCTGTGGCTTTACTTGGGTGGTATGTGGGGTCTTTGGCTGTCCTCGGTTGTAGGGTTTATGGTCTGTGTGCCCCCTGGGGTAATCGTTCCCCTTGACAGTAGCTTTCTTGCTTTCTGCCACTTCCATCCATTTGGCTCCAATCTCCCTTGCCTCAGCGAGATCTTTGGGTTTTCCATCTTGTATGTACTGTGTGATGTCTTCAGGAACACCATCCAAGAACTGCTCCATTTGTATGAGGAGGTGCAGTTCTTCCAAGGTTTTAACATTGTGTCCTGATATCCAGGCCTCATAATTTTTCCCAACGTAGTAGGCGTGTTTGGGAAATGACACATGTGGTTTCCACTTTTGGGTTCTGAAGCGCCGACGGGCATGATCTGGGGTTATCCCCATTCTGTATCTGGCCTTGGTTTGAAAAAGTTTATAGTCATTCATTTGCTGCTTAGGCATTTCAGCTGCCACCTCTGCTAAAGGTCCACTGAGCTGTGACCTCAATTCTACCATGTACTGGTCTTCGGGGATGCTGTACCCAAGACAGGCTCTTTCAAAATTTTCCAAGAAGGCCTCGCTGTCATCACCTGCCTTGTAGGTGGGAAATTTCCTGTGCTGTGGAGCAATAATTGGCGCCGGGTTGTTAGGGTTGGCTGGCACATGCAGCCCAGCTTTTGCCAAGTCCAGTTCATGTTTTCTCTGTTTTTCCTTCTCTTCATTCTCTTTTTGTTGTTTTTCCATTTCTTTTTGTTGTTTTTCCATGTCTCGGCGGTGGGCCGCCTCTTCTTCTTCTAGTTTTCTTTTGTGTGCTGCCTGTTTGATTTGTTCTTCTCTTTCTTTCATCTCCATCTCTTTTTGTTTTATTTCCAGTTGTCGCCTGTGTTCAGCTTCTTTGATTTGTTCTTCGGCCTCAATTTTTGCCTTAGAAGTCATGATTCCTGTTTTCTTGGGTTGGGGTGCCCTCCGGTGTTTATCTTCTGCACTGCAGGCTCTGTTGCCTCCTAGAGTCTGCCTAGCAACAGTGCCTTTAGCTAATCTTCAATGTTAAGTAAACCTGAAAAACCACTTTATTTGCATGTATATAGTGCTGGTAATGACTCTCAATGGGAGAGCTATTGTCACAAAAGACCCTTAACAGCCTCTTAATGGCTTCTTGCTTATTATGCAAGCCACAAACTGCCAGAGAGAGCAGAAAAAAAATTCTCTCTGGTTCCCTTTTAAAACCAAACTGTTTCTCTCTGCTAAAAAGCCCTTAGCAGAGAAAAGAAAAATATAATATTCCTACTGGCTTCTGGATTTTGTCTATCCCGTAACCGCTGCACACCATGTCATAACTTAGTCCCAGATTTGGACCTTAGCGTCCAAAATATGGGGGTTAGCATGAAAACCTCCAAGCTTAGTTACCAGCTTGGACCTGGTACTTGCTGCCACCACCCAAAAAATTAGAGTGTTTTGGGGCACTCTGGTTCCCCCTGAAAAACCTTCCCTGGGGACCCCGAGACCCAAATCCCTTGAGTCTCACAACAAAGGGAAATAATCCTTTTTCCCTTCCCCCCTCCAAGCTCTGTGAATCCAAACAGAGTGACTCCCCTCTCCGTTTCCAGTCCTGGAAACAAAAGCACTTTCCTCTTCACCCAGAGGGAATGCAAAATCAGGCTAGCCAAATCCAACACACACAGATCTCCCCCTGATTTCTTCCTCCCACCAATTCCCTGGTGAGTACAGACTCAATTTCCCTGAAATTTCTCAGAAAAGAAAACTCCAACAGGTCTCAAAAAGAAAGCTTTATATAAAAAGAAAGAAAATACATACAAATGGTCGCTCTGTATTAAGGTGACAAAATACAGGGTCAATTGCTTAGAAGAAATATGAATAAACAGCCTTATTCAAAAAGAATACAAATCAAAGCACTCCAGCACTTATATTCATGCAAATACCAAAGAAAAGAAACCATATAACTTACTATCTGATCTCTTTGTCCTTACACTTAGAAACAGAAGATTAGAAAGCAGAAACTACTTCTCCAAAGCTCAGAGAAAGCAGGCAGACAGACAAAAGACTCAGACACAAACTTCCCTCCACCCAGAGTTGAAAAAATCCGGTTTCCTGATTAGTCCTCTGGTCAGGTGCTTCAGGTGAAAGAGACATTAACCCTTAGCTATCTGTTTATGACACAGCTGCCCAAACTGAGCTTGAGCACTCCTAAATTTTGAGGTGTTCAAATCTGGAAGGCAGGTGCTGAGTGTGTGTGGGGGGTGGGGTGGGGACTGTGGGCTCCTCGGGGGAGCACGGCAGCATGTATGCAGCAGCCTGTCTGGAGCTACACGGAGCCAGACACGCTGGTCTGAGTGGCACAGTAAGGGCGCTGGGGGGTTGGAGAAGGGGTAAGGGGTTCCGGGGGGGCAGTCAAGGGACAGGGAGCAGAGGGGGTTGGATGGGGCAGAGGTTCAGAGGGGCAGTCAGGGGCAGGGAGAACAGGGGGTTAGATGAGTCAGGGGTTCGGGGGACAGTCAGGAGACAGGCAGCGGTTGGATAGGCATGGGAATCCCAGGGGTTTGTCAGGGGACAGGTAGGGGGTGGGATCCTAGGGGGGAATTGGAGGGTGCCTCAGGAGGGGGCAGTTGGAGACAAGAAGGAGGGAGGCTTAGGTAGGCGGTGGGGTCCTGATGGGCAGTTAGGGGAAGGGGTCCTGGAAGGGGGCAATCAGGGGACAAGGCCCAGCGGTGTTTAGCTAGGGGGTGGGGTCCTGGGGGGCAGTTAGGGGCAGGGGTCCCGGGAGGGGGTGATCAGGGGACGGGGGGGGGGTTGGATGGGTTGGGGTTTCTGTGGGGGACAGTCGGAGGGAGTGGATGGTGGCAGAGTGAGACTTCCCTCCCCATAGAGTGTCCTGTTTTTTGAATGTTAAAATATGGGATCTCTACCATTCACAGTGCAACTCTCCACTCACAGAACGCTGCCGCATGAGGTCCCCCTCCTTCTGTTCCAGTTGGTAGTGGCCAAGGGAATACTGGGAAATGTAGTTTTTTCTCTGCTCCAGGGCTGGCTCTATAGGCAGGGAGCTAACCAATCAAGAAACTACAACTCCCAGGGCCCCCTGTTGGTTCTCAGCTCCCATGCTGGGTGCCTGCTGCCCCTGCAAATGGGCTGCCTCAAGCAGGTGCTTGCTTTGCTGGTGTCTAAAGCTGCCCCTGCTGAGTACGCACTTCCTCAGATGCAAATGCTTATGCGTCAGTATGTCTGTTAGTCTATAAGGTGCCACAGGTCTCTTTGTTGCTTTTTACAGATCCAGACTAACACGGCCACCCCCTGATACTGTGTTGCTAAGTAATTCTGAAAGAATCTTATTCCAAACATCATAACCATTCCTGAGTTCTCTACCTATTTATACCGTACTTCTTGGAGCTTTTACTGGTGTAAAACATGACACCATGAGCTTTGTCTTTCACCTTCGCAAGAACTTCTGTTGGCTCCCCTCAAATCCACTCCTTCCTGACTCCCTTCACCCTCCTCCTCATTGCTGGATTCTTCAGCCTTTCTATCCTCTTTACTACTCCATGCCTGTGCACTTTCCATGGCAACAACAGCCTTCTTTTGATATGGTGACTAGCACTGTACACAGCAGGCTTGATCCACCACAGAGTGATATCAGCAGAGCCCCGTGGTGGAAACTGTGCCCATAAGAAGCAGTATGAAGAAGTCTGCAGCCAGTTAGCACTGCCCTCAAAGTGGACTATGGGCACTCCAAGAGATATTCTGTATCATTGAATCCTTCTGGGCAGCCTCTGCTAGCAGGCCTCCTAGGAAGCCCCAGCTGCAACTTGCAGCTGCCTTCCCACAATGGAACTCTCAGAAGAGCGGTTCTCACTGAAGCAGATGGAGTCACACAGTACACCCCTCTTCTCCCTCCCCTGATCCCTGCACCAGTTGGAAGGACTCAAACCTGCTATTGCAAATGAGGTTTAATAAGCAGTTTCTACAGTAACAGGATCTGACTTCTATTCCTCTGCTTATACAACAATGTACGTAAAATGAAATTAAATGTGGTAAAAACTGCAGACTTGTGCAGTGTGTTGCGAAAACTTAAGTCTATGTTCCCATGAATTTTTACTGCAGAGTTGGTTGGGCAGAAGAGTGAGGGAATTTTATGTCATTTAAATACTTATTTTATTACTTTGCATTTTCAAATAAGCATCGAGAAGCAAAGAAATGTTATTGATGTAAAATGACTCACAATGTGCGGTGTTACAGAAAGCCCAGTTACAGCAATCCCAGGCACCATGCTGCCCAGAAAACTAAAAGAAAACTCAAACCAACAGCCAAACAAAATAAATCAAACAAAAGTTAGACCAGATAAATATACTGACATTTACTAATGCGATTTATTACCACTTTAAGGCTCCTTAGCACTGCCAGGGTAGTGTATAATGTCCTTAGTTCAAATGAAAACAAGGTCCATAATGTCTTGTGTCAGACACTATTCTCAAACACCGTCAGCTGCAAAAGACAGCCAATTTGTGAAGGCCCATACTCCAAAACCTACTGGGGGGGGTCAATGGGAGACCTTCCATTGACTTCTGTGGGCTTTTGATCAGGCCTCATTACAGCGTGAAACTGTCCTGGAACCAATCCTGGGAGCAGCCTTTCAGTGTGGTTTAAAGTGCAACCATTGGAAACAGGGAGATGAGGTCTCTCAGATAAGTGGATCCTAGACCATTCAGAATCCGTTAGTAACACCCTTTTGCCTTCTATTTGTACTCAATTTTATATCCCATTTTAGCTATACCATCGTGTAGTTGACAGTAACATTTCTATCTTTTCCTCCCGCTCCTAGGAATCAGAGAAAAACAGTTTGATGCTAACGATCCAAAAGAACTCAAAAGCCATTCGCACGATAATGCTGCAGAGAAAGAATCAGACTCCACTAAGGTAAAAAGAAAAAGGAAAAAAAACACAGTTGAGCTTTCACAGTAGTCATGATCACCCTGTCTCCATATAATGTGTTTACAATTGTTTTTGGTTAGTCACACTCAACTTGGGCAGCAGAAAAGCTAAATAAAGTGATGGCTAACTGGTCATGATTCTGTTTGCAGTAGATTAATTCATTTTATTATCTATATTCTTGTTGAAGAAAAATAAAATGCATATTTTGGAGAAAAGTAAGTTTTTTGAGACGTTTCCCAGGCAGACTCAACCAATGATACCAGTGATCTAAGCAATGTGTGGGACACTCCCATTCTCTGATCCCCTGAAAATAAAGCCATGGATTTTCAATTTGCCAGAATACTCTTTCCCTTTGCACTAAGACTATGAAGCTTGCAAACTTCCAAAAGAATGTAGGGCCAGCTCAGAGAGACTCATTACCTTCTCAAAACATTGGGAGGAGACATTTGCTATTTATTTTTATAATTTACTTATTCAAAATACTGCTACATGAGCTGAAACTAATCAGACGTGTTTCTGACTTGCATTTGGACCATTACATGGGATTTCCATCTGTTT
This sequence comes from Gopherus evgoodei, assembly GCF_007399415.2. Taxonomy (NCBI): domain Eukaryota; kingdom Metazoa; phylum Chordata; order Testudines; family Testudinidae; genus Gopherus; species Gopherus evgoodei. The sequence continues at coordinate 23,272,452 of NC_044328.1, read as the reverse complement.
TGTACTTAACAAAAGAAATTAAGTAATTTTCATGTTAATTGCTGGAGCACATGAGAGACATACAAAATAATGCATTTCAAAGCACATTTATACTCATCAATCTGTAAAAATCGAAGGGAGATTGAGAAGATTGGAAGCCATGCAAAGGTCTTAAAGATGCAGGTTGAGGTACATATAGTACAATATAATATGAAGAAACTATTATTCAAGCCATGGAAAAAAATTAGGGAAGGGAAAAAATAACATTCCCTGGGGCTGGGAGGATGTTGGATTGCCAGAGCCACAAATAGTTTAGAAGATAGGGAAAATTTCCCTGGATTTGCTCTGCTGTTTAGGTCCCAAAAATTTACCTTTCTGAAACCTTAATCTGAGGATTATTTAAAAGACAGTATTCTATTATTTAAAAGACAGTATGCTATTTTCCTGTTATGGCAATACCACAGCAAACAGAGCAATAGTTTGCACAGAGTATGATGGTCTTCAGCATGGATTCCTCCACAGGAGAGACACTATGGACCTCAGCCTTATCACTCTGAGCCTCCCATCTCAGAACACTGACAGCAGAAGGCCCTGTGATCACCTGAGATTTTAATGCTCTGGAGGCTCTGGAGCTGGTTTGAGGCTCTGGAGCTGGTGCTACTGCAGAAGAAATAAATAATAATGTCAAGAGAAGGGGTTGAGAAGAGCGGAGGCAGAGAGAAAAGGGTCTGAGAAGACGCAGGGAAAATTTTCTGCAGAGATAGTAAAGCAAGTACAGTGTGGCTCCAGGGCCAGAAACAATAAAAATAAACACATTTCTGAAGTGAACATAGTTCCTTGGATGGAATAGATTGCTATCAGCCTTCAGGCAAAATATTAAACCTCAGGAGAGTATTTTCTCCCTCTCAGGCTATATTTTATAGCAGTTTCTGTCCAAATTAGTCAATATTTGTATAATATGAGTTTTATTACTGAAGTCTTGGGTGATCACATACCATTGTGACAGGTGTGGCATAAGAACAGAGTACTGAATACCACCTAAACTCTTGCAAAGCGCACAGCTCTTCTTCAAAAATAAAACATTCTTCCATCTATGCTCCAAAACGTCTGTTAGTCTATAAGGTGCCACAGGATTCTTTGCTGCTTTTACAGATCCAGACTAACATGGCTACCCTCTGATACTTGATTCCATCTTTCAGCATCCGCTTTATATTCATATTCTCCTCATCAACCTAACAAATTCCAAAGCTTTGCATAATTAACTGGATACCAAAGCTTACTACGCTTGTTGTTACTTGCAGCTTGGCAATAGTGGGGGGGATGGAAGCAGATGATCTTTATAAGCAGGTGAGGAAGCCACCCTTCCCCTTTGTTGTTATGACCAATCTGATGAGGGCAAGTAGCCTCAGCAAAGACTTTAAGTAGGCCGTAAAATTCTGCCATAGCCCTGTCCTTACTTATGATTTACCAGAACCTTGTGACCTTGCATATATAATGTGTCATCTAATACCTGGTACAATTAAAGATACACAGGGATGGTTCTTGTAAATTGAGGGACATTAGAGTCGCATTTTGTGGCTATGAAGTCAAACTATATGTGTATTTTATTTTTGTAATATAAACAAAATACATATTAAATGACTGTGCATTCTAGTACATGAAGATGTCCTGTACTTTACTCCAGATATTCATAACTGTGGTTATCTAAATTGAACATTTTGGTGTGTATATCTGAATATACATTTAGCTAACTATGTGAACATGTACATCCTAAATACTCTCATGTTCAATTCAAATAATAGCAGTGTATCTCTGAATATACAACTACAGTAGAGCTTCAGAGTTATGAACACCTCAGGAATGGAGGTTGTTCATAAATCTGAAATGTTCATAACTCTGAACAAAACGTTATGGTTGTTCTTTCAAACGTTTACAACCAAACATTGACATAATAAAGCTTTGCAACTTTACTATGCAGAAGAAAAATGCTGCTTTTAACCCTCTTAATTTAAATTAAACAAGCACAAAAATAGTTTTCTGTCACACCGTGTCAAATATTTTTTTCTTAAAATTTCCCTTCATTTTTTTTAGCACTGTAGTTTAACTTTAACACAGTACTGTACTGTATTTGCCTTGTCTCTTCTGTTGCCAGATTGCATACTTTTGGTTCCAAAGGAGGTGTGTGGTTGACCGATCAATTCGTAAAACTCTGGTGTTTGTAACTCTGAGGTGATGGCTGGCTGAGGGGATTGGGTAATTGGCAATGGAGCCTTTGACTTAATGGTCTCAGGATTGTCTTTAGCCATATTGGTAAGGATCAATGTTTTTGACCAGTTGTTTGGTGCCATACATGACATGGATTTATATCTCAGCGTAGTTCCTGGTAGACATGTGGTTACATCACACAGCCCATCACCTTAGTTGGCTGCCTGGATGGCACACCCTGCAGAAAAATTAAGGACAAAAGGGATATAAAGAAATCCTACTTGCCCCAAAAGATTGTCCCTCAAGAACAAGTTTGAGGTGTATTGGTGAAACTGTTGTAGAGAAGTTTGGATGCTGGCTGACTGCAGTATCACCTTCAGTTGAGTTTCCAGGGCTATCAATATGGCTAACTTCATGAGCAATAAAATAGCTCCCATAAACCACCTAAATAAAAAAAAAGAGTCATTCAGATGACAATTCACCATGTCCCAATCGTGTAGAATTTACTTTGTGACTTGTGGGAACTTTGACTAAGTGAGAACTGAGGACACTCAGATCATAGAGCCAAATTCCCTGCTCGTGTAAATTGATGCAGCTAACATTGACCTCAGTGGAGATATAACGATTTACAGCAGCAGAGAATTTGAGCCATATACTCTGCATGAAATAAACATTATGTAACCAGTCATCTAGATAATAATTGTAGGTAGAGTTAAACTTCATGCTTACACTTATCTAAGGACATCAGGTACATTATGTTAAGATAGATGGTGAGTGTTGTGGTTAGAAAAATGAGTTGGGACTGCTGTCAATCAGTCTTGGGCTCCTTACACTGTTATTTTGTGCATCTGGCAAATATTAAGCTAGTGAACTAAATTATATCCAAAGCACTTACAGGAATTTGTGCATATCTTTTATTGGAGAGAACATGAAGGAGTTTTCCCCACGGTCATATTTGTTGCTTTTGTGCAGCAGCACTGACCCAACTCCCACATAAACACTCCACAGAAAATCACAGTACACCTACGTTGTTCATTTTGTACAGGCAGTAAGTGCTTAAAGCACTTTTCATATTTCTGAAGATCAGCATGAAAGAGTAGGTTATAATCTGAAATTGACAATCACCATTGACACATATATTGTTAGACAAACATAGGAACAGATACACCAACTGAGAGAATCAGTTGATCATTCAAACTAATGGTTTTAGAATGTTTAATTTTTGCATAAAATGGATCTGATTTTTGCTGAACTTTTCTAGACAATTCTGAACTGATTTTAGGAACATGTCTTCAAAATGACAGAAAGCAAACTGGTACAAAAAGAAATTTAACAAAAAACCTTGAACAAACCCTATTATAGACTTTGAAGGAGAAATAGTTATATGTTTGACAATAGAATATTTTAATAATTTGGATCTTTTTCATTTGCAGGAGTCTCTGGCATCACAAAACACAAAAATGATTTCATCCATAGTCATTTCACAGTTGATTGATGAGACTAAATCAAAAGAAAATGGGTCTGCTTTGCCGATGCAGTCTGTGATCACTCAGCCTAATGCTTATCATATGAAGCAATCTCTGGCTAATGATAGTTCAGTCAACATTAATAGAGCATTCATGTTACTTCCCAGCAGATTAGGAATTCAGGAATCTTTCGATGACAACGTATCTAGAATGGACTCTCATAAAAAAGGATTTGCATCCATAACAGTTACTGCTAGACGCATTGTTCCACCTTTTAACAACCCAGTGCAGGTAGCTGTTACTGATTCTCTGTGTTTGAAATACTGGGGAGGTGATGTTCTAATGAACACTACTGCTACTTCAAACAAAGCAGGACGAGCTCAGCACTGCAAACCTCTGCATAATCAAGAATCTTATATAAACCGATATGCCACCAGATTAAAGGTTTCTGAATCTTATTCACAAGTATATAAAGGGCATGGAGACTGGATTTTTAACATTGAAAACAATGAAAACAGAACGTTTCCTCCAGGCAGCAATCACAGGAAAAAAGCACCAGTTTCATTCACTTCATCTGTTCACTTCAAGATTTCCCAGCACTGTCCAAATACAATCTATTACTTTGACAAGTCACTTTCTGTATGTATTGACCAACTTCAAATTAAAAGCCAAAAAATTCATAGATCAATATTGTCCTTCAATATAAATTGCAGTTCACCCAGATTAACACCAGATGGAGCAGATGGCATAGCTAATGAAGAGTCAATAGCAGAGATACTTAAAACAAAGCTCCCAGATGAAAACAAGACTCCACTCAGAACAAATTCAAATATAAATTTAAAAGAAAATAATGTAGATAAAAAACAGACAGCAGAAAAGGAATATTTGGGTACTACATGCCCTTGGAAAGGTACATCTCCCTCTAACTGTCCAGAATTTGTGAATACACCCAAAGGAACTAATAATTTAATAGTCACAAAGCAAAAAGAAGATAATTCTGATGAACAGTGTACTGGCAATGACATCAAATTGTCCATTCAAGTTCCTAAATGGAGTTATGAGGCAGGTGAGTAATTTGCATAAACTTGAGTCTGTTTCGGAGCTTCAGACTGGAACAGACCCATCATAGCATTATTATGCAAACAGGTAATAAAAATCTTTGCTTCTGCAAGAATAAATCCATAATGAGTCTGAGTGCAAATTAGACATTTTAAATTCTAGGACTGCTGTGGATATAATGTTTACCATACCAGTGATGGATGCCACCTGCCACAATATAGGATAAAGTGGTAACTATGTTTTCAGCATTAAATCCCTATCTTTAAGCATCTGTAACTTTGATATAAATATTTGTCCCAAACAACATATAAGCTTTTAGCCCAAGAGAGAATTTCAACAAAATCTTTGTTCTGAAGGATTCGCTTTTAAAATAGAGATTGTGGGAAAATAAGAAACGAATGGATTCAGACTGGTTTGTGCTACTTATGATTAAAAAAGATTGTTTCTAGATTTAATTTGGAAAGCCATAATAAAATAATAATAAGACCAGTCTTCTGGCAAGTAGAATAGATGGCAGTTTTCCACGTGTAAGGGCTACAGTTTCATCCCCAGCAATGTTTTGCAAGGCTTTAAAATATTTCTTCCAAATATCTCAAAGCATTTGACAAATATACAATTAATCCTTACAACATCTCTGTGAGTTAGATGAAAAATAGATGCTGTAGGGATTGCTTCAGTCACTGCTGAAGCGTAACCTCCAGTGGAGTGGAACACAGCAGCTGTTTTACAGTGCACAAGCAATAACTACGGATCAGTTTAAGGCAAGAAAAATATTGACCAGGCAGGGAGAGAATGCTGATAGGAAAACGTTATTCAGATGAGTTGGAATTTGGCAAAGACACCACAGCTAGCACATTTTCTCTTGTGAAAAATACCATGGGATGTAATAGTGATCGTAGGTGGGCAGAACCTTGATTACATCCCATCTGAAATACTTTGCCTTTGATCACTGTATGAACATTAATTAATTAAACCTCACAACAACTACTGAGTTTTTTCCATTTATGGATGAGGGGGAAAATGGGACACAAAGGGATTTTCTTCAGTCACACACTGACTCAGTGGCAGAGCCAGGCATAGAATCCTGTTGGACACGTTTCCTCATCCCCTGTTGTTGTGACTATCCTCGGTACCTCCCTGCCTCTGAAATGTGTGCTAGTAATCTTTATTATTATTAGTAGTAGTAGTATTTATTATTATTTATTTTATTTATTAAGGCAAAATGATTAAATAGCAGATATTCTATACAGAAAAGCTGCTGCTGTACATCCCAGGTAACTTATCAATGGGAACTTTCAGCAGGATGGATCAGTGAGGCCAAGATTTTCAAAACAGAGGACAAGGTTTGGTTCCTGAATCCATATTTAGGCACTAAATCAGTAGCTGGATTTGTAAAGATGCTAAGTTCCCAATGGCAGAGTGTTTAACACAATTTGAACATGAATAGTTATTAGACACAAGCCTCTTGCCATTGGAAGTCACAAGGGAAATGCCAAGCCACGGTAAGGAGGATAAGGGAATGGGGAGGGGCAAGAAGAACATAGGAGGAGCATCCTCACTGACTGATGCTATTGATTTAACTCTTTCACTTCTCTGCTTAGCCATGATACTTGTATATCTGTAGCATTTGCAAGCTTACTTTGAAGAACAAATGTTTTGTTGGTATTTTGAGAGGCAAATGCTATGCATGCAAGGCTCTGCTGCCCATAGTTTAGACCAGAGGTAGGCAACCTATGACGTGTGCTGAAGGCGGTATGCGAGCTGATTGTCAGTGGCACTCACACTGCTTGGGTCCTGGCCACCAGTCTGGGGGGCTCTGCATTTTAATTTAATTTTAAATGAAGCTTCTTAAACATTTAAAAAACCTTATTTACTTTACATAGAACAATAGTTTAGTTATATATTATAGATTTATAGAAAGAGCCCTTCTAAAAATGTTAAAATGTATTACTGGCACGCGAAACCTTAAATTACAGTGAATAAACGAAGACTCGGCACACCACTTCTGAAAGGTTGCCGAGCCCTGGTTTAGACACTGCATGTGATTTATGATAGAAGTGGTTACCTACAATACTTTTTGAGACTTCTCAGGGGTCAAGAGAAACAGTGGTTTCCATTAATAAAGTCAGCATTTGCCAGAAGTTATTAGAAAATGAGGTGTGAGATTATCACAATTTATCCGCCTATACTTTAAGAGGAAATAACTGCGGTAACCAAGTGGGAAGTGTTGTCTTTTTAAATGGCTTACACTGTTTAGTCACATGACAATGTAATATGCAAATGTGTATGTTTCTGTATAATAGACAACAAGATGTTTTGTCACCTTACTACAGCTTTCCTGTGTGAGATTTGTAAATACAACTGATATAATGCCTCCAAAGGGCACAATCTTTCTTGTTAGCATCCAAAAATTAATGAGCACTCCAATACTTGTCAGCCTTTAACTGTGACAAATCTTAGGAAACCTAGTAAAATTCATGAGTCATGTAAACTGCTCATTAAAATGAAAGGGAATTGGTTTGATTTTTTTCACCTGGAGAAAATGAATAGAGCTCTTTTGAGTTCATAGAATCATCACAATGAGAGATGAAGAAGATCTGTTAGGTTGACTAGTCCATTCCACTGCAAGCGCAGTATGTCTGTGCCATTTATCTAGGCTTTTGGCTAAACTAGTTTTAAATATCTCAAGTGATGAAGCCATACCTTCCTGTTTCATGATATGACACCTCTGTGTATGGAGTCAAATCTGCAGGTGCCTTTTTAGATGCCATATCACATTGCAAGTAAAACTAATCAATTATCCACTGTCATCTCTAAGTATTTTTCACCATTACTGCTTTCTCCCAAAATGTACTAGCTTGAATTTGTCCATATTGGAATCTGAGTACTACTAGATGTATCTCCTAGACCCAGGTAGGTCTAGTTGCAAGAAATGCCTTCTTCCAGCTAACACTAGTTAGAAGTCTCTGCCTAGTTCCTCCAATGAGGACTAGCAACTGTGATTCATACATTCTTCATTTCAGGCCCAGACCGTTACAAGTTTCTTTACCTAGTGCTATCAGTCAAGATCAACAAGAGACTCCATGTGGTGTAATATGGGGCAGGATGCCTCTTGAGGATGACTAGCTGCAGGAAGCGCATTGTACCAATACTCTGCTTTCCACCATATGCTTACCTTAGACCTTAGTCCATCCTGTGCTTTGCTGTACATTGGGCTATCCACATTTGCCATGCTTGCCTGTCAACTGCCCTTCTCTCCAAATCTTCCCATTTTATGTGGAGGTGCTTGATGTCATTCAGAAGTATTCATTTCCATGTTATTCTCGGTTTCCTCTCTTTCTTCTTGCGTTTTCTGGCTTCCATTCAAGGGCGATATTTGGTAAGCGTTCTTTTTCCATTCTCAGCACACGTCCCAGCCACTGATGTCTTCTTTTGTAGATTATTTTTGAGAGGGTATCTTGTCTGACTTCTTCATTCCCAATATTCTTCTCAGACATTTGTGATGAAATGCATCCAGCTTTTGCATAACTTTCTTGGTAAGTTGCCATGTCTCACTGCTATATGTTGTGATGGTGATAACAATTGCTTTGTACACATTCAGTTTTGTCTTGAGGGAGATATTTCTGAGTTGCCAGATGTTTTTAATTCTTCCAAATGCAGTGTTTGCCTTCCCGATTCACCATATTCTACTGGGTTTAAACCTGATCCTGATCTGTACAACTTTTAATGGGCTTGAACTGGGCTACCTTAATGATAGCCTTTCTGTTCTGCTCTGAGACCATAGGAGAGATAGAAATTATCTGAGCCTGGGGTGAAACTACTGAGAGCTGGTGTCAGTGTTTCTTCAGTGTTGGGTCATGGGGTAGGTAACAAGCCTACTCACGTTATGGTAGCTGAGAATAACACTTGAGTATGAGGGAAATATGTAGAAGGAAGGAACTAGAGAAGAGGAGGACGAGAGAAACAAAGAAAGAAAAGGAATGATGAAGAGGAAGAAATAGTAATACTCCCAGAATAAATAACTGAGCCCAAGAAATACAAGTGGAGATCCTTCATTTTATATTCTTATACCACTTTTATTCTACCATAAGTGGAACCTATCTATTACAGTGACTGATACTCTATACTGTAGATAAAGTGTTATTTATTTTTGCCCTTTCTGATTAAAATGGAAAGCCTTTTTAACTGCACCCACTAAAATACCAAAGTTAGAGAGTTAAAAATTTCCAAGGCCAACACTCATTTTCCTTGTCACCTCTTATAATGTTGACGGGTTTGGTTTGAAGGTGGCCATGTCAAACTGCACTTCATCCCAGGCTTCAGTGGGAGTTAGGGCTGTGCAAGGAATGCAGGATCAAACCGTTTGACGAGCACCCTATGTCACCATTTAGTGCACTGCTACATTAGCTGGCTTGTCAGCTGAGTTCCCAGCGACTTAAAAAGTTTGAACATATATCAGTTTACAGCACTAAATAGTTAGCCAGTAGCTTTCTGGGAATGCGAGAAGGGGAGTAGGTGGATAATATCCTCACCAGGAAAAAGAAAGAGAAAGTCAATGAGTGAATTTTTATTTTGGCTTCTAATTGCTGGCATTTTAAAACAAATTCAGTTTTCATGTGACCTTATTGGGGATATTAGTCAAGCAATAGTTAACAATCCTTAGCACTTTTCATATTTAAATCATTCTAAAAACATAATCTAATTAAGGGGATCTAAAATTTGTATATTCATGTGGGGTTCATGTTAATAAAATGTCTGGTGAGCCTCTTCCAATTTGTGATCACATATCACAGTCACCTATTCAACTACAGCAATTGCTTACATGGGGGAAAAAATTAGAAAATTATTTGATGTCTGTTTAGCAGCCTTTTAATGCAATTTGGCAGCTGTTAACCAGCAGGAGAGCCAATATCACATCACCAGACAAGTCTCCATGGACCACCAAGGGTGCATGGACCACAGTTTGGATTGGGCAAGTGAATTATGCATCAGGAACATCCGTCTTGTGGAATGGGAAGGTATCTTCCTTTTCCAAAGGCAGGTGACCTGATCCTCCACTGTTTCTTGCCTGGTGTATTAAAATTTACACCAGTGCCAAGTGCGTGAAATGGGATAAATCATTAACATTCTGAACTGGTAGTGTGTTACACTCACTTTGCAATGGCACAGGTGGCTATGGAAGATGCAGGGCAACAGAGAGGATCTAGCCCAGTATTCATATAACTTCATCTCATTCATTGTTTTACATTTAAATTTTATTTTCAGGCTTCTGACAGTAAGCTGTTCATGTTGCAAATAGAGTTTGACTTGGATTTCAACAACTGAGTTTAATAGTGGGTGGCATCTAAAAAACTGTCAGCTAGCAATAGGTCTCTTTGCCTTTGATGCAAATGTGAAATGACTGGTCTCAAGTTATTGAAATTTTTTGTGTGTATCATACCATGAATGTATTTTTTCTGTAGCATATTTTGGGGTGAAAATCTGGAATACGGATAGATAGATAGATAGATGTTAATTCTCCCTAGTAAACCAAAGCTTATTATCAGCTAGTGCACAAAGTCATGTTTCATGGTTGTGACATTTGAAAGCCTTGTTTTAGAGCTGTGGTTTCACCTCAGTTGACTTTGTATTTTAATTAATGGCACTGTAGAATTTAAATAAATGAAAATAAATGGTGTCTATAGGGGCTTAGTCACTCCTGAAGCTCCAGCTCCTGTATCCATCAAAGAGCTGTACTGTAAGTGCCTCAAATCCATGTGTTACATGTAAAAACAAGCTAGAACATCAGAGGTGGGATTTCTGAAGCTTCCTAAAGGCCTTTGGGTACCTAATTCTTATTAATTTTAATGAGAATTGGACATCTAAATCTCTTAGGCAGCTTTCAAAGTCTCAGCCTGAATGTGCATTTAATACAAAATAGTCTTCTTATTAAAATCTGTAGAATCCATCCCCATACATAAACTACAACACAGACTACGCCTAACTGAAACTACATACACATCTCAAGTTCCTGGTGATATCACAAACAACTTCAGCTTCATTCTCATGGTGATCATGTTGACATCAGGACCGTCTGAGGTCATAATCTGTGCCCTCAGCAACTAAATGTTTGCCAGTCTGAGTCTGGTCAGAACTTTTAATGAAATATTGCCTTAACCTCCTGGTGATATCACAAACAACTTCAGCTTCATTCTCATGGTGATCATGTTGACATCAGGACCGTCTGAGGTCATAATCTGTGCCCTCAGCAACTAAATGTTTGCCAGTCTGAGTCTGGTCAGAACTTTTAATGAAATATTGCCTTAACCTGTTTAGGTTAACTTTCATTGCAAGCTGTGTGGTATCATGTAGCTTACCTGATGTCTCATAAATACAAGGTAAGTTTAAAAATAAAAAAATAATTTATCTTATTTCAACTCAAGACAGGAATATAAAGATCTTTTAAAGTCTTAATTTCATATCTTAGCTTGCAAGAAGAATAACATGGGATCTTGCAGGTTGTGTGTGTGTGTAATTCTGATGCTTCCTGCGTTTACACGTGGTTATGAGGCATCTCATTACCATGTGCCCTTAACATGAGGGACAGAGGGTGCCTTATCTGTGCCTGCCAAGTGTCAGCTCCCTGCAACACCTGCCACAAGCAACACAAGCATTCCCCTGTCAGCCCATGTGAGCTTTTTTGCCCCTCCTGCAGGCTAGCAACAGGCGCTCCAATCCTCAAGTCCTCTGAGTGTCCATGTCATATCTAGTATCCAATATCTCTCCTCTTATCCACTAGACACTCACAGAATTTCCAGGCCTGGTATTCCCAAAGGAATAGTAGTCAAATGTGGTACACAGCTTACTAGTCACTCCTTGGTACACAGCTCCACTTAACACACAGCACTTATACTTGCTTTCACTATAAACCAATCCAGGTTTAACAAAGCATAGGGATTTGTATGATAACTCTTTGTTTCCAGTGTTTCTATTTGTTATGTAGAAAATAAAAGCATAACATACATTGTAGAATCTACACTCAACTAAAAAGATACACTCTTATCTGGTAAAATACTACATACCCCAAAGTCCTCCTCACAGCATTTGTCCACCAGGATTGCTGAGACCCTTCTTTCATGAGGTCAAGACTGCTGGCAGATTGCCTCACCCAGGTGAAGGATACCAGAGTGTCTGCACCTCCAGATATACCAGACTAGTCCTTTAGTGTTCACCTCTAAAATAGGGTTTCCCCGTTCCCACCTTTCCCCACACCGTCTGCTGTTTCCTGGTAATTTCCTTCTGAAGTCGTTCTGGAGCTCTTAATTAGCATTTGACTCAGTATCTGAATAGACTTCTATGGTAAAACACACAATGGTCAGCCAGGGAGATAAGTGTCTCCCATCTCCTGTCTGGAGAAGTCTGTTTCAAGGTGCTACTTCTGAGTGACCTACCTTTGACGATGAGGCCTTAAGAACATATTTTCCAGTATGTATATCTCACTGCATATTGTCTGCACACATATTTCACAAAGACTATGATGATCAGTGTGACACAGGCTTTCAGTAGAAACCCTACATGACCCTCTTTGGTGAACTAGAATGTAAATACCACACCCCAGGGTTTCCTGTAACCTGTATGCCCCTTGTGGCCTCTGCCAGTTGTCATCCTTGGCTCACAGTATTATATAAATTTTACATGTCCTATTTGGTTGTGCAGACTGAATCTTTAAAAGGAGCAAAGCAAAATAAATTAAACTGTTTTAAAAGTTCCTTTTAACCTTTGAATTAGATAAAAGTGTTTTTAAAACTAATGCAGATTATTGACACTGATATATCAATCTTGGTCCTGTAGGGTGACCTCGTGAGCCTCTGATGGGCATATCTATAATTTAAACTGGGTTAATTTGAGCAGAACAGTTCATCTATTAAGCCAGTACACATCAGTTCTTCTTCTGGTGTTATATCTAAAACCAATGACCAGCATAACATAATGAAGCATAGCAGAAGCAGACAGAAACTGAGGTCTGGGAAAGGAATACAGAGAGTAAATTGTGATATGAAATGTAAATTCGATAAGATAGGGATACAGGAAATTTAATTCAGATGGTAGAAGCTGCAGAGAAGGCTCTCACACCAAGAGTGGTGAGTAGGGTTGCCAATTTTGGATGGATGTATACCTGGAGGTTTCATCACATAACATAATCTTTAATTAAAGATTAATATTTAATTCCTGGAGACTCCAGGACAATCCTGGAGGGACCCTAATCATGAGGATAAGTGAAGCCAGAGAAAGATCCAGTGCTAGATAAGTGAGGAGAGCAGATAGGGAAATGGAGATGGGCAAGTTCTGTTGTGATGAAGGCTGGAGCTAATTCAGGAAAGACATTTGAAACAGGAGAAGCAATTTTGAATAGGATTATGGAATGACTAGGGAGCCATTGGCGATGTTTGAAGATGGAAGTGCTATGGTTGCCCTTATTAATATGGGCAAAAAGGTAGACATCAGAATTCTGTACATGCTGGAGTCTAGGGAGTTGAGACTGGTGAAGAGCACAGAGAAGAACCAGCAATGATGGAAATGGGATGTGGTGAAGGCATTCTGCAGATGAAGTCTCAGTAGAGTTAAGTCAAGTGAGGTGGCACATGCATAAGCAACTTTGCAGAATTGGGGATAAGCACACATAAGGGTTGGGAGAGGAAAGTTCAGGATCAAGGATGATACCCATGTTACACATGGAGGTGGTAAATGGAAGGTGTGACTCAATGAAGGGGACAGAGGAGTAAGATGGTGTCATAGACCTAAGAGGAGTGCTTCTGACTGGCAATCATTTAGCTGAAGGACAGTTGAGATGAAAGCACAAGTTTACTTGATCAAGGCAGCCTAAGAAAATGGATGAATAAAGCTAAGAAAGTAGCTGATCTTGTGGAATGCTAAATGTCTCCCAACACATTGTAAACTTGCTTTCATTCTTGAGCTAAAGAGTTCCTTCAACTAATGCTGGAGCAAAAAGAGCCCTATCATCTAGTGTTTGAGCTTAAAGAGTTCCATCAGCTCTTGCGTGGACAACATAGATATCCAATCACAAGTCTTCTTAGTTAAAGGGGAAGAGAACTGGTTTTCAATTATTTTATTTCAAGATGCCATAGTTAAGTATGTGTCTGTTATTTGTTTAAAAATTATTTAATATTTGTACTTGGCTATAAAATAATGATTAAAATGTTATTTAAAACTTCACTGTATAACTGAAAAAAATCCTGTCATTTGCCTGAACTCCCATGTACCTGATCTGATAGACCATTAAAGGACAAATGCCTGTGACATCCCAGAATGCAGCATTCTGGGATGTTATGTGCACTCAACTACCACATTCAGATATCATGGTGGTGAGTGTGGTAAAAATGCTGAGCTAGATTCCAGAGAAGCTGACATATCTTTGGGTACCTGAAATGCAAAAAGTCAGTTTAAAAATAGTTATACATTGAACTCTTCTGGATATTTGGGACATTCCGCCCATAAAGATAAAAATTTCTTCATTTTTATTGAAATATGTATAGGTCACCTTTAAATTAAAGGGAGCTCATGGTTATCAGACTAACTTAATTTGTTACTAAGGCATAGGAGTGGAAAGTAATAGTAGTAGTGTACTTATTTTCAGTTACTGAATACATTGGTAAGGTTACAATGGAAAAAAAGTGAGTTTCTGAAGTTTTTTTTTTTATCATCTGCCCTTGAGGAAGTCACCACATAGAGGCCTAGAATTTAAGATTAGAAGAAAAATGATTTGGTGTTTAAAATATTACATGAGAACCATTAATTACGATATGGAATTTATTGTTCAGCACTTGAGTAGCTGCAGCTGGTGCCAATTTGTTCTCAAGTTTTAGTATGAGTGTAGAGGTAGTGGCGGTGAAGACAGAGCAGAATGTGAAGTATGATGCAGAAGATTTCACTTTAGTGTACACTTGCTAAACATGAGGGGCCAGATCCCCAGATGGTGTAAATCAGCATATATCTGTTGACTTCAGTGCAGCTATGCTGCTTTACCCCAGCTGAGGATCTGGCCCCAAATGTTCATACTAGGGCTTTATGGAAGTAGTAGCTGGTGCTGACTTGTTTAGAGCTGAGGATCACATGCCCAAAAGCATATTAAAAGGAGTACTTTGATGTTTTACTTCAGCTGGCATACATTTAAAAAGAGGGAGCTTGTCAGTTTTCTCTAGCTCTAAATCTTTTGTTTTGTTGTGCATATTTCAGATTAGATGGTTTTTAGTTTAGTTTAGGTTTAGGAAAATGTCCCAATCCTGTAATCTACTGAGTAACATTTGTAAGTACTAAGCACCCTCAATTTCCATTGACTCCAGGAGTCACTCAGAACTTGCAAGATGGAGGCTTAGCTGTATAACTTGTAGTCAGCAATGTCAAGAAATCCCTTATTCTTAGTTCCCTCTTCTCTCCCCTTATGCTTTTCAATATAGAATGTCCCCTAATCTCAGGGCAATCTTTCTACTTGCCTTAAATAGCCAGAGCATTAAACCCTATAGTTTTGCTCTTTCATTTAAATTATGATTGCCAATTTCCCTGTCATCCCAAAATCTGGTGGAGTGAAGTGAGAGGATGAGGCTCATCATGTCTAAAAGAAAAACAAGGGAAAAGCCCAAGTTGTTTTTATTTTTTTTAAACAGAACTTGCATGCATTTAATTTGGTTAATTTGTTTTTTAGAGAAAATGCGGGAATCAAAAACCATCTTGTCTTACCCCACCCACACTCATGTTGCTATATAGCTCCCATTAGCGATCATGGGAGATAAACAGGGGCAGCTCTAGATATTTTGCTGCCCCAAGCATGGCAGGCAGGCTGCCTTCAGCGGCTTGCCTGTGGGAGGTCCCCGGTCCCATGGATTCGGCGGCATGCCTGCAGGAGGTCTGCCGAAGCCGTGGGACCAGCGGACCCTCCACAGGCATGCCGCCGAAGGCAACCTGCCTGCCGTCCCTCGCGGCGGCCGGCAGAGCGCCCCCCGCGGCTTGCCGCCCCAGGCACGTGCTTGGCGTGCTGGTGCCTGGAGCCGCCCCTGGAGATAAACATATACATGAAGGGGAGACTATACCCCCAACTGCATAAACCAAAGCAGCCCCTAGACCTGCTTTCAATTACATGACTGGTACTTCACCAGCAGGTCATTAGTTGCCTTTGTGACGTTGGCTGAAATCACAACCATAATATTGTGACATGGAACTAATTGTTCTTGAACAATTTCTCCACTGTATAAGACTATAAAGAGCCCTTCACATTAACTATGGAATCCCTCTCATCCCACTCATTTTAGGGCCTGATCCTGCAGTAACTTATAAATTGGGAAGCACCTTGTACAATCAAGCTTTTATCCTGCAACAAACATTAGACCCAGTCCTACACTCACTGGAGTGAATGACAAAGCTCTCATTGACATGCATGATGCAGGCTCCATTATTTTATCTTGATGATGAAAGGAAAATCACATTAATTTGTGTCTGGAATTCCTTTCTGCCCCATTTATACTATTTTAGGCATTAATCCAGTACAAAATCATATTCCAAGTTCCCAGAATTTTCCACTGAACCTCTTTTAATTTTCCATAAATGAAATTGATATTGTTAATTGATCTTTTATTCAAAAGGAGAATAGCTTGTCTGGTAGGGACAAAAGTTAAAATATAGACTCTTCTCATTTTAGCAGGTGAAAAATCTAGGGCCTGATTGTTTCCCGTTTTCCTACTTTTTCAGTCATTTGCACTTGTTCACAGTGAGTGAAAAATACCATGGTTCTGATCTGCCTACACTTTGTACAGATGTAAAATACTATGCAAAGCTGTGGATGCTGCTAAGGTAACCTCAGGGATTCATTGACACTTGCAGGACAAATAGTGGAGGACAAGATAGCATTTTTAGATAATTCGATGAATGTTTTGAAGTGGGCTATGTGGAGTCGCTAACTGTATTGCTTTTTTTGATGGAGTCAGTGCAGGGGTGGCTCCAGGCACCAGCGTAGCAAGCGCATGCCTGGGGTGGCAAGCTGCCAGGGGTGGTCTGCCGGTCGCTGTGAGGGCGGCAGGTAGGCAGCTTTCTGTGGTGTGCCTGCAGGAGGTCTGCCGGTCCCACGGCTTCAGCAGCAATTCGGCGGTGGGGAAGCCGATGGCATGGCACCGGTGGACCTCCTGCAGGCATGCCGCCGAATCCGTGTGACCAGCAGACTGGACCACCCGCAGGCATGCTGCTGAAAGCTACCTGCCTGCCATGCTTGGGGCAGCAAAAAACATAGAACTGCCCCTGAGTCAGTGGACCCAATTCTCCTCTCACTTACACTAGTGTAAATCAATAGTAACTTCACTGAAGTCAATGGAGCTGTTACATGGGGTTCTCTCAACTCAAAGCTCTTGGTAACTTTACTCTTTGTGAGGTAGTGTCAGGAAATAAATCACTAGGGACACAGCCTGTCCATCTGGTTAAAGATTGGCACAAACCCAAAGTGTTTTTATCCAAAATTATTATTTTATTAGATCTCCAGCACACACAGATATGCAAAAGTGTTAGAGTGCCCCCCAGCAATAGTTACCTACGGTCTGGAAGGGTCTTGAGTGGTCAAACGATGAGGTTCAAATGGCCAGCTATCCGTCTGTTGCTGGGGCTTCCAAGAGATGTCCAGAAGGTCAAATCCAAATTCCTCAGACCTATCTACCCCTTTTATGTTAGTAACTGCTACAATTACATCAAAAGAGAGCCTAACTAGGAAGGCAGCAGCAGGGTCATGCTCACTTCTCATGATCACGCAAACCACTCCCCTCTAGCTTGCCTAGTTATGCTAAGGCTGCTACAGAGGCCTACTAACTTACATGTGTTTGGCAATAAGCATCACAATCGATATTCCAGTACGGGCCTAGACATTTTGCTAGGCTGTCAAAGTCTCCCTAACAGAGCCACACTATTTTAAATGAGATGAGAATCTGGCTCAGTCTGGCTATGGCAAATTACCAGAAATAGTTGAGTGAATAACAAGGTACCCTTAGCATGCTTTGATCAGAATACCATGTGGCCAGTGTATGTCACTTTAAAATCCCAAGAGCCATTTCATTGTATTGAGTCACACTGAATTTTTTTTATAAAAATTAGCACAAAAAAAATCTTCTCAGCCACTATGATATAGTGTAACATCTTGTAGTGTGACATTATGATGTGAATATGAATGTCTAATCTAGAGAGCATATTAAAATGTTCTGGAAAAGCCTCACAAATGCATCAGCCAATTTTCATAACTTTCTTAATAATAACCATTTTCATAATTTTTCTTAAAAATATCAACAGAGACCCACTCAGCCTAAGGACCAGTTACCTGGAAATGTTTGGTTTGTAAAAGATATTGCTTTGCTACAGCATGACCAAAAAGACACCACAAGAAAGGCAACAAAAATGGTTCGAGGTATGGTTCTAGGATTAATTGTGATGGAAAGAAGAATAATTAACAGGGGCTTGATTGAGGTATTCCGAATTATGAAAGCGTTAATGAAAACTGACCAATTCCTGCTTTTATCCTGCCCCAACTTACAAGAAAAAGGGGGAGGACTCAAAATTATAACCACAGTAAATATAGACTAAATAAAAGAAAACTCTGCTTTATGCAGTGTAGAATTAATCTGCAGAACTCATGGATGCAAGAGGTTGAATCAAATAATATTGGTAGATTACTTCATGACCACTAAAATATTCTGTAGCAGTTCAACATAAGATACCTTATGGTCATAGCTAAAGATCTCCTGCAGGTGCAGATGTTAGGCAGAATTATTTTCCTTCATTCTGATGCAGTTGTTACATTTTGTGCTCTTATTCCATCAAATCTCTCTATTGAAGCAGCATTGGGCTAAATCACCGTATCATGTCCTCCTTAAACTGCAGTGCTTTTATATAGTATCTGTATAATTACACTAGTGTTGAGTGTGATTCCTTTATCACAAAATAGTGCTGAGAGGCTTAATTAATTGATTAAGTGCTTTTGAGATCTTAAATTGGAAGGCACTATGGAGTGCTTATTACTATGTGAAGCATTGTTAGCCAGTTGATTAGATACATTATGGGATTTTTTTCACCTTCCTATGAAACATCAGGTATTGGTTAAAGCCCAAACCTGCAATGAGCTGTATGTAGGTGAAGCCTTCTATCTCTGCTGTGCACTGAAATCAATGGGCCTCCATTCACTCAGCTCACGTTTCAGGGCTGGACCCTCAAGGGACAATGCCTACGTAAACCTCCGGACTGCTGTTTCACAAGTAAAGCTTTTCACAATCAAATGTTAGTTTTCACTAAAACAAACCATTTTTGTCCTAAAACTGAAAATATGTGATTCATAGAGCACCACTGACATTTTTCCATTTTAACTACCAAAAAAGCAATGCAATAGATTCAGCTCCTAGAGCATTTTTTGAAAAAAACATTTATTTTCAAAGTAAGAAGGATCTTATACAAAGTATGAATATAGACCCTTTTTCTTCTTTTCTCTGCCCCACCCCCACAAAGCAGTATGATTATTTATAAGCTAATGGTTCAGGCAGATGTGCCACAAACTTCACGCAGAGTTCTCCTAGTGCCCTTTTTATTATTGTTGCTATTATTGATATTATAGTAGCGTCTAGAGGGCCCAACCAAGACCTGGGTCCCATTGTATGTCCATGTAGTAAGAGGCAGTCCCTTGCCTGAAGAGTTAAACTCTAATTAAACAAGACAGATAAATGTGAGAGAGGAAACAAAGACACACAGGGCTGAAGTGACTTGGCCAAGGTGTCACAGCAGGTCAGAAAGCTGGGAATAGCACAGAGGTTGCCTGACTCTCTGTCCAGTGCTCTGCCCACTGGACCTTGATGCCTCTCAAGTGTTCCCCTTTATTTCTGACCTAAAATGCTCTTATTAAGCTTGTTTTAGGCCTTGAGCAAAACTGGCCAGTTGGGATGAATTTTGCGGTGGTTTGTGATGTGTATAAATGAAGAATGAGATAGATGGGGTCACGAAATACATCTTTGCTTGAAAGTCAAACGAGGCTTTGTTGAATCTGTAGTAGGTTTCCAGAGGTGAAAATTCTAAATTGCACATCCTGCCACCCCACAACCCATTCATTCATTTATATTGAAAAATTAACTTTGAAAGGCAGCTAATGAGATATTTTTGGCTTGAGTGCCAGGCAGTGGGACTCAAATGTCATGCTAGGCTCTGCTAAACAATTTGGGCTTGATTTCTTCTTGACTGGGTTAAAAAAAGAGATGATATTGTTCCAAGTGCCACCCTCAGTAGATTGTACAAATCTTCACAATGTGTTTGCCACTATTCTTTTACATGCTTTGAACAACAATGAAATAGTTAACAATATTGACATTTATAGTAACATAACTGGGCATCTGAATTAATACCCCATTAAGAACACTGGTGCAGTTCCCACCTTTCAGAGCTATTGTTTCAAGCTGTTTGTGTACTGCAATAGTTATGCTAGGTTCACGTTTTGAAGGTTTGTTTGCAATCATAAGAGCTTGAGACTTATGTTTTTGCTTTAAATGAAAGCTTCAATTCTGGAGCAGAAGTTGTCAGCTTGGGGGGAAGAGGTTATACAGCATATATAAGCATATGGCCCCAGTTTGAGCTCTGTACAAAATGTAAACCATCCAGAATGTTTTGAGATTTTTAAAACACTGTGTTATTATATTCAGTGACTGCGCTTAAAAGATTCCTTTCCAGCTTGAAAGACTGTGTGGGTTTGAGAAAGAGACGGTGTCTACACTACAGACTTCTGCCAGCATAGCTATGTCGGTCAGGGAAGAAAAGTGTGGGTGCCGGTACAGAACCTTGTTTTACTCAAGTCTGGATGACAAAAGGCTCAGAGGTAGAGCCACTGCACAGGATGGAGGCAGTCATCTGGTTGTGGAGGAGTCTTACAATGGTGATAAATTTGCTTGGGCAGCCAAACTATAACATGATTTTCCACAGAGCCTCATGGTGGTGCCTTGTGATGGTCTGAAGCTACACTGGGACTCTGGAAATACTTCCTTTGCAAAAGGGAGCTGGCGATTCAGTAAGATTCTAGCAAGAATCTTCCCAGCAATGGAGAAAGAGGATTAACGACGCCGAAGGGAGAAGCTTTCCCATTAGTGTAGTAGCGTCTTCACTGAAGTGCTACAGCAGCCCAGCTGCAGCGTTTTCTGGGTAGATCTGCCCTAGGAGAGATTTGCCTTTATAGTATACCAGTACTCCTATACTAGTAAAGAGCTTATAGTGTAGATGCAGCCCAAGATTCCCTCTACTTAAAATGGGGCAAACTATTGGAACCAGTAATATTTCTCAAAACATGAGTTTTTAATTGCTACTTCTGTGATTCTATCAGAGCTTGAGTTGCTGAGCACCATCAGTTCCCACGACCATGCAGGAAGTGTTTAGCACCTAGCTGGATTGGGCCATTATATAAAATGGCCGGTGGCCTAGAAAGAAAATCAGTGGTGTGATCGTCTGACTTCAGTGATGACACATAGGGAAACAACCTATGCATCTCTTTCTCTGATCTTATCCTATCAAGTTTATTTGCTGATCATTGATAATTCATGGTTCCATACAGCTGTTAAAATGATCTTTGATCAATTTCAGAGAGTTATTTTGTCATGAGTTGTAAAAATCCCTGATGAAATAATAGGAAGCAGCCTAAAAGCCTCGTTATAATGCAGTAAAGTAAGGAGGAATATTTAGAGACAATGGCAAAAGAAGTATATTTTTGCATAGACTGGACAATATTTTGGGATGATACAGTTTAATATATTCTAGTGCAGGACAAAGTCACTTTCTTTTAGTTACAAGCAAATACTCAGCAAATAAAATTAAAAATAAAAAAGCACACGACAGTGAAAAATATGTGCATTTTACTGTCATCAAGAAACTAGTCACATTTGAAAACCTACCATCAATTTGACAGAACAGTTCTAACCTTTTCCCTCTTTTTGTTACAAGGCTGGGTTTTGGAGTGGTACTTTCATCAAGTGCTTATTTGAAAAATGATCTGCTGTACTCTGCTTTTTGCATCAGGAGGCAGAAATAACTTTTTTTGCAGTTTAATTAATTGCTCTTGCTTTTTCTTTTTTAGTTCAACTATTTACAACTAGGATAAATATTTTTAGCAAATTTTATTAATGGCAGTCATTCTGCTTTCTCTTTCTGGGGGCTTTGTTCTCATGTGTTTCCCAAAGCATTACACTTTAATGTCTTTGTTCATTGGTTTTAAAGTCTTTCTTCAGCTGGGATAATAGAAAAAACATCTCTGTCTGCTCAGCCAGTGGCAATTCTAGCTGTTCTCAGAGGGGTATATATATCTCCAGTTTGTTGCTTGGGGAGTTAGATATACAACTCCAGATAGACTTAATGAGAATTACATGCTTAATTCTCCACACAGTACATGGAAAATATACCCAGAATGTGAAGAGTGAGACTCTGTGATCTCAGCTTTAAGCATCTTTGCCTTTTCCTTTTTTTAATGCATTATTTCATCTGCATACATTAGCTAAAATAATTGACAGCTGGTTTGCATTTTTTTTCATCTGAGTCTGTGTCTGCTTTTTTTCTAGGGAAGGGCTGGGTTTGGCTGCATCTTTTGAACTGAAAGACTAGCTAATTCATAAGGTGGGGAGAGGGATTTGCCAGACAGGCTCTGTTCTTAACCTGATTGCTTTATGTCTTAGCCAAGAACAAGGTGCATTAAGGTCCATTGTCCTTAATTACAAAAATGCCGACTGTGAGTTATCATATTTAGATATTTACATTTATACAAGTACTGAGAAAAAAACTGGGTGTGAGGGGATATGGATTTACAGGGGGGTTCTGGGTGCAATGGTAATGGGACTCTGCAGGGGGGTCCAGGTGAAGGTGGTTGGGGCTCAGTGGGGGGGTCTGGGTATGAGGGAGATAGAGCTCGGCAGGGGGTGTCTGTGTGTGGGGCTCAATAGGGGGTCCAGATGCTGGGGGAGTGAGGTTCAGTGGGGCAAGGATTCAGATGCAGCTGGCTAGGGCTCATTGGGGTGGGGATCTGGGTGCAGGTGGCTCACTGGGGTGGTCCAGGTGCAGGGGAGTGGGGCTCACTGGGGGGTTCTGAGTTGGGGGGAGGGGTGAGGCTTGGCGGAAGGGTCTGGATATGAGGGGGTCTGGATGCATGGAGGTTGGGCAAATGGGGATGCAGCTCCCTGTACAGGGATCGCTTCCCCTGCAGTTGAGGAGCGATGGGTTTAGGAAGTGCAGGGAGGGGGAGTTTACAGAGCTTCCTGCAGCTGGGGGAGAAATCTGTTGGTGGGTCTGACCCAGATGCTGTGCAGGGGAAGAGGAAGTCCCATCCTCCCCAGCCCAGCCAGGACTAGCAGCTGAGCCCAGCGCAGGGTAGGAGCCACCAGCTGGGTCTTCCCCTGTCCCGCCTCCTGCTTCACAGTGATTTACCTCTTTGCTGGCTGCCCTGGGCACCTGAAACATACTGCTGAGGAGGGTCACATGACTGCTCTTGTGGCCTTCCTTTGCTTCCCCTTCAGAAAGTCATTTTTCTGTGGGGAAGCAAAGAAATCTGGGACGGGGGAGAAGAGGCATAAATTCTGTGCATGCTCAGTGGCGCAGAATTCCCTTAGGAGTACTTTGTGTAGAGACTCCCTCTGCCGCTTTATGCTGCCTGCAGCTTCCCCATTACTGTCCTTTCCACCTCTGCTCCTGCACTTCCTTTCCCTCCATCCATCATTCCGAGTCTGTTCAAGGTGGTCTTTTCTGTTTCTTCCCAGAGGTGATCTGTGCTGCCCTTCACCACTCAGCGTCCCCACCAGTCTGTCTCTGTATCCAAAAATTTTGCTGGTGGGGGACAGGATTACTGCCTGCAAATATTTGAAGGATGTAAACACTAAGACGGAAGATAAGTTTTTCAGGAAGGATGGTCTAGATGGTTAGGGGCTTACTCTGGAATTTGGGATATGTGGGTTCAGTTCCCTGCTCTACCTCAGACTTTGTGCAAATCACTTGATCTCTCTGTGCCTCAGTTCCCAATCTTAAAAAAAAATAAAAAAACAGGGATAATAGTTCTTGTCTACCTCACAGAGGTGTTGTGAGGATAAATACATTAAAGACTGAGTTGCTCAGATATTAAGATAGATGGGGAGAAGGGAGAGACATATTTAGGAATAATGGGATGAAATGAAAAGGACAATACAAGTTGAATATCAGAATAATCTTTTTATTTTTTAAATGAGGTATATTTGGCTGCGGAGTCTCCCAAGGGAAATGATAGAAGTTGTGTTGCTTGGGACAAATAACTAGACTGAACCAAAACACTAGGAACAATTCTGTGTTGCAAGGGAATGGACTAGATGACCTACAAGATCTTTTCTGTCCTATTACTTCTTTGATTCTCCTGCAGAAATAAGATGACATGTAAGAAAATATGGACAAATCAGGTCATTATATAAATGTACAGCAGGTCTACTTCCACGTGGAAAAATAGATTTCTTATTTAATCACTTGTGCACAGATTAAACATGGGCAAAGTGATTTGGAAACATAAGACTACCACCTCACCCCAAACCTTCACTTATCCATAATCTATTACAGATGGGGCAGAGCCCAACATGTCCCTGATCAGTCATCACTTACCTCATGGCAGATTTTATTCAGGGATGGAGTATAGGGGGAAAATTAATTCTCTGTCATTTGTGTCTCCTCTTTAGGGAACAACTAGATAACCTATATACTCCTCTGGCTTCTGGTGTCTTCAGTGGGAACTGACCAGGCAGCCCATCCCTTGGCGTAGTGCTATATGATACAGCTAGTCTTACATCCCCCATCACAAGAAAACAGGGAAAGGTCTACTTAGAGAGAGTTGGGATTTATTGGAAAAGGGTAGTACTGGAGCTGGAAAGACAGTAGGTCACATGGCCAGTATTTCTAAATGTGATTTCCACAACACATCAGTAGCTTGTTAAATGTACTTCTATATGTTGCAGACAGAAGACAATAAAATTCCTGTCTCTGACTTTTGGCCTGAGTCAGGTTTTTCTCTCCCATTCCTGCCCCCACATTACCTAAGTCTCCAGTCTGCCTTCCCTCTCAGATTTGTTCTCCAAATATTAGATGAATCCAGGTCATTTTCATCCCCCTCAAATCCTCAGGTCCCGGTCCAGCTTCCTGTTCCAGATCACCAGCAGGCAATATATGCACATCACTAATAATATAAGCCCAGAACCATGATGATGGGTGCACAGCTGTAAAATTGCACACCTCACAGGAATATAGGGACCAGTTCATGAGGACTTAAAATAACTCTCACCTAACTGATCCCCTCTCTCTCTCTCTCTCTCTCTCTTTCTCTGACCTTGATGCCCTTTTTCCATGCTGCTCCTAATGCTTGGAATTCCTCTCTCTCCTCATTCAAATTCCTCCTCCTCAGAGCACTCTTCTCATGTGAGATTTAAGCTGTTGTTCTGTAAAGTGTATGTTTCTATACACATATGTTGTTTGTCTGCTTAGACTGTAAAACCCTTATGTCAGGGACCATTTATGACCCTGACATTTTGGGTAAGACAGAGCACATTGTCCTAGTAAAAAAATAATAATGCTGGACTGACTCATGGTTCTCCTGCTGCTGCAACAGGGTTCTGCTACTGCAATGGCTGGGCTTCTGGCAGCAGCAGTTTTAGGTTGGAGAGAATCAAAAGGGAAAATGCACTGTGTGCAAGTTACGCTGTCTGCTGCTGGTGCCTGCTGCAGCTTTGTGTGTTGATGGGACATGGCAATATTCCTTTAATTCTGGGACTTTCAAGATAATAGTCCAGCTATATAAGGCAGTACGGAAGCAATTAAAGTTCTGGTCCTCAACCCCTAACTGCTTAGGCTATGCCAGTCGTCATGGATCTCATCACCACCTCCATTGCTGCTGTGGTTCTTACTATGACTATGCATTCAACCATCTCTCTTGACCAATTCTGCTCAGCCCAAAAATGCATTAGCGGTGAGAGAAAGCAGAAGAAAGTCAAATAGCAGCTGTGTGTCTGGAGTAGCCTTACACTGACCCTTTCCAAAATATCTCAGTAGAACATGTGTGATTTAGATCAACAGTCTATCTGTTATGGAGAACAGCCTTTGTAATATTTTTTCTTCACTGTTTTAAGACACACAGATAACATTGCATTCCAAACAATCTGCATCCCAGTGGCAGTAATGCATTGGTATTTGTATCAGATCTGAAGTTTCTAATTTATAATTGCAGGCAGTTGTATTAGGAATAAGGAGAACATGCTGAAAAGCAATGTATGGAATAGGGAACTGAGGCAGCTAATGATCTCACACATTGCTTTATTATGGCCATGGTACATCAGCCCTGTTTCAAAGTTATATAGTGATATTAATTAATTTTATTTTATTAATTAAAGAATTATTAATTTAATGAAAACATTACATGTGAAGTAGCAAACTGCATTAAAAAGAATCTTGCAAAAATATTGTTTTCAGTAGCTGTCAGTGTGAAATGGGCTCTTTTTGCTTGGTGTGGCTTCCATTTGCTTTTACTTTATTTTTTTATAGGACTGCAAACTTTTTCTGGAAGCCAAAGGAGGCAGTACACTAAAGACAAGTACAATGCAACTGCTCCTGCTTCCTTTATGGAGCGAGCTCCCAAAAATGAATTCAGGGCTGATGTTGGTGGCTCTTTGAAAGACAGAGATCTATCCAAAGGCACTTCAAAGTCCAAAGAGATTCGAGCGCAAAGCTTTCTGAAACCAAAAATGCCTGTGTCTGGTTGTGTATGTGATATAAAGGCCTTATCAAAAACTGCACTGGAAGAAAATGATGTCCACAGGAAAAATCAGTTCCCAAAAGGTAAGCTGTAAATCTTGTCTTGGATCTTAGGAATGCAATTTCAGTGTTAAAATGAGGTCAGACTTAAAGGTATAAGTGAAATAATACAAAGCCTATCCATAGTTGTCTAGTTTTCAATACTGGCTAAGAGTTATTTGGTGACAGGTCACTTCACATAATTGATTTGTATAAACACTATACATTGCCGAGGTCTACAGAGACCAAAAAGGAAAAGAAAAAGGCAATGCCTTTATAAATAGATTACACACAAAAAAACCCCTACCTTAAAAATGTTAAGATATAGAGTCAAGCACTGAAAAGGAAATGCCAGGATTCAGGTTGCCCTTGCAATCTTGATTTGGCCTTCTTGTTTTAATTACATGATCACGTACTGTTTTTTCCCCAGGACCCTTGCCTCATTCAGCATGCAATCTCAGCATGGAAACTGCATCGAAAATTTCAGCCCATGTAGCTGAAGTCTGACAAAAGGTATAAGCAACTGAAAATAGGATTTTGTAATGGAAAGTGTTTGGCAACCTTAACTATATGCAGCACTACTTGCCCCGCCTAAATTACTGCCATCTTACATAATATATCAATGTATTTTTTGTTTTTCAAAATGTAAACACCTCCTTTTCATGTCATTACATTAAAACACATTTTTCTTAGGCTTCAGTTCCCGCACAAAGGTTTTACCACCATACACATTCATATGTCTATAACTGAAATGACCCCAAGGTGCCAAAATCACCCTGGGAGAGACACCAGACTTGAATTTGGCTCTAATATCTATTGAGTTCTAAGAAATTACTCCAGGGATGATTTGGCCCAAGGCACTATGAACAAATATATTGGTTTTGCTATGATAGTAGCAATTCAGCCTATTTTTCCTTATAATTTATGACTGAATAAAACTATAGTATATAATACCTGTTTAATTGACAGAGGACACAATTTTCAAATATCAGTACCTAAAGTTAAATCCATTTTAAACCACTGACTAAAAGTGACCTGATTTTGCAAATGTGCTGAACATTCACAAATCCCATTGAAGCAATAGGTGATTAGCATCTTTGAAAATATGACCACTTTATTTAGGGGCTTAGGGTTTCAAAATTTTCAAAATTTTGCCCAAAAGAAATCTAGCAAACAACTAATATGAAAGGAGAAATGCATCTGAATTTTTTTAAGACATCTGTGTCTAATAACTTACATAATTTAGATTTTTTTTTAAAGTACAGCATAATGTTTACAGTATGTCAGAAGGGAAAATATTTTTAGTTTACTGCAACCAATCAATTGAAGCAAACAGCAATGGGCTTTATTTCCAGACATAAAAATCCCAGAAATCATATTATTTGACATGAGAGATGCAGTTAGTGTTGCTGTTTTAGAGTTGTGCATATGGAGATTGTTCAGTAGTTAATTTATTCTGTATTATTTCTATATTTTAAATCAGATGCTTCTCAACTGTTTTGAAAAGGTGTCTTTTGCATTTTGGGCATGGGTCTTCTCTTGGGTCTACGTTATGCAGGAAATATTGATTATAAAAGAGCAATAGAGTATGGTCATAAATAAGGAAAATCTTTTTAAAAGTCTAATTACATAACCTGTTGGATTAAGTACAGTTATAATGAATTGCTGTCCTGTGCTTTACCTTTTCTTTATTAGCATTTCATATAATCACACCAAAATAGGCCTAATGAATGCCCAGGAACAATAGAAAGAAGGAAGACTAATATATTAGAAATTAAAAAGCAATACCAATTCTCATTAAAGCCTCAGTTTGGCCAGAGACAAGTAATATGTGATTAAGTTCCACAGCAGTTTATTATTTTCCATTATCAGTGCAATAATTTTAAACGGTCTCAAAGTCTGTGAGTTGCAGTGCAGTAATATTGCTTTACATAAAGTCAGTGTGTTATGGAGGTATCTTGCTTTTCAGGAAGCAAACGCCAAACAGATCTAAATATCAAAATGGTATATTTAGACTTAATTGTGAAGACTTGCTTAATGTGAAAGATACTTCTGTGTCACAGGGCAGTGACTAGCACCTATGATCAGGCCTGATCTATTCTGCTTAATGAGGCCTATTATTAACACCTTGGCATTCTTATTTCAGAAATTGCCTTCCATGTCTAATGATGTGCAGACCCAATCAAAAATTAACCATTCACCCTTAATGAACTTTTAAATCTCTCTAAGGTGATTACAAATTCAGTGGTTCAGTTGACAAAATAAAAGATTGTAAGAAGAGTGATAAACAAGAGACAGCCAGCAGGGTAACAACCTCCGCAGCTCACTCACCAGATGTTACTCATGAGAAACAAGACGCATTCACACAGCCAGAAATCTACGCTGAGCCTGAGAAAATTCCATCCAGCCTACTGACTCTAAGGGTAAAATATCAAATGTTTCTCTACTGTTAATTCTGGGACTGATTTTTCATGAATGCTGGTTCCTTCCTGGGAACTCACCAAGGGCAGAAGTTCAGAGTTAGTTTTGTGTTTGTGTTTGTCACTTATATCTGCTGTTGAATTATTCACAAGACCATCTTGTCTGACTGCAAAAGAGACGCAGTGCAACTGGTTGTATCTAGAACAAATGCCATTTTCACAGCTTCAGAAGCCAATGGAATGATGATAAGAGCTGGGAGCTCAGTGTTCAGAAAGTCACAGTTTCCATATGCTCTAGAACTGCTCCTCAGCTCTTCGTGAGCCTGGGGATAATTTACATTTAAATAGTCCTAGGACCAATCCTATTCAATTTATTCATAAATGATCTGGAGAAAGGGGTAAACAGTGAGGTGGCAAAGTTTGCAGATGATACTAAACTCCTCAAGATAGTTAAGACTAAAGCAGATTGTGAAGAACTTCAAAAAGATCTAACAAAACTAAGTGATTGGGCAACAAAATGGCAAATGAAATTTAATGTGGATAAATGTAAAGTAATGCACATTGGAAAAAATAGCCCCACCTATACATACAATATGATGGGGGCTAATTTAGCTACAACGAATCCGGAAAAATATCTTGGAATCATCGTGGACAGTTCTCTGAAGATGTCCATGCAGTGTGCAGAGGCAGTCAAAAAAGCAAACAGGATGTTAAGAATCATTAAAAAGAGAATAGAGAATAAGACTGAGAATATATTATTGCCCTTATGTAAATCCATGGTACGCTCACATCTCGAATACTGTGTACAGATGTGGTCTCCTCACCTCAAAAAAGATATACTGGCACTAGAAAAGGTTCAGAAAAGGGCAACTAAAACGATTAGGGGTTTGGAGAGGGTCCCATATGAGGAAAGATTAAAGAGGCTAGCACTCTGCAGCTTGGAAAAGAGGAGACTAAGGGGAGATATGATAGAGGTATATAAAATCATGAGTGATGTGGAGAAAGTGGATAAGGAAAAGTTATTTACTTATTCCCACAATACAAGAACTAAGGGTCACCAAATTAAATTAATAGGCAGCAGGTTTAAAACAAATAAAAGGAAGTTCTTTTTCACGCAGTGCACAGTCAACTTGTGGAACTCCGTACCTGAGGAGGTTGTGAAGGCTAGGACTATAACAGCATTTAAAAGAGAACTGGATAGAGTCAGGAAGGTGAAGTCCATAAATGGCTATTAGCCAGGATGGGTAAAGAATGGTGTTCCTAGCCTCTGTTTGTCAGAGGATGGAGATGGATGGCAGGAGAGAGATCACTTGATCATTACCTGTTAGCTTCACTCCCTCTGGGGCACCTGGCATTGGCCATTGTCAGTAGACAGATACTGGGCTAGATGGACCTTTGGTCTGACCCAGTACGGCCGTTCTTATGTTCTTACACAAATCCTAAAATGACACTACTCAAGCACAGCTCATAGCGGGAATTATTAGTATATGCTGGCTATAATGTAAATTTTTATTGGCGTTCAGGAAGATGCAGTTCTTGGGCAGAGGCAGTAGCCATGGCAGGAGGGGAAACAGGGAATGAACTCCCGCCCAGACTCCCACCAGGCCCTGAAAACAGAGGGATTTGCTGCTATCTCATCTGATGCAATGAGTTACACCAGTCCCCTTTCCCCCATGACTCACTCTCATTGGTTGAGCAGGGATGCTTAGGTCTTGGTGCTTCTGAAACACGTCACTGCAGTTTATTTTCTTGCGTATCATCTAGGAATGAGTTTTCAAGAAGATTTATATGTAAGGAAAGTTTGTGAGCTGCTAGTGACAAGCTGTTTCTGAGCTGTTGTTTTTTTGAGAAACATTGGGCAAAAAGTCAGAATCTTAAATCAGGATAATTTTGTAAAAATCTGAAACTTAAAAACAGTTTTATACATTTACTTCAAATTTGGCAGGAATATTCCCCTTTGCCTTTAGAATAAATTTGGCAATATTCAAGCCAAATCAGTTTTCCAAGCTAAAGTTAAAGGGGAACAAATTCAGGGCTGGAAGATGGTTGTTATCTTAACCGTTGAGATGCATTGACTTCTCCATGATAATCCTTTACTAAACCATACTTGATGGGTGTCTCAGTGTTGTGTGTTTTGACTTTTTCGTTTAGGAGGCTCTGGAAGTCCATAAACCTCAGTTTATTTCTCGTTCAC
This sequence comes from Gopherus evgoodei, assembly GCF_007399415.2. NCBI lineage: Eukaryota > Metazoa > Chordata > Testudines > Testudinidae > Gopherus > Gopherus evgoodei. The sequence goes on along the minus strand of NC_044328.1, from coordinate 23,241,310 downwards.
AAGAACGGTTGAAAAAACTTGAACACATGGCACAACTGAGGAAAACCCAGCAGAATGACACTCCAGAAAAGCAAGAAGGAGCTCTTCTTCCTCAAAAACTTTCCTCAACATCCATTTCTAACAAAAAGAAGCAATATACTGTTCCTCACCCTCTCAGTGGTAAGATGAATTGTGATTGTTGTATCAATATCAGGTTTGTAACTGGATATGAAATCTTGGTATGAATGCAGTATTTTCACATTAACTTTAGTAAGAATCAGACCCACTGTTGTTGTAACACAACTGTCAACATGCCAACCTCTATACTAATGCTCTAAACAGAAGCTGTGATAGGATGCAGCTGGAGAGAGAGAGAACAGTTTTAGCAACAGTGACACAGATTCTCAAAGTTATTTAGGCACCTAACTCCCATTGAAATCACCCGTGGCCTTATCAAAACTTTGGAAATTAACCAGTTATGAGGTTACATCTGTATATCATGGTGCTACTCAGATGCTACAGAGATGAGCACATGAGAGACAGACTGCTGTAGCAATACACCTTAAAACTGGCCACTTTCCTAAGAATAAACCTGGATATGCAAGAGAAGTGGAGAGGTTGTTAGCCCTAGTGAGTAACATACTGAATTGTTTTGGTGTGGTGTGCAGTAGCTATACGCATGATAGACCTTCTCATTGCTCAGATCACAGAGGTCTCCAGATAAATGACATCAAACCACATTACTTGAAACTATTACTTTTGGACTTTCTCAGCTTCATCATCTATGTTTTTCTTTATTAATACCATTCACAAAAGAAAAATGTGTGCTTAAATATCAGATTTATTTACATGGTTAGCATTCCTCTCTATATTTTATTTTTAAGTTCAGTTAAAGCTGCAGGCTTCTGAAACCACAGCTTTGTACTAAAAAACCAAAACAACGGAAGGCCTCATTAAACAAGTACACAATAAGAAGCTTGTCTTCAGCTATTCTGCTGACAAAGCATTAAAAAGCAAGAATGCAGTTTTTCTGACATGCTAAATTACCTAGTAGACCACATGCTTGAATGATCTCTTACTGTAGTATTCATGCCACTGTTTTGAAAGGGATTCTGTTTTCTTTTAAAGTTATAGTTGGACCAGTATGTTGGCAGCAGTGCTCTGCGCTGGGCCAGCAGAGACTCAGGTATGTAACCTCCAGTCCTCTGCTCCCCAGCTACTGAATACCAGACTCATTCCAGGAATGACATGCTTGATACTCAAATGGTGTGGCAGGGAGGAAATTAGATGTTTCCTCCCAATTGCTTATGAATGAGAGGCCTTGGAAGAGATGGCAAGTTCTGGTTCTCCAACAAGAGGCAAAATCCTGCACTGAGAATTAGCAGGAGGTTTAATTCAAGTTTTGACAGCGTAGTGGGGAGATGAAAATCCCAGAAAGATAGTTGCAAGGTCCTCACTTGTTCAGTCCCAGATTGGCAGAAGCCTTAGGGGGCTTTGACTTTCATCTGAACACAGCTGCCAGTGAAGTTTTCATCTTGCAGGCCAAGCAGAAATTAGTACACTTCCATGGCTCAGCTTCCTCTCCTCTCCCACTGCCATCTCTTGGTAGTTGGAGTATTGAACTGTGCTTACACTCCAGATGCCTTAGTCACACAACAACATAGCTTTAAAACAAAATCTAGGATGTTCTATAATTTTCAAGGTTACATCCATTGTATCTCAACCCCAGGTGACATGTTAGTGCTAATACATTTTGGATCATTGCTTTGCGGAATTCTAATTCTTGGTGTTATTTGATCTATAGTCTAATACAATCCATTCCACTTTGGCTGTAAAAGTGGAATATAGATTATTACTTTACAGTTCAACAGGTGTAAAAACAGAAGCCAAAGAATACTTTAAAAAGGTGAATAAAATTCATTTCCCCATCCAATTAATCAGGTTCATGTATTTACTTGTTGCGAAATCCTCACCCCATTGAAATCAATGGCATAACTCCCAGAAATCCACCCTTAAAGATTGTAATGTCATAAAGCTGCTGGTTTTCCAGTCCAAGGAAGGCAGGGAGGCAAGACCTGGATTTCTATTGTAAAAATCAAGAAGGAAATATATGGCTGTGGCTGTATGGATTTTTGTTTGGTTGACCGGTTCTTGGGGAGGCGGTATTTGGATGGTATTGGAGAGGAACACAGGATGGGGGATATCAGGTTTTTGTCATACATCTTAGAGAAGAAGAAAAAAAAGACACAACTTAATGTTTCCCTTTGTTGGGTCATGTTTAAAGCCCCCAAGTCCAACTATACAAAGATTTTTTGAAATAAAAATGAAAAATTTAACCTCTTTCTCCTTGAATGATTATTAAATATTAATTTATATGCTTGTTCAATGAGAAAAACATAATATTGAAATGCATTCATTAATGGCTCAAGTAAATGGCTGTTTCCATCTCTTTATGGTTAGTTATTAAAGATAAATGTGTCTAAAGAGGAGCTTTCATTCCCATAACTCATCTGCCACAACTTGTTACTCATAGAAAGTCTCACTGAATTTTCTGTTTGTGATATCTTATCATTCTTATCATGACAGAAATAGTCACATATATGCCATAGTAAATTGACTTATGGATAAATAGTAAATTTTAGGTGTCTTACTAAGCATAAATATGTAGGCTACAGTTAAGAAATAGTTTACTAAATTGTTAATGACCAAGTACAACTTTTTTAAAATGACTCTATTTACTTATTCAATTAAACACAACCACAACAAAAAAGAGAAATTGGGAAGTATATAAATATACTGAGCATACTTAATTTGTACTGAGTCATGACCATGAGCATTTTGAACCTTCTACTGATGCTGGCTATTATGCAGAGCCTACTGTCATTAATGGTATTAGCAGTGCAGGCAGAGGCCTTTCTAGTAATAGGCAAGCTTTGTAGCAGATTTCTGGGAGAAGCAGCACAGCAGACTGGTCTATTGGAGGAGATAGACTGGGGTGGGGTGAATTGCAGAACACTCTAACTGGTCTGTGTGGACCTAGCTGGCACTAACTAAAAGGTGCCTGCTGATAGAGTTCACAGGACTACATCAATGCATACTAGATACCTTCCAGTTCACCGCAACAGCGTGCACGTAGGCCAGTTAGAGCACTACACATTAGAGTGCTCTGCAATTCACACCCCCATAGACTCTGCCTCTAGGCAGCTGCCTCTTAGGAAATAGCTTCTTAGTTTTCCTATAGCTAGAGGAGCCTCTGGGTGAGAAGGACAGGGGCTGGAGAATTGAAGCACAAAACAGACAGTGTGGCCCTATGTCTCTTGCCTCTCCCCCACCCCATCTTCTCCCCCTTCCCCTTTTTACTTCTGGACACAGATCTGAGTACTGTTCTGTACTCAAGTGTTGAACAAAGCAGGCAGCTCTCTGGAGCTGTAAGTTACCATCCATCTGGGAGTGGGAAGAAAGGGAGGTTCTGATGCACCCTAGTCAAACCGGGGAGCCTGGGACCAGGCCATTAAATGGTAGGCTGAAATGACAAAACATGCCCCCCCCCCCCGGAGTGGGGTGACCTGGAGCAGAGAGGAAGAGGAGAATCCTGCAGCAGTCTGGCTCTGGGGTATCAGGACCCCAGAGGAGACCCAATCTTGCTCCTATTGGCAGGAGGGGAGATTGCTGCCGACTAACCCCCTTAGCTCAGTTTAAGCTCCACAGTTTGCTACCTGTTGGCAAGCACCAAGCTCCTCATACCACTGGCTGGGAGGGACAGCGGATCCCAGTGAAGAGGAGTAATATTAACAGGGAGCAGAGTTCCCACCAGTGGCCGCAGATGCAAAAGCCTAGACTCTGAGGTGGTGACACCTGTTACTCAGGAGCGATTCATTGCGTGGAGGGTAGTGGGGTGTGTCTGAGAATGAAGATGAATGTGTGTGCAAGGTTGTGTGTGTTCAGGCACGTGTGTGTAAAATTCATCCAAAAGCAAATGCCCTGCGCAGGTGGCTGGGGGGGGAACTATCCCCAGTGTGGACCTGGGGCTCTTGCTGACTCCATACTATCAGCGCCCCACCAATGAATATTTTATTTTAAAATAAAGATTTTAATTCCTGGTGACTATGGCAGAGTGCTGAATGCTGCATGAGACAGAGCCTGCCAGCTAGACTGGGGAATCCCAGCTCACCTTCCAGCTTCTCCACCTACTCCTTTTGCCATGCAGCTTCCCTATACTTCTCTTCCTTCCCCTGCCTCTCTCCTGTCACCTCCACCCCCTCGCTCCTCACCTTGTGATCACTCCTGCTCACCCATTCATCCCAGGTGGCTGGTGCTGCCAGCTCCTTAGCTGGCAAATGCCTGCACAGCACCTCATACCCCCTAGAATCAAAAATGCAGCCAAGCAGGCAGGCCAGTGTTCCCAGCGTACAGAGCCCAGGCTGCCGAGGGCCAACTGTGGAACAAGCTGAAAGTTAAGGCTGACTATCATCAGAGTCTGCAAGCGTGGGCATGGCCACCCGTGTGCTGAGAGCTAGTCTGTCCCTGCCCTCCGCCTGAGCCTGAGTTGGTGACCAGCTGAGCTGACTGGAGTGAGTGACTGGGTCAGGGAAGGCATCTCCAGGACCAGCCTGACTACAGGGGGTGTATATAGCAGGCAGAGACCAAGGGCAGGGCAACCCCCCCATGGACCTAGAAGGCTATCGGGGGGGTTGGGATGGAAAGAAGGGCTACCAAGGGAAGGTGGGTGGTCCAGGAGTTGATTGGAGGGGCTGTGCAGGTCATGCTGAATCCTGACCCCACTGAGCCCAAACCACCAGAGGGCGGGAGTGTGATCCTTGCTGGTGAACTATTCCTCAAAGCACGCAGTAAGGGGGTCAGCCTGGCTCAGAGTCTTCAGCTCCACTGTCATTTGGCAGAGCCCCCAAATTCTGATCACTCCAGCCCCCCACTCAGTCCCGCTGGGCATTGCTGAGAGCAGAGATGGCCACCTGTTTGCACCCCATACAGGCGCGTGGGTCAATTATTCTAAGTGGGAGCAGCCTGCAGTGCGCATCCCTGCTGATAAATTATATAACAACTTGACTCAAAATTAAGTATACTGGTGCTGAAGGGCTAAGCCAGCTGTACACTCCAGAGCATGAGAGCAGAGCCTCTCAGTGAGACCACATTGGTAACGAAGGCTACAGAGTGCAGGCTGCGTTGGTAACAAATGGCCCCAGATTCCAGCAGGCTGTCTGTGTGTGTGTGTGTCTGTGTCTGTGTATGTTGGGGCGGGGGGCTGATTCCATTCCACACTTCTGTTCCATGGCTGTGTTGCAATAAGATTTGATAGTCTGCACCGGGTAGAGGAGCAGCACACTGAAGTTTTGCCTAGGGCATGAGCTTGTCTTGAGTGGCCTTTGAGTGCACTTATTTAGCATGCATCTGAGTACTTATTTAGAAGGTTGTGGAAGAGTTATTGTCCTACTTTAGTACTATATAATCTAGTAGATGTATTGAAAGTTTAAAGTTTTTCCTTTAAAACAATTTGAGGCTTTTTTAAGGATATTTAATAGAATATTAAAATAAACATGGTAATGGATCTGTAGACTGTTTTGGAGATTTGGACCAATTCACATTCATTTTAGTGGGAAATGGCATCTGTATCCCCTAGATAGCTTCAGAAATCCCAGCTGTAGTCTCCAACACAGTTCTCTCCTGCTGTTGGAAAATGATGTCACTTTGCAACAGAATGCCTGGAAGTCAGTCAGCTCAGAAAAGGTGACATCGTATGACTAATACATAAAGCTGGCTTTTCCCTTTACATGCTTGTGTGCCTAAGGCCCACCCAAAATGCAAGCTGCTCAGATAACAGTAAATTATCTTCGTTACCTGCAAAGCATCACGCAGAAATCTGATCATAAATAAAGAATAATATACTCTGGCAATGGGATCTGGCATGTAATTGAGAACTTAGGTCTTGACAGGTAAGTACGGGATGAAAAATTTCCAAATTATTTTGTATTATAACGTAAGTGTGCAGGCTTCAGATTGTAAACTCACTTTAGGGTTATATGCTCATTGGGGGCAAGGATTGTCATTTACTATATCTTTTATGGCACCCACCACCATAGGAACCTATATATTCTGTTAAGAAGCTGGGATCTTGAAGTGTTTTTTTGTTTGTCTGGATTTTTTTTTGTTTTACAAATCCACTGAATTTCCTTTTTAGCGCACAAGTCCTTCTTTGGACAGCTGTTCCGTTCTTTTACATTAGCACTAGCTGCTCCATTAGGATAACAAAGGCAGCCTTGTAACGTCCCTTCCATTCTCTCTGATGCTACAGCCTTTTAGCTTCTTCCCCCCAATATCATTGGAAATGAGAATGAATATCCTGCTGACAAAATTACAGACCTTGGTAACCCTGAACTGTGAAACAGGTTAAATTAGTATCCATGCAAGTGTTCATTACCCTGAAGTCCATAGGGCACTTAGCAAGGGCAGTGCCATTATCAGGCACTAAGAACTATTGAAATAAAGAAAATAACATGGCAAGGGTTAAACAGCTAATTCTTAATCTCTACACTAGCATCTTCTGGGGCCATTTTCACAACAGCTGAGGGAAAACTGCAGGGACTCTGCCAAATCCAGCTTGTCTGCACGTTTCTTGGTCTCTGGGGAGCAGTATGTTCTTTCAAAACAATAGACATAAAAACAGCATTAGAAAAACAGAGAACCCTAGAGAACAGAATGATGAGATGGAAACCAAGTTAAAGCATATACTATGCTTTTAATAGGGTCCATAGGCTTCAGATTATGGCTTCTGATTGCCTCTTTAGCCTGAGAATGATGATTTAAGCTCTTTCCTCCTTTCCTGGGGTCTTTGTAACCATATCAAACACACAGCTTTTTTTCAGCATATCATCAGTTGTAATTCATGAATTTGCCAGCAACAGTTTTTGTAAAGGCAACTTGACTAGCAGGCATGACTTCCACTGGCCAGGACATAAGTGACCCTGGTCATAGGTTCTGGAACACTCTAGCTGGGCTGCACAGCATCCTTATTATACTCCTGGACTACTTACAGTGAGTAAACTTGCAGGTGTTACCCTATGACTGGAGAATTGCTAGCATAGTTCCTATTTTTAAGAAAGGGGAAAAACATGATGCAGGAGACTACAGGCCTGTTACTTTGCTCTTGATTGTATGCAAGGTCTTGAAACAAATTTTGAAAGAGAAAGTAGTTAAGGACAGAGGTAATTGGAATAAAATATATCATGGTTTTACAAATCGTAGATTATTCCAGACCAACCTGATATCCTTCTTTGAGATAACTGATTTTTTTTAGACAAAGGAAATGTAGTAGGTCTAATCTACCTGGATTTCAGTAAGGCATTTGATACAGTTCTGCACTGGAAATTGTTTGTTAAATTGGAGAAGATGGGGATTAACAGAAGAATTGAAAGGTGAATAGGAACTGGGTAAAGGGGAGACTACAACAGGTCATACTGAAAGGTGAACTGTCACGCTTCAATGGGATTCCACAGGGATTGGTGTTGGGATCAACCTTCTTTAACATTTTTATTAATGATCTTGGCACAAAAAGTGAGAGTGTGCTAATAAAATTTGAGGATGGCACAAAGTTCAGAGGTGTAGCTAATACAGAGAAGGACCAGAATATCATACAAGAAGATCTGGGTGACCTTGTAAACTAGAGTAATAGAAATGGGATGAAATGTAATAATGCAAAGTCTTGCACTTAGGGACCAACAAGAATTTTTGCTCTAAACTGGGAACTTATCAGTTGGAAGTGACAGAGGAGGAAAAAGACCCCTGGGTATATTGGTTGATCACAGGATAACTACGAGCTGCCAATGTGAGGCGCTGTGAAAAAGGCTAATGCAATTGTAGGATGCATCAGGTGAGATATTTCCAGTGTTAGTAATATTATAAAAGGCTCTAGTGAGACCTCAATCTTTTTTTCTCCTTATAATTCACATCTAGCTTCTAGTAATTTGACTGATGATTTTATCACAAAGGTTTTAAAAACTGTGATTGAGATGCTGTTTGTACCATTGGCTTGAACAAATGTGTATGCTGTGGCACTGAATTGCTCCGAGATGAGCATGCTCTACACCTATTTCACCATGAAAAACACATACTTTTTATCTTAATGTTACTGTGAAAAGGAACCATTGGCATTTAGAGACCTCTCTTTAACATCACTTTAACAGAATGAAGTGTGTTTATTGAGAATATAGGCTTATTAGATCACACATAATCTTCAAACCATTTTGCTCGTGTTGTTATAACTTTACTGTTTCTCGCAAAGGAGCAAGATAATTGGTATCCAATATCATTTTCATATAAATACCAACATCTGTGCAGCTTCCCTTTACCTTCTCATCTTCAAAAACAAGTTGTTTACTATTTGTAATTGTAATTCATGAACAGGATCTCACAAAATGCCCGAAGTAATGTTACAAAAATGTGAATGTTTATCCAGCAGAAGATTTTATTATCACAAGTACATTTCAGAGGCAAACAACCTACATCTCTTTTACTAGCCTTTGTACTGTGCAATGTGTACTGTTAAATTTCTAGAGTGCTAATTATTCCAAGAAACACTATTCTGCTGTTGACTATGTCAAACAAATTAGAGATCCCACTGTGACGAACTGAATAGAAACAATGTTCAAATAACTGGATTTAAATCTCAAAAACCATGATGTAATTACTTTAGTGACAAGACTTCCAGCTGTTCTTAGGCCTTTAAATCCTCCTAATGAACAGCTTTGTGATCTTCATGTACATAAGCACTTCTAGGTGGTCTTTTTTTAATTCACAAGGACATATTTTTATACCCTCTGTTTTCCTTTCCTTCTGAGAGACTGTTTACTGGAAACAGCAATATAGGAAATAAGACGATTACTCACCTTTGTAACTGTTGTTCTTCAAGATGTGTTGCTCATATCCATTCCAATTAGATGTGCGTGCGCTGCATGCACGATCGTCGGAAGATTTTTACCCTAACAACACTCAGGGGATGCCGGATATATGCCCCTACTGACCCAGCACCCCCTCAGTTCCTTCTTGCCAGCTACTCTGACAGTTGGGAAGGAGGGCGGGTTTGGAATGGACATAAGCAACACATCTTGAAGAACAACAGTTACAAAGGTGAGTAACCGTCATTTCTTCTTCAAGTGCTTTCTCATATTGATTCCAATTAGGTGACTCCCAAGCCTTACCTAGGCAGTGGGGTTGGAGTGAGATGTTGTGGAGTGCAGGACCGCTGAACCAAGTGCAGCATCACCCCTGGACTGCTGCACTATAGCACAGTGGGAAGTGAAGGTATGTGCTGCTGACCAAGCTGTTGCCCTACAGATCTCCTGTATGGGCACATGAGCCAGGAAGGTGGAGGACAAAGCTTGAGCCCTAGTAGAGCGGGCAGTAAGATGTGTAGTTGGGACATCAGCCAAGTCATAGCACGCACGGATCCATGATGTAATCCAGGACGAGATGCGCTGTGTGGAGACCGCGAGGCCCTTCATCCGGTTTGCCACCGCTACGAACAGCTGGGTTGTCCTCCTAAAGGGTTTCGTTCATTCGATGTAAAAGGCGAGGCCCCTGTAAAAGGCGAGGGCCCTGTGAACATCTAGGGAATGCAGCTGTTGCTCTTGACAAGAAGCGTGTGGCTTCAGGTAGAAGACCGGAAGGAAGATGTCTTGGTTGACATGAAAGGCAGACACCACCCTTAGGAAGGAAGGCAGGGTGTGGTCGCAGCTGCACCTTATCCTTATGAAACACTGTATATGGTGGGTCCAACGTGAGGGCTTGAAGTTCCAACACGCATTTCGCCAAGGTGATAGCGACGAGGAAAGCTGTTTTCCAGAAAAGGTACAGAAGTGAGCAAGTGGCCATCGGCTCAAACAGGGCACCCATGAGCTTGGCTAGGACCAGGTTGAGGTCTCACGTAGGGGCCGGATGCTGAATTTGCAGGTACAGACGTTCCAATCCCTTGAGGAACCTGCTGACCATGGAATTGGAGAAAACCAAGTGCTCGTTTTTGCCTGGGTGGAAGGCCAAAATTGCAGCTAGGTGTAACTCTGATGAATGAAACTGCTAGGCCTTGCTGCTTCAAGGACAAGAGATAATGTAGGATGGTAGGTACTGGCACCTCAAGAGGGGCAGTATTGCTCAACGGCGCTTGCGGCACTGGAATGGATGGTGCCAGAGTTGGAGCCTTTGCAGGGCGGTCTGGCATGGGACGCTGCTCCAAAGGGGGCACAGGCAGTGCCGGCAACTGTACAGGAGCAGCAGGTTGCTTGTGCTGCTTCCTGGCTCCCGCAGACAGCAAGTGTTGCTGCGCTGGTAACAGTGCCGGAGACGTCCAGTGCCGGGAGTCTTTGCCAGGGCCGGGTCGATCCGATGCTGGAGGCGCGCTTTGGATCGATGGTGCCAGGTCTCAGTGCAGGGCTGGCTTGAGGCAGGCCGAGCAGGGTTTGAAGCCCAGAGACCTAGGCACGGGCCCAGTACCAGGAAGGGGAGAAGCTCCTTACCTCCAGTCACTATATACACTAACTACAAAACTACTATTAACTACAACTAGAAACTACTAACAACTATACTATAACAACTATCTACAGGTATAAACGAGCAAAGAACTAGGGGAGTGGAGATCAGCTATGCTGTGCTCCACAGTTCCAACGACCGTCACGGGCGGTAAGAAGGAACTGAGGGGGCGCTGGGTCTGCAGGGGCATATATCCGGTGCCATAAGGGCGCCACTCTAGGGGACGCCTCAGCCAACCCACTGAGCGTTGCTAGGGTAAAAATCTTCTGACAATTGTGCACGCAGCGTGTGCACACCTAATTGGAATCGATATGAGCAAGCACTCAAAGAAGAATTTAAAGTTACCGTCCACCCCCTCAATAGATGTCTGCTGATTTCTCCTGATTTATATTAATATCCAGCAGTCAGTCTCAAATTCTCTATCTTCAAAAGTACTTTGAAAGCAAATGCGTGGAACACCTCCTGAATTATGTTCAAAATGGCTGTAGATAACAGGCTTTTTCATTTGGGCTGTCCTGAGAAGAACTGTATAGACCTGATTATCATTTAGATTATAGGTTTAATAGGGAATGTGGACAATGGTAATCAGAGAATATGGACAAAAAAAACCAAAAAAACCCCACACAACCAACCAATCACACAGCTATTGTAATGCAGCCTGCCTGCCTGCCTTCAGGTGGCATTGCTGGTTGATTAAATGTTTGCAGCCACATTTCCATTGCAAGCTGTATATTACTCCCATTTTGTCAAGACTCTGATTTTCCCGCCCCCAGACGTTATTCATTGCTAGCAACAGCATCACTCACACTGTTGGCACCTTGCTAGTAGTTTGGAGCCAAAGTGATGAATACAGATTAGGGTATTCTCAGGAAAATCTAACTAAGAACAGCCAATTTTTTGTTGTTGTTGTTGTATTATTTTTGTTGTTGTTGTATTATTAACCATGTTTATTACGGTGGTGCCTATGGGCCAAGCAAGACTAGGACTCCATTGTGCTAGGCACTGCACAAACACAGACCCCAGGAGCTAACAACATAAATAGACAAGGGAGACACAGAGTGTGGGAAGGGGTAGAACACAGAAGCAGAGTGAACAATGGGATGGTGACACACGTTAGTTCCACATTTAGGGGAGGTCGGAGGAGATAAGCTAAATGGAAAGACAAGTGAAGGTAGAGAGGGGATTGAAGGAAGCGGGTGAGAGGGACAGAGCAGGGGAGAAGAGGGTAAGAGGGGCAGGTGGGCAGTGAAGCTAAGGTGAAAAGGCTGTGTGAGGGAGAGGACGGGAGAGGATTGGCGCAAACAGCCAATCAGCACAGGTCAGAGAAAGTCCAGTCAAAACTGTAGAAAGTTCTCTGAATGTCCAAAGATCCCTGCTTTAGCGATTCTGCAGCTGTTCCTTCTAGCTTGTTCCTCTCTGCAGTTTCTCTTCAAGGGGGGAAGAGAGAGACACACTTGGCACCTAGTGCCCCAGAGTGCTATACTGTACAAGACAATTGTTATTCCAAAGTTTTCTGACCTATGGGCTAAGCCCTCCAGAAGATCTTAGTAAATTTGGACAGGGGACTGAATTCGTCCCTGGTGTAACTTCACTGAAGTTACACCAGGGATGAATTTGGTCCAGAAACTTTTAGCATAACATTGGCAGTATCTGGATTTCATTCACAAACTTGACAGGTTTTATAGGATAACTGGTGAAGTCTCCCATTGTTGGACCTGTCATGTTAAGAAAGGCCAGTGAGGATGGATATCCAGTGCACAGATCAAATTTGTACAGGGGGAAATGATTAACAAGGGGTGAAGAAGCAGAGAATCAGGCCTACACACTTTAACTTGCACCTTCTTCTGGCCCTTTGCCATATAAACTACACCAGTTTAGGACTGATTATCCACTGTCACCATATCAAAATGGTAGCATGTTACTCCTACACTTCATCCATTCTGCACTGATGTAAATGACCACACAGGCTGCACAGCAGAGGATAATCAGGCCATTAGACTTTCTTCTACTTCTTTAGGGTTTGTTTTGACTAGAATAAAAAGTGTGTTGGTAGAACGTGTTCTAAGGGCATAGTATTCACTAGGCAGTGTAGAGTTAAACATGAGCTAGCTGATTGAGTTGAAACTTAAGCAGGAGCTCATGTTAATGTATCCACCATGTTGTCCACACTAGACCTTTAGAATGTGTGTGTTAGCATGAGTTGGCTAACATGTTCTTACAACACTCCTTTAAATCCTGGTCAAGATAAATGCTTTAACTCCCTTGCACCAGGTGACCGGCATATAACATACAGCACATCTGAATCTGGCTACTCTGAAAACACCACAGGGAAAAATTCTTCCCTTGGTTAGCAGGGTGGTATGGGTGTCACTAGGCAGAAATTTGGCCCATGTATTCATTTGATGTTCAGGGTTAATTTTCTTTTTTAAATGGACACACAGACTAATGATATATAATGCAGTAGCCATGAAGTCTGTATGTACTCAACGGCATCTCTGCAATAGACAGCATAGTGCAATGCCAGACATTGAAAAAAAATATTCTGCAGTATGTTTGCTGCTGAAGTTTTAAAGAAAGTCAAACCACTGAACTAGTGGAAGTAACCGGGTGATTTGTCAGTGAAGGAGGATCAATGTGCTTTTGGTGGATTCCTGTTTTAGTTGAACAGGAGAGAAGCACATGAGTATAACTATCTGCAAGTGCTACACCAGGACTTCTCTGTTCAGTTACTGGCAACATACAATGCAGGGTCACATTCTAGCCGTGTTCACATTTTTAGGGCTCCCACTTGTAAGTGGAAGGCACATCCATGTACCAGTAGACAGAAACTAGCCCACAGTACATTCTTTCTCTATTTCAGTGGCTCAGTGATTTATTTCTATTTGGGAAGCCAAGGAACCTATTCCTACTCTTCTCATTCCTAAACTGTCTGTCCTCTGTCTAAACATTTAATAGCTTCCCAGCCAGGAAATGTATTTTTCTTCTAATCCATCTCTGGGATTAGCCTTAGCATTTGTTAAAAATATATTGATGAGGATGAGCTATTTATCTTGGTTAGCACTTCAAGACCTTGGTGTGGCTTCCTCACCCCATTAAAGGAATGTTACAAATAAATCACTCCTGTGCATGGTATTGTTATAAATACCAGTATCTCAGCAGTCTAACAGGATTTGAATAAAACATGGATGAAGCCTCTCATAGTAACATTTTTCCTGTGGAATTTCTCAGCAAAAACGCTGAATAGCTGTCAATCGTAGAACTCTGTACTTTTCCCTGAATATTTTTCACATTAAAAATCAAAGCTATGATTCTGATGCTGAATTGTAATAATCTAACAAACGTAATTTAGAGGCTGGCTATTATCATCTTGGTGCATTGTCTACCTTATGCCTTACTTTGATCTTCACTCAGTAGGGATGTTAATTCAGGTCTTGATTATGCATTTGGTCAGCTATTATAATTCTTAGCATGGCCGCCCTTTTGAAGAGCCAGCATGGCAGACTTCCACAACCTCTCTTTCCTGCCAAGATGTGCTGGCTGTGTGTTGTTCCAGTGCCCTTCAAGACAGTTCTTAGGTCAGCTGGAGATTGTTGCTCTAGAGCAATAGAAGGCATACACTAACAATTGTAGTCCTGCATGCTGCCTCTGTGGCAGTTCTCTGTAATTCAAACATGGAGGCCATTTTGTCACCTTGGCTTGTGGTAAAATTAGAGAATGGCCTCACCTTATTATTAAGAAGTCACAGAAAAGTCATGGGCCTGCATTTCAGAGCACACCCTCTTGTACCCTATGCTTGTTCCCAGTATTACGTGCTGAGGCACTGAGGAATAGTTTACTCCTTTCCTCAATAGTCCCTGAAGAAAAAGTCTTATCCCTCTCTGCTTGAGCAGGTGGGCAGCCTTATTCTCCATGTCCATTTCTCCCCTGCTGGTGGCCCTGCTTCTGTGCAAAGAAGCAGCTTGGTGCTCGCCTGATCTCCCAGTTCAAGCTGCAGCTCTTCTGCCATTTCATAGCCTGAGGGAATAGTATGTAAATGGCATTTGCGGAAAAAGCTTATGTAGGCTGGGGGACATGGCTGGACTAGACACATAAATATGAATCCCAGCCTAACTTCATCTCCCAGCTGCAGGAAATTCTCCTTCCTCTTCTTACAATTACTGACCAACCACCCCTTAGAAATTAGCCAGTCCTCAGGTGAAACCTAACTGGACATTAACTGCTTTCTGAAGAGATGAAGCCAGCCGCTGTTGTCTTCACTGCACTCCAGGATGGGGAGCCCAAAGCTCCTGGCAGGAGCTTGTTTAGTCTGAAGCCAGCTGACATTTCTTCACTGTGTTCCATGGGTGGGAATCTGGAAGGAAGCCTTTCCAGCTTGCTGGCTGGAAATGTCACTAACATCACTTTTTATTAAAAAAGTAAAACCTTTTGAGAGATGATTTTTGTCCCAGCAGTCAGAAAACCACCACACTCCAGGCAAAAAATTAGAGGTTTCCGCAAATACTAATCTTGAGGTATAGAAAGTTATGTGAGCAAATGCTCTGTGCATTCAAATTACATTCATCTGATCAGGCCAAATCCACTGCTTGCCCCAAGCCAAATTTGATTTAGTTCATGAAGGCTCAGTGTAGGACAATCAAGGCCATTGCTGGGGCTACTGGCTCACCCTCACTCCTCCCCTGGCTGTCTCCTGCTGTGCACAGGAATGAGCAGGGAACACCCCTGAAGCTGGACTCTATGCTGGGCAGGGGTATGAATCCTTTGTACAAGATCCCCACATCTTAGTGCTGGGCAACCACAGAGGAGGGGAGTTTGTCCTTTATTTTTAAATAGCTGATCAGCCAAGTTCTTAGTTCCGCTGTGTTGCTTTGCACCCTTCCACTGCATAGGGGCTATAACGCTGGCTTAACAAGACCCCAAAAGATTAACGTGACCTTCTGCAGATTAGAGGATGTGGAGCATCAGTGAGGCAGCTCTAAGGTACATGAGGAGCCAAAGTGGCCCCACATAACTTTGCAGCCCCCATCCTGTGCCAAGCTTTGTTTGATCATATCAGACAATATGTCGTCATATGTGGGGGGGGGACAGATATTGTTTAAAGTTTGTAATACAATATGATTAAGTTTAGTTAAAATTTATTTGGCTAATTTATAGGTTTCTTTGCCAGTTATAAAGTATTTGAAAAAGGGTTAATCCTCAAGCATAGAGGAGTTTCTTTTTGCACAACTTTCATTCTGAAAACTGTATCAGTTCAGGAGGGAAATTGCTGAACTGTTCCTTCCATTGTAACTCAGATATGTGAATGATAGTGCTCTTAAAGACAAGCTGCTTTTTTCCCCCTCAGTAAACTGAATGTAATTGAGATGCTGGGTGTGACACCTTTAAATGGCTCTAGGCTGTTTGGTTGCCATGGGCAACCTCCATAAATACCAGTGAAACATATGTGGTGTCTTAAAAAGCTAGGAGCAGAATGTGAAGGGGGAAGGTCTGTACTCAGGGCAGTGGATACAGGCTCAGCTCTGAGCTGACCTGTGTGTCAAGTAGTTCTGGAACTCAATATTTATTTTTTTATCTTCAATATTATTTTATCTTATTTGTAGTGAAACAGAAGAGAGGCACATTTGTCATTTACTGTGAAATATACTGTCTTCTAAATTCCTTTGATATGCAGTGGTATTAAGTAATGTGCATGTGTTTATCATAAATAAATAAAGCTAGTTTTGATGACAAAACACTGAGGACATAGAGGGATAGGGATCCAGGGGCCCTAAGTGTCCCAGTGGCCCTCTAAGTGGTTCAGTAAAGTTGCATTACTGAAATCACCCTGACCCAGAGTGGATAAAAATCAATGATTTAAAAAAATAAATATGCAGATTTTTAAATTTAAATCAGAATTTTTGATAAAATGCTTTTTGAGGAAAAACCCTCTCTAAAGATATTTTTGAGCTATAATGTATCTTAATTAAAACTATATCATCGTGGAATAGGGATTATAAATTCTAATTCTACAGTATGAGACAATATATTCATGTAATGTTTAAGAAAAGTTTTGTGAATGAGTTCCAATAGTTCCTGGATTAGGGACCCAATTTTGTGGGGTTCCAGAGGCTTCTGTATAGATAGATTATTTAGGTTAATCTTTCTATCTACTCAGTGGGACTCAGTGCTCAGTCTAGAAGATACCATCAGAGATGCAATTCTCAAACTATGGATTTGTGTCTCCAGAAGTAACCTGCTTCTTAACAGCAAAAATATTTTAAAATAAATACTATATAGAGGTGAGAAACAACAGACCTCAACTCTATTGTCCCTCTGCAAATTTGTGTACACAGAGTCAATCCCTTACCTCTCTCTAAAAGTGCAAAGTTTCAAAAAGTTCAATGAATAGAAAGTTGTTGCGGGCAGATCAGATCTAGACAAAGAGAAGAAGTCTGGAGATAAATGTGAGACGCGAGGGACATATGCTTGTTTTGTTAAAATATTATATGGTTGCTGTTGAAGACAAAAAAATCCAGCATACTTAGCGTTGTTGTTTTAGTTAAATAAAACAATGTAAATGTCTGTCTGGTGATGATCTCCTTTTAATACAGCATGACAAGGAAATCCACCAACTATTAATGATTAACCTGTTGAATTGGAGATAGTTCACCTCCCAATGACTTCATAAATATCTGCTTCAGTTACCTTTGGTAAATGAAATAACCAAACAATCATTCATTTTCTGATATAGCTGTAAAACTAATTTAAAAAGTTTTTTCAAAATATATCACTGTTTAAAAATATATGGTGTGTACCTTCTAAAAATGAAACCTACATCTATCTCTGAGTTGTGAAGAATACGTATTAAGGTTCTATCCAACAAGAATACACTTTTATGTAGAAAACCATGATTAAATCGAGTCTTCCTGACTAGTCATTTAATCAGTTTGATTTAAATCAAATCCACCCTGCCCTGCCCTTGCTAATAAATACCCTATGATGGTCTTTAAAAAACAAACAAACAAAAAAACCATGGGTCCAAGGCCCAGTGAGGATCTAGAAACTCATGGTATGAGGATCCAGCTTTTCAACGATCTGTAACAATGTTTTCTGATACAATAATTTGTAAAATATTGGGTTTTAAATTTCAATTATTTGGATTACATTCTGCTGTGTTTACTACGTCCTGTACTTTTTATAATAATGTCTTGCGTAATGTTTATCTTTTCTCCTGACCCTTCCAATACAATACTTAAAATACCTACCAACTGCAGGAAGGAGTCCTTCCTCTCTTTCCCCTGTAAACACATTCACGCTTCTGTAATATATGTAAGGTTATTACCCTCAAATCATGAACCAATTCCTGATACAAGTGGGATGACTGCTCAGCCACCCTGCTACTAAAAGCCTCGGAGATAGTAGAGTTATTATAAAATTGTGACACACATGTACAATAGAGCAGAATTTAAAGTTGCTGTCAACAGGCAGGACTCAAGAGCAGGGAAGGTGTCTGGGTTAAACTGTCTACCATTACTTTGCATTAATAAGAAGTTATGAAGGAAGAATATCAAAATTACCTAACATTTTAGAAATCAAACTAACCGTTTTGATTCATAATTATTTCCCCTTGACCAGGGAAGTGCTGGCTGAGGTTGTTGTGAGAGTCTCCTCATCTCTTGTCAGCAAAGACTCCGGAGACTGATTCTCCACTGCCTTGTGCAGCTATTTACACCTGTGCAAAGTGGGTGTAAAACTGTCAAATCAGAATTGCACCCACTGGGCCAAGTTTCTGCAGGTGTAAATCAGTTGACACTGGCAGAGGATCTGACCCACTTTGCTAAAATGTAATTTACTACTGAAGATGCATGGCAGTGGAGAATCAGTCACTTGGGCTCTCTAATGGCAAGAAAGAATGACATAAAAATAGGTCATCTTATGCCAGACTAATCATCAGCTGGTTTATGGCTTGAATTGGAGGTATGCACTACTGCTTGTGACAGTGACAAAAGTTATATCCATTTAAAATAAATGAACCATGTAATAAGGCTGGTGGAAATAGGTCTTATCCATCCTTCCTACTCTAAAGGGCAGCTTAAGGGTCTGATTCAACTCCAGATGAAGTCATCAGGAGTCTTTCCTTAGACTTCAATGCAAGCTGGATCAGGCAGTAGATCAGCAATGATTTAATAAGAAATAACACCATGTGAATGAATTTAGGGAAAGTAGTGCTGTTATTGTTTCATTAAAACATGCTAAATATAGTTAATTTCTGAGGAATCTTTATGTTTCTTTTATTAGATAACCTGTTCAAACCAAAGGAAAGGTTCATTTCGGAGAAGGAGATGCACATGAGATCTAAAAGGTACAAAACATTTTGGTTTAGAATTCACTATGATTCCCTGGGATCCAGTGCCAAGACTCTGCACTTCCTAATTAGCATCTTAATCTTGGGTGTGTGGTATATCATGCCTTGTGCAATATGCACAAACATGGGCAGTGTTCTTCCCCCTAAAATGGCTCAAGTGGATAGGAGCTGTAGCCCTACTTAGTGGATGGTGTGAAGCAACAGGAGGCCTTCTACTGCAGGGAGCAACAATGCTTCTGGGGACTCTCATGAGCACAGAGGGAGGAGAGAACACACCCTCCACTATCCCCCTTTATGGAGTGCAGCTTACACTGCCTTGAATGGACACCAGTTCTTCTGCTCAGTGTGTGTAGGTCTTGGTTCTGCCTCCTTCCACCCCTTTTTGGGGTATCTAGTACCCTGGGAGTGATGGCAGGGAGCATCCCGCGCTCAGAGAGCATAGAGTGCAATTATGGCTGGCCTCTGAGGAGGGGTATAATTTGGGACACTTCTGTCTTTACTTTGTGGCCTATAATGCTCCACTTGATTTCACATATCTGATGGTCTTTAATAATTTACTAAATGTTATTTCTTCAAATCTGTTTATTAACATTTTAGAGATTTGTGGTAATATTGTGCATACATTGTAGCCCTCAAAATATACCAGAAGTTTCAGCTCTGTAATACCTAATTTCACTTCTCAAAGTGAAGTTTGCACCACATCCTGCCGAATATTCCTTTGGGGCTCTTATTCTGCAGGCTGCTTTCTCCATCTTCTGCCATACCCATTATTATTCTTCATCTACCATAAACAATCCAGTGCATTTTCTTGTAAGCAGCAGGAGTTAATTTCTTAGGTAAGCATTGAATGTGGATAAGGAATCTTTTTTCTCCAGTAGTGAGAACTGTCTTTCTGCAGAGGAGTACAGGTCAAGATTTTTAAAAGTTACTAGTGATTTTGAAGGCCCAACTTGAGGTACCTTAAAAGGACCTGATTTTCACCAAGCACTCACTTATTCATCCTCTAAAAATCAGGCCTCTTTAAGGTGGATTAAGTTGTGCACCCAAAAATTGAAGGCAGAGTCACTAATTTTTTTAGATCTTGACCACAGCACATATCCTAGCAAAGATTGCAATTTATTAGATACTTAGGGGTCTGATCTTCCATTGCCCTGCATCCTATATAGTCATTTACAACAATGAAAAATGCAAAGTGATGTCAAGGAGTTTTTCTAAATGTACCCTAATGTCACAGAGATCAGAATCTGTCCCACAGTCCTTAAAAATAAAACACTACTCATAATTATAAGCCAGAATAGGCTGCTATATGGACTCTATAGTGCAAAACAGGTTGAAGGGAAAAGGAAAGTCTTATAGTCCACTAAACTAATTAAGTCTGAATACGTGTGATTTAGATCAGAATACACACAAAGAGCAGAATTGCTAAGCAACAAGATATTTGTTAGAGGGCCTAATCTTGCTCCCACTTGAGTCAATGGGAATTTTGCCACTGACTGCAATGGGGGGAAAGGATCAGACCCAAACGTTAATTTTATGATCATAACCAAGAACTGTAATTACATTAAGAATTGACAATTTTGTTTTCTGGTGAAAGGATCACAGTGACAGTGAGAAAAACTTATCAGTTTATATAATCATCATTTTACTTTTCTTACACATTTTTTAATAATCACTGAAGGTTATTGCTTGGAATCTGTATTGTGATATATCTACAACAAGCTTATGGGCCAGAGTCTTGTCTCAGTTCCACTGCTATAAATCTAGATGATCTCCACTGAGCTCAGTGAATTTACTCCAGAATTGCACAGACGTAACTGAAATAACCTGGCCCTCTACTTTCATTTAATCATTTCAGAATAAAGACTATTTCTCAAGTTTCTCAGTTCAGAATCTTTCATTGTGATACCAGTGCTATTGCTAATAGATAGCTGTATGAAATCCAATTCAGATATTTACAAATGCTTAATAATACCAGTGATCACCTAGAAGAATGTTTTTCCACTTTGAAAAATTAAGTTAGTAGTGACACTGTAGAATGATATGTTAAAATTTATATTCTGAATTTATGCCAGGATTTATAATAACTTGCCTGAAGTGAAAAAGAAAGAGGAAGAAAAACAGAAACGAATCATCATACAGAGCAACAGACTACGGGTGGAGGTCTTCAAAAAGGTAATGGTTCCATTGTGAATAGGCCTAATTTGGTTATAACTGTGCCCTGCTGCACTAAAATCATACCTCTGGTCCCATAACCCCCAAGTAAATCCACTTACCTATGTATTTTATGCATTTCTATGTATTTATCCTTATAACACCTTTGTGAGGTAGGGAAGTGCTATTATTTCCATTATACAGACTGGAAACTGAAACACAGTGGTTATGTCCACACTGCAACAAAACACACATGGCTGGCCCATGTCACTTGCCTCAGGCTTGTATGGCTCAGGCTACAGGCCTATAAAATTACAGTGTAGATGTTTGGGCTCAGGGACCCAGCCTGAGCCTGAACATTTACATTGTAGTTTTTTAACCTTGCAGCTTAAGCCCACGTCAGCTGACACAGGACAGTCACAGGTGTTTTGTTGCAGTGTAGACATACCCTGATAGACTAAGACAAGCTCCTCAAAGGAGAAATCAATGAGAGTTAGACTCCTAAACCCAGGTCTTCAAAATGTATTTAAGTGACTTGCCCAAGACACACATGGAAGTGAACCTGGGTCTCTGAGTTCCATGCCAGTGCCCTAACCACTGGACCATTCCATTTCCCCATTGTAGTCCAATACTACTGGTCACACCCTTTTCTCCCCTGAATAGTGGGCTCAAAGGGAAACCCTATCTCTACACACCTGTCTAAAGCATCTGGCTCCCATCTCTGGCTAGTAGAAGGAAAGGCAAGAGAGGAGGAAAAATTAGTGCAGTTACAAAACAAAGCAAAAAGAGGAAGAAAAACTAAAACAATGCAATATACACGTTAAATGATAATAAAAATGAGTACATGAGTATGAAATAATGAAACCAAACTCCTTAACTCCTCAACAGCCACTAGTCAAAGATGTCAGAGTTCATTATCCCAAGCCTCCAGAGTTGCTCTGGCAGGTGTTTATGTGGAAACTGGTGACTCTCTGTCATGAATTTGCAAAAGCAAGGATTTAGCAGGGTATAGCCTCATGATTCATGTTGATTAGGGTGACCAGATATCCTAGTTTTATAGTGATCGTCGCGATTCTTGGGTCTTTTTCTTTTATAGGCTCCTATTATCCCCCACCCCCTGTCCCGATTTTTCACATTTGCTGTCTGGTCACCCTAGTGTTGATGCCTCTGTCCTGCACAGAGATCAAGTATCCAATGAGATAAATGAAAAATATCAGGAGGTGCAAATAGAGATTATAGGCCATAGACATCCCAACCTGTTCCAGGGAGTTTTGCTAGGAACCGTGGGATAGATAGATAGATGCAACACTCCAAAAGCCCTAAAATGTTTGTGAGCACTGCTGCATGTGGACATGGTGCAATGGGAGAACCAGAGACAAAAAGGTTAGTACAGATGATGTGCAGAGTTGTATCTTTCAGTTCTCTACACCCAGCTATTTTGACACTAGAACTTTTCAAACATGAGGAGTCATGAGAATTTTTTTATAATAGGAAGGTATTGTTTATTCACTGCTGTCATACTCAAATATCAATAGTTTTACATACACACAGAATGCCTGTTGAGGAGAGACTGAACCAGGAACATATGGTTGAAAGGTGAAAGTTTCAAGTGACTGAAGTCAGTAGATTAGAATGGAAACTGTTAATGCAACCCTTAATTATAGTGGTCACTGTGGCTTCTTCTATATGTCCCAAACCGCACATCTAAATTGTGACCTAAGTGTTTGTTCTTATTTTTGCCCTCTAGCAACTACTGGACCAGCTTCTTCAAAGAAATACGGAGTGACAAAGAAGACCATTTGATCTTGAATGTCTTTGACTATTAGATAAGACATAAAATTTAGCATTATCTTAATTACCTGGAGACATCTTTCTTACCTTCAACTATCTATGTAAAGGAAGATAATTTGTACTTCAGTAGGATTTGAATGAAACTTCCAAATAACCAAGGGAGAACATATAAATGAGCAAACTGCTTTAGGACTATCATCTTATAGTTGGTTTACCCAGAGAAAATAATTTTAAGAAACTTTTATGCAAACATTGAATTACAATGGTATTTATTTTCACCTTTTAAATATATATACCGTTTTAGCAATAGAACTGGGTTTTCAAGACATAGGAAACTTATTTTTCCAAAGTATTGGAAAAGTATTCTACTCATTGATTTCCTGAGAGTAAAATACTAGAAAAATGAATATCATTATTTGTTATGTTTAGAAACTAGCTGAAATGGCATTACCGCAGTTTTAAATTAATGGTTAATGCACCAAAAGGGACCAATATTTCTGTGCTCTGAAGGAGTTCATTCCTGTTTATGTACTGAACCCAAATAGCAGGGTTACCCTTGTAGAAAGCAATATTTAGAACTTCAGTAATAATACTTTTTACATGTTCTTCACTATAACATATAATTCTGCTTGCTTCTATGAGCATAAAGTATTTATAGAAATGGCATATTAAGAAGTGGTGCAGACCCATGCAGTGGTTTCCCCCAAGAAATACGTGTGTGTAAAGATTACATAATTAAAAACATCTGTAATGTTTCCTCCAATAATATTTAAATCTTTATTTGTACATTTTGGAAATAAAATCTACCATTTTTCATATAAAATGGAATAAATAAATATAATAATCCAAATGCAATATTTTTTATATTATTTCAAAGCATTTACAAAATCATGGCTTAGTATTAATAAAGAGGTCTTCATTGTGTCATAAATCCTACTGTGAGAACAAACTATCTAATAGGATTATTATAAATTTATTGGGCAAAATTCTCATCTTAAGTAAATCAGAAGTAACTCCATTAACTTCAGTGAAGTAAACTGCTGATTTGTATTCATGTGAAGGAGGTCAGAATTTGACCCTTAGCTTCTAAACTCCTAATTTAGATTGAGATTTAGGACCAGATTTTTTTTAAAAGCATCCTCCTTTTTCACAAGAGCATTTATTTGTATAGGCCATTTAGCTATCCTCCAGCCTTGCTCGTGTGGAGCAGCAGTAACTTACTTCTCAAGCAGCCTCATTGCAATCTATGGAATTAACTGAAGTAAGTTACTTACTACTCATTTTGAGCAAGGGTAAAGGAGTCTGGCCTTCAATGCACCCAGGAGCTTAATCTTCCACTGACTGAATCCACGTAAAATATCTTTCAAACTGTTCTTTTCTAGTTCTCTCACACCAATTCTGTTCAGAGAGTTTCCAGGGGTGAAATCCTAATCATATTGAAGTCAATGGCAAAATTTCCATTAACTTTAATAGTATCAGAATTTCAAACCTAGATTTTTTCACCGTTGTGATCATAAGGTCTTAAATACACTGCTATGTGATGTGTTGGTTTGACTTTTTGCACACACACTCCATGGAGTTAATTTGCCAATTTTGCGAATTGCTTAATTTTAGTGAATTTTTAAAAACATCAATTAAAGTTCACTCATCATTTTGTTTTATGAAAGTCTAGATTCCCCAAATGTTTTTATTTTCTCCAAGAGTAATTTCCTAAATCTAAAGGATAAATATGTAGCAGTTTGTACTGAAAATTCTATCAGAGAAATGAGTTTTGGAGCAGAGTTAATGAACAAGATGCCTAGGGCAAGTCATTGGCTGGGAACATTTGATATGATATAAAGCCGTGCTTTAAGACAACAAAAATAATCTCTGTGGCAGGCCTAATTTCTCATTTCTAATCTTGTGAGAACAGAATATCCTACATTATATCCAAACAGTTCTGACACCCACTTCAGTTCTACAGTCAGGTTATTGTAGTAAGTCATAGGCCTTCAGGGAAAAATTCTACTTCTTGATGAAGTTTCAAACCACCTGAAAAAGCCTTATAGGTTTAGAGTCTTTGCAACCAAAGAATAAAGTTTAGAATTACAGCCAAAGTTCCATTTTAAATTTGCACACACTTTACAATGAAAGAGAAATTTTGCCATTTGATATTATTTAACATGGAAAATTCACAGGCCTGATTCCAATATCAGTAGTTATACACTAGTATAGTTCCACTGACTTAAACAGAATTAACCGGTGCCTAAGTCTGTATGCCCAAACCCTTATAACTTAAGTAAGGACACTCACATTTTATCGTGCAATATTAGATATTATGATTTGTTACTCAGTTTTGAATACGTCAGCCCAAATTCTGTGTGTAGCTTAATCCATCTTTTTAGTCCTAATATGCGAGTTCCAGTAGAACAATATTGTGCCCTCTGCCAGTTGGCAGATAGAAGTCCCTGGTTCACAGTTGGTGCACAGAGTTTTACAGGGATCGCTGGGGTCTGATGTCTACATAATAGTTCACCAAAGGGTGGCATGTGATGTTTCTACCACAAGCCAGAGGTCCACTGCTCATCATAATATTGCAAGATGTTTGTACAACAAATAGTTTGAGATATGCAAAATATTACGCTCCAAAACTGTTGAAGTAAAGTTTGTCACCTAAATTGAGGTAAGCATCAGGGCTAACTCAGTCAGCACTCAGAACAATGAACATCCGTGGAGACAGGCTATGTTTATAGGCTGGGACAGGTGTGGGCCTGAGGATTTACAGAGACAAAGGAAACACAAGGTAAGTCTTTGAAGAGCGGACCTCCTGAGGTAAGAAACAATAGTATGTAACTGCATTTAAAAATATATATATATATCCTTCATTGAGGATTAAATAGGGGGTGAGGGATCCAGCTAGGGGTGCAGCCAGGGATGAAGGATTTGGGGCGTAAGAGGGTGCTCTGGGCTGAGGGATTTGGAGGGCAGGAGGGGAATCAGCACTGAGGCAGGGGGTTCAGGCACAGGAAGGGATAATGGGTCCAGTCTCCGGGCAGCGCTTACCTCAGGCAGCTCCCGGAAGCAGCAGCATGTCCCCATTCTGGCTCCTACACGGAGGCATGTCCAGGCAGCTCTGTGCGCTACCTTTTCCACAGGCACCACCCCCGCAGCTCCCATTGGCTGAACCACACTTGGGAATGGAAAGGGCATATGAAAGGCTAATGAAAAAATTATGTTGGCTGAATATTCAAAATGAGGTAAAGGTACACTGCAAGCCTTGTGACTTATGTCAAAAGCAGAAAAAGCATGTAGGTCTCTGCAAGGCTCCTTTGCATCCTTTACTGTTAGTCAAGGAAGCATTTATCAGGGTTACTATGGATATCATAGGCCTTTGGGCTGGCCTGGGTAAAGAAGAAAAAGATTTATATTAGAGGTGGTGGATTTTGCCAACAGGTATCTAGAAGCAGTTGCTCTGTCAAACGTGGAAGCTGAAACAGTTGCTAAGGCACTATTTATTATATTAAGCACCGTAGGTTTTCCAAAGGAGATCTTATCAGATCATGGGTCAAATTTCACATCTCAGCTATTTGGTGAGTTATAGAGGATGTGTGTAGGGGATTAAACAGCTGAAGTCTGACCCATATCACCCAGAAACAAATGGATTAGTTGAGAGGTGCAACTGGACCCTAACATTTCTGCTAAGAATGCATGCAAGCAAGAGGGAAAGTGACTGGGATGTAATGTTACCCTCTCTCTTGTTTGTTTATTGGGAAGTTCTCCAAGAGTCCAACAGTTTTGCCCCATTGGCATCCTATATGGGAGAAAGGTCAGAAGCCTCCTGGATTGCTTAAGGGATTCCTGGGAGGGTGGCACTGAAATAGAAGGAAAAGCCATTGTAAACATGATATGCTGTGCAGAGGACTGAGACAGCCCCTTTATTGATTTGATGACTGAATGTCATAGTGATACTCCCCTGGAGAGCATGGATTTATATGAAATGTTAACCGGGATGACGAGAGATTATGGCTGTGCTGAAAAGTCACCCTTAGATATTTTCCAGCAGGCCAGGCTCACAAAAAGATCCTAAATGGTCCATAACATTGCAGGCCTACAGCCTTTGCACCCAGCAAAGCATACCAAACAACTGATAAAATGCAGCAGCAAGCTTGTAAGGAAATAGCAAGCATGTTGGAAATGGGAATAATTACAGAGTCAAAACAGTCCCAGGGCTTCTCTAGTACCTATGGTCCCCAAAAAAGGATAGGACCATAAGATTTTGTGTTGATTACAGAAAGCTTAACATTGGCACAGTTCCTGATGCATACTTTATGTCCAGAATCAATTACGTGCTAGATGCTTTAGGCAGGGCAAAGTTCCTAAGCACCCTGGATTTAATAAAAGGGTATTAGAAATCCCCTTAGACAGTGAAGCACAGAAAAAAATAATCCACTTCATTACTAATTCAAGACTTTGAGTTTAAAGTGTTACCTTTTGGATTAATTAATGCAGGAGCCATATTTCAGAGGCTTGTTAATCAAATATAAGTCAGGTTATAGGACTTCACTCAGGCCAGCATTGATGATATTGTAATCTATAGCAATGCCTGGCAAGATCATAAAGAAATGGAGCCAAAGAGACTCAGAAAAAATGTAAAGTAGGAGGGAAAGCTCCTTAATCTAGGTCACTGGGTAGGAAGAAGCTAGATTTGCCCAGATCCATTAAAAGTAGAATCCACTGTTAACTGGTCTGTACCCCAAACCAAAGTGCAAGTTCAGTCTTTTATAGGGTTGGTTAATTACCACAGGTTTGGGGAAGGTTGCAGCAACATGTTTGCAATTACAGCCCTGTCACCAGCTCCTGCTGTGATCTGCTGCTCCTGACTGGCCCTCTTTAGTTTGCCCATGCTCAAGGCAGTTCTTGGACTCTCACCTCTAACTGAGTCCAGCAGTCTGCATCAGTCTCTGAGCTGTGTATATAGAAGCAGTCTAGTGCAGGGATGTTACCCCTTTGCTGTCCTGCATTTCTGCCTTCTCTTCATTTGCTGTACTCTCTCCTTTAGGGCAGGCCTCCTTTCCTCTACTGGCTGCAGCTGTGGGTGCCTGCCGCCTTGACTGGCAGCTGCATAGAGGTGTGGTCTGTAAACAGAAGAGGCTTTCCTCCCCCTTCTATCTATGCTCAGCTTGTGGGTTGTAGACCCCATTAGAAGCCCTCTTCAAAAAGACCTCTGACAAGGTGGTTTGGTCTACAGCCTGTCATGGGGGTTTTAATAAAGTGAAAAGAATTCTGTCAGAGAAATTGGTCCTAGGCAGTCCAAATTTGATAACGTATTTGAACTCTGTACTGGTGCCTTTAATGCAGGCCTGGGGGCCATGTTAATGCAAGCAGGCAAAGGCAATAAAAAGCATCCTTTTGTTTTCTTAAGTAAAAAAAGTGATTCCTACTGAACAACATTACTCTGCCGGAGAAAGAGAATGTTGTATGGTCTGAACAACATTACTCTGCCGGAGAAAGAGAAAGTTATGCACTTGTGTGGTCTATCAGGCAGGTAAGGCCTTACCTATTCAATAGGAAGATCAGAATCCAAACAGACCACTTTCCACCGGTTTTTAATTTTCACATTATTCAGAAAGGAGTCAAAATTAAGGATGCACAGTGTGTTAGGTGTGCAGGATATAAAGGCTCTGATGTTGGCACCAACACTTTTATCTGAAAAGAATACATCAGTTAGGGTCAACATCATTACACCACAGGACACCAAGGATTATGGTATTCTGGGCATATATTTCAAACTAATAATTTCTTGTATGGGTCTGTGCAAGACAATAGTTACTAGAATTTACTTAGCTAGTCTGATATACCAGTACTCTCTGCATAAAAGGACTTGCTATTAATTTTGTTGCTTACTTGAGTATCTGAGATTTGGTTACATTAGTCTAATGAATTCTGCTACGGAACCAATTTACAAGGAAAACAAAATGGCAAAGGGGAATAATCTTTCTGGTGACTGTTCATAGGAAGCTGTTCCTGTGATTACTGATGATGTAGCATGGAACACCAGGGCTGAAGATCGGCAAGCTTGCCCACTGCATAAAGATGTTTGACCTCTATGACTTCAATAACAAATAAAGCCTTCCACTTATTCTGATAGAGTGGGTAATCGTGTGTTCAGATGGATTTCCCACCTACTTGTTCACTGATAGAATAGATAGTTACACATGTATCTCAATGTACAATACGTCATCTCTCATGTAATATATCAAGTGATGTGACATGAGTCTATATAAGAGAGACAAGATTGGTCCATTAAAAGATATTGCCTCATTCACCTTGTCTCTCATATCCTGGGACCAACACGGCTACAACAACACTGCAAATAAGCCTGCGTAGTTCACTATTCAATAAGTTTGTTGTTGACTTCTCTTAAGCAGATTGAATGCTTTTGAGGTGGAATTTTTCCTCTGTTGCTCTCTGTCTTGACTTGTTTGTGGTTCATGAACAGACCAGGAGGTTTCTCAGATAGCAGCCACCTTTAGAAGTGATTGATTTAAATATTAAAGGCCATTGTTGCATTTGGCATTCTTCAGTTTGAAAACTGACAAACTAAGATGCAAGAGCTATGCTTTAGTGTTTGGTATAAGGGCAAAAATCAGCGTAAAATTAGACATGCAAAATCTCTCAACTATATTCCTATTTATGGACAAACAAAAATTAAGAAGCCAAATTCTGCCCTTTGACATAAATATGCTGTCATAAACAGATAGTTAAGGGTTAATGCCTCTTTTACCTGTAAAGGGTTAAGAAGTTTACCTAGCCTAGCTGACACCTGACCAGAGGAACCAATGAGGGAACAAGATGTTTCAAAAGGAAGGAGGGAAGTTTTCTTTTGTTTAGAGTTTCAGTTTCAGCCGGAGTGAAAAAGATCAAGGAACCAGCCTCTTATCAGAGTAGTAAGTTTTAGAAAGGGATAAATAGGCTTATGTTTATTTTCTTTGTAACTTGTCTTGGTACCATTAAGGGAATTATCAAATTTGGGTATTCTTGTGTGTATTAAAGTTTTTGCCCAGGGGAAATCCTCTGTGTTTTGAATCTGTTGTCTGTGAGAGTAGCTGGTATGCTAATCTCTCCCAGAGAGTTTTCTTTTACCTTTCTTTTCTTTAATTAAAAGCCTTCTTTTTAATTACCTGATTGATTTTTCCCTTGTTTTTAGATCCAAGGGGGTTGGATCTGCATCCACCAGGAGTTGGTGGGAGAAAGGAGGGGTGATGGTTAATTTCTCCTTGTTTTAAGATCCAAGGGGTTTGGATCTGTGTTCACCAGGAAATTGGTGAAGTCTCTCAAGACTACCCAAGGAAGAAAAGTAGGGCTTGTGAGTGGTAGCAGCGATACCAGATCTAAGCTGGCAATTAAGCTTAGAAGTGTCCATGCAGGGCCCCACATCTGTACCCTAAAGTTCAGAGTAGGGAAGGAACCTTGACATATGCAACTATCATTAACATTACTAGGAGCTGATTGAGAAGGTTGAGGAAACAACTATGGGGCCATCCATTTTGGATCTGACCAACAGGGATGAATTAGTTGCAGACATAAAGATCATCAGGAACTTGGGAGGAAGTGATCATAATCCAATAGAATTAAAAATCCTATGGAAAGGAGGATATGAGAACAGCAAAACAAGGGCACTGCACTTCAGAAAGGCAGATTTCAACTGGCTCAGAGAAATAGTAGGCAACGGCCCATGGAAAGACCAATTAGAAAGAAGAAGAGTAGAAGGGGACTGGCAGCTCTTAAAAGATATAATACTAGAGGCTCAACATCACACTATTCTGACACAGAAGAAATATAAGAAGAGCCACAGGAGGCCAATGTGGCTGCACAAAGAGCTTTTTAGCTATCTAAAAACCAAAAGGGATACATACAGGAAATGAAAGGAGGAGCATGTCACCAAGGGAGTATACATGGGAATAGCATGAGCATGTAGGGAGTGCCGCTGCAAGGATATTTTGCACCCTATGCGAAACTTCCACCTTGGGCCCGCCCCCTCCGTTTTCTCCCTCCCGGAGCATCGCTTATTCTAAACTTTCAAAAATGAATATACTGGAGTCACATTTTATGCAGGGGTTTGGTTCTAAGGTCAGTGCGTAAGAGGAAAATCACATATAGTAAAAATTACCATAAAGTACAGTATACACAGTATAACTGTATACACTAGAACAGGGGTCCTCAACCTACGGCACGTGAGCCGATTTTTTTTTTAATGGCAGCCTGTGGGTCCCAGCCACCGCTGAGCCCGCTGATGGCCTAGGGTTCTGTTCACTCAGCTGGCAGTGGGCGGAGCGGGGCCGGAAGTATGCTGAGTGGGCCGGCGGCCAGGACGCCGGCTGTCAGGAGCCTGCAGACGGAACCCCCCCAAACCGGTAGACTGGCCAATGGGAGCTGCGGAGTTGGCACTCAGGGCAGGGGCAGTGCATGGAGATTCCTTGGTCCCCCTCCTCCTCCATGGGTCACAGGGATGGTGCCTGCCGCTTCTGGGAGTGGCATGGGCAAGGGCAGGCAGGAAGCCTGCCTTAGCTCAACTGTGCTGCCAGACTGTTAGCGCTCAAAATCTCCCGGTTTGGCTGCAGTAGCCTCCAGGAAATAGGGCCTGATTCTGGGAGACTCCCGGCAAAACCAGGAGGGTTGACAACCCTAGGTTCTTCAAATATGTCAGATAAAAAGAAAGATCAAGGATGTTGTGGGTCCGCTACTCAGTGGAGAAGGTGAATTGATAATGGAAGCTGGTACGAAGGCAGAACTGCTCAATGCCTTCTTTGCTTCAGTCTTCTTGCAAAAAATAACATATAATTGGATGACTAGTGAAGTTACCATAGATAATAAAGGGGAAGGAATGCAGATTGGGATAAGTAAAAAACATGTCAGACATCTTCTGACTAATTTGAATGAATTCAAATCAGCGGGACTGGATGCTATTCACCTAAGGGTACTGAAGGAATTAGCTGAAGAAATCTCGGAGTCTCTGGCAATAATATTTACAAACTCATGGATGACATGAGGGGTCCCAAAAGACTGGAGAAGAGCTACCGTAGTGCTCATCTTTAAAAGGGGGGGAAAGGAGGAGCTGGGGAACTACAGACCAGTCAGCCTGACTCCCATGCCTGGGAAGCTACTAGAGCAATAAAACATTCAATTTGTGAATACATGGAGGATGAAGGAGTCATCATTAGCAGCTAGCATGGATTTACCAAGAACAAATCATGCCAAACCAGCATGATTTCCTTCTGTGACAGGGTAACTGATTTGGTGAATAGGGGGAATGCTATAGACATAATATACCTGGACTTCAGCGAGACTTTTGATACAGTCCCATTGATCATTCTGATAAGTAAGCTAGAGAAATGCGGGTTTGGAGGGAGGTCTCAAGTGGGGTTCCACAGGGAGCTGTTCTGTGTCTGATGTTGTTTAACATCTTTATTAATGACCTGGATATAGGCATAGAGAAAATACTGATCAAGTTTGCAGATGAGATAAAGCTAGGGTGGGGTTTCCAGTACTGTGGAGAATAGAGCTAAAATTCAGAGGAATCTTGATAAATTGGAGAACTAGGCTATAAACAACAAAATGAAATTCAGCAAAGACAAATGTAAGGTGCTACACTTAAGGAAGAAAAACCAAATGCACAAATACAGAATGAGGGATGACTGGCTTGGCAGCAGCACTGCTGAGAAGGATCTGGGAGTTGTGGTAGATCACAGCCTCAATATGAGTCAGCAGTGCAATGCTGTTGCAAAAAAAGCAAGTGCAATTTTAGGTTGCATTAACAGAGGCATAGCATGCAAGTCACAGGAGGTGATAGTACCGCTCTACTCGGTGCTGATTAGGCCTCAGTTCTAATTTATAGAAAGGATGTAGAGAAACTGGAAAGGATCCAGAGGCAAGCGACAAAGATGATCAAAGGGATGGCATGAAAGCCATATGAACAAAGGCTGAAGGAACTGGCGATGTTTAGTTTGGAAAAGAGATTAAGTGGGGACATGATAGCTGTCTTCAAATACTTGAAAGGCTGCCATAAAAAAAGGTAGAGTAAAGTTATTCTCTTTTGCCACAGAGGGCAGGACACAAGGCAATGGATTCAAACTACAGCATAGCAGATTTAGAGTAAATCTCATGAAAAACTTCCTAACCGTAAGAATAGTAGGACAATAGAACAGACTGCCTTAGGAGGTTGTGGAAGCTTATTCACTGCATGTTTTCAAAAGGAGACTGGATAGCCATCTGTCTTGGATGGTTTAGATGCAACAAATCCTGCATCTTGGCAGAAGGTTAGCCCAGATGACCCTTGTAGTTCTTTCTAACCCTATGATTCTGAAATTTGGCCCTATGGGACTATTTTCCTGATGGGCAAGGGATTGTCACATGCCACGATTCCTGGTTAGTGTTAATGGGCCAAATTCTACTCTCAGTGACACCTCGGGTGTTGCATCTATATCCCTAAGAGTATGATTTAGCCCAGAGAGTGTCACCTGTACAAATATCCTTCATATTGATGAGAGAATACAAATTTTTAATACTGAAATAATTGTTCAATAAATCCTGCAAAATATTTGTAGAGTATGGTGCATAAGGGAAGATAGGATTTACCTTCATAACACAGCCTTGCCTTTTTGTATAGCTTTGACATTCTTTCTAAAAGAGAGAAGCCTATTTTGGTTGTCTGTCAGGCAGCACTACTAGCTGACAATGGAATAATACTTTGTAAGTGAAAATCCTTTACCAACCTACTGGAAATGTTCCGTGTTTTAGGAGATCATGACTCCAGCCTCCAGCCCCCATCTGCTTGGCTATGACAAGGTTGTTGAAAGAAGTGTACCAAGTGGAACCACCGCTTGTTCTATACGGGGGGAAAAGCAAATCCTATTTCTCAAGAATTTTGAATCTCTTTTTCGCTAGTTCTGTTTGGCTCTTTACCAAAGCTGTAGAAGGTAGAATTGCTCGATATCCATTTTAGATGTCCTACAAAATCAGATAATGATATGTATCATCTGCCTGCCAGATGAAGAATGAGAAGAGAAAGAAATGTACAGGTGTTCTCATCGTACATGCAATTATATAAAACACTAAACAGAATTGTTCTAAGTTTAGTATAGTAAAACCTTTGTTATCCGGCATGTTGGGGGAATGGTGGGTGCTGGTTAGTCAAAAATTCCGGTTAACTAAAATTTATACTTACCAATCTAGGGAGGGAGTTCGGGTGCGGGAGGGAGTGTGGGGCACAGGCTCTGGGAGGGAGTTTGGGTGTGGGAGGGGATTTGGGGTAGAGGTTTGGGGTGTGGGAAGGGTTTCGGGGTGCTGGATCCGGGCAATGCTCACCTCAGGTGGCTCCCTGCAAGTGGCAACATGTCCCTGCTGCTCCTAGGCAGAGGTGCAGTTAGGCAGCTCTGCGTGCTGCCTCTGCCCGCAGGTGCCAGCCCCACAGCTCCCATTGGCCATGCCAACTGGACTTTTAATGGCCCGGTCAGTGATGCTGACCGGATCTGCCAGGGTCCCTTTTCGACTGGGTGGTCAGGTCAAAAGCCAGACACCTGGCAACCTTATTGAAGATTTGTATTGGAGAGATCAGAAATGCTGGTTTCAAGAGCTTTCTGGTTGGTAAAGTGCCAGATAATGCAGCTTTTACTGTAACTAGGGAAGCAAAATAAATTACTTGTTGATATCCCTATTTCTCTTATAGGAACAAGAAAAATGAATCCACTAATTACAGAGGCTTTTTTCAGTTTATAAATGAAAAGACATATTTATATGAACAACCTTCATCTTTTATATATTTTACAATTCTTTTTGTCGTCAACATTTTACAATAACTGGACATTAATGTGAAATTAAAAAATAATTCCTGTGCATTCAGATATTACAGAGATGCTAATAAATGGCCCTGGATTTAATACAAGGCTACAATTCACTTTAGAGAGCTCTAGTACAAAATGGAAATGTGTCTGAATTTTAATGAATTTTAATCTTATATTCTTTCCGAGGCCATCTAATGTTGCAATGAGATGTAATGCATTTTAAGAGAAAAGCTCTGAAGATTTGTTTTGAAGTCCATGCCTAAGAAATAACCACACATGCAAAGAATGGGGAGAAAGCTGCAATTTGATAGCTTTATTTCACATTTGGCTTTGCTGTTCTTACCTTTTTAGGCATTTTAGTATACTGAAATGATTGAAAATTGTATTGATATCACTAAAAATGTACTACCCTTCCACTTGTGTTAATACAGGGTACTCTTACCACCCTCCCATTGATGTCAGGGAGGTTTTACAACCTTCCAAAGATGTCAGCGAAAGGGAATTACCAGTGTGTTCTCTGCTGACAATTTACAAAGAAATAAACCAGTACTTAAATATTATATCCACATTAGTTCCTCATGACTAATGTTATTACAATGCATACCAAAGGAATTAGTAATGAATACTCACTTAGTATAAGTAACGAATACCCACTTAGTTGCCAAATACATACTTAACTGGTAATGCTACTGAGAGCACATATATAATTTTTGTATTTGTTACTGTGTAAAAATATAATTTTGAGGGATAGCTGGTCTTAAATATAATTATATAATGGCATATGTTAAAGCACATGGAAGGTATATAATTATGGGTTAAATGTTCTATCAAATATTATCAGCTGATGTTACAAAAAAGCCAACTTTTTACTTATCAGCTTCTAGTTTTCCATATTTCACCTGCTGTGTCTGCAGTCTGAAGGATATGAGAGAACGGTTTGATTCAGATAGTAATCATCAGGAAACCACCAATACCACCAATAATAAAAACAATGACACCCTACTCTTCATTTCATTCCTAGCAGGAGAGAGACATTTTTTTTAACACACATCACAAACACTCCAATGCTTTTTACTGAGTACTGCATGAGGGGAATTTCTTCTTTTTCACAATAGTGACAAATTTCTCCAGGGGATTTAAAAAAAAATTGTTCATTGTCCAAATTTTTGTATAATATTGTGTATTATTGTATTGTTTTGTGATTGTATACTGCAGAGGATTAGATGGGCACAGTAGGAAAAAAAATTGGATTTAATGATAACTTTGCCCTGGTTTAATACTACTGTCTCTTATCCTGGGAAATCTTTTTTAAAAAGTATTTTTATTTACATCATCAGAGACACAGTAACATTAAAATGAGTGGAAATAACAGGGACTAACAGTATTAATTTTAAAAGTCTGATTAAAGAAAGGAAAATTAAAAAACATTTTTAAATGGTGTCATAGAAGGAGACTTGCTTGCTGGTCCCCAGATAAGTATTTGAAAGTGAAATGTCTGGATAAAGGGCTTCTGGTGAAGAATGTCCTCCTTCTAGATAGGTAGTCTTCTGTCAAGTGGATAGGAAAATTTAAAGTGCTTCTCCCCAACACCCCAATAGGCTCAAACTGCACATTTGTTGCCCTGCCAATCTCTAATGAAAGTAAATATTAACATCTAGTTCTTATAGCCCTTTTCATCCATAGATCACAAAGCACTTTACCAAGGAGGTAGCCTTATGATCCTCATTCTACCACTGGGGAAACTGAGGCACAAGGCAATGCTGGGACTTGTCTAAGGTCTCTCAGCAATCTAATGACAGAGGTGGGAGTAGAACCCACGACTCCTAAGTAACAATCAGTGCTTTAGCCACCAGTGAGGTGTTATGTGTTGAGTACAGTCTGTTCCTGACCCCTAGCAGCAGGTTTCATGGGCTTCTCCACCCCAGGACAGAAAATCACTGGGGAGTGGAACAAAGCACTGAGGGAAGCAAGGAGATAGTGGAGAAGCTGTGAAAGCCCTGGGGCTAGGTGGCGGAAGCACACTTGGGATCCTGGTTTAGGACTAATAGTCTGAGTTGGAAATAATTCTTGTATGTTTTAAAATCCACATTAGTGCAGTGGTATGAAAACAGAGTAGAAAATAGATGAAGACAAATTAACAGGCCTCATCCATTCAGGGTCCAGCCTGTTCCTCCACAGAACATTGGTTTGGGGGAGTCACTGCTTCCTTTAGCAGTGGTAGTTTGGTATAGGACAGAGGAAGAGCTAATCTATAGCAAGTGGGAACTAAAGCCAGACTCCTTGCGGGGCAGAGAAGATTGTGGCTGGGGGAGCTGGACTACTGCGTAAAAAACAGTTACCTTTCCACAGTAGGTGCGCATGCTCGCCATGTGCACCGGTGCTGGAAGTTTTTCCCCTAGCAGTGCCCCTGGGGGGGAGTGCCCCATGCGACCCTTGGAGTGGCGCCTGCCTGGCATGGTATAAGGGGAGCTGCATGCTCCCCCCACCCTCAGTTTCTTCTTGCCAGACAACTCCGACAGAGGAGAAGGAGGGTGGGATGTGGAATAGACAAGAGCAACACATCTCAAAGAACACCAGTTATGGAAAGGTAACTGCTTTTTTTTCTTTGAGGGATTGCTCATGTGTATTCCACAGTAGGTGATTCCAAGCTATATCTGTTGGAGGTGGGTAGGAGTTCACAAGTTACCAGGACGGAGGACGGCCCTGGCGAACCTGGCATCATCCCTGGTTTGGGAGACGATCGCATAATGCGAAGTGAACGTGTGAACCAAGGACCACGTGGTAGCCCTACAAATGTCCCGATGGCAACGTGGGCCAAGAAGGCAGCCGATGAGGCCTGCGCCTGGGTCGAGTGTGCCCTCACAATGGGTGGCGGGGGAATGAAGTGATCCAGTTGGAGAGCCTCTGGGTGGAGATCAGCTAGCCCCTCGCATGCTCAGCCGAGGCGACAAACAGTTGCAAGGACTTTCTGAATGGGTTAGTCCATTCGAGGTAGAAAGCCAAAGCCCACCACATGTCGAGTAAGTGGAGGCGGCATTCCTCACTGGATGCGTGAGGCTTGGGGGAGAGGATTGATAGAAAAATGTCCTGACTCGGTATGCCGAGACCACCTTAGGGAAGAACACAGGGTGTGGGCGGAGCTGGACCTCGTCCTTGTGAAAAACTGTGTACGGGGTTCAGAGGTCAAGGCCCTGAGCTCAGAGACTCGTCTAGCCGACATGATAGCAACCAGAAATGTCACCTTCCATGAAAGGTGAGACCAGGAGCACGTGGCCAACGGCTCAAATGGGGACCCTGTGAGATGAGCTAAGACCAGGTTTAACTTCCACTGTGGAACTGGGGGTCTAGAGTATGGGAAGAGGCGTTCCAGACCTTTAAGGAACCAGCCAGTCATAGCGTGGGAGAACACCATGTGTCCTTGCACTGGCAGATGGAAGGCCGATATGGCCGCCAGGTGCACCTTGACCAACGAGGGCGCCAGGCCCTGGACCCTCAGGTGGAGGAGGTAATCAAGGACAAGCTGGATAGTTAGTGGTGGACACTGAAGAGACACCTGGTCCATTGCCCACTTAGAGAATCGTAACCACTTAGCCAAGTAAGTGCAGCAAGTGGAAGGCCATCTACTTTCCAGGAGGACACGCTGAACCTATTCCGAGCATATCCTCTCCTCTCCCCCTAGCCATTGAGCAGCCATGCCGTGAGATGGAGAGCTGCCAAGTTGGGGTGGAGGAGGCAATCTTGATCCTGTAAGAGCAGGTCCGAGTGGAGCGGTAACCGCCACAGCGGAGCTACCGCCAGGCTCATGAGGGTCCCATACCAGTGCTGCCTGGTCCACACCGGGGCAATCAGGAGGACCCAAGCCTTGTCCAACTTTATCTTTTCCAGGACCCTGCTGATTAGAAGGAATGGGGGGAAAGCGTAAAGGAGTTTGCCTGACCAGATCAGAAGAAAGGCACTGGAGATAGCGCCCCTCCCCAGGCCCTACCTGGAGCAGAACTGGGGGCAACACTGGTTCTGTTGCATTGCAAACAGGTCCACCTGGGGAGTTCCCCACCTTCGGAAGATCCGGTCTCCAAGAGTCTTTGTTCTTTGGGTCAGGGCTGGCTGACCTTGTCGTTCCCTGTGGTTGACCAACTCGACCATCAGGGAGTTGGGCACCAAGTGGGTATATAGGTACTCATGCCCCTTAGCGGGTACAAAGTACTTTTGCTCAGCCTTTTTTGATATAGGGGCCAACGAGGCCAGTGTTTGCCACAGGGCATTTGAAATCTTAGCCACCCCTTCATAGAGCTGCAAGGCCGCCCTACCCAGTGCCAATGGGGACAGCACCTTAAACAGGGTGCTTCCATCTCCTCTGCCTGGCTCTTCCACCTCCTCTGTCTGGAGGTGGAGGCTTGCTGCCACCCTCTTTAAGAGGTCTTGGTGGGCCCTAAAGTCCTACTGCGGGCTGGAGGGGGGCAGGGCCACAATCGCCTCCTCCGGGTGAGGTGAAGATGCCGGCGCGGTGCTCTGGGTGTCAACTGGCACCAGAGGATCCACCAGCTGGTTGGACTCCAGGCATGGTGCTGAGGACGTGTGCCCCACTGACTCCTTCATCGGGACTCTGGAGATGGATGCTGACGGAGCCTCCCAAGCTCCGACCACTGAGTGAGCTTCCATCCGGGGCTGCATCAGAGGCCTTGGTGCCCACTGGTACCACTGGATAGGCCACGACGCTCAATGCCACTGCACTTGCTGTGGCACTGGCAGGGCCAGCTATCCGGGTTGGCCGGTTTGGCTCGTCGAAGGGAGGCTACGAGCAGAGACCTGGCTGGGGCAGGATCCGCTGCTGTCTCTCGACCGAGAGGAGCAGTAGTGCCGGAATCTGCGATGGTCACAGGCCCGCAATCTCAACATGGAGGACTGGTACTGACAGTAATATCTGCTCCACGAACAGCGTTGACAGGCAGACCCACGACAGCGAGACACCGGCGATCGACGCCTGGGGCTGCAATGTCTCAGCAGAGACTCAGAGCAGGAGTCCGAGCAGGAATGGCATCGATGACCATGCCATGACCTACTGCAATACCTTTTCCAGGAGGAGGACCAACAATGACATCCATTGCGATCCCATCGATATCTGCCCACTGACGAGGACTGGTGCTGCGAGTCCTGGCTAGCCAGAACCCAGCCCAACAATCTAGTCGGCGACGAGGGCAATCCATGTGGACTCTGTCCCGAGCGGACACTGGGCGGTGATCGGCATCGGGAATATTCCCTCGACCGAGACTGGTACCAAGCTGGGGGCGACTGCGGAGATCCCAGCAGCGGCTTGCCTCTGGAGTAGGGGGGCCAACATTGGCAGGGCTCCAGGCTCTGGCATGGACATGACATCCTGGGCCACCTGGAGGGCTTTGGGTGTGGAAGGCATCTGGAAAGCTGAAGAGGCCTGTTCCGAAGAGGCCAGGCTACTCCACTTTACGTGAATTGGAGGCCTAGTGCCCGATGGGGATTGAGGACTGCCTGACATGGGTCTAGCCCAGACATGGGCAAACTATGGCCCGCGGGACCGTCCATGG
This sequence comes from Gopherus evgoodei, assembly GCF_007399415.2. Lineage (NCBI taxonomy): Eukaryota > Metazoa > Chordata > Testudines > Testudinidae > Gopherus > Gopherus evgoodei. The sequence goes on along the minus strand of NC_044328.1, from coordinate 23,201,138 downwards.
AGCCTAGTCCCTGGACCCTCCGCCACTGTCCCCGCTACCCAGCAGCCATGCCGCCGCACAGCCACGCTCTGGCCTACTGCTCCAACTGGGCAGCGTGGGGAGTGCAGCTGGCTCTGGCTGGGTGTTGCGGCTGCGAGCTCCTGCTGCTGGTAAGGGAGCAGGGAGTTGGGGGGTTGGGTAAGGGAGTGGGAGGTCCTGGGGGCATTCAGGGAGGAGGGGGAAGTTGGATGGGGCAGAGGTTTTGGGGGGCAGTCAGGGATGGGGAATGGGGAGGGTTGGGAGTGGGAGTCTCAGGGGGGTTGTCAGGGAGCGGGGATGTGGATGGGGTCAGGAGGGCAGTCAGGGGACAGGGAGCAGGGGGGGTTGGATAAGAGGGTGGAATCTCAGGGGCCAGTTAGGGGTGGGAGGTCCTGGGATGGGGTGGTCAGGGGACAAGGAGCAGAGGGCAGTTGGATGGGGGTTGGAGTCCTGGGGGGACTGTCAGACGTCGGGGATGCAGATAGGGGTCGGGGCAGTCAGGGGACAAGGAGCAGGGGGAGTTGGATGGGTGGGGATATGTGAGGGGAGCAGTCAGGGAGCGGGAAGTGGAAGGGGACCAGGCTGTTTGAGGAGCCTTCCCTACCCGGCCCTCCATACAGTTGCACAACCCCGATGTAGCCCTCGGGCCAAAAAGTTTGCCCACCCCTGGCCTAGCCTCTTTCCCTGACTTCCCTTGGTGCCATTGCAAGGAGGGCGTTTTGGTCCTCTTGGTATGTCTGTGGACGGGGAGCGGTGCCGACTGGTCAAAGGCACCAGCTGATCACCGCACACTGGGGTTGGGGTCAGCGCCGACTCCATCAGAATGGCCCGGAGTCCAGCATCTCTCTCCCTTTTGGTCTGGGGCTTAAATGATTTGCAAATGTTGCACCTTTCCCTGATGTGGGTCTCTCCCAAACAGCGCAAACAGTCTGTGTGTGGGTCACTCCTTGGCATAGAATGCCAACAAGAACTGCATGACTTAAATCCCGGGGCTCTGGGCATATGCCCCGGCTCGGGCTCACTGACTAACTAAACTCAGTAAACAGCTAACTAACTACAGGTACTTTAAATGAATGAAGAGTCCTGGGGACAAGCTACAGTGAAGCCAGAGCAGAGCAGTTCCGACACACCTTCACTGGCGGCAAGAAGGAACTGAGGGTGGGGGAGCGTGCAGCTCCCCTTATACCTTGCCAGGCAGGCGCCACTCCAGAGATCACGGTGGGTGCTCGCCCCCTACTGGTACTGCTAGGGGAAAAACTTCTGGCACCAGTGCACATGGTGAGCACGCACACCTACTGTGGAAGACACATGAGTAATCACTAGAAAAAGAACCTTATTCTCTGCAACAACCCACTCTAGAAACAGGGCCACTTCGATGCTGTGTCCTCCTTAACTTTCTGTCCTAACAACTCCCAGTTCTATCTCTTCCAGCAAGCAAAGTAGAGTTCAAGCTGTGTTGTTTTCTGGCTCTTTTCCTGCAGAAGGACAACTAGCAACTCTTCAAGTGAGTCGGATTTGTTTGTTTGATTGGACAGGAAAGAGCTGCAAAAAGAAAGGAACAGATAGATGGGCCAAAACCCCTGATTCTCTTGGCCAAAACATAGCCCTTTGGATTTTTTCTAAATTCAGTCTTGTAGCAGGTTGATGGGCAAAGGGATCACAAAACTTTTGCCTTCTGCAAACCAGTCTTCCCTCATCAGTATAATAGAGGGACTGGTCTGAGAGAGTAGAGTTATACAAAGCAACAAACAATTTTCCAGAATACTGTGACAAATCTGATGAGACAGAATTTACCCAGTATCCCATATGTCATGGCTGCTGTGCTGAAAAGAGATCCCATCAATTATTATAACAGATGTGATTAAGAAAATGGCAGTACAGGAAAAAATAATGGGAATTTAGAGAAGCATATAAGTATTTCATTGAGGCAGCTTATAGGCTTTGAGAGACAAAAGATTCATGGAGATAAATATACAGATGTATAGCAGGATATTAAAAACAGAAGACAGTATAAATGTTTTGAAACAAATCTGTTGCTTTTTCACTGGAGGCTGGAAGAGGAAGGGAAGTGACATTTCAAAGATTTTAATTCTGTACATAATAAAATTGAGAGCTCTACTTGAAAGATCAGCAGTGCTTTAAAATTTTAAAGGCTAGTAGTTGGAGATGTGCAGGTGGAACAGGGCAACAGAGACAGCATGAGAACTTGATGTGGAAATGCTTCCAAGGTTCCAGGCTTACACTGCTGGTAGCTAAGCTTGTGAGAATGATAAAATACCCAACTCCTTGAAGAACAAGTGACTGTGACAGGGAAGGAGTACAAATCTTTTGATACCTCTGCCAAGGGACTTTGGAGTTACAATATGCCCTCTTCCAGGAGTGCTCCTAGCAAGAGGCACTACTAAACTGGGGCTTTTTACATGGCTGGGAAGGAGAGGGAGTCAGCTCCCCAGAGGACTTTTCAGTCCTCTCAAGGAGGAATTCTCAGCAGGGAAGTGATTAGGTGCAGCTGAAATTAGTTAGGTTCAGAATTGTATTAAGAGACTGGGCTGCTCTAATAGAGAAGAGAAAGGAGTTGCTGTTTAGGGGCTAGGGCAGGGAATTTTAGAGGTAAAAGTGCTGGTTTGTTTATGTCTGTGTGTTTTTAATGAGTGGGGTTTTATGCAACAAGAAAAGGATGTGGTTAGAGACAACTTTGTGAGGTTTGGATTTGTTTTAATTATATAAGAAACTGGGGGTGTCTTTTTGTTTTGGTTTTAAATAGCTTTGAAGTCCCAGTGAGGTGTGTTTATTTGTTTGCTTTTGTTAGAATATAGTTTCCTGCAAACTCTTCAGCTTCTTAGACTCTGGTTTTGTTCCATTCAGCTATAACAATTCTAACATATCCTTCCTGTTAGAAAACACACAAAGCTTCATCAGAACTGTTTTAAGAAATGTAGCATATTGTGTTGCCTCGTAACTAAAGGTGAGTTGTCATTGTCTAAAAAGATACTTCAGAGAAGAGGCAAGAAGTACCAAGTGCAACAACTTTTTTTGGGGGGTGGGGGTGGGGGATTGGGAATGAGATATTTATAAGAGCTATACCTTATGTCCTGGCTGTTTCTGATTTGAAATTATGCTTGGTAGCAACTTATAAGTGCTGTTTAATGAAAGGTGTTTATTCTTTCAGAGTAAGCTTTAGCTTTGAGACAGGCTGCTGCTAAAAGATTAAAATTGCTGCATCTCATTTTGTTATAAATGCATAAATAACTTCAGGATGGCTCTGTTTTATTTATATGTGAATATAATTTTACAGTTCTTTATGATTTTAATAAGAAACTATGGCCTGGCACATTTCCCCTCTGATATTGAGAATGCTGTTATCTCCTAAAAAAATAAAAATAATAATCAAGTGTTTTGTGTTTTTTGTTTTTTTTTAATACTTAACAGTCCAGTCACACTAATGTTGAGGACATATAATGTTTAGTAGTGAATGTGAATTTGGCATAATAAATTCATCAGAGACTAGAAGAAAATATCAATCATATAGGATCTCTTGGGAGTAGCAAGGCTTTTTACAATAACTACAAACACATGCATAATTCATAGATCATAAGACAAGAAGGGATCATTGAGATGCTCCAACGTAACCTCCTCTGTAATATTGGCTTTAGGAGTTCCTTCTATTAATTCCTGTTATACCTACAGAACATCTTTTAGAAAAACATCCATTTTGTGATCTACTTAATTCAAACCCCTGCTATACGTGTCTGAAAAGGAAATATAGTTTCCAGTGGAGTGAAATGCATTTGTGTTAGTGTCCCTTTAATTATCAACTTCAAGTTTTTGAAATTCCCAGACTACAAAAATCTAGTTTGATTGAGCACCCTTTAAACAATGTCAGAATTTTCCTAAATTCCTGAGAAAAAATGTTATTTATTTATTTATTTATTTTACTACTTTGATTATAAATGTTCACAGCATTGAAGAAACTGAATAATGCCCCAATTGTTACATGAACTTCATGCAGGCAGCCCCCTGTGTTCACACAACCCTGTTGAAGCTAAAGGGCATCTGTGTGGGCATAGGAGGGTGCTTGTGCAGAGATCGTGGCAGGATCAAGACCTGACTACCAAGAGGATCAGTAAAAATTAAACCAAGTGCTGTCAATAAACAGAGACAATATTTGCTTCCTCCACTTCCAGTATTTACAGCTGTTACTTGTAAACGCAGAAAGTTCAAAATTTTTACACAGAAATATAACTTTCAATATGATATCTTTTTACGATCAGCCGTGAAGAATGTTGTAACCAATGTGGGGAAAGTGCAAGAAGAACTGGGGCACAGGTTCAATCAAGGCTTGGAGAATGAAATTCTACTCTGTGTTATACTGGTGAAAATCCAACCAACTTCATTGACAAGTGAGCCCAGAGAAAGAGTTTTCTACTGAAATCAGTGTCATAACATGAGCATCCTATTTGTACATGTGATAAATGTGGGGGGAGGGAAGTTCCCTTTTATGGACACTCAGCCCGCCTGCTATAAAATCCCTGTTAGTAGCTGTTCTCTATTTGCTTTGTTAAAACAGTCCACAGGTAAAGGAAGGGAGTGGGCACCTGACCAGAAGAGCCAATGGGAAGTCTAGAACTTTTTAAAATGGGGATGGGGGGACTTTCCCTTTGTGTCTGTTGTTGCTCTCTGGAGAAGAGTGGGACAGGGCAGCAGTTATGCTGTGAGAAGCTGAATGCCAAGTATGAAAATCATCAGAATCAGACCTAGAATTGCTTATTTGGAACCCAGATACGTAAGTAGATCAGAAACGGTGTAGAAAGACATGATTAGGTTTATTTTGTTTGTTTCTTATGGCTTGTGGATTCCTCTGTGGTAATCCCAGATACCTTTGTTGCTTGTAACTTTGAAGCTAAACCCCCAGAAAACCTATTTTAGATGCTTAAATTTCATTAAAAACAAAAAAAAATACATCTGAAAACTTAGATTTTTAAAAGAACAACTCCAAAATTTATCCTTTTTTAAGAACAGAATTTGGATTTTTGTGTCTTACGAGGTTTATGTTTTTTAGTTAGCTGGTGACAACAGCTGATTTCTTTGTTTTCTTTCTCAGCTCTTCCCAGGGGGGTGGGGGTGGGTGAAAGGGCTTGAGGGTACCCCACAGCAAGAAGTTCTCAAGCGTGCCTTCTTGGGTTCCAAGGGGTTTTGCATTTGAGTGGTGGCAGCATCTACCCATTCAAGGTCAGAGAGAAGCTGTGACCTTGGAAGTTTAATATCAGTCTGCAGAGGCCAGTATTAATTTTTAGAATCCTTGTGGGCCCCCACCTTCTGCACTCGAAGTGGCAGAGTGGGGAATCAGCCTTGACATGGTGGCAGAGCAGTGGGATCATTTTGAAGCAGAAGCACAGACCTCAAAAAAATGTGTCCTTTTAAAATCCTTTTTGGCTGATTGAAAACCAGAGAGTGTTCGTTTGTTCTATCTAATCTATCTATCTAAACAGGCATGCAAAGGGTTCAGCCTGCAAAGCCAGGGAATCCAAAAAGCAGTTTACTTTTTTCCTCTAGCGTTGTAGCACTGAAATAGTTAGGCTAAAGTAGGGCAGCCTGTACATGAGGTTGAGGTCGGACACTGAAATCCCAAAGCCGCACACCATGAAGAAGACGACCCAGATCAAGCCCAGACATCCGGCTCCATGTCAGAAATGCAGGGAGGGGATGGGGGACCGGGAACTTTCCAGGAGGGAAGGGTCAGCCCTCCCCAACCCAAGATCCAGGTGCCAAGATGGAGGGATGCCCTCAACCCAGACTGTCTTCTGCAGTCAGAACTCAGGAATTTCGTCACACAGATGATACGCTTGGAAGCGGAGTTGAAAAGAGAGGCAAAGTGCTTGGAAATGAAGCACTCTGAGGCAGAAGCGCTTAAAGCTGGAAAGGGCTAAGCTGGACCCACCAGGTAACACTAACAGTCCTTCTCCAGGTACAGTTCCCCATTCCAAGAAATTCTCCACATACAAGATAGGCGATGACACAGAGGCCTTCTTAGAAAATTTTGAAAGGGCCTGCCTTGGGTACAACACCCCTACAGACCAATACATGGTGGAGCTGAGGCCATAACTCAGTGGACCCTTAGCAGAGGTGGCAGCTGAAATGCCTTAAGACCACATGAATGAATATGAACCTTTTAAGCAAAAGGCCAGAATTAAAATGGGGTTAACACCTGAGCATGCCCTTCAACGGTTCAGAGACCTAATGTGGAAACCAGATGTGGCATTTTCCTGACATACCTACCACATGGTAAAAAATTGGGATGCCTGGATATCAGGAGCAAGTGTTAAATCTCTGGAAGATCTGTCTCTCCTAATACAAATGGAGCAGTTCTTAGAAGGGTGTTCCTGAGGAAATAGAAAGGTACATCCTAAATGGGAAGCCCAAAACTGTAGCTGAGGGAGGGAGGATTGGAACCAAATGGGCGGAAGTGGTGGAGAAGAAGAAAGCTAGTAGCAGTTCATGTGGATACCAGAAGGGGCAACCTGAGATGGCACCCCACCACTGGGGTCAGCCCAAAGCCTCACCTCGCAAGGAGGAGCCATCCGCACAGCCAGAGAGACCCCAGATGCCCTCTTGTCCCTCTACCCCACTCTCCAACCATCCACCCCGCCCCAGCCCACAGTCAGCTGGGCGATGCTTTAAATGTGATGAGCTGGGGCGTGTGAAGGCCAAGTGCCCCAAGAGTACCAGCTGACTGCAACTCATCACCTCGGAGTCCCACCGAGAGCCTTCAGGCCCAGATGCCTCGCAAATACTGCCAGAGGGAAGGGAAACAATGTGGGTGGGAGGAAGATTACTGCATGGAGAGACACTGGAGCACAGGTGTCAGCTATCCACCAATCCCTGATGGACCCCAAAATCATCAACCCAGAGGCCTAAGTGATGGCACAACCCTTTAAGGCCAACTCTTTTAAATTGCCTACAGCAAAGTTGCCTGTCCTGTCCAAGGGCTGGTCAGGAATATGGACTTTTGCAGTTTCTGATGATTATCCCATTCCCATGCTGCTGGGAGAAGACTTAGCCAACCATGTGAGGCTAACAAAAAGGGTTGGGATGGTCACCTGCAGCCAGGCTAAACAGACCTCCACACCTAACTCCATTCCTGAGCCTCCTACAGTGACTCAGCCAGAGGTGATGAAACCAGACCCCAGACCAAAATCTATGGCAGCAGTTGAAGATCCAGTTTCTGGGACCCAGACAAAACCAGCCCAAGAATTGGAACTGGCAGAGCAGTCAGCACCAGAGCCTGTGTTTGCAACCCCACCAGAGTCAGGGGAGCCAGCACCAAAGGACGCCAGAGACCCTGCACATGCAGGGCAGCTACACTGGTGCAAGAAGCTCAGTACAACCCAGTGCACCAGCGGAGAGTGGCTCACGGTCGATGGAGACACCCCCATCATCTGCATTGCTTCTGGTGGGACCAAGTCCAAATCCACAACCCAGTGAGGAGCTAATGTCTCCAGCATCAAGGGAGCAGTTCCAGGCAGAGCAGGAAGCAGATAAAAGCCTCAAGGGAGCTTGGACGGCGGCACGGAGCAACCCACAACCTCTCATCTCTTCCAGTAGATCCAGGTTTGTTGAAGAAAGAGGACTTTTATACAAGGAAACCCTTTCTGGTGGGCACAAGAAGGACTGGCATCCTCAGACAGTTGGTAGTTCCAATTAAGTATAGGGAAAAGCTCTTTAGCTAAGCCCATGATCAACCTAGTGGCCATGTTGGGGTGAGCAGGACCAAAGACCATTTGGGGAAGTCATTTCACTGGGAGAGAAGAGGTAGTAACGTTCTTTCTCATGTCTGGTCTTGTGAGGTGTGCCAGAGGGTGGGAAAGCCCCAAGACCAGGTCAAAACCCCTCTTCAACTACTCTCGATAACTGAGGTTCCATTTCACTGTGTAGCTGTGGATATTCTGGGTCCTTTCCCTAAGAAGACACCCAGAGGAAAGTTATACATACTGACCTTCATGGATTTTGCCACCCAGTGGCTGGCGGCAGTAGCTCTAAGCAACATCAGGGCTAAAAGCATGAGCCAGGCATCGATAGACATTTTTGCCAGGGTAGGTTGGCCCTCAGACATCCTTACAGATTTGGGAACTAACTTTCTGGTAGGGACCAAGAAACGTCTTTGGGAAGCTCATGGGGTAAACCACTTGGTTGCCACCCCTTACTACCGTCAAACAAATGGCCTAGTGGAGAAGTTTAATGAGATTTTGGGGGCCATGATACGTAAATTCGTGAATGAGCACTCCAATGATTGGGATCTAGTGTTGCAGCAGTTGCTTTTTGTCAACAGGGCTGAATCACATCCCAGTTTGGTGTTTTCACCCTTTGAACTCACTCATAGCCACGAAGTTAAGGGGCCATTACAGTTGGTGAAGCAGCAGTGGGAGGGGGTTATGTCTTCTCCAGAAACTAACATTTTGGACTTTGTAACCAACCTGCAAACCACCCTTAAAGACTCTCTAACCCTTGCTTCAGAGAACCTACAGGATGTTCAACAAGAGCAAAAGGCCTGGTATGATAAACATGCCAGAGAGCGTTCCTTCAGAGTAGGTGACGAAGTCATGGTCCTGAAATCTCTCCAGACCAATAAGATGGAAGCGCTGTGGGAGGGGCCATTTAAGGTCCAAGAGCGCGTGGGAGCTGTTAATTACCTCATAGCATTCCCAGACACTGCCCTAAAACCTAAAGTATACCATGTTCTCTAAAGCCCTGTTATTCCTGATAAATCAAGATTCTCCAGTTTACAGCCCAGGAGAGAGACAACGCTGAGTGGCCTGAAGGAGTCTACTATGAAGGAAAAAGCACCAATGGCATAGAAGAGATGACTCTTTCCATAACCCTTGGGTGTAAGCGGCGACAGCAAATCCAGGAGCTGTGCACCAGCTTCATGCCAATGTTTTCAGCAACCCCAGGATGGACAGAACAGCCTTACCACTCCATTGACACAGGTGATGCTCGCCCAATTAGAGCCCAACCCTATTGGATGGCTCCTCAAGCCAAAACCGCAATAGAAAGGGAGATCAAGGACATGTTACAGATGTAATCTGCCCTTCTGAGAGTGCATGGACCTCTCCAGTGGTTCTGGTTCCCAAACCAGATGGGGAAATCCACTTTTGTATAGACTACCATAATCTAAATGATGTAACTCACCCAGAAGACTATCCAATGCCAAGCACAGATGAGCTGTTGGAGAAACCGAGATGTGCACAGTTCATCTCCACCTTAGACTTAACTAAGGGGTACTGGCAAGTGCTGCTAGATGACCCAGCCAAGGAAAGATCAGCCTTCATCACCCATGTGGGGCTGTATGAATTTAATGTGCTCCCTTTCGGACCGCAAAATGCACCTGCCACCTTCCAGAGACTGGTAGATAACCTTCTGGCTGGAGTTGGGGAATCTGCAGTCGCCTACCTGGACGATGTGGCCATATTCTCAGATTCATGGGCAGAACACCTCCAAGATGTCTTCCAGTGCATAAGGGAGGCAGGATTAACTGTTAAGGCCAAAAATTGTCAAATAGGCCTAAACAGGGTAATGTACCTTGGACACCACATGGGTCGAGGAACTATCAACCCCCTACAGGCTAAAGTAAATGCTATCAAAAATTGGCCTGTTCCTAAGTCAAAGAAGCAAGTCCAATCCTTCTTGGGCTTGGCCAGGTATTACTGGTGATTTGTACCACACTGCAACCAAATTGCCACCCCACTAACACCCCTAATCAGGAAAAAACAGCCAAATGCGGTTCAGTGGACTGAGAAGTGTCAGAAAGCCTTTAACCAGCTTAAGGTGACCCTTATGTCTGACCCTATCCTATGGGCCCCGGACTTCGACCAACCGTTCACTTGGACACATATGGTTATGACATGGTGTAGGAGCAGTTTTAATGCAGGAAGGACCAAATCAACAATTTCATACTATCATGTTTGTCAGCAAAAAAACTTTCTGAGAGGGAAAGCCCCTGGTCATTTTCAGAAAAGGAATGTTAAGCCATTGTATATGCTCTAGAGAATCAGCCTTGACAACGTATATCAGCATTATTCAGGGAAACATAATTTCCTTTTATTATGTATAAACATTGTGTGATGAGGCATATAGGGGTTATTAAGTCTGCTTAAGTACAGGGACATGTCCTGTATCTTTTTCAGATACTACAGACCCACCTCCACCCTCCTTTTCACACTATTTCTACAACAATATGACACTTACCACTGTACTTGCATTCTACACACAGCAAAACAATCTGACAGATTCCTGATTCCATAGGGAGCCAATGAAGAGAGGGAGAAGTGATCTTTCATTGGCTTGTGTTCTGAACTGAGTCAAACTTTATAGGAAGGACATGCATTTCATTCCAAAATAAAGAGAATCTTAATTGTCAATCCTGGAGACCATGAATACACAGATGCCTGTGGCACAGTCAAAATGTGAGAAGAGCAGATGTGGACATCTTGCGAAACACAGACGGGTAATGGTATTATTTTGCTGTTACAGGTATCGAGAAGAAGCTGAGGATTTAGGAGAACAGAGTCTATGTATGATTCTTAATGATCTGAGAGCATCCTCAGTGGAAGACAATGTTATGACCTTGGGCTAGTTACGTCTCTCCCTGTGTGTCCTTTTTTCCTCATCTGTAAACTAGGGATGATGATACTGACTACCTTTTGTGAATCTAGGGAATGAAAAATGCTAGACAAGAGTTAGGTATTATTATGGAGGTGCTATCTCCCCACCAGAAACCTTTGTCTTTTTGGAATTGAGGTTCAGTCAGCTGCCCTTCTTCCAGTTGCTGATCTCAGCCAGACATCTGAACAGCTGGGAAATGGTTTCTATTTCCATCTGACGTGAAGGAGATGTAGTACTGGGCTGGGTACCAATATATATTGCTGTCAATGTTTCACAGTCGTCCTTAGTGGCTTTGCAGAGATGTTGAGCGGAATGTGGGAGAGGATGATGAGTTAGTGCTATCATGACTCTCTGGGTGTAGCCTTAGAGGAATGATTGACACTATCTCAGCACAATTGTGCTAACTCTTGCCATATATCTGTGATGAGATGGACAGATTTCACAGGTGGCCATATCCAATTCTGTGGGGAGGTCGACCAACATAACTCCATGCATAATAATACCTAGCTCTGACAGTGCTTTTCATCAGCAGATCACAAAGCACTCTACAAAGGAAGCAAATATCACCCCAATTCTATAGTCCTTATCCATTATCTACTGGAGAAACTTCAGCAATGGTGTGCTTTGGAATAGTTGAGAAAGGTGTGACTTTACAACTGCAGTGGTGGAGGAGAGATCTATGGTGAGAGTGTCAGCTTGCGCGAATCTTTTCTTTTTCTAATTCTGAATCCTGTCTGCATCAGTTTTTCTTCCTTGTGACCCTGGAAAAGTCATTTTTAAACCTTCTCTCTCAGTCTCCTCATCTGTCAAATGGGCATAATACTTGTCTACTGCACAGATGTTGTGAGGCTTGATCCAGTCATATATTATAGTGCCTTCCATCTATCACAGCACTTAATGAGTATAACATTTCTATATACATTCCTTACCTAGGGGCTTCTTCTCCAGATTCAGCACCCACTTTCCCTCCTGTCTTTGATGCTAACTAATTTCTTCTCAATATCCTCTCTTCATATAGCTTCCAGGAGTTTGTCTTTTGGTTATCCTCATTTTTGCTGATGACTCTTTCTCTGCTTCCCTCCTCTCTAGTCTCCCAGGCATCTGTCCTTGTGTATTCCTTTCTTCAGGCTATGTTTGTCTTTGGGTGATTTCTGCTATACTTAGCACCATTCTGCTGCTTACTCTCAAATCTACCTTTTTGCTTCTAATCATACAAACATGTTGCATTTATTATAAAATAATACATGCAAACTTTTGGATAACCAAGCATTTTGATTAGCTTGGATTCTGGTAATCAAAGTTGACCTATACTGATATGTGAACAAAATTTCAGACCAAGTGTCCCTTGGACATGCCTGTCTGGTACAGACAGGTTGTTTACACCTGTGAATGACAGCATGTGGTATTCTTGTGACTTGAATGTAATACTCGTTGTTACAAGCATCTCAGCCTCTCAGATTCCTGCTTTTATAGCTGATGTGCTGTTTATTTTTCTACTGTGCCTTATTTTCAACTACTGGTATATTAATCAGTCCTAGTGATACTGCACACCTTCCTTGGGCAAAGTTTTCACTCAATAACCCCAAGTTCTCTTCTCTTTCAGTAAAGCGATCAGGCCCAAGCCAAAGAACAGGGACTAATGCCACAAACAAATCCTCTTTCACAGGTTTAACATTGCACTCAGAAATATTTTAGGAATTTTTTTTTTAAATAAACACAGCTGTCTGAAAGCAGAGGCTGCTAAAGCTCTGTCAATTTTCATTCGATACGGTAATAGACAGTTCCATGCAATAGAGTAAGAGGTGGTTGGGAAGCTGGAGAACAAAGCACACTTTCCTGGCTTCCCTGCATTAATGGCAATAAGAAATGATACTTCGCACTTGTACAGGATTTAGCCTTTTTGAAATACTGTATGGATGTTAACTAATGAACTCTCTCAAAATCCTGTGAGGAAGTATTCTTCTCCAATTTACCGATTGTGGAGATTGAGGCCAGGAAGTGAAGTGATTTACCCAATCATAGAAGATTAGGGTTGGAAGAGACCTCAGGAGGTCATCTAATCCAACCCCCCGCACAAAGCAGGACCAACACCAAATAAATCATCCCAGCCAGGGCTTTGTCAAGCTAAGCCTTGAGATTTTAAGGATGAGAGATTCCACCACCTCCTTAGGTAATCCATTCCAGTGCTTCACCACCCAAATAGTGAAATAGTTTTTCCTAATATCCAACCTAGACCTCCCCCAATGCAATTTGAGACCATTGCTCATTGTTCTGTCATCTGCTACCACTGAGAACAGCCGAGCTCCATCCTCTTTGGAACCCCCCTTCAGGTAGTTGAAGGCTGCTATCACATCCTCCCTCACACTTCTTTTCTGCAGACTAAACAAGCCCAGTTCCCTCAGCCTCTTCTCATAAGTCATGTGCCCCAGACCCCTGATCATTTTTGTTGCCCTCTGCTGGACTGTCTCCAATTTATCCACATGCTTTCTGTAGTGGGGGGCCCAAAACTGGATGCAGTACTCCAGATGTGGCATTACCAGTGCTGACTAGAGGAGAATAATCACCTCCCTCAATCTGCTGGCAATGCTCCTACTAATGCAGCCTAATATGCCGTTAGCCTTCTTGGCAACGAGGGCACACTGCTGCCTCATATCCAGCTTCTCGTCCACTAAACCCCAGGTCCTTTTCTGCAGAACTGCTGCTTAGCCAGTTGGTCCCCAGCCTGTAGCAGTGCATGGAATTCTTCCATCCTAAGTGCAGGACTCTACCCTTGTCTTTGTTGAACCTCTTCAGATTTCTTTTGGCCCAATTTTCCAATTTGTCTAGGTCACTCTGGATCCTATCCCTACCATTCAGCATATCTACCTCTCCCCCAAGCTTAGTGTCATCCGCAAACGTGGTGAGGGTGTAATCCATCCCAGCATCCAGATTAATAAAGATGTTGAACAAAACTGGCCCCAGGTCTGTGCCCTGGGGCATTCCACTTGATACCGGCTGCCAACTAGACATTGAGCAGTTGACCACTACCCGTTGAGCCCGGCAATCTAGCCAGCTTTCTATCCACCTTATAGTCCATTCATCCAATCCATACTTTTTTAATTTGCTGGCAAGAATACCTTGGGAGACTGCATCAAAACCTTTGCTAAAGTCAAGATATATCATGTCCACCATTTTCCCCATATCCACAGAGCCAATTACCTCATCATAGAAGGCAATCAGGTTGGTCAGACATAACTTGCCCTTGGTGAACCCATGCTGACTATTCCTGATCACATTCCTCTCCTCCAAGTGCTTCAAAATGGTTTCCTTGAGGACCTGCTCCATGATTTTTCCAAAACAGAGCCAAGATTACCTCTCAGAAGCTTTTGACCCTTAAGCCTTCACTGTTTTGTTTTGTTTTCTAGATCACAGCAAATGTCACACTAGTCTAGAAGATTCCATTCAAGCATGTCAATCTTATACCAGTGAGACAGGGCAGCTACCTGAGGCTTGATGCCAAATGAGGCTGAATTGTCAGTTCAGTTGTGAGTTAGTGATTGTGTTAATGCAGATTAGTGTCCTGTTACCACACTCCATGCAGACCAGCTACCTACCTTCTGTCTCCTCTTCTTTCCTCCCTCATCTCACAGTACAAGAGAAGTAGTGGCCCAATTGTCAGGAGGAGAAAACCAAGGGGCTGAATGAGCAGCAGTTGCCTGAAGAGCTGCTACCTTCACAGGATGTCATGTGCCCCAGACAGAAGGAGGTGTGGGTCCCAAACATAAGAAGTATTGGAAGCACTAGAGCAGGGGTCAGCAACCTTTCAGATGTGGTGTGCCAAGTCTTCATTTATTCATTTTAATTTAAGGTTTTGTGTGCCGGTAATACATTTTATTGTTTTTAGAAGGCTCTTTCTATAAGTCTATAATATATAACTAAACTATTGTTGTATGTAAAGTAAATAAAGTTTTTAAAATGTTTAAGAAGCATCATTTAAAATTCAATTAAAATGGAGAGCCCCCCTGCCGGACCAGTGGCCAGGACCCAGGCAGTGTGAGTGCCACTGAAAATCAGCTCGTGTGCCAGGTTGCCTACCCCTGCACTAGAGTAAGTAAAGATACTTTATGGGAAGCAAGTGGGGCAAAAATGGGTGGGGGGAAGGGAAAGGGTGAGAGAGTAAAATCAGGGTGAGAGAACAAAACATGATTGGTAAAACCACAAACAAGAAAAAACACTGACATTTTTAAATGGATAAGATTTTTTTAAAATTAAAAAAATGACTAGACAGGTATTTGCCTATATGGAAAAATCTGCAGGACCAGGGCCTACCTTTGAAATATCCAGGGTACCTGGCAGCAGCAGTTTGATTTGCTCTTGCTCACCCATTCATTAATCTAAGGTAGATAAGTTGAGTTTCATAAAATTTACTGCAAGTGGGTTTTTTAGTATGAGTCCTTAAGAAATCAAGGAGTACTTGTGTCACCTTAGAGACTAACAAATTTATTTGGACATAAGCTTTCGTGGGCTAAAACCCACTTTGAAACCTAAGAAATCAAGGTTTGTTTTGTTTTCCATGGTCAGTAATGAGTTTGTTTTTAATGAATGAGAGTTTGGTTCTAGATCTTTGGCCAAAATTGTATATCCTGCATTTTTGAGAGTTTGCTGCTGTCCTCCAGCCTGAGATGGTTAACAAAGCACTCTGGATTCCTTGGTGATAAAAACTCTTAATTGATTCACTTTAAACCCCATGAAAATAAACTGAATTGTATATTCTGAGTAGTATCACAGGAATTATAGTATTCTCAGTTCCTCACCTTGTGCTGTGGAGGTGGGGGCGGGTGGGGAAGGAGCAAAGCCACAGGTTCCCCCCCTCCTCCCGCAGACTTGGTGAATGAACAAAAAATAAGGCAACTGGGGAATACTTAATTAAATACAAATCACAACACTGAAATGCATTGCCAGGAGTCTACATGAGCATAAAGAGGAGCTGTTTAAAAGCATGTGTTGCTTTTTAATTTTTTACCCTATGTTTTAAGAAAATATACCTTCAAAGGACAGAAAAGCTACAGCCTCTCCTGACTTAGTTGGGTGTTACCAAGGGCCATAAAGAATCTTCTGGCTTTTTGGACACAAGGGGATTATTGTTTTTAACCTTCATTTTGAAGGTATTGGGATACATACAATAAATCATCCCTTCAAAAAAAAAGTGGCATCATTAACTAGATTTTAAAATTAAAAAGTTGAAATTATCTGGGTCAAAAAAAATGGGCATTGGCAACCTTCCACTGACACTTAACTGTTCTAAAAAACAGATCCATGGGATAAAGAATAATCATAGCATAAACCAATGTAAAGTTATACTGGAAAATAATAACACCTGCCTGAGAACTATAGTTGTACATAGACAGGGTAGAGAATGAGTTCTTCCCATTCAGAAGTTTTCTTTGTTTTTAGGATACTTTTTCTCCCAATTACTACTTCATTTAAACACCTCTACATGAATCATTCTCCATTAGAGATGGCCTGCATTTGGATAGTAGCTTCCAGACACAATCTGGCTATTTTGGATTGTGATAATTTGCAAATTCAAAAAATTGTTTTGCTCTTATTGGGTTTAACTCATTCAGTGTGCTTTGTGCTGTACAGTACACAAAAATGAGACCCTGCCCAAAGGGGTTTATCTAGCTGTATAACTTGGAATAAGGTATCCATTAAAGACATACATTTTAAATGCATCTAAAACTTACCCAGATTTCACCTGCACAAAAGAGAGAAATGGACAAAATGAAACCATATTAACATTTGGTGAAATTTTATCAGAAACAAATCCTTGCTCACCTCTCAAAAACTGTCTTTGTCGGTGTGTTCATAGAATTTTCTAGTGGGGGTGAGAAATGCAAATCAAAACTCTGAGAAATTAGAGAAACAGAGTTCTGCACATGTTTTGACACCTTTTGGTGGAGGTGCGGAATATCTTAAGTCTGAGGAGAGGTAGACAGCTAAAAGGACTTGTACTATTTCATTTCATGTCAGATTGTACAAATCTTTCAAACCCATATGTGATCCGAAGATACCCTTCATAGTATAATTACTGCCTTTAAACTCACTAGAAGAGTGGTTCTCAAGCAGGAGTGCAGAGACCCCTGTGGGGGATGGTGGTGGAGGCTGTGAGCAGGTTTCAGGGGGTCTGCAAAGCATGGCTGACATTAGCCTCACCAGGGCCCAGGGCAGAAAGCGGTGTGTAGTACTGCAGTCCGCAGCCCTGAGACCCATCACTTGGGGCTGAAGCTGAACCCTGAGAAACTTAGCTTTGCGGTGCTCCCTGTGGCGTGGGGTCCCAGGCAATTGCCCTGCCTGCTACCTCCTAACGCAGGCTCTGGCTTTTATATGTGGAAAATCAGTTGTTATAGGACAGGGGGCTTGGACTTTTTATAGCATGTGGGGGGGAGGGGCTCCTAGTTACTAGATAGCAAGTGTGAAAAACCAGGATGAGGGTGGGGGGTAATAGGAGTCTATGTAAGAAAAAGCCCCAAATATCAGGACTGTCAAATTTGCACAGCTCTGTGGGGTTTGTGAGTGTGCTTTTGTCTTTGTTTTTTGTTGGCAAAGGCCCAAGCTTAGGCCCTCATCCTGAAAATTGTTCCACACAAGAAGAATCCTGAGTGGAAAAAATTGCAGAATTAGGACCTCACACATATGAGTTACTTTATGCCTATGAGTATCCCCCTGATTTCAATAGAACTACATGTGTAAAATGCAGGCAGCTTTGTGTTTCCAGGATCGTGGCCTTTCTTTCTCCCTTCCCTGAGAGAAACCCTGAGACACATTAATTGCTGCATTTATATGTATTTTGGTGGCGGGCTAAGGGTTTGATGGGCATAAACTACTGTCTGGGTTTTTGTTGTTTTTTTTTTGTTTCCCAGCTAACTGTTGACAATGTGAATGAGGAAGATTTTTTTTTAAAACAACCTATTTTGTTCATTAAACTTTTAAACACTGTAAAGTAGAAGCCCCAGGGATCAGAAATAACCTACAATAATATGAAACCAATAAAGAATTTCTCTGTTCTTATTACACGTTCATGTTGATTTTCCGACTAAGCCATCACCCTGTGTGTAACAGAAATCACTAGAACACTATACAACCCTCCCTGAGCAGGGAGGAGAAGCTTCATCCAGATCACTTATCACTAGAGGGGGAAACTTCTAACACA
Source organism: Gopherus evgoodei (assembly GCF_007399415.2). Taxonomy (NCBI): domain Eukaryota; kingdom Metazoa; phylum Chordata; order Testudines; family Testudinidae; genus Gopherus; species Gopherus evgoodei. The sequence continues at coordinate 23,183,269 of NC_044328.1, read as the reverse complement.
TATACCAGTCACTGCAGCAAAAGAGGAGGAGACTTTAAAGCTAACCTTAAAATTAATCCCACAGGAGGGAGTCTCCTTCCAACTGAAGGAGGCTTGGCAGATCTGAGAATGGGGATGATGTGTCGTTTCAGGAACACCACCGTGCCTGAGTAACCTCTCCTCAACAGAAAACTGTTACCGTGTGCAGGGCGAGAGTGGAGGGCCGTAGGACCCGGCGGAGACGCCGTGAGGGGCGGCAGGAGGACAATAATTTGTTCCATTGTAATGAGAACGGTAAATGTTGGCAAGGGGCAGATTTCCCAGGCCTGCCTTCTTTCACCAACGATCTTTAGTGCCTCCTGCTAGCCAACACGGACAGTGTGCTCATTTATTGCAACGGTCAACAGATAGTTCTTGCCAAAAAAAAAAAAAAAAAAAAAGAAAAAAGCCAAACCCCAAACAACTTTTTTTTTTTTTTTTTTTTTTTTAATAAAAGCAAAGCCCAGCTCATCAGCAGTCCATGCAGGAGCAGGAGGGGTTTGGGAGTTAACTGCATGCAGGAAATCTCTCACATCCTGCGTCCCAGCTCGCTCCTCTCTGTAACTGTATATTATGGTGCTATTCTCCAGCCCTAGCTGATGAAAGTTTGTCTCTTTCAGTCTGGGCTAAGATGTCAAAGCGTCTCCATGCAGAGCAGCGGCGTTTCCCACCTCCTCACCCCCCAGCCCAGAGATTCATGCTGCTGCTGAGCCTAAGCTGGCTCTTTATAGCATCGTCCAGGGCTCAAGGTAAGTTGACGATGCTTTTATACACATACACACACATTTCCAGGGCACAAGCCAGCATATGATACGGCCAAGTTTGGACCCCTTCACCCGCGCCGACGCAATTAGAAAGAAGCAGAGTTTCCCTTGGCATTTCCCCGCCACCCTGGGGCTTCTGCATATTTGCATTCCCCCCCCCAAAAAAAATACCCCTTCTCTCCTAGCTGCAACCTCTTCTTCCAGTTACTATCCCGTCCCGTCTGCTCTGCAAATCCAGCTCCTCTCTGAGAGCAGCAGCCGCACCGCGTTCCCCAGCCTCCCCAGCTCCTCTTTTGCTCTGGTTGTGCCGCTGTCTTTGCGTGTGAGGGGGAGTTAGCTTAGTTCACGCTGCGTTGGCTGTGTTCATTGCAGCCCAGAGAGCCGGGCTGGAGGGCTGCTGCCTGCTTAGCTGCAGCGCCAGCGCTCCAGCCGCAGAGTACCCAAGCTTGCATTAGCCCTCGCGCCTCTCATGCCCCTTCCTCCCCCCCCCCCCGGGGCAATGTGGCAGGCGATTCTCGTTACTGATGCAGAGGACCCCGGGACAGAGGGACACACGCCATACAAAAGTTGATCTAATCGGTTACTAAGTTCTGTCTTTGCTTTCAAGTTTTGCCTTGACAAACTCTAGCCGCACATTGCACAAATCAGACCTAGTCTCACCTATTTGGGGATGAAGGAGCGTGGGAGACCTCTTTCTAAAGTCTCTCTTTTCTTTCGGAAGGATTTTGCTGTGTGTTTCAACGAGATACCAGTTACACTCGAGATTGCTTTGAAATCTCACCTCAATTAATTTGCCCTAGCAACTTGAAATGCAGACCTGCATAAATAGCTCAAGGACTGAAGAGTATTCACACCATAGCCTTTCTTTTGGGTACTGTTCCAGTATGTAGAGAATCTTCAACTGTTTCTCGCCCCCCTTAAACCTGTTGCTATGGGCTGTTCACCTGGTTCCCGTTTATTTTACAATAAAACACTCGCATATGTTCAGTTGAAGATTTTCAAGCACTTTACTGAAAATTTAGCCTTACAACACCCCAGTGAATTTGGTAAGAATTATTTAGGGAAGGGCAAACAATTTATAATAAGTAATCTATTCAAAACACTTTGCTTCTCTGTTTATGAATTTTCTGAACATAAATTGGGAGAAATGGATTTATCATTCAAAATTACATGTGAATTCAGCTATTAATCCTGAGTCTGTAGACTCAGTGGAGGACAGTTCCACATGAATATTTGAAAGTGGATATTTGTACTTTGCTGGTTAGTTTCCTGGGTCATGTGGTATTGTTTCTGGGATCTGAGTGGATAATTTCTGTAAGCAACCACCAACAGTAAGAATTTTGAATTGCATGTTGGTGTAGAATTTGAAATCTGAACTGTTAGTCAGATGTGAGTCATAATCCACTTTAGATGAGTATTTGGGCATTTCGGGCTTAACATCTGTTTTATTTTTCCTCCTTAGTGAAAGCTTTATTTTCTATCTAGAATATTCATGCTAAGGGAACACAGAATTTATTTAAATATTTGAATAAATATTTGCTTAAAATGTTTAACAGTATTGTCTTAGATTTGTTATGCCAGTTTCTCAGAAATATTTGGAGTCATCTTGTCCCCAGTTCACTCATCAAGTTAGTGACAGAGTCAGGAATCAAACACAGAGGTCTGACTCTGTCCCCTGCTTTAACTAATAGCTGACATTGTATAATTTATGAGAGAGAGAGAGAGTTGGTAAATTGCATAAATATATAGCACAGGAAAGAAGTACCTGTTCCTACAGACCTGTTTGCATGTGTCTACTATTCCAATTTGAAATTTAGCTTTTGTTTAGTCCCTAAATTTATGCACAGCAGATTTATGCTGGGACTGTGGCTTTGTTTTTGCTAGGAAAATTAACGGTATGGTAACTAAGTGTTAACCCATGTTAACTAATGTGATAAGAAAAGATACCCTTATCAACATGTAACCCTTTGGAGTTTAGAGAGCATGGCCCCTTTAAATCTTTTTCCTAGCGGGGAGTGGGAGAGTGAGAAAAAAGGAGGGAAATGCTAGGGGGCTTTCTGGAGCTGGGGGAGAGAGAGAGAAGGGCTGCAGCCTGCAGGCCATCCCAAAGGAAGCAGCAGGGAACCTGCCTGAAGCCTGGGAAGGACAGGGTGGCTGATCGGGGACACCCCAGGACAGGAGCCAGGAGGAGCCCTGTGCCAGGGAGGAATTGCCGGAGAAGGACAGGCCGGAACTGGACCCAGTATCATGGCTGCCCAGAGCTGCATGGGGCTGTGAGTACTGGGGCTTGTGACTCTGTATTGGGAACAAGGAAGGAGGCTGCTAGATAGTTAAGTGAGGAGGTGGTCGCTCTGTGTGGCTTTGCAGAGAGTGGCAGAGGAGGGCACTGGAGGGGTTTGTTGGGAAAAGTTCACTGGCGCTGAAGGTGACCAGGAGCACCCAAGACTCACCACTGGACTGGAGCTTTGCTCAGGACTCCTGAACTCTGTGTGCAGACACATTGCTCAGTGTCTGCCCTTCCAGATTGTGCTACCACTTTGTCCGTGGGGCCTTGGCTTGGATGCAGCCCTGTTTTACTGCTCCTCCTATCTTTCCCCTTGTTTTCTCCTCTCATCCCTCTGTAAATAAATAATTCCCTTTCTTATATCCATTGTACTTTTCCTGTAGGTATGTGTGTTCACTCTGGGGGGTTAGGAACAGGTGCCTCTGGGGTGGAAGGGATTTTTCCTGCTGCATTCCTGCATGTGCCTTCTCTTGGCCAGAGCGGCCTGCAGAGCAGACTCCATCTTGGCCCCAAGGGCACTGAAGTAACAAACATGTTATTTAACATGGGTTAACCCATGTTAGTTAACAAACCGTTATCATTTTCCTAGTGAAGACAGAGCCATAGTCCTACCACAAATAGAACTTCATGATCCACTTGATCTGAGAACATGCATATTTGATGTAATTGTGCATGGGTGAACTAGGGTCATTATTTTGGTCAACTGACATCCCCAGATTGTGAGCTAGGAAGACATCAACTGGTTACAGTCAACTGGTAGCATACAAACCCATCAGATGTGAGAACTAATCCTTATCTCTGTGGGCCCAGGGGACAACGATGCATATGAGCTTGTGGAATCAAGGCATGGCTAGTGCTTCTTCAATTACTTGTGTTGTATCTGGGCTGAAAACTTGCTGTGCAGGGTTCATAATATAACCTGCTTGATTTTGGTATTTTGAAGAAGGAAAGATTTATACATCTGAGATATTAAACCATATATAATGGTTTCTGTGCTTGCATAGTAGTACTTCACATGGACAGTTTATGAGAGTTTAAGTGCCTAAATATTTATGCAATGAATGTTAATGGCTCTGAGAGTTTAAGATCATGGATGAATAGGCATAAACTATAACTCCTCTTAAGGGGCTACCATCTGTCAAGAGCCACTTACTGGATTTGACTCTTTCCTCATGTCTTCCCATTTCCAATCCTAAACTTTCTAAGTTAATAACTATTAGTTCTTACAATTCCCAGTCTCCCGCCTTTCTTACAGTTACCACTGAACGTGTCCTTCTCCCACCTTTCCCCCCCCGATCACATCTTATCATATATTCTCTTCTCTCTCAAATCTTGTCATCTTCTTTATTGATACCTTTGGGTGTTGGTCTTCAGCATAGGAATGGATTTCATCCTTAGTAAACCTGCAAAATTAAACACTTACTTTCTTGTCATATTGCTCCCTCTGGAGTCTTTTTGGAGTCAATAGAAAAACTCCCTTTGATTGAGCCCTACTTGATTCCCATGTAACCCTCAGAGCTCTTTTTAGTGTCATCTTGAAACTATTGCTGAGGTTGAGGGGGATAAGCTTGGACTCTGTACAAACACGTGCGCATTTGACTGTTGGCCAAACTGACTTTCCTACAGATATTTTGGACACCCTGTGTAAGGTCTGTAACTGGTGTACATAGGTGTGGCTCTGTTGTCTTTGATGGAACTGTGCCAGTTTACACCAGCTGAGGATGTCCCTCTTCTGACCCCGCCCTGAAATGCTCTGTTCCAGTTGATCTTGTCTGTTCCCCCTGCCTGCAGGAGAGGTATCCAATTTGTTTGTTTTTGCCATATTTCTAATCTCCCTTTTTCCTTGATGGTTGTTGGAAATGTTGCTCCCTAGCTATGAGGAGCAACTTCTACGTAATGATCTACTGCATACATTTCAGACTACTTGTCATCCTGCTCACAGCACTGAGACTGCCCTGACAGCAGCTCTCTAATGATCTGTGAGTGACTGCAACAAATCAGGGTTATGTTTATCTGTTATTTCTGCTGAAACTGTCAGCTGGAGTTGACACGCTATTGATCATGAAATTCTGTTTAAAAAGTCTGAATTCCTGTAATAGTTTATTTGGATCTTCACCAGCCTGGTTCAGATCTCACATTTCCTAATCCTGACAGTTTTATCACTAGTGGCCCTTATGCTTCTAACATTTCTCAAATTGCCAGTGCAAATTGTCCATGGAGCTTGCCACGGTTTCATTTTATTCAGTATTGTTATGCTTTGGGGCAGTATCATTTGTACTAAAAGGGCTTCATTGTAACATGCAAATTGATAACAGTGAGATCTATTTTTCAAGCAGACCGTATGTCACTTTCAATCCTCTGCTAGTTCAGAGCCTGTAGGGGCAATGGAGCAATGTGCATATTTGTATCTCTGGCAAACCCAGAGCTTGTTGTTGTTATTGCCAAGCCTTGCATCTGAGAGTCTAACTATTAAAGCCTGTGTCCCTTATAGACTGACAGGATGATTTTGTTCTTGGCTTTTCACAGCGAAAGGCGTTGTAAGCTGGAAAATACCATTCTTAGGGGTGTTTTCTGTTTAGGTCTGAAATATTCGAATGCTAACAAGGCCATGCTCCATTACATGGGCAAGCTTTCCTTGGCTCTCTATCTCCTGCAACAACCAATTCTGCTCAGACGGTCTGACTCTCTTCTTGGTATTCATATTGGAGGGATCTCTTGTTTGCTCTCATCCCTTTTTCTATTTCCATTTTTCTCTCATTCTGTTTTTGCCTTTTACCCAAAGCCTACCTCAAATATTGGGATTTTTTTTTTAAGTTTTACATTCAAACATATACATTGTACGTTGTGGTGTATCCTTCACGTCACAGTCAACATCTCTAAAACTCATATGATAAGGGATCTTGATCACAGGAAATCTCCAATATGAAAAGAACTAAGGTCTGCATTGTGCCTGCTAGGCAGAAACTTTTATTTGGGGCACTACTGAGTCTCCAGTAGCAGCACCGGAGGTGCTGGATCAAAACTGTAGCCTACTGAAGTCACTCAGAGTGTTGCCATTGACTTCAATGGATTTTGGACTAGGTACATTGTGCCACAAGCATGCAGGTAGCTTAATGTGGGGGAGGGATAGCTCAGTGAGTATTAGCCTCCTAAACCCAGGGTTGTGAGCTCCATCCTTGAGGGGGCCACTTAGGGATCTGGGGGCAAAATCAGTATTTGGTCCTGCTAGTGAAGGCAGGGGGCTGGACTTGATGACTCTTCAGGGTCCCTTCCAGTTCAATGAGATAGATATATCTCCATGTATTATTTTTTTATTACTGTATGTTGGTTAGTACAGTCTTGTAATGAGTTGCAACATGCACTCTTTTCTTTGTACAGCTAGCTGTAGTGGCCAAAGGAGAGCAAGGATTGTGGTTGTGACAACTGGGGAAAGGTATGCTCCTTTCTCCCCCAGAGAGAGACTGGCCACAGTCTGGCCTTAAGTGGAAACTGAGATGTACTGATGGTAATGGAAATACACTTAGTGTCATGTATAAATATGTAGCCTTCTTCAGCTATATTTATTTCCGGACGGCATCTTCAGAAACCAATGTCACGTACTAAATGGTTTTTAGTAAAGTGTAATTCTGTCCCCCTAAAAACTGTGGGTCCTTATTGCTACATTTCCCTCTCCTTGCCCTGGCGCTAAATTAGGATTAAATATGCCTGGCATGAATTGTCCAGGTGCAGTTTATTCATGCTTCAAACAGAGATAAATTGCAACAATTTAAATCATGGACCAGATCTTCATCTGGTCTGAATTAACATAGTTCTAATGATGTAACCCAGCAGAGCACAATTTAAACTGGCTGAGGACTGGTCCCTTGTAGATATTTGAAATTTACACCAGCAGTTAAAACCCACCACAGACAAGGTCTAGGTTCAGCTGCTGAGACAGAGATGCACTTAGGTCCAGATCCTCAAAGCCATTAGGTGCCAAACTCTCATTTAAATCAATGGGAGTTAAGTGCCTCAATCCCTTTAGAGGATGTGGGCCTTAGTCTTTATCCCTATGAGTAGAGTCCTACCAAATTCACAGTTCATTTTGGTCAATTTCATGGTCACAGGGTTTTAAATAATTGTAAATTTTATGATTTCAGCTATTTAAATCTGAAATTTCACGGTGTTATAACTGTAGGAATCCGGACCTAAAAAGGAGTTGTGGAGGGGTCACAGGGTTATTGTAGGAGTTATGGTACTGCTACCCATACTTCTGCACTGCTGCTTTCGGCGGCGCTGACCTTCAGAGCTGGGCAGCTGGAGAGCGGTGGCTGCTGACCAGGAGCTGAGCTCTAAAGGCAGAGCCACGGCCAGCAGCAGCGCAGAAGTAAGGCTGGAATGGTATAGTATTGACACCTTTACTTCTGCGCTGTTGCCTGCGGAGCTGGGCCCTCAGTGAGCAGCTGCCACTCTCCAGCTGCCCAGCTCTGAAGCCAGCAGTGCAGAAGTAAGGATGGCCTGGTATGGTATGGCCACTCTTACTTCTGTGCAGCTGCTGGCAGGGCTCTGACTTCAGAGCTGGGCACTTGGTGAACAGCCGCCTCGCTCCGGCCACCAGCTCTGAAGGCAGTGCAGAAGTAAGGGTAGCAATACCATGACCTTCTTCTAAAATAACCTTGTAACCCCCCCGCAACTCCCTTTTGGGTTAGGACTCCCAATTTGAGAAACGCTGGTCTCCCCCCATGAAACCTATATAGTATAGGGTAAAAGCACATAAAAAACCATATTTCACAATCCGTGATGCATTTTTTCATGGCTGTGAATTTGGTAAGGCCCGACCTACGCGATTTTTATCTAGTATGAAGAATTGGGCTGTGTGACAGGCTGGTACTCTAGGACTATTCATTGGAAGTGACAAGTGAAGCATCTTTTTGCTGGTGGAGAAAGGCCATATAATTCTACTCTGAGTGCTAAAATTATTGTCCAGGTGGAAAGTGTTAATTGATGGAATCCTGTCTGTGTGGCTAACAGCAAGTTTCTCCTCTATTAGTCACAGGGTAAAAATTGAAGTTTGGGTTTTCTGCTCTCTTGAGCTCCTGTTTAATTATAGGGTTCAATTTTAATGTTTTTACTCAATCTTATGAGATCATTTTGACCTAGTAACTAAAGTCATCAGTCAGATGGAGGTTAAGGGGTTTCTTCACTAGAGTCTTTACCTTCAGTTTTCTTCCCACTGACTAGAGGTAGTTAACATCTATAAAGGCTAGTCTGCCATTCCAGAAACTTCTGTTCTAGACAACAAATGCTTTCAGTTTACTCTAGATTGATCCCAGGATAAACCACAACCATTTGGGCAGTATCCAGACTAGCCTATGCAAAGATGCTAACTCTTAGTGAAGTAACTTGAGGTAAAAACTGGAGTACAGATAACTCAACTTTTATATTACTTTACAGAGTTTTAATTTTTAGTAGCAGTTTCTTCCTTCTTTCTTTTTGTTAAATAAATGTAAGAAATAATTACATTCGCCTGACAAAATGGTTGGCCCCTACACAATCATTTGCTGGTACTTTCAGGATCAGGGTCTTAAGGAGGTTGGAAAAGAGAGGAATGTTGTCAGAACTAATTATCTAATGTCTGCACATCACTTTGAAAACACACTGCTATCTACTGTGAAGTATGTGTCAATGGTTCAGTGAGTGACTTAACAACTTCAGAATCCAGGCTGTAAAAATTGTGTCCACTATTTCACATAACATCTTTAAGCAACCTTGACCAATTTTGCAAGTACTTCCAAACCCAAGAAATGCATAGAAATGACTTAAGTTAAGTGCTCTCCCTACGGTTTGGAACTTGAATAAATATGAGAGAGCTGTGGGTTGATTTTGTTTGTTTGCCCATCCAGAAGTTCAACATGATGAATCCATAGATTGGATAAATGCATTCTTTCTTGTACCAAATATATGATCTAATATGGCAACAATGGAACATTTCATGGCCTGTTAACCATGCTGGCTATTATACAATGAGGCATAAAAAAGCTGAATGCAGAACTTGGCAAAAAAAAGGGTCATCAACTAGTTTATTCCACAAGATATTTGTTAACAGTTAACATTTGTCATCATTAAAAGTATGTTCTAGTTATATGTACATATTAAGAGAAAAAGCCTTTTTTGACAATATGGTAGCAGTTTGCTATTTTCTGTATGTTTTTTAAATTTCTTATTACTCTACAGAGAACAACTGATCGGGTGCAAAAAAAAATGCCATGCAACAGCCTATCCATGAAAGATTAAAGTATGAACTTCCCTGGGCCCAAATGTTGATGTGACTTTTTCTTTTTAATACAATCACGAAAAATCCTCCAGCTCCCTGGTATTAACAGCACATTAAAATAAGTGACATGAACATACATGCATAAATAGACATGGGACTTGGCATCTTCTGACTACTATTATTCATCAGTAGTCGTCAAAGTGTGCTCCTGGGCATCCACTAATTTCTTAATGTGCCTAACTCTGAGGAACTTCTGCTAGTTCATTAAAAAATGAGTATTGTGGCGAGTATTATTTAATCCACGTTATCTGAATTCTGTCACTGGTTTCACCCATTAAAACTGCTAACATTGCACACGTGTAGCTGAGAGCAGAATTTAACCTCAGATATAGTCTATTGAGAAGTATTGAGCCGTATCATTTGTAACTGGTGCTTCTCTATGAACTGGAGGTCATAAATATGACTTTCAAATGAATCTTTCTTTTCTTGTATTTTTGCCAGGGCACCTTGAGGACACGATGGACGTTTTTCTTGGCTGGAACATTTGTTTTCATTGAAAGAATGTATAAATAAAATAGGAAAGGATTGAGTGGAGATCAATGTCCTTTGAGTCCCGCTAAAGGGAGAGCCCCAAGGTGAATGCATGCATTTTAGGTGTGCTAATAGAACCATTGCTGGAAGTTTCAGGTTACAGAAGAAAGGATTTTGTATATTAATGGGCCAGATCCCCAGCTGGTGTAGATTGGCATAGCGCCATTGATTTGGCCAACCCTATGTAAATCCATTGATAGGACACCAGGTGTCAAAGAATCTTTTATGCGAGAAATGTTACCGTTACTTTTGACTAATATATATCTACATTTAATGAAAAGACTTAACTGGTAGCTTTGTTAGTAGAGGTGAAGTCAATTTTCTTTTTCTATCATGTAGCACCAGTAGCAGATATAGGCATAAAAACCAAGGTTCATAATGGACATAACTACCCATCTTCGAATCCCATTCACCAAACTTGCGTAAATTCCACAAAATGCTTCTTTTTAACATTTACCTGAATTCATGCTGAAATATGCTTCAGCCACATTCTCTCCTCCTTTCTATATGCTTTCTGGAAACATTGGAACAAGTGACTTTCATGCACACGAATGTATGTGAAAAGCACATTTGAAGCTCACACTCAAGGTATTCCTTACTGCTAGTGGTATACGGGATGGAATACTGCCTGACAGCAGAGGTGGGGGTTCCCACCTCCCTCACCAGAGCCTTGACTCAGAGGCTATTGAATAATCCGGAAAATGATCTCACTGCACCTTCTACAACTAGGATTGAGAGAAAATTTAAATTTGAGCTTTGCACCCAGCCAATAAATCTTAGAGTAGTCTCTTTTTGAGGGTCCAAAAAGAAAAAGTTTTCATGTTTTCCTTCTGCGTGGATCTCAGAACCTGCAAGGTGGGTGAGGGGGAAATGCTGCCACTAATTTCAATGGAGTCACTTCAGATTTCTGTTTGTATAATGGCAGCAGAATGAGACTTGTGGTTTAATAAGCTTTATGGTTATTCTGGCTGGGCAAATAATTTGCTGCTAATATTTTACTTGACACACTTCACCGCTTTTTCTGCTCATAGAAGGTCTCTGATTTATTTGATGTTTGATTTTTTTTTCTAATTCTGTGGATCACAGCACAGCACTCTTCTGGACAGAGAGCTCTGATGTTGTTCCTGGGATCTGTTGGAGCCACTCACCCAGCTTAGGAGTCACAGCCCCGAGTGCTCCTACCACCACTGGGACCACTTTGGCCTTCACTTTCCACATCGTCTCTAGTTCCTCTTTCAGGCCCTGGTACTTCTGCAGCCTCTCATACTCCTTCTTCCTGATGTTGCTGTCACTTGACACTGCTATATCTATCACCATCGCTGTCTTCTGGTCCTTATCTATTACCACAATGTCTGGTTGATTGGCCAGTACCTGCTTGTCCGTCTGGATCTGGAAGTCCCACAGAATCTTAGCCCTGCTATTCTCCACAACCTTCTGTGGAATCTCCCATCTGGTCTTGGGAGGATCTAGCCCATACGCTGTGCAGATGTTCCTGTACACAATGCCAGCCATTTGGTTGTGCCATTCAGTGTATGCTGTTCCTGCCTGCATCTTACATCCTGCCACTATGTGTTGGACTGTCTCTGAGGCCTCTCTGCATAGTCTGCACCTTGGGTCCTCTCTTATATGGTAGACCCTTGCTTCAATGGATCTGGTGCTCAGTGCCTGTTCCTGTGCTGCTATGATCAGTGCCTCAGTTCTGTCTTTTAGTCCAGCCCTGTCCAGCCAGTGGTAGGATTTCTCAATGTCAGCCACCTCAGCTATCTGTCGATGGTACATCCCATGCAGGATCTTGTCTTGCCATGGCACTTCTTCTGCTTGGTCTTCCTCCCATGTCTGCTGCTGCCTCAGGCATTCTCTTAGCAGCTCATCTTTGGGGGCCATCTTACTGATGTACTCCTGGATGCTTCGGGTTTCGTCCAGGACAGTGGCTTTGACGCTCACCAAGCCCCGCCCGCCTTCTTTCCTGCTGGTATACAGTCTCTGGGTGTTGGACTTGGGGTGGAAACCTCCGTGTATTGTGAGGAGCTTCCGGGTCTTCACATCGGCAGCCTCCATGTCCTCCTTTGGCCAGCTCACTATACCGGCAGGGTATCTGATAACCGGCAGGGCGTATCTGTTAATGGCGTGGATCTTGTTTTTCCCATTGAGCTGGCTCTTCAGGACCTGTCTTATCCTTTGATGATACTTGGATGTTGCTGTCTTCCTTGCCTCCTCATCGTGGTTTCCATGTGACTGTGGGACGCCAAGGTACTTGTAGCTGGTCTGTATGTCTGCTATGTGGCCCGCTGGTAGTTCCACCCCATCAGTCTTGACTACCTTCCCTCTCTTCACTACCATCCGGCCACACTTCTCCAGTCCGAATGACATCCCGATATCCTCACTGTAAATCCGCGTCAGGTGGATTAGTGAGTCGATGTCTCGTTCATTCTTAGCATACAGCTTGATGTCATCCATGTAGAGGAGGTGGCTGATGGTAGTTCCACTCCTAAACCCATACCCATATCCAGTCCTTGTAATTATCTGGCTGAGGGGGTTTAGGCCTATGCAGAACAGCAGTGGAGACAGTGCATCACCTTGGTATATGCCGCACTTGATGGCCACTTGTGCAAGCTGCCTTGAGTTGATTTCCAATGTCGTCTTCCATAGTCCCATTGAGTTCTTGAGGAAGGTCCTTAGTATCCTATTGACTTTGTATAGCAGCAGACATTCACAGATCCACGTGTGGGGCATTGAGTCGTAGGCTTTCCTGTAGTCAATCCAGGCTGTGCTCAGATTGGTCTGTCTAGACCTTGAGTCTTGGGTGACTGCTCTATCTATGAGCAACTGGTGTTTTGAGCCTCTGGTGTTGTTCCCAATGCCCTTCTGAGCTGTGCTCATGTACTGGTCCATATGGTCCTGTAGCTTGGCGGCTGTGATACCTGATAGGATTTTCCATGTTGTGGGGAGGCAGGTTATTGGCCGGTAGTTGGATGGTTCTATTCCCTTGCAGGGGTCTTTCATGATCAGCACTGTCCTTCCTTGTGTTAGCCAGTTTGGGTGGGAGCCTGCTGCCAGCAGCTGGTTCATCTGTGCTGCTAGGCGTTCATGCACTGCTGTTAGTTTCTTTAGCCAGTAGGTGTGGATCATGTCTGGTCCAGGTGCTGTCCAGCTCTTCATGTTCTTGACCCGCTGCTGGATGTCTTCTACTGTGATGGTAACTGATTTCTGTTCTGGGAGATTGCTGTGCTCTGTTCTCAGGTCCTGCAGCCACTTTGCACAGGTGTTATGAGGCTTCTCTTTCTCCCATATGTTCTTCCAGTACTGTTCAGTTTCTGCTGCTGGTGGCTCTGCTGTTATTGTGTTGTTGCACTGTAATTGGGAGTACACCTTAGATGGTTCTTTAGAGAACAGGGCATTTACTTTTTTGGCCTCTGCTTCTCTAGTGTATCTCCTTAACCTGGTAGCCAGTGCTGTGAGCCTTTGTTTAGCAGTCTCTAGGGCTTCACATGGAGTCAGGCCCTTGTATTTTTTCAGTAGCTGAGTCTTATCCTTAATCTCTACACCCTTCTGTAGTTCCACCAGCTGACTAACTTCTCTCTGAGTCACCTTGGTCTTATCCCCCAACCTCATTTTCCAGGGTGGGTATGTACTGTTGTTCTTCTTGATCGTACAGCCAAGCATCTCCAGGATTACAGAGGCTGTAGCGTATACCAGTTCATTGGTTTGAGTTATGGTGGTAGTAGGGATTGTCATGAGGGCCCTATTGGCATCTTCTAACATACTATCTGATGGTACTTCTCCACTGAGCCTTGGTAATTGGTCTCAAGGATTGACTGTAGCTAGTTTCTCCATGATCTTATGCCTCATATCAGCTGCTGTGCTCTGCAATGGAGAGGGTGGCAGTGAAGTTTCAGCTTCAGGAGTGGGCTGCACATCCACTTGTTCTTCCAGGCCTTCTTGAGTCTGGGATGTAATGTGGAGTTGGTCTATCTCAAGCTGTGAGAGCAGCTTCCTCTTTACTATGTTGAAGCGTTGGGTAACTAGCTGTTTCTCAGTAAGTGTGGATGTAGGTCTTTTGTCTATCCATAGCCCCCTCATACGTTTCATATATCCCCTCTCCTTAGGTCTACTGTTATAGTAGCATTCCATCAGTTCCAGGTTTTCTTGTCTTGTCCATGAATGGTTTGTTCCAGTAGCCCACTTATCGTCAGATTGTCCTGGTTCCTCAACATCTGGCGCAGACCTTGTTAATCCGGGAAACGTCCGAGCCGGTATGACTCTCCTAGTTCGTGTTGCTCTCATATTTGAGGTAGGCAGGTGACGCGTTAGGGGTACTAACCGGGATTTGAACCCCGGTCAACGAGCTGCTTTCCATTGATTTGATTGTGAGCTGGATGGAGCCTGCAATTGGAACGAAGGCTTGGCGAAGTCCCTAAGCTTTGATTATCTTACAGAGAGGGAGCATTTGAGATAGAAGAAACAGATATGCCAGAATAGGGCATGAGTGTGGGTGAGTGAGGTGGGATTGTTCACCACCCTGCAGAGTTCAGGGGGAAAAGACAACACAGTTTTAGGCTGTAGTATCTTTCAGTGTCTCCCCATAACAGTGAGGATTGGAATCATGTTGCCAGGGAGTGGGGCTGCTGGAGACCCAGTGCTAGTGTGGGGACACAGCACCCCCTACAATTGGCCTTGGCCTCCTACGGGCCTGATTTAGGTGGCAATCTCATGGCCTGTTTCATGAGGGTGGCCTAATTCTTCACTCCCCCATCTGGCAAAGCAGTTGGGGAAGAGGGTGGTATCCTTAATGGAAAATCTCACTGAGATTTCCTCCCCTTTAGCATTTTCCTTCTCATTTTTTCATGGGATGGGACATCTGGGACCATTATTGTAGTCCACGTTGTATGCATCAAGCACTCCTGCCCCTATGTCAAATCCTGTCTTCAACTTACATTTTTTCTAAGCTGCCATATGCTGCTTTCTTTGCAAGCCTTCTTGGTTTAAATTCATCTGAGACAGACTGAACTCCAGGGGGCTGGGCTCTTAACTTCTTCCACATCATGGGAAGCACTGTGCACACGTGGAACACTTTATAAGCAATATAGCTTGGTTTACTGAAACATATATTCTATTTCAAACTTTTTATAGTCTGTCCCTCTCACTGAATTTTGAAATGCTCAATCCAAAAAGAACCAGAATTCTGTTCTTTCACTGACCTTGATTCAGACTTCCTTTGTCAATCACAAACAAACTGCATACAGGAATGGGCAACAGTTTCCCCACCAGAATGTATTTATATTCTATGGAATACACACATTTTATTTATATAAATAAAATGTATTCCATACAAAGAAAGTAAGCATGTTACTTGTTAAAATGCACTATAACACTTCCGGCCCCAAACAAATCAATGGCAAAATTTTATTTTCAAAACTCTGCTTGTCACAGTTCATTGTGGTGAACAGGCTGGATACTGAAATATACAAGATTCCTGTCTGAGTGCATTAGAGTAGTATTCTTGTGCATTTCAGTATCCATTCTGCATACAAATCGTGCTCACATTGCTTTTGTTTTAATCACCCCAAACACTCATGTTTGCCTTATTTAATCATATTGAAATCTGTGGCACTAATTTGTATAAGGTGAGCAGGATTTGGTCTGAAAACAAGGCAGAGAGTCAGTACCAGGTGCACGTATAAAACTGAAACTTAAGAGTTAAGAATTGTCCTCGCTTTACTGTGGAGCCATCTAGCAGAGAACCTAAATTTGAATTTTAGCCATGTTACAGCACTGTGTTTGAGGAACAAATAGACTTTCCAGAATCTGGACAGTAGGGTGAACAAAAGTTATTGTTAAGGTTGTTAAAAAATGTAATTGAGCGGATAAAAAAATTAATGAATCAGGCAATTGAAAAAATGAATTGGCTGTTTAATCGCACTGTGAAACAATAATAGAATACCATTTATTTAAATATTTTTGGATGTTTTCTATATTTTCAAATATATTGATTTCAGTTACAACACAGACTACAAAGTATACAGCGCTCACTTTATATTTATTTGTGATTACAAATATTTGCACTCTAAAAAAACCCAAAAAAGTAGTATTTTTCATTTCACCGCATACAAGTACTGTAGTGCACTCTTTTTATCATGAAAGTGCAACTTAAAAATGTAGATTTTTTTTGTTACATAACTACACTCGAAAGCAAAACAATAAAAAACTTTAGAATCTACAAGTCTACTCAGTCCTACTTCTTGTTCAGCCAATCGCTAAGACAAACAAGTTTGTTTACATATACGGGAAATAATGTTGCCCGCTTCTTGTTTTCAAGGTCACCTGAAAGTGAGAACAGGCGTTCTCATGGCACTGTTGTAGCTGGAGTCGCAAGATATTTATATGCCAGATGCACTACAAATTCATATGTCCCTTCATGCTTCAACCACCATTCCAGAGGACTTGTATCCATGCTGATACTCTATAACAATTCAAAGCAGTATGGGCCGATGCATGTTCATTTTCATCATCCTGATTCAGATGCCACCAGCAGACATTTGATTTTCCTTTTTGGTGGTTCGAGTTCTGTAGTTTCCTCATCGGAGTGCTGCTTTTTTAAGACTTCTGAAAGCAGGCTCCACACCTCATCCCTCTCGGATTTTTGAAGGCACTTCAGATTCTTAAACCCTGAGTTGAGTGCTGTAGCTATCCTTAGAAATCTCACATTGATACCTTCTTTGCATTTTGTCATATCTGCAGTGAAAGTGTTCTTAAAATGAACAGCATGCTGGGTCATCATCCGAGACTGCTATAACATGAAATACATGGCATAATGCGGGTAAAACACAGAGCAGAGACATACAGTTCTCCCCCTAGGAGTTCAGTCACAAATTTAATTAATGCATTATTTTTTTTAACGAGCATCACCAGCATGGAAGCATGTCCTCTGGAATGGTGGCCGAAGCATGAAGGGACATATGAAGGGATGTACTGCAGTACGTGTGAGGTGAATTGAAAAATACTATTTCTTTTATCATTTTTACAGTAAAAATATCTGTAATAAAAAATAATAAAAGGTGAACACTGTACACTTTGTATTCTGTGTTGTAATTGAAATCAATCTATTTGAAAATTTAGAAAAACTTCCAAAATATTTCATATCAATTGGTATTCTATTGTTTAACAGTGTGAATAAAACTGCGGTTAATTGCAATTGTTTCTTTTGAGTTAATCATGTGAATTAACTGCGATTAATCGACAGCCCTAATTTTTTGGCATGTGTTAGCTTAGAAAAAGTCTCATGCAGTCTAATGCAGTAGAGATCATTTTGTAGTTTAATAATGACATGATACGAGAACTGAAAAGTTATATAGCTATTATACCAATATATAAACCATGTGTGTTAGAAAGACAAGTTCAGTTTTGAAATATTTGACTTAACTATGCTTTTCACTTTCAATCTGTGCCAAACATGTGCTTGAATGACAGATGGAGTCATATGGTTCCCTGAATAAAGCACTTTATTGTGCACAGTCATAGAGCCTTCCAACTGTTGTATTACAGAAGCTGGGAGATTAAGATGATTCAATGTCTTAGGGAGCATGTTCTACAATGAACATTTTATTTTTGTGTGAGGCTATCGCCCCCCAGGCCCCGTTTGAAACTGTCACTGGTTTATTCAGCTGGCCAGTCAGTGACACTGACCACATTAACCTTCAGCTTAGAAGAATAGAACATACTTTTAAGTTTTCATTCCCATGTTTATGTTCATTTTTTGGACACATGATATTTTCCACAAAATTTATGGGACTGTTTTGGTGGGCTGTTCTCTTTTGCAGACTGTTTCATCAGCAAAGATTAAATTTAGGAAGAGCAAGTGGTGACAGGAAATAGTTCTTAAAATTAGAAAACTGAAATATTGAAGGGTATGTTTTAATTCTGCTTAGTTAAAGGGATCAGTAAGACTTAAATTCATATTTCTCATCTGAGCAGTCAAACCTCATGAAACCGAGCAGCGTGAAAGATCAAGTGGACATGCTACAAAACCATATGCAGATTAGTTCAAAGTTGGCAGACCTGTCAATTTAGAGAGAGGATCTTTTTTGATTAGAAGCAGAAGGAACAAAAAATTAAATTCAGAAGTGCATGTAGCCCATCTCTCTGCTTCTTTTCCTCAGGCTCATCAAAGGCCTTTGACTTTTTTTTTCTTCAAAATTTTATACAAAAGTAGTTATTTTGCAGGGGGGAAGGAAATAATTGTTTGTTTGACAATTTACAGAATTGTTTCTCAGAACGCTTTGGTGCTTAAATGTCTTGGGGAAGGGATGAGAGAATTTTACAAGTCAATACAATTTTGTGTGTAGTAGATGAGGTTATTTTTAATGTCTCCGAGTACTCTTAGTAGAGACCTCAGCAGACTGGTAGGTCTCTATTGTTTGAACCAGGTAAACAGTGTGTGTTTCGACTGGTGGTTAGAACAAAATACTAGATGAGTTGTAATCCAAGTCAAACTACTGATCATTTGACTCTTACTTATGCCTCTGAAACTGACTAAAACAAATATGAACAAGAATTCTTACAATATACAGTACAACAAAATAGTGTCCAATGGATCTTATCCCTCAAAGAATGAGTACCACCTTTGAAGCTGATCTGTGAAATACTCTTCATGTCTGTTATAGTGACCTTTTGGTTCTTATTTCAAGACACAGTGAAATCTTTATGTATATCCACTTAATGCGCTCTATGACTTTGGGATATTTTACATATGGCACAACATTTTACTAAGCATAATGCTAATAGTAATGTAGTGATTACAAATCCTGGTGCAGAGTCCTTTCTTATGTACTATGGACTTTGTTCTACCTTAATATTAGGAAAGCATAATTCCCTCATAAAATCTACACAGCCAATATGAAAAGGCTGAGTCATCTTCTCAAGCACAAAAAACATAAGGGCCTTATTCTGATCTCACCAGAGTAAATTGTGCAATTCCATTGAAGTCAGTGAAATTATAACCAATGCAAGTGAGATCAGAATCAGGCCCTTAATTATCAAAGAATGACTCTACTCTGAAAGGTGACTGTATAAAAATGGCTCGTCTTTACTCATCAGAACGTCTTCCCTTGTGTATTCAGGATCATATCTGCTCACTTCTGTGATTAAAATAACATTTTACTAGTTTTTACACTTGTCGGTCCTGGAGAGCCAATAGGATAGGGAACATAACTGGAGACTAAGCCATACATGTAGAGCAGGCTGGGCTGAGTTGTGAGGGGCGATGAAGGTGAGAGAAAGAAATTTTAAATTTCTTCTCATGGTCAAGGGGAATCCAGTGAAGCAATTTAAACTGTGGGAGGGGTGACAAGGTGGCATTGATAGGCAAGGAAATGGTTTTATCTGTGACATTTTGGAGGACTGGAGGAGAGTGAACTTGGTATCTGGGAGGCAAGAGAGAAAGAGGTTGCAGTAGTCAAGTGGGAGATGACATGGGGGGTGGACGAGTGTTTTACCTTTGAGAGTGGAAGAGAATATTGTGGAAAAAGTGCAACAATATTCATGAATGTGTGAGAAGAAAGAGAGGTCAAAGATGATGCTGTGATTGTGAGCCTAAGAGACAAGGAGGATGGTGGTGACAGGGATTGGGAATAAAAGTTCTATTTTGGTCATATTGAGCATGAGCTGACAGTGGCTGTCCAAGGTAATACCTGTTAGAGAGATGTGGATCTGAGTGCAGAAGAACAGGCCAGGCTCAGTGAGGTAGACTTATCTCTATACTGACAACTCGCTATAGTAGAAACCATGGGAGCAGGTGAAGTCTCCAAGGAATAAGATGTAGAGTGGGGAAAAGGAAGAAGCAGGGAGAGAACCCCTGTATGACTTTTATGGAGAAAGGAGAGGGAAGAGGAGGAAAAGCTACCAAAAGAAGCAGTAAAAGAGGTAGGAGAAGTAGAGAGAGAGAAAACAGTGAGGAGACCGGATTACAGAAGCAAAAGGAAAACAAGCTGTTCCAAAAGCATATGTGATCAACAGCACTTCAGTAGAATATGAAAGAAGTAGAGAAGTTGAGACTTATTAACCACTTGTAGAAAGTACTTTATCTCTTGGTCTTTATGTAACTGAAAAAAGAATAAAGGGGCACTGCATCAGATTGTGGGTAGCATATGGATCATAAGAGTTATCTTCAGTGCATACTGAAAATAGAAAATAAAGTTAGATATTACTGTGAAACTTTTCTATGTGAACAATGTGAGACATAATTCTCAGTGAAGAAGTAAAGAGAATTCTACTAAAAAGGAAAATAGATGGGTGATTATAACAAAAGAAAACTAGATCTAATGAAGGCTTATGGAGATACAAAGGGTCTGATCTCTCCTTTCATGCAGTTTTACCCCAGTCTAAGCTTGCTGACTTATTATTTTATTGATTTGTGTTACTGTGACATCTAGAGACCCTCAATAAAGATCGGAGCCTTGCGGTGCTAGGTATTGCAGAAACACAATGATAGTGTTGGCCCTAGAGAATTTACAATCTAAATAGACAAAGCAGCCAAAGAGTAGAAAAGAATGAATATGGGAAACTGAGGCACAGAACGATGAAATGACTTGATCAAAGTCACACAGGCAGTCTATGGCAGGGCTAGGAACTGAGAAAAGGTCTCATAGACCTTAAGACCAGAAGGGACAATCGTGATCATCTAGTTTGACCTCCTGCACATTGCAGGCCACAGAACTTCACCACCCACTTCTGTAGTAGATCCCTAACCTCTGGCTGAGTTACAGAAGTCCTCAAATCACGATTTAAAGACTTCAAGTTACAGAGAATTCACCATTTATACCAGTTTAAACCTGCAAGTAACCCATGCCCCATCCTGCAGAGAAAGGTGAACCCCCCACCAGGGTCTCTGCCAATCTGATCCCAAATATGATGATCAGTTAAACCCTGAGCATGTGGGCAAGACCCATCATCAGATACCTGGGAAAGAATTCTCTATAGTAACTCTGAGCCCTCCCATCTAGTGTCCCATCGTTGGCCATTGTGGATATTTGCTGCTAGCAGTCGCAGATCGGCTATCTGCCATTGTAGGTGGTCTCATCATACCATCCCTTCCATAAATTTATCCAGCTTAATCTTGAAGCCAGTTCGTTGTTTTTTTGCCCCCACTGCTCCCCTTGGAAGGCTGTTCCAGAACTTCACTCCTCTGATGGTTGGAAACCTTCATCTAATTTCAAGCCTAAACTTGTTGATGGACAGTTTATATTCATTTGTTCTTGTCCACGTTGGTGCTTAACCTAAATCATTCCTCTTCTTCCCTGGTATTTATTCCTTTGATGTATTTATAGAGAGCAATCGTATCTCACCTCAGCCTCCTTCTGGTTAGGCTAAACAAGCCAAGCTCTTGGAATCTCCTCTCATAAGGTAGATTTTCCATTCCTCAGATCATCCTAGTAGCTCTTCTCTGCACCTGTTCCAGTTTGAATTTATCTTTCTTAAACATGGGAGATCAGAATTGCTCACAGTATTCCAGATGAGGTCTCACCAGTGCCTTGTATAATGGTATTAATACTTCCCTCTTTTTACCGGAAATACCTTGCCTGATGCATCCTAGCACTGCATTAGCCTTTTTCATAGCTGCATCACATTGGTAGTTCATAAGCATCCTGTGATCAACCCATATATCCAGGTCTTTTTCCTCCTCTGTCACATAAGTCCCTGGTTTACACCAAAAATTTTTGTTGTTAGTCTCTAAGAGTGTGACTTTACACTTCTAAATTTTGTCCTATTTCTATTACTCCAGTTTTCAAGGTCCTCCAGATCTTCTCGTATGATATTGCAGTCCCCCTCTTTATTGGCTATGTCTCCCAATTTTGTGTCGTCCTCACATTTTATTAGCAGAGTTGCACTTTTTATGCCAAGGTCACTAATAAAAATGTTAAATGAGATTGTTCCCAAGAACGATCCCTGAGGAATTCCACTAGTAATCTCTCTCCAGCCTAACAGTTGACCTTTTCAGTTGTAGTTTCCCCTTTAACCAGTTTCTTATTCACCTTTCAGTTCTCATATTAATCCCCATCGTCTCCAATTTAGCTAATAATTTCCCATGTGGAACTGTATGAAATGCCTCACTGAAATCCAGATAGATTAGATCTACTGCATTTCCTTCTTCTAAAAATATTCGGTATCTTCTCAAAACAGGAGAGATTAGATCTGGCACAATCTACCTTTTATAAAACCATGTTGTTTTTTACCCATAATTACTGTTTACCTTTATGTCCTTAACTACTTTCTCTTTCAAAATTTGTTCCACGACCTTGCATACAATTGAGATCAAACTAACAAGCCTGTGGTTTTGAGGATCACCCTTTTCCCCTTTCTTAAAAATAGGAACTGTATTGGCAATTCTCCAGTCATAGGGTATGACCCCCCCAAGTCTATAGATTTATTAAAGATCCTTGCTATTAAGATTGCAATTTCATGTGTCAGTTCCTTTAATATTCTTGGATGGAGATGATCTGGGCCTCCTGTTTTAGTCCCATTCAGCTGTTTGAGTTTGACTTCCACCACTGATTTGGCAATTTCTACTTCTATATCCTTGTTTCACCTAGTCACTCTGGTATCATCCCATGTTGAGCCATGCTAGATTCTCTTTAATCTTCACCCCATCCTCTGTGTTTAGCGGTCTCCTGAGTCTCATTCCAGTGCCTTAATCATAAGATCATTTTCCTGCACTTGAGTGGAGTTAACGCCTATTTTAACCTGAGAACATAACAGTAGAACCAGGCTCAATATGTGAGGGTTGAGAGGGCAGTTAATAGATTAAGAGAATAGCAGGTAAATCCATAAAAAACAGACATGTCTTTTCTTTTCAAGCTGGCTAATGACTTTGTTACCCTTATACACAAATTCTCTCATTAGTCCACTCATGGCGAAATCTGCACCAAATGTTAATAGAGCTCAAATACACATTGGGCCACCTTTTAGCTTTAGGAGGAAAATCATGTCTCCTTGCCTTTATTTCAGCTACCATGGAGGGAGCCCTCGCAGTGGAACCAGGGGGGTTCTACTGTGGAAGAATGTATGTAGAATTCTGGGGGCCCATATTGGTGGGCCTCATTCTATGTGGTGAGGGTTCCCTGGTGTTCACTACTATGGTGGAGGCTGAGAGAAGAGCACTGCTTCAGCCATCTAATGCTTCCACCAATTAGCTCTGCTTCACCACCAGCATATCTGGGCAGTGTCCAGCTCAGCTACTTAGGCTGCACATTGATATGGGATTGCATGGCTGTATCTGAGGGCAAAATAGGGTCCACTATTCTGAGCTGTCCTGTATTTCTGTGTTTGTTTTCCTTCTGTTCATTGACGCTAGACACCAATTCTTCCAGGCTTCTTTTGACTGCTTGATTTCTGTTTGCATTCCCCCCTTTTAATTGGATTGTTACAGATTCTATTTTAATTTCTTACTGTTTACTTATCTCTCCACCAGACACCCTACCATATATCTATATGCCTATGTTCAGTACAGGTACCATAGCTCTTTTTCATATCCTGTCATAAACATACAGCTAAGTGTAGCATAAAATCCCTCTTTACCCTGTAAAAGGTTAATCCCTCCTTTATGTGTAAAGGGTTAAGAAGCTGAAATAACCTGGTTAGCACCTGACCAAAAGGACCAATAAGAGGAGAAGATACTTTTAAATCTGTGGGGGAAGATTTTTGTTTTGGGTTTCTTTGTTCTCTCTGGATCAGCGAGGAACCAGGGCAGGGAAAATAGATCTCCCAAATCCATATCTGAACTAAGCATCTAATATTACAAAAATAGTAAGTAATAGCAAGAAAATGCGTTAAATTATCTTTTGTTTTAGCTTGTGAATTTTCCCTGTACTAAGAGGGAGGTTTATCCCTGTTTTTGTAACTTTAAAGTTTTGCCTAGAGGGAAAATCCTCTGTGTTTTAAATCTAATTACCCTGTAAATTATCTTCCATCCTGATTTTATAAAGGTGCTTCTTTTACTTTTTCTTTATAATAAAATTCTGTTTTTAAGAATAATTGGGTTTTTAGTGTCCTAAAAACCTAAGGGTCTGGTCTGTGCTCACCTTGGTCACACTCAAGCTTTCCCAGGAAAGGGGGTGAAGGGGCTTGGGGGGGATATTTTGGGGAAACAGGAACTCCAAGTGATTCTTTTCCTGAATCTTTGTCTAACTCACTTGGTGGTGGCAGCAGTACCCATCCAAGGACAAGGAAGGATTTGTGCCTTGGGGAAGTTTTTAACCTAAGCTGGTAGAAATAAGCTTAGGGGGTCTTTCATACGGGTCCCCACATCTGTATCCCAAAGTTCAGAGTGGAGAGGGAACTCTAACATAGCCACACCTTTTCTCATCATATAAATACTTCTTTTCTCTCTACTTGCTTCATTAGCTCCTTTTTTTGGTCTATCCAGGTTATACTTTAAAGCATTGCAGTCAAAGTCTCATTTTAACTCTCTCTTTTTAGCCTGCAGCCTACTTAACTTTTATTTCCTGGAGTGTTTACGTGTTTGTCAGTTATACAGACCTGTACCACTGAGCAATGAGGGGGTATGTAGAACTGTAGTAAAAGCATTGCATTGACAGGTGGATTCTGTTTACAATATTTCAGGAATAGGAACTACAAAAGAGCTCTTTCTCTTCCTTCACCTGTATGTAGCTATGTAAAGGATAGACCACATTTTAGAGACTTTGCAAAGTACAGAGAAATGATACTATAGCTAGAGGTGCTCCATATCCTAAAAAGGGGGCATGGCTGGGTGGTGTGGGGCAGAAGTGTAATAAGAACCTTGACTTTCTTCTCTGCCTCCCCCCATGCCAACATGGGAGCCATCCCATTTTATATCAATTAAGATTTATTTTTAGCACCAATCCAGAGCCTGTATGGGGATTTTTAGAGCTGTTCTCTTTGACAAGCATAATACTGTTAGTATTTTTGGAGAGAAAAATGCCCATTAAATTATGTTGCATGCAGATGGCTATTTTATTTTTTGACATTGTAATATGAATCTAAGTAATCTGACTGTGTAGGTAGAGCATTAACTCAGGGCTCATGTTCTCTCTCAGATATTTTCTTCACTGATGTCCATCCTGGACACGTAGGGATTCTAAATACTTTGTAACCAGCTTGAGTGTTTAGATAGAGGAGTCTGAGACCACTAAGATAAGTGACTATTAAGGCTTTTCGTGAACAAAGTTCATATTAACTTGTTAAGTGGAGCACAACTGCAGATTGCTACATGGAGAAGGATAGAATGGTGTAGATTAAAAAGTATTTGGGGAATAATAAAAAGTCTAGGATTAAAATTGCTAAACCCTTTGTGCACAGTAAACTTGGAGGCTTCAGTAACCTAAAACTGTATCATTATGTCTGTGCAATGATTCAAATGTTCAAACTATGAGGACCAACTGACTCAGCCAAAGAAATGGAAAGCACAAAAGAGGAAATCTGTGATCATCATCTATCTTTTAGGGAACTAACACTAAGTAACAAGCAGAGAAGGACACTTAAATTACCCAAGAGAAATCAAGGATCTGGTTACACAGAAGAGAAATCCTAAATACTTTTTTATGTACACTGTGGGTCTGATCATGCCAACATGCAGCTGAAGGGCAATGATCCATCCCCCTGTTAACTTCTTACCTTGAATATGGAATAATAATCCTGATAAAATCTGAACTATACTACCTCATCCTCCTTCACATCCCTCTTTAAGGCTCTCGTTAGCCATGAGGGCTGCAGAACCCAATCTGTTGATTTTGGCTAAACAGACCAGCTATTCCACTTGTCCTTTTTTCCTTCTCCTACCGCAAATCTAAAGACACAAAAAATAAGTACAATATACATAACTAACTTAACAGTGCCAATTCTTTTCCATGTTCGTTGCTCGTCATGTTGTATCTCCATGTCCTACCCTTTGTCTGTGTCTTTAGACTAGAAGCCCTTAAGGGTAGGGATTGTCTCGTTTCTGTGTTTGTACGGCATCCAGCACAACAGGGCCTCAAAACTGATCAGGAGCTTTGACGACTACCCTAATATAAATATTTACTATAACTACTACCTCTGCATCATGTTAAATAGCGGCGGCTGTTATTAATTAATTTCTCTACTTTGCAGTATGGAGTTGGGGGTGCAAATGTTATAAAATGGCACCTGGGCTGCACATCTCATTTTAAGACTAGGGGTTTCAGTTGCTCATGAGCTACTGCTGCTCTAGCTCTGCTACTTCGAGCCACTGAATCCTTCTTTTCACTCTCCCATCCAGCCTCTATTTTCATTGCATTTTTTACAGAAGTGCAAAGTTTGCTGAAAAGTAGAAATAGCCTTAACAGCCATAGGGTTCTGTCCCCTGTTCTCTTAGAATTCAGTGAGGATTTTGCCATTGATTTCAATGGAAAGAAGCATCTGGCCGTTATGTTTTAATATTTCATTCTTCCTTGAACTTATTGTGTGTTGAAATATTCTGCCAAGTCACCTTAATAAGGATTATGTTGTCAGATCCTATTTCCTACTAACACACAACTTTTTTTTTCCTATCCCAGGAGAGAATGCGGACAGTAAATTGGAATCCTCCAGGCAACAGATGTCAAAGAACCAGTCAGAACATTATGAGATAATAATTCCCTACATTTTGAATGGAGAACAATGGAAACCAATAAATAGCATTGATTCAAAGGTTAGTTTTCATTTTGCTAACTATTGTAGTACAACATTATGCAACAACTGAAAGACCTTACATGAAAAAAAATGACTATACTTCACCACTAAAATGTCTGCCAGCTAGATATGATTATTTACCTAATTTGAATGAAATCTTTAAAAAAAAAAGTAAGATCTTTGAGTGGTTAAAATGAACTCTTGCCTCAGTTCAAAGTGACATTTTTATTTTTTATAGCAAAAAGGTAAATTTCAAGAAACATAACTACAGTATTCTGAGAGAGGTTAACATTAATTGCTTGAAATCTGTTGACAAGTTTTGACAAACGTTTGTGGGTTTTTTGTTCTTCAGATAGGAATCTGGGAAAGAAAGCACAGGGATGACTTTGGAAGGGAAGGAGTTTGAAAGGTCACTTAGAGAAATGGAAGATTTTAGGAAGGTTAGGGAAGATATTTTTGTAAAAGACAAGGCTGGGCTTAATAAAAAGTCAGTGTATGCAACTGACTATATTCTACTTTTATGCACCCGCTCTCTCACAAATCCTGGGATCATTCACCCCGGAGTAACTTAGAACATATATGTAGGTACTCTGTGACAAGGACTGCTCCCTGTAGCTTACAGTAATGTTGCTTGTTAGGGCTAGTTCAAGACATTGCATATCGCCCATAGAGGGGTTTGTGCCTAGTCATGCTGCTCAAGGAGCAATCAAGGGAATGAATTCTGACTGAGTCACAGTTTGCTCCCTGCTTTCCTGCTTGCTTCAGGGGGGAAATAATCTGCAACTGGCTGTAACCAGTTAGATTGCTTCCCCCTTAGAGGTGGCTCAGATCTGGTGGTCAGCACTGTAGAGGAAGGTGGAGACAAGCCACTGCCTATTTCCAGTCCCACCCACATTTCACCCGGCACATGGAGGAGGAGGACCACCCCCACTGAGCTTTCTCTCGCCTCTCATGCACACATTGGTGATGCAGGTGGACTGCACAAATGAGTAAAAAGAACATTTTATGCCTGTTAGTTTTCTTCATGGGCATATAGATCAAGTGCCCAACTTGCTCCCTAACTTTTGCATGCAAATTTTTGTTTTGTTCCAATTCACTTTTTGAATTATTCCAAAAGTCATGTATAAAAAATCATGTGTAAAATGAAACAGAAGCTTAGCAAAAAAAAAGTAGAGTTGTACTATAATTTAAAAACCTTTTACAGGAAATCGTATTAAATTACCATAAGTGCTCTCCTTTTGAGGGACACTGCTTTTGAGTTGTGCTAACTAGCAATTGACAGACATGGATGTGAAGAGATTTTAAAGCAATGGATGAGACTTCTTTTAAAAAATTTCATATTTAAATTTTTCTTCCTTTTTTTTTTCAAATTGGAAAGAGAGAATAGTCATATCTTTTTTGAATTTGAATTTCTGTCCTGCCAAGACTGATGTTGTTGTGAATCTATAAAAACATGAAATATTATGAGAGAGAAACTGGGATGGCTTTGTCCTAAATGTATGTGCAAGTCTATTTTTAGAACATTTAATTGGAAACAGACATTCTCCTTGTAGAGTACTTCAGGCTGCTGTAGTTTTCTGAAAGGGTTACAATGGAGTACCTTTTATGTGAGTATTGATAATGATTTATA
The DNA here is from genome assembly GCF_007399415.2 of Gopherus evgoodei. Lineage (NCBI taxonomy): Eukaryota > Metazoa > Chordata > Testudines > Testudinidae > Gopherus > Gopherus evgoodei. The sequence goes on along the minus strand of NC_044328.1, from coordinate 23,155,070 downwards.
TCATTAATTCGTTTCCCAGATTTGCTTGCAGTGTAAGATGAACATTAGAAAAGATTTGTGGTTTGGTAGAGAGATCCATTTGCTGTGTCAGCACTTCTTAAAAATATTTCTCTTCCATGGAAACTGTTATAAATTAAATACATAAGTGCAGATCAAGCTGTGGGAAGAACAACAATGTTATACTGGTTGAGGGAGAAAAATTATGAATAGCTTTTCATGTTATTGATCAAAAGCAGGAAAGTTAAACAATGTGTTGGGAGTTAAATAAGATCCTTTGTTCTTTACCTCTTTTGAAAGCGTGCCACCATTTTTGTTTTGTTTTACTGTATATTCTTAGCGAGAGGTAACCAGGGGAGTTACACTGTAGTAGAAAATATAGAAAGGTAAACAATTCAGTCATTATATGTGTGTAATGCTGAAGTATTAGTTGCTTGGGTATGTACTTCAAAATAGATAATTACAATCTGCTGTGTTCACCCAGGCAATAATCTACTTTTATTTCAAAAACTTCAAGGTAAGTTGATCCTGCTTATCACTTTTATGGGAGAGCATCAAATTAAACACAGAGAATTGTGTTGGTCATTCAGTAGATCACACTAGCTCTGCCCCCTTAAGGCAAGATTCTCTTCTCAGTTATTCCAGTGCTTGATGGAGATATGCCTGATTTACATTGGAGTATCTGAGATCAGAATCTGGTCCTGAATTAATACTGAAGCAGTGTCTTATGCAAGGGGCCACCCATGCAGAATAACCAGTAGAACTGGGTGATAGCGCCCAGTCTTGCTTAACTAAAATCAGTTACGTTGTCATTGACGACAGTGGGACTGGGACTCAAACTCTCAACAAAAAAAAATTGTTAACCTTCTTAATTGCAGCCTATTCTTTATAAATATAACTGACACATGAGCTTTCAAGGATACCTAACAATATGGGAAATTCAGGGGGAAATTACAAGCCATTTTCAAGCAAGAAGGGATTAAAAAAAGTGGTAGAAGAAAAAACCAAAATTTCATATCGGGATCATTTGAAATGACCTGTAATTCAAAATTAATTTTGTGATTTTTTTTCAAACTGTGCAGAAACAAAGTGAGACTTTTATAATGGAAGTTGGAACATTAATATGGAAAATGATACTGCTTCTCTGAAATATATATATTTTATACATATCTATCCACACCCACAAACTAACTTATCACTTTATATTTAAACAAATAACCGAGGCATCTTTGACATAAGTTACAGAGGGACGTATATCTGTGATTGAGAATATGCAACTCTCTATATTTGTGATTGTTAGAGAGCCCCAATATTGTATGCAGTATTGTTGTAGCTGTGTTAGTCCCAAGATATTAGAGAGACAAGGTGGGTGCGGTAATCTCTTTTATTGGACCAACTTCTGAAGTTGGTCCAATAAAAGATGTTACCTGACCCACCTTGTCTCTCTAAAGATTCACAAGGCATTTTTGGGTAAGAGTAGAACTGTTAGCCACAGTGTTCTGACTAACCTCCAGTCTGGGTATTTAATTCTGCCCAACTATTCCTTTCTTAGTTTTAAGTAGATATAGTATATTTTTTCTTGTGCTGCCCTAGGAAACAATCCTGCAAACACTTACTCCCAGGGGTAATGTCTATTATTGTGAGTAATCCAGTTGTCTCCAGTGGAACTACTTATGAGTAAGGTTATTCATGTGTGTGCTTGGAGATTCAGGGCCCTAAACAGTTATGTGGCATTGCTGTGTGCTTTTAAGCAGCTGCCACATTACACAGAGATATGGCTGCTTTTTAGTATTGGGAGAAATTATTCCTCTATATGTGTGCATTGAAGAAGGTGCTGATAGTGGTATTATATTTTAAGGCTGAATTCCAACTTCCATTCTAACTCTCCCTTTTTACTTGTTCATAACTTTCCCTAACAAATCCATTTTAGTGCTGACATTTTCCATGCTTGGTCTCAGCCCAAAGGTGTTAGCAAAATCATTTCAGAGGCTTTTGTGTTATTCAAGTGAGAAAGAAATACTCTCTCCTCAGTTGCTCCAGGCTGAATTTTCACTTCAAATCTGTTTTGAGACTTAAAAGTCAAGCCAATTTTGATGAAAGTTGGGCCAATAACTTTATAGTGCACAGTAGGAGTTTTAAAATAAGAACTTTAAGGGACCATTTGCTTGGCCTCAACCTTCAGTCCTACACTTGGTGTAAAAACACCCTACTGGTAAGTCTGTAAGCCAGATCACTGAATCACAAGGAATTTAGAAAGTCAAGTAATGATGTCTGAGTTAAAAATGGCTGTAATTGGAACTGGGGCCAGAGCCATGGTCAGGAGCCTGCCAAGCCTATCATTTCCACAGGGGAGAGAAATGCCCGGCCATCCTCAGGCTAGTTTACTAGCTCTGCTGCTGAAGCAAGTGGAGCATGTAAATCTCCAAAGCCAGTAAGATGCAAGTGGGTGGTGGGAAGGAAAAAGTCTTAACTAATGGGAACAGAATGGATGTAAAGAAGGCAAAGTGTGTGCACAGGTAGCACTGTGAGCGGTTCTTCATGGTTTTGTTCGTATGAGTACTCCACATCAGGATGTGCATACACTCGCCTTCTGGATTGGAGATATTTTTTTTTGTCAGCAGAGTCCATGGGTCTACACCTGTGCCCAGTATATCCTCCGACTCTGGTATGAGGGTATAGAGCAGTGGTTCTTAACCTGCTGCCCAATCAGCACACAGCTTCTGCCCCTGTGACAACCTCAGGGCTGTATAGGTAGTATTGGATGCGGCCCATATAACAGGTTGGGAACCATTGGTATAGAGGGATGGGCTGACCCCTGCCTCTGCAGCTCAAGACAGAGTGTTGTGGTGTCTGCTAGCTAGCTACACAGCTTACTTTGTTTTATTATTTTATTTCTTAGTATTCCTTTCTGTTTAGTTTTATTGCTTTGTTTTGTTTTTTAGCAGAAGTTATGCTTTTGGGGGCCTTCCCCCTCCATTTCTGTGCGGTCAGGTCCTCCTTGCCCTTGGTCCATGTTTGGTTTGCAGCCTTTCCTGCACAGGTTATGCCAAAATCTCTGGGTTTAATAGCGTGTCTTCTTCCCTTAGTGACAGGCATTCCAGCTGTCTCGGAGAGTCTCACATCCCATCTAAGTTCCAACTACAAGGCCAGATTTACAAAGCTGAGGGAAGATAGACTTAAGCCCCTCCTTATGGAATGTTCCCTAAGACCTGCTGGGTCCATCATCACCCAACTCTCTGGTATGTTGGCCTCAGCCACTCATAGTACTCTGATGATTTCTTCAGCCCTGGTAAGCAGAGGCCATGGGGCAGCTTCAGATACCTCAAAGCCTTCTAAAAGGAAAAGACCCAATTTCCCAGAGGGAGACTCTAAAAGAAGGGGAAAAAAACACTTCTGGAGTTCTTCAAGGTGTTTTGTCCCTACGGGTGATCAACCACCCGCTCATCCCTTCTGTTCCAGAGTCCTTGCCTGTGCACTTTGTGTTTGAGAAGGAACTGGAGCGGCACTGGGTCTGCTCCTCGCCATATACCCGCATACCAACATGAAAATGTGTAGGCGTAGGTGTGGACCTGTGGATCCTGATGACAAAAAATCTGAGTTCATGAGAGCATGCTCATCCCAACTTTGAGTATGGATAGGGACAGAACATCTTGAATTCCAGTTACCGTAGTATTAGTAGTTACCGTAGTATTCGTTAATAACTTCTCGCACATCCTACAGGACTACACCACAGAGATGCACATATGGCTAATGCTACTGGCTGTGGACAAAATACAAATGGGAGGGTGTGAAAAAAGGCATAGCCAGGCCGACATCTTCACACTGCCATAGTACGTGCAAATCACTGTCCAGAGCAGAGATGCAAGAACATGTTCCCTGCAACATGTTATGCTGTCCCAGTGTAGAATCATTCCCTCTGCCGACAGGCTTTCAGTTAGCAAGCAGATACCTGCTGGCGCGCCTGGCTTTATCATTTGGCCAGAATTTGGTTCAGTTCTTAAAGCACTTTGGGATCCTTGGAGCTGAAAGGCACTGTGCACATATGTAATATGATTAAGTGTGCATATGAACACATGAACTAGTCCCCATGTCTTACTAAATGAGCATAGACCTTGAATATATACTCTTCAAAATGTGAGCTATTTCCGCCCCCCAATTTTGTGGCATAGCATGTGAGGCGTTCAAATGCTGATTTTCCCTTTCTCATTCTTTTTATGGCATTCATAAGGCACCCCATTGGCATTTTGGGGAACAGGCATATGTGAAGACTGCAACAGGAGCAAGGGCCAGATTTACAAATGTATTTAGGTTCTAGTGGGATTTATATAACTGCCTAAGTAGGCTGGTTGCCTAATTCCCATTGGTGTCAGAATGGAAGGCAATGGGAGTTAAGTGCTTGGCTTGCTTAGGTGCTTTCGTAAATCTCACTATGTGTCTATTTAAATCTTTTTTTGTACCCAAATACCTTTGTAAATCTGCCCCCTAGTCTTTAGAGGTGGAATATTGGACTACTCCACATGTATTTTCCCTAATGTCCTCCTTGGAGAAAAGTTCCTCCTTCCTGTAGTGTTTTTATATGGTCCCATGACACCTTTCTGTTAACTTTTCACACTCAAACTTTCTTTAAGATGAGACTTTCAACTGTCAGTGCCTGTTTTCCTGTCAAGTGGCTATGGTTTGTCTTCATTACTGTTAATCCGCGTAAGCCTCACTGCTGTTTCAAGCGGCTCTGATATATTAACATAATCTGTCAACATAGGGAGCATCCATGGATGTAGAGAAAATAGTTTGTAACACTGTAATTTGGGACACACACAAATGATAAGAGAGAAATTGGTCCCTGGTTTCTTAATAAATGATGTGAGTGATCATAAATAGCTAGACACATGTAACAAACAAGCTTCAATAGACTATGAACCTAATTCTGCCTGCTTTAGGCACAATGAGTATTACCGTTTTGAGTAGTGCCAGTGATTTCAGTGAATAGAAGAAACTACTTAGTGTGCTTAAGGTTGGGAAAATTGGACTAATAATTGGAAGGAGGAAGTTCAGTGAGTCTCCACAGGTGGAGTTTCTGTCCTCTCTATGGTATGTTGAGGGGTTGACTCTGCAACACAGCAGGCAGAGGTGAGACCCCCCAAACACATTGACATCATGAAATCTGCAGGAAGATCCTTTGGATCGTGGAATCCAGGCAGAAGGCATGGTCATTTGTGTGGATCCCCACTGTCTCCACACAGCTTCTTACAGTGACCAATATAGTTCTAAAACTCTTTGCTCAAAATGGGGTGGGGGAGTCAGCAGATATATTTGGAGATACATCAGAAACATTTTCAATAGAAAAGAAATGGACAAAAAATGTGTGTGGGCCCCACACTACAAGAAGGATGTGGAAAAACTGGAAAGAGTCCAGCAGAGGGCAACAAAAATGATTAGGGGGCTGGAGCACATGACTTATGAGGAGAGGCTGAGGGAACTGGGATTGTTTAGTCTGCAAAAAAGAAGGATGAGGGGGGATTTTATAGCTGCTTTCAACTACCTGAAAGGGGGTTTCAAAGAGGATGGATCTAGACCAGTGGTTCCCAAACTTTAACAACCTGTGAACCCCTTTCACCATAATGTCAAGTCTCGCGAACCCCCTCCTAAAAATGAATATTCCCAGGGATTTTCTCTTTTATCTGAGTATAAATTATAAAAGCAGTGATCTTGGAAATATAAAATTTGTTTTTATGACATGCTTATTACACACTATTATTAATTATTATTTATCATTACATTATTTTTATTACATTTTGAAAATGACAGCACTCTTCAAAGATCTTACTTTCGTAGCTTGTATCACTTTGAATAAGCCTATTATAAGATGAGGCTCCTATGTTTCATCAAGAAGTATCAGATGTGAAACAGCATGAAGGTATATAAGAAGCCAGCTCAAAGAGTTCCTCTTACACGAGCATTCAGGTCTTGAGCAGTTCAGGTAAACAATGCACGTTACAGCAAAGCTTAAATTTGTTCTTCATAATTTTAAAAACAATACTTGCTGCCCATTTAATTTTAAAAACAGCAAAAAATAGTCACCTCCCTTTCCATTTCTTATAAGGAGTCTTGAAGTTTAAATCTCTTCAGTGTGATACAGATGCTTGCTTTGATCTGCTTAATTCTTGGAAGTCCAGGGGCTCCGGGCTGCTGGTCCTGTGTGCCCGGGGTCCCTAGGGATAGCTCTGTCTGCCATCAGGGAACTTTTTCCTGAGAATCCCCTGTAACATTTCGTGAACCCCCAAGGGATCTAGACTGTTCTCAGTGGTAGCAGATGACAGAACAAGGAGTAATGGTCTCAAGTTGCAGTGAGGGAGGTTTAGGTTGGATATTAGGAGAAACTTTTTCACTAGGAGGGTGGTGAAGCACTGGAATGGGTTACCTAGGGAGGTGGTGGAATCTCCTTCCTTAGAGGTTTTTAAGGTCAGGCTTTACAAAGCCCTGACTGGGATGATTTAATTGGGGATTGGTCCTGCTTTGAGCAGGGGGTTGGACTAGATGACCACCTGAGGTCCCTTCCAACCCTAATATTCTATGATTCTATACTTTCACTAACATATCTTCTCTAGAGCTTTATTAAAAATAGAGACTCTTCTAACTCTATTAGAATGCTGTAGTGTGATTATGACTCCAGTACTGCTGACTGGAAAATCCAAATATAGTAAAAATTCATTATGACTAGAAAAAGTGATTTTGTGTGCCGTTAAAACTGCCTAACCAAGTTTTAAACTCTCAAGGACAGATCCTTAGCTGGTATAAACCAGTGTAGCTCCATTATCTCGAGCTGATTTACACCAGTTGAAGATATGGCCCTCAAACTTGAAAAACAAAATCTGGAAGAATTAAAAAAATACTTGGAAATCATAAAAATTGAGTTTCATTTCTCATAGCAACTTTCTTATGTTTTTTCCTGGTGTTATATTATACTTGAACACAAACTCCAGCTCCAAACTGCCATGATTAAGACCAGCTATAAATATGTAGTTAAGCCACATTTCTTCTATTCTTTAACTGTATTAGGGTCACAGCTCAATAGGTTGTGCATGTAAATTGGCAAGGATATCATAATTTTCTATTGCTTAGTGTATATTGCACTTGATTGAGTTTAGGAAGAAATAGTTTTTGTATTTCTCCTTGCCTCAGTCATTCAGTTCTTTATAAATTACTCTGATTAACACATACTACACTCTTGATGATCTGCATGTAATCAGGATAACCTTGAATGTAATTAATAGTTGTCAGAGGATGTGATGCTATTTCACAGGTTGAGTTTCAGGTTGAGGTTTGAGTTAAAAAGTTGAGTTGTCCTTTTTGCCTGCTTCAGTGTGCGTTGCTACTGTGAGGGCCCAATCCATTGCCTGTAGAAATGAATGGGAAATTGTCCACTGACAGAAATGGTAGCTCAACGGGGCCCCAGTGGAGGGTTCAGGGAGGAATGGGCAATAACACTGATGTGGAGGAATGTAGGTAAACAGTTCACAATAATTATGCAAGGTGATCCCAAATCAGAGAAACTCTGAATTTTTATGTGTTATAATGACCATTAATTTAGGGTTTGATCCTACAAACCCATCCTTACAGGAGAAGTCCCTCTGAAGTTTTTCATACAGCGTGTAGCCCTCCTGCAAGAGATAATTGTTTTCATTTGCTTCAGAAGAGCTGTGAAAGAAGATGATCTGCCCCTTTTAAGGGCAAGAGGCTTTTTTGTCAGTCAGCCCTGTTCAGTTAGCCCCACTATGCTTCACCTGGACAGGCTATGGGACTTAAAAGGAAGAAAGCCCAGCAGAAGCGAGTGGCAAGGGTAGCAGAGAGTGGTTGGGCTCCTGTAGGAGATCCTGAAACACAAGGAGAGAAAAGACTTCAGCTATGTACTGGTGGAAGTGGCCTGGCAAGGAAGGGAAAATCTCCAGGCAGGAGGATCTAGGAGTGGCTGACTGGAGAAGGACGTGCACTAGCTAATGACAGAGGCCAGCTTTGCAGGGGGTTGGGCACAGAGCCTGGCTGAGCTGAAGAATCACTTGCTGCTACATTTTGTTTTATTGGACTGTATCAGGTGGACTCTATTACCCTGGAAGTGGTTTAACATTCTCAGAAAACTTAACTGGAGAGTCAAATCACTGCTACGACATAAGCAGGTCACAAGGGGACAAAAGGGAAATTGAGGCAGAGCTGCAGAAACATCCCATTCTGTCATAAGGTGGTGGTCTGGGACTGTGTTGTACAAGCCTCATGCTGCTCCTTCTCAGGTAAAGTAATTTACAAAGCTTAGACTTAGAGTTGTGTCAATGGGGTTTATGCAGCTAAATCTAAGCAACTCTTTGAAAACTTAGGGGACAGTGTTCCCATCTGTGATGTTGCATACTGTATAGGAGATGCCAGTTAATAGGATATCTGAGCTTTTAGCAATTATGTTCTAGAAGATAATAATAAGGTGATAAATAACAGTCACCATGGATATGTCAAGAAAAAATCATTTAAACCAACCTGATAGCTTTCTTTGACAGGGTAACAAGCCTTGTGGATGGGGGGAAAGCAGTAGATGTGGTATATCTTGACTTATTAGTAAAGCTTTTGATACTATCTCGCATGACTTTCTCAAAAACAAACTAGAGAAATGCAACCTAGATGAAGCTACTATAAGATGGATGCAAAACTGGTTGGAAAACTGTTCCCACAGAGTAGTTATCAGTGGTTCACTGTCATACTGGAAAGGCATAATGAGAGAGGCTGGGCTGGGTTTGTCCTGTACATGCCCTGATGAGGAGAGTTTTGCCTGGCCCTGTTTTAAGCCATGAGGACACATTTTCAGCCTCATAACTATGTGCTCAGTGCATCATGAGCCTTCCAAAGACACCTGACATGACAAACTTTACATTGGATACCACACAATCATTTTATAAGGATGAACATGGAGTGTAGGGTGTTCCCCCAAGGTACAGAGAGTCACAGCAATATAATGTTATATTACTTTATAATAATACAATGTTATATTACTTTGCATTTATCAACACTGAATTTCATCTTCTGTTTTGTTGCCCAGTCATCCAGTTTTGAGAGATCCCTTTGTAACTCTTCACATTCTGCTTTGGACTTAACTATCCTGAGTAATTTTGTATCAACTGCAGATTTTGCCACCTCATTGTTTACCCCTTTTTCCAGATTGTTTATGAATATGTTGAACAGCACTGATCCCAGTACAAATCCCTGGGGGACACCACTATTTACCTCTCTCCATTCTGAAAATTGATCATTTATTCCTGCTAGAATGAACCCTAAGAAAACTGAAAATAAGTATTTACTTAATTTTGTATGTGTGCTTAATTTTTTTTATTTACAGCAAAGGTTGTTCCTTTAAAAACTTGGCTCTCGTATTTGTAGCATTCCACATATTTAGTAGAGGAAATGTAATAATGATTATATTAAGTTACCAAGACAATTGACTTTTTTAAAGGTAATCACTCTGCTTTCCTTTTAACATTTATGTTGGAATACCAGCCATTTTAATTAAATAACATTCATTACAGTCTACTAAACCCTGTTACAGAATGTACCCCTGTATTTGCACCTTATACACTACTACAATAACCTTTGTACAAAGTATGCCTTGTAAGGTATTATTTGGAAACTCATAATTTGCTTATCAGTATCATCCTGATAAAATGTGTGTGGTTACATTGTATGTGAAGTTATAAGATTTTGCTGTAAGGTGTTATTAACACATGTTCCAAAATGAGATTGGCGCACAGGTCAGTCTCAAACAACGGAATGTATGGTCTGCTTAGTTTGCATTTAAGCAGTAAACAGAGTCATCAAGCAGGAAGGAAAACGATGGAAACTCAAACAGGTGAGTAAAAAGCTGCAGGGAACATACTTCCCCATTGACATATTGTCTCCTGGTACCCAGCTGGAAATATTTTTCAAGAAGGGTACTGAAACTATAAAAAAGGCAAATACCCCACGGTATCCTGCCCCTCCCCATCCATGGCATTCTCTATACCTGAAGCAACAAAGGAAGCCTTCATTGGATTCTGGAAAAAGGGGTCCTGACCTTAGAGGGTTTGGTCAGTAAGACTGCTGAAAGAATATGGTGAGAAACTTTGCCTAAATCTGTTATAGTTTAAGTTAGGCACCAGTAGCATTTTAACTTTATTTTCTTGTAACCATTTCTGATTTTTATGCCTCATTACCTGTATTCACTTAAAATGTATCTCTTTTTAGTTAATAAACTTGTATTATTTTATCTAATCCAGTGGGTTTAAATTGAAGTCTTCAGGAAACTCCATTTGGGGTGGTAAGTTGTCTATTAAAGAAATAACTGACTTTATATAAACTTTGTATTGTCCAGGACAGGGTGGGGCAATACAGGACATATTTTTCTGGGGGAAAACCTAAGCTTGGGAGTGTGATGGGGTCACCCTGCAGTATAACCAAGATTAGTGGAGTTATGGTGTGGCTGGGTAGCAGCAGCACAGAAACAGACATAGCTGGGAGTGACCTGCATGCAGGAGGCTGTTTGTGAGCAATCCAGCTGGAGGCTACAGTAGCACTACATTGTAAAGGGGATCCCAGGTTAAAGGGCAGGAGTGACACAGGTACTCATTAGTTTGGATTGTAACCTGCTATGTCTCAAACCCATATTTACAAATCAAGTAAAAGCTACTTATGTCCCATAATGAAAGTGAGTCATATCAAACTTCAGAACTAACAGGGGAGCCAGTTTGGCCTAGTGGATAGAGCAGTGGACTGGATGCTCTTCCTGGTTTTGCCACTGGCCTTTCGGGTGACCATGCTTTTTCTGCCTCAGTTTCTCCTCTGTAAAATGTGATAATGACACTGGATCTTCTTTGCAAGGCATTTTGATATCTACTGATTAAAAGCGTAATATGAGTAAAAAGTGCTCAATGCAGTACTTCCCATATTAAACTGCAAAAAATGGCATCCTTTAGTACCTACGTGCTAGGATCCTCTTAGATATATCAAACTAGGGAATGTTGGACTTGAGTTCTTGGATTGGAAATGTCAGAGGACTATTAAGAAGTGCTGTTGGTAATTCAATAGGGGATGTTGTTTTCCATAAGCCAGTAGTGAACCGATGCCCCAGTTTCAGCTGGATATAGTGTTCATTTCCTGCCTCTAAACTGTTGGGGTACTGGGAGGTGTTAAAGTGTTGTTGGGTTTCATCCTAGAATATGGTGCAGTGTGTCAAGTTTGTAAAGTTCTGTGGGATGCTTAAGCTCTATATAAAAGGACCTTGTTATTAAAAGGCATTGCTGCTTCAATATACAGAAAATGGGGGACAGGGTTATATTAGATAATTTATCAGCCTCTTTGTCAGCATTTTGCAGTCCCCTGCAGGGTGAAAATCTCTTCCATAAGCATATGTCATGCTGAGAAGTTTGGCTGGATCTCAGTCCTACTTGGCCAGTGAAGGTTGGCAGTGGTATGATGGTCTTGGCCAACTCAGTTTTCCCACTGATCCTACTACCCTAGCTGAACCTGCCAGAGATTGTTGTATCTGATGGTGCTCCTCAGAGGTTATTTGTCACATTTGTTTCCTCTGACCCACCAACTATGAGGTAGCGTCTCAGACTTAGGGCCCAGAATCTGTTAATACATTCCTATGTAACATGATGTAGTCTAATGTGATGTTCTTTAATGTGAATTTTCAGACTGGTATTAAAAAAAACCCAAATCATATTTTCCATCATAAAGGGAAAAAGTAATTTTGATCTTATTTAGGAATACAGTTAATGCCTGTAACCCAGTAACCCTTTAACATCATATTAAAAGCTTCAGCTAATTTGCTGCAATTTTGTTGTATTATAGTGTGTGTGTGTAAAATGCTTGTACTGAGACATTTTCATATTGAATTAATTTAGCCCATTCTTGGCTATTTCTTTCTCGTAACAGACTCTGGAAGCGTAAAGTATGAATTTCGATGCTGGAAAGTAAAGTCTTATTTTATTCCAGCTGTGAAAATGTGATCTTTCCTCTATAGGCAAAAAGGAATGTCTCCTATGTTCATATGCTTTCATGATAACATACTTTTAGTGCGTGGTAATAATAAAACACATGGGCTGCCTCTAGTAAAGATGAATACATTCTAACTGCTGTGTAAGGTTCTCTCCTGTAATAATAAACCTTAAAGGTGATGAGCGCCCTGAGCTCCATTGCTGCTGAGAGTAGTATACATCTCACAGAATCAGACCCTTATCTCATAGCATTCCACAGATTAAACTAAGTACAATGCAGCTTACTGTCTTTGAAGGATGAAGGGCTGAATTGAACCTGTAGCTTCAGTAAATCCAGCTATTGTAAATGTGATGTCTGTTTGATTTACAAGTACTATAAAATCATCCCTGCTTTCTGAGGGCAGTGTAACCAAAAACACGCAAAATATATGCAGTTAATGGCTTATTGAAGGCAGTAAGCTACAGTCAGTGGATGTGAATAAGGTTATTTTTAGAACAGAACCCTTATTTTATGAATTAATTGGGGACTGAGGAATTCATAAAATGTAACATCTGCAGTCCAAAGTACAATGGGTACGGAGCATACGTTGCAATATCATGCACTGCATCACTTTCTTATCATTCTTAAAACCACTTCAAAATGATTTCCAGTGCATTGAAGGCATCAGAATGTAAAAGGATGTCAACTTTATCTTCATCAGCAACATTTTTATGTAATTTTTTAAAATTTATTCTCTTCCCCCTGTGTTTGAAAGAGTTTTGTATAACTGGTTGTTTGCAATACTGGTGTTCATAAAATCAAGGCTTTACTATACTCTAATATCAGCACTAATATCAAGGCATTACCTATAAAGAGTTTTCAGACCGTGTTAGCAAATGGCACCTTTCTAGAGACTGTATTTGTTTATTTAGGTGTTTTGTTTGAAAGTAAGAGTCTTACCAAGAAAGATGCTGCTGACACATAGCTAGATCCCAGCTCACTTCAATAGTTTCATTGAAGTCAGTGGGACCATTTGCATAAATAAAGCAGGCAAGGATTTTAACCCTTAAGTTTGTAGACAAGTCTGACCTATGTTATAAAATGGCTTAAAACTCCATAATATAGTCTAGAATAGATCCTACTTTTGTGAGTCATTTTATAACACAATCTTGGTTGAGTATTTAAATGGTATTAAAACTTTTATACCGGAAACTGTTTTTGCAAAACTGATCTCCAGGAAGCTGCTAACGCAATTAGTAAACTTTTTAAATACATGGTTTAAAGGTGGTGGTGTTTCAGGTGTTGTGTGGTGCGGGGAGAGGGCATTGTTAATTGTATTCAATTTCTGCCTTGAAGAAATTCTAAGTCCCTTTTTTTTCTCTCCAAGGATGTAATTTCAGAATATAGTTAAGCTTTAAAAGCTCAAACTGTTCTAAATGCTATAGATTCTGTGAAGCAATGAAGCTTAGTGAACATAAAATATAGTAATAGAATACAAGTTAATAATAATAAAGACTTAGGCATTGTGGGTTTTTTATACTTTTGCCTTATTTCACTTGCAAAATCCTTTTTGCTACTTACTTCCATAGACTCCAATGCCTCATCAGCCCACACCATCACTGTTAATAATTTGCACCTTATTTCCAGTCTGAATTTTTCTAGTTTCAAATTGCAGCCACTGGATCATGTTACTTTTCTCTGCTAAATTGAAGAGCTTGTTATCAAACAGTTGTTCCCTAGGTAGGTATTTATGGACTGTAATCAAGTCATCCTCAAAGAGCTCCATCTATTTAGTTTATCATTATAAGGCAGTTTTTCTAATCCTTTAATTATTCTTGTAGCTCTTCCATGAACCGTCTCCGGTTTATTAACATCTTTCTTGAATTGTGGATTCCACACATGGACACAGTATTCCAGCAGCGGTCTCACCAATTGCAAATACAGAGGTAAAATAACCTCTCTACTCCTACTCCAGATTCTCCTCTTTATGTATCCCAGGCCTGTTTGGTGCTAGAGCCGCACTGGTGGCTCATGTTCACCTGATTATCCACTGCGACCCCCAAATATTTTTCAGAGCCACGGGTTCCCAGAATGGCTTCTCCCCGCATTGTGTAAGCATGGCCTACAGTCTTTGTTCCTAGATGTACAAATTTATATTTAGCCATATTAAAACACACACTTTGTTTGAGCCCAGTTTACCAAGCAATCCAGATCTTTCTATATCAGTGGCTTGTCCTCTTCATTATTTTTCACTCCCACGATTTTTGTGTCATCTGCAAACTTTACCAGTGATGATCTAATATTTTCTTTCATATCATTGATAAAAATGTTACATAGCATGGGGCCAAGAATTGATCCCTGTGGGACCCCACTAGAGACACACTCGCCTGATAGTTCCCTGTTTAAAGTTTCATTTTTGAGACCTATGATTTAGCCAGATTTTAATCCATTTAATGTGTGCCATGTTCGTTTTGGATATTTTTTAGATTTTTAAACAAAATGTCATGTGATAGCAAGTCAAATGCCTTACAGAAGTCTAAGCATATTACATCAACGCTATTACTTTTATAAACAAAACGTCTTATCTTTTTTTGGTGAGATTGCAAGTTAGTTTGACAGGATCTATTTTTCATAAACTCATATTGATTAGTGTTAATTATATTTCCCTCCTTTAATTCATTACTAATTGAGCCCTGCATCGCCTGATTTATTATCTTGCCCGGGATCATCCTGTTTACTTTTTTAAAATACTGGCACATTACCTTTCTTCAAGCCTTCTTGAATTTCCTCAGTGTTCTAAAATCAACATAAATGGTAGAATGAGCTCTTTTAGAACTCTTGGATGCAAGTTATCAGGCCCTGCAGATTTAAAAATGTCCAACTTTAATAGCTGCTGTTTTAATATCCTCCTAAGATACTAATGGAGTGGAAAGAGTGCTATCACCATATGATATGACTACATCATCTGTTTTTTTCCCCCAAATACACAACAGAAATACTAATGAACATGTCAAACAATATTAATGAACTGCTGTTTTTGCATTATTATTTATAATGCTATCATTTCCATCTATTAATGGATCAATATCATTGTTATGTTTTTTTTCTTCCTTGTATACTTAAAAAATCTTTTATTGTCCTTAACTCTGCTGGCCATAGATTTCTTCTTGTTCCTTTGCTTCCCTTATCTGTTTTCTACAATGCCTAGCTTCTGATTTATATTAGTTACTATCACCTTCTCCTTTCTTCCATTTTTGTTTAAAACTTCTATATTTTTGTTTTTATAGCTGCCTTTACTTTGCCTCTAAACCAGGTTGTTTTGTTAACCAATATCTTAAACTATGCTTAAACAGTTTTCTTAAACTATTCTCAATTTACTTTTCACTTTTTACAATTCCCTTTTTTTTTTTGCTTAAATTCTTCCTCCAAGCTGATCTGTCTGAACATTGTTTTCATCTTTGTGAAATTGGCCCTTTTAAAACACCAAATATATATAATATGAATCAATGCTCTGGACTGTATTCTGTTTGCATGTAATAAATGTGATCAAATTATGATCACTTGTACTTCAGTTATCATTAATTCTGTGATTAGTTTGTCTTTATTGGTCAACATGAGATCTAATATACAATAGATGGCAAATTGTACATTTAAACTTAATAAACCTTGAATTCTTAAAAGAACTTTTGATTTTGGGGAGAAATGTCACTTATTTCCTTGATTTCCTCCCACGATATTAACTTGGTCTTCATAAATGAGGAAGAAATAGGCTTTTACCTAGAGTAAAAAAAAAATCCATTTTCCTTTAATTTCCCAACCTATTGCCCTCCTCGAGTTTCAGATGAAGCCAGTGGAGTAGGTTCTTTAGATATAAGTAGATAACTTCTATTAAATCTAATATTGCTGATGGTTGTTTATATTCTTGTTTTAGGACACTACTACTATGGACAAGGGTACTACCAATATCCATTTTTAAACAAAATCCCAGGACTAGGACTCCATGTGATTGTGATATTTATACGTACAGTTGTTTTGCTTTTGCCAGTGTGTAAAACGTTAGAGAAGATGTGTCGGACTCCAACTTACAGAGGTTCTCTTCCAGATAGATGCTCGTAATATTGCTATTTGGTGGTGCTAATTATAGTCCTATTACTGATATTAATTGAATTCAAATGTACCCTTCACCACCTTGAGATGCGATTAGGCCAATCAGTGTATTATTGGCAGCATTTTCAAACAGGGTTTAAAGTTAGGCCGCCATATTTCTTGATGATCATGAGAGCTGTGAGTGGTTAATTTAATTTACATGGAATATATGGGCCCAAAGAGGCAAAGGTATTAACATGACCCTGTCACTGCCCAACATTAAACAGTTTTAAACAAGGTTTAGGGTTGGTATACAGAGACCTGAGCCTCTGCTTAGTACCATGGTAAACACACCATTAAAATCCTTTTAACCTTTTATTGAAGATACAGAACAGAAGGGGAAAAGGTTAAAGCATTTGTAATGTAAACTGTTAAGTAAAGCTTTCATTTTAACAACATCCCATGTTTCTTTTCTCACTAGCGGGACAGAGATTTTTAAAAAGAAAATCCCCAGCCCCACCCTGCTGATTTGACACTCTTTTAGATTGTATTAAAAATGGCAATAACTGACCTTTTTGGAGGGAAGGAAAGAAAAAGTTAGTTGAGATGGACCGGAGCTGCTGTTAAAGTCCAATCCTGTTTCCTAGAGGACAAAATAAGGCACATGCACACAAAAGCGGAAAGAAGAGAACGGCAAAGATAGAAAATGCAACTTCTCCCTCAGGTGCGTGTTGACTTTCACTTGCAATCTGCTACCTGGAAAAACATCAAACAGAGCTCACAGTTTTAACAACTGTTCCAAGACCTGGAAAACTTTTATATCAGGATTGGGCTATTTTAGGGTATTTCTTTTAGCTTCCTTTTCTGGTCACAGGCTCACAGATGTGTTGCAGAAGATGCAGTTTGGATTAGACAGAAGGAAAAAGGAGAGGCATAGGAAAGAGAAGAAGTAAGGTGGGAACCGGTAGGGGAAGGGGGAAGACAAACTCAACATCCCAGATGGTGTTCAGGATTTAGCTGGAGTTCGTGGAGGTGACAGTGCCATCTGGGTCCCTGTCTTTGGCCTGGTCTGGTCAGGACATTTCTCATGATTAGGAGGACAAAGGCTCAGCGATGTCACAGTGGATTCCAGGGCTCCAGGAGATGATGGGGGTGGCGGCCATGGCAGTAAAACTCGCTCCTTCCTGTTCTCTCATTTTTCAGTCAGCCAGTGTCTGTTTCTTTCCTAATTTCCCCCCAAATCCTTTATTTTAAGGACCTGAAAAAGAATGTGTGGAATGGCCTGGCCTCTTATTATCTGGTACCCCAATTAGGCCTAATATCCAAGGCACCAATTTTGGTTCACTGATTTCTAGTCCCACGATTATCTTATTCACCATGCATGATCTTAACATAGCCCCTGAGTTATATCAGTAGGCCTTTTTGTTTGGACTAATTCAGTCACCCAGCAACATTTATCTTTATATTTGACTGGAACTTTTTGTAAACTTTTATCTGCTTTCCCACAGTTGAGCTCACAACTAGGGTAAAGTTGTAGGCCCACTTAGTGCAAGTGTACAGTACCTCAAAAAGGCAGGCCCCTAAAGGGTATGTGAAGGACATAAATTTACACCGTGTAAAGGTCAAGCCTAGGAGTTTATTACACACAAAAGTGCTGGCGGAGTGTCACCTCTCTTATTAGGCTTAGAGACATTGTTAATTAACTGATTACAATAGAATATATAGATTTTTTCTTATGGGCGGGGGAAAGTGACAGGGTAGGCAGTTCCACACCCCGGGATAGGTTTTGCAGCAAGACAAGATAAGCACATTAGCCAATGGTTAATAGGTTATATAATGTTTTTGCTCATGGTTTTAAGTTAGCAAGTTAATATTTAATTAATACTTTAATAAAATTATTAGTATAAAATATATATATGTTGAATTTTGATTTGGGGTCCATAGGAATGGAGCAATTTCCTTGATTGTTTAACAGGTATATTTTTAGGGGTTAAAGCAAAGAAACAGTGAAAGTATATGACAATAAAGATTGGGTTTTTTTATGTTTTAAGGGAAGCATTGGTTCCTGGGAAGGGAGGTGGAAGGATGCCAAATCTTATACTGACATGTGCCAACTTTTTATAAACTCAGGGTTGGATCTGTGGGAAGAACATTTCCCTACAGAAGAGACTAACACAATAGGAACAGGGATTCTTTCTTCAATTTGCAACTTTAAGACAATGGCAAAACTGCCATTGATTTCATGGGTGCGAGATCAGCCCTTTATTTAGGTACCTAACTTCATCAACCAAAGTTGGACAATTCTTTTTCTTGTGAATCTGCGTGGGATCACAAGACCTTATGCAGCTGGGAACACAGACCACATTCTAAACTGGTGCAAATTGGCATAGCTCCATTGAAGTCAATGAAATTAAACTAACTTTAGCTGAGGTATCTGTCCCATCATCTTTCTTTGTGCATTGTAGCATTAAGTGCACATTGCATTTAATAAATAATATTAAGAATCTCTTCAAAGTTTGACAAATAAGAATGAGACAAAAGTTTTTACATTCATCAACCCAAAATAGCCTTAGCCACATTTCCTGCTTAAGGGGGCTGTTTTTCATTGCCAGGTATTGAACCTCTCCCTTTTTCAAACTGGAAAGAAGTTTCTGAAAACCAGTCTGTCACAGGAAAAGCCAGTAATAGAGCAGCATAATTCTACCCTTCTTTGAGTTTCACACAATTATATTCCTGTTTCTAATTCCACTTACGTTGACACGGTCATGTACATTTTCGGTTAGAGAGGACAGGAGTGGTATACTTAAATATCATAACCAAATACAGTTTTGTTGGTTACAACATACAGAAACATTGTATAAAACAGTCTCTATTTTTTTTTTTTTGGGGCATTTATGGACATTACTAAGGAAGAATTGGCAAGGAAAGTTGTCCGATGAAAATAAGTTGGAGAAGCTTTAAAGATATTGTTCTGTAAAATAAATGTCCAGAAGCTGTGTAAATGTACTTTTTAAAGTTAAATTCCTGAAGCACAACAAATGTATCCTTTTCACTGAAACCATAACAGTAACAACTGCCCATGTCCTCAAACTCAAAATGACCCAACAGACAGCCCATCGAATTGTATTCAAACTAGCCTATTATATTGATTAGCTTGCAAAGAAAACTCTCTTGCAGTCAGGGCAAAGTGGACTTTAACCATTTATTGCCAAGAGGCTGGCACTTCAGAGTGCTAGTGCTGTAGCTGCTGGAATATAGGGGAGGACATCAGCAGTGAAAATGTAGAATATAACTAATAAGTCAGAATGCATTTTTTTCCAGGGAAATAAAATATATCATTTATATTTAATTTGGGATATTTGGATGAATTTTAGAGATTCATATTTTCTTGAAAATTAGAAGAAAACCTGAGCAAGTATGTACCTCAAATTATTTTTCTGGGATAGCTATTCTCTGATCTCACTCATGCAGCTCCCTGTTTTCTGTTTACTATGAGCAAACTTCTGTTTTCAGTACAAAACCTGAATAACCAGGCTGTATTCTAGCAAGTTCCATGGGGGCAGGGAGGGAAAAGGTGTTTCAGAGAGTCTGTGTGACAGGGAATTACACAGGGCAAGTTATTGGTGAATCAATCAAAGGACTCAGAACACTAGGATAATGTGGTGTTTTTTATTGCTGGTTCTAACATGGTGTTTTGAGTTTTCCTCTTGATAATGCATACAAATATCAGAGCAGCTCCTGGATCCCTGTGACCCCTTTATAAATGTATGTGCTTTTTAGCATACCGAATTGTAAGAAGTATTATGGTACAATATAAAGATATTAATGTTACACCATATTGACCTTCATTTCCCCAGTTTAAGTTTAACCAATAAGAGTGACAAAGACATGTGAGCTGTAAAGCTTAAAGCACAGTGTAGTATTTCCTCAGATGCAAGATGTGTTGATACTGAGCAAAACGCATGCTTGAGAATTTATTGCTGGAATGGTTTAGGCCCTGATTGTGAAAGCTGTCCATAAAAGATTGCTCCCCTCCCACCCTCTAAAGGATCAAACCCATGAAGAGCAGTTTAAGAAAAGGAAAGGGTAAAATATTGTAAGATGTAATTTTCTGAATTAGATACACCTCTACCCCGATATAACATGACCCGATATAACATGAATTCAGATATAACGCGGTAAAGCAGTGTTCCGGGGGGGCGGGGCTGCACACTCCGGTGGATCAGAGCAAGTTCGATATAACATGGTTTCACCTATAACGCGGTAAGATTTTTTGACTTCCGAGGACAGCATTATATCGGGGTAGAGGTGTATCTGAATTTTAGGAATGGCGAGTGCTGTGCTCTGTTGAAAGAGCTCTGGATTTGGACAAGTCGCAGAAGGGGATTGTCAAAGGCACAGATGGGAGTTGGGTACCCAAATTCCATTGATGTTGAAATTGGGCACCTAACTCCCATCAGTGACTTTGACAATAATCCCTCATAATCTCTTTGCCTCCAACTTTCCATTTGTAAAACTGGAATTTCATTTACTTGCTTCCGTGGAGTTCTGTGCAGATTAATGTTTGTAAATGGCTTTTAAGTTTAAAAGTATTATGAAACTGTATTATTATTTTTTGTGCTTAGAAGATTGAGGTGCCCAGGAATATGTTACAGTTCTGGAGAAATAGAAATATCAGGGTTGGGAAATGAGGTATGTTTTGCAAAGACAGGGAAAACTGTGTGCAATAGGTATGTGTTAACTTCTGTGTCTGAAGAATTTGGTATGTGCTGTGTACATTGTGTTGCATGCAAGTAGTTCACTATTAAATTATGGAGCAGTTTGTTTTATAGACAGTACTTAAGTATCATGGAGAATGTTGATTAGAAAGTTATAGTATAGGCAGAACCCAATACACGTTGATATGGGCCCCCCGCCAAACCCTACAGTTGAGCCCCCTTTTCTCCTACAAGGCCCAAGACTCAGAATGTACCTCTCCTGCTGTCTGTCTCAGACTGCTGTGTTATGCCAGTTAGGAGGGTCCACTCTCTGGGAAACAAGGGGAGCAGGGGACATCAATAGGGAATATGCCTACAATAGGGTATACTGGGAATGGTGTTTAGAGATTTGTTAGAGAGAGATGTCCCCATCCAAGGCTGTCTTAAAAAGAGGTAGACATTTGGATTTTGCTGGGAACTCAAGCTATTATTGCTAGAGTCTTCAGATATTACAAAACAGCTGGCCCATCTTGCCACAGAGCACTGCACCATATAAATAGCATGCTACCGTTTAGCCCAGTCCCTGCTGGCATGCAGCTTTATGACTGGGTATGAGCCTGCTGCTGCAGGTTTGGCAGTCTTGTCTACCTCACCTTGGTGACATGTTTTGGTGTCTGCCCACCTAGTTTGCTCAGAGTTGTGATGCTTTTTTACTGGGAAGCCTTCAGTTCTTTGTCATTCTCTTGTCCTGATGTTTTTCAGAGTTATGGAACCAAAAACATGTTTTTAATCTCCCCTGTATATTGAGACGAAGTTTAACAGAAGTCAGTGTTTTTGTTTGCTCTAAAGACATGCAGTCTAAACTCTGCAAGCAGGTTAGAATGCCATACAGGGGATTACAACTTTCATTAGCCCCTCTCCTTCCTCCTGGCCAGGTAAGGAGAAAGGTCCTGAATAAAGAAGCAGCCGAGTTCTGGGAAAGCAGGAGCTGCAGGGAAGCTGGAGGCAGAAAAGATTTCCCGGGTAGAGGCAACACGTCACTGTTGATGGGGAAGAGATCACAACTGAAAGGTTCTCATGATATGCAGAGGGGTTCAGGGCAGGGCATATAAGCCCTGGCAAAAATCTAGGGAGAGAAATGTGACCCCATGTGGCCCCCCACAAGCCGTCTCTGTCCCATCATATGCAGAGCTGTGTGTGGAACAGGCTGGAACTGCTGCACATTATAGCTGATTGCAGATCTATGTGAGATTTATGAGGGGGGCAGCAGTGGCTGGCCAGGGAACCAGTGCAGAAGGTGGCCCCAGTGAGAGACATTAATTGAACCTCGCTTGCAAACCTGCAAGCTCCTACTTACTTGCATAGTGACTGAGCTGGAAAGGATACTCCATGTGCTAGGCTTGAAGAGCTGTGACTCTTGATTTGATTGTCCCAGGGACCCAAACATTCACTACTATTGCTCACTGTGAACTGTAACAATGAAGTCTCTGTACCAAGGATATTTGCAACCTTCCCCTTTCCTGTCAGCCCTAGTAAAACACCCTTTCACTTACCCGTGTGTCTGAATAGTTATTAGGACCCACCAGGGTTAGTGCTAACAAGGCTTAGCTGCTGCAGCACTACAGTGCTTGCCTCTGAGCTGTGGTACACCTTGCGTGCTACTGGCAACTTACAGGTTTGGTGTACTCCAGCATTGAGCAGCCTCAATATTTATAGAAATTTGAAGTTTAACTTCCAGAATGGAGAGGGAAGACCAGTGCACCGGTTCGGGACACTTTGGTTCAAGTTCCTGTTCTGCCAGAGATTTCCTGTATTAACTTGAGCAAATCACTTAGCTTATCTGTGCCTCAGTTCTCCATCTGTAAAATGGGGATAATAGCACCTCCCTACTTCAGAAGGATGTTTCAAGGATAAATTCATTAAAAATTGTGCAGGGCTCTGATATTACAAGACTATATAAAGTATTGAAGAGTGATATAGTCTTAACCAATAATAACTGCCAGCATGAGGAAATCACAGCTCCTGGGCCATGGGGGTTCAAAAAATGTACAGCAGTGTAAAGGCACCTCTCATTTCCTAAACCACATAGACAGGATATGAACAGTCTCTTACTTCCATATTTTATTGTCACCAGTTCCCACAGTGTATGTTCTTACATCATTTTACTCAGTCTCCCTTCTTAAACTAGACACTATGCAGTGTAAAGAACACAAATTATGTGCACAGATTAATCTAATGAAAGCATCTGAAATCTTCTTTGTAACTCCATACTGATTTCATAGAGAAATTGTTACACAAAAATCATCACTGTTGACCAGAAGTATTTTGTGGCTCTCCTAGGAGCATAATGGCCATAAGCCATGTTGGGTAGCAGCAACAGAGCAGTATTTGTGTCATGTATTACGAGAACCATCCAAGCTCTGATATCTCTTCAGGCAGGGTGGGGTGTGGGTAACTGCTGTGCAACAAAAATACACAAAATCCTAAAATGACGATTTGACTGTTTACAATGAGCAAGGGGTAATTCAAAACACATTCTGGGACATTTGGGCTATAAAGGCCTTCTGGTAAATCACACAGGCTATGTCCCTGAACTGTTTTATTTTCAATTAGCAATGAGCTGAAATGTGAGAGCTTTTTCTATTTTAATTTAATGTGAAATGCTCACGCAGAGAGGTGTTCTGCCCGAATTTTCTTTCAGGACCTTTTTAGTTTTTTTGCAGCATGTGCTTTCTACATTTCAGCATTGGTACCTCTGATACAGGCAGTGTACTGTGGAGTACTGAAATATTTTGTGACTGAGGTGGTGGTGGTCCACTTACTAAAATGTTTCAGATGTTCAGCAGATTTTCACTAAACACTGTCTTGTTTCTTCAGTGTAATGTGTAAAGGGCTGCCAGCTCTTCCTAGTTTTAAACTGGAAAATGTGGTGTGTGTTTTTAGTTTTCTACCTACTACTCACTTTATAGTTTCAGATTGTTCTAATGAGGTTTCTAAAACAGGCAGGGAAGAGAACTCTTCAAATAGTGGAGATTTCCCCTTGGATAGAGTGCAGGCCCATTGCTGATGGAAAGTCAGCAGCATTCAATACCGTAAGTGCATCTAGTATAAATAGCTAGACACTTCACTGGTATATAATTCTTACTTCTGAGAGTCAACTGCTTGCAGATGGATACCATCAAAATCTAATCTTTGGAGACTTTTTTTCAAATCTGGTGTCATTTTTCATTTGGTTTTAATATGTAAAAGATTCTCCATGCTTTAAATATATAATCCAGAACTTTCTGATTGAGAAGATAAGCAATGTTTGAGTCATGATGTTTAAACTATGAAAGAGCAAATACATTTGTTTAAGCAAAATGACGCAGAAAATAGGCATATCTGTCTCTGATGATCTTAACCTTTTTGTAGACCTGTATTGGTATACCAGTGTGTGGTGTTACTTGTCTATATCAGACACAAAAGATGGAGTTGATGTACGAGTAACTAGGAATGAGCTATGAAAAAATGGAAAAATCCATAAAATTTAATTTAGGGCCAACTCTTTAACTCAAGTTGGGTTGGCACAAAGGGGAATTAAAGCTGTCCTGAAGAGGCAGTTGGCTATTCCCCTATCATAAAGGAATACTCAGATGGCAAAAAGCATGCATAGCCAGTTCTATGCTGCTCTCTGCTCGTGTTGGGTATGGAGGTAGGCCAGATGGGGCATGGTCAGCGTGGTGAACTCTAGCAATTCTTTGCTAGCAAAAGAAGTCACTAGGAGGCAATATCTGTTTGCATAAATTAGAGCAGCCGTGTGGCTGCTCTAACTAAAATAAAACCTAGTTCTTGTGTAGCACTTTCTGTCAGTAGATCTCAAAGCACGCTATAAAGAAGGTCAGTATCATTATCCGCTTTTTACAGATAGGGAAACACAGAGAACAGAAGTCATTTTGCCTAGTGCCACTGAGTAGGCCAAGGACAAAGCCAGAAAGACTCAGTGCTCTCTCAACTAGGACACATTGCTTTCTGAAGACTGGTTTACCGGAGGACCTGCACTGGTATTGGGGGAGATTGAAAGGTAGCTTAAAGTCACCTTTGTCTTCCTGCCCCTTCAGCTGTTCTGGATCATGCCATTATAATGTAAACTAAAAATTGTTTATACCTTCACCCACGAAAAGTATCACATGAGACATCAATGAATATTGATTAGTATCCATGAAGCTTTTGAAGAAAGGGAGATTTCACCTCCCTGTGCATCCCAGAGTAAACGTTCATCTTGGAGAAAGGAAAATGAAAGTAATGTTTATGGTGAGTTATTCCATTATCTCTTCATCTTCTGTAATCCCCTGATTGATTTCAGGTGTTGAAATGTTTGTATCTTCCCACAATTCTGTTGGGCACAAGACCCCAGCATCAACAGATTTAGCTGAAAAATAGTCTCATTCATTCTACTCCCTGGAACTGAGGTCAGGTAATTAAAGTGCTTTATAAGCCTCCTGCAGAATTTCCCGTTTGTTCTCTGCACAGTTTAACAAACAAAGTACTTTATTCATTTACATCATGGGATAGAGCTATAGGAAGGTGACTAAACTTTTATAGTAAGGCTGCAAATGACTTTTGAGATTTTTCCTTCTGTTATCTCAGGCTGCTGTAGTGTATTGATTTTTGTTTTTTCTCTAAGGGGCTAAAAGTTTTCAGCAATGACACTGAAGCCAGCTCTGAAAATTGATTATCCGTTACCTCCTTGTTGGTTATTTTCTCTCATGCCCTTCAAATGGAGGAAGGATGTGATGTTTCTAGTGGGTTTAGCATGAAGGGCTCTTTGCTGATCTACAATACATTAATTTGTGTAACCTTAATAAAAGGGCTTATTCTTTTTTTTTTTTTTTTTTTAAATGCACAAACTTTTCTGGTATGTCATGTGAGAGAGCTTGTCCTGGAAAATACTATTTTGTAGGTTTTGTCTTTGAGCTTTGTGGTCTATGTTAAAATATTTTTTTAAAAGTAACCTCTTTTAAAAAGCTTGCTAGGAAGATATTTATTGCACTGTAACATTTTCTGGTGTACTGATATTGTACAACCATTGTACACCAGTGCAGCTGCAGTGCTTCAGTGAAGATGCTACCATGACAATGGGAGAGCTGCTTCCATCAGCATAATTAATTTACCTCCGTGAGAAGCGGTAGCTATGTCGACAGGAGACGCCTTCCCATCAGAACAAGAAGCAGTGGTCTCAAGTTGCATATTAGGTTGGATATTAGAAAACACTATTTCACTAGGAGAGTGATGAAGCACTGGAATGGGTTATCTAGGGAGGTAGTGGAATCTCCATCCTTAGAGGTGTTTAAGGCCTAGCTTGACAAAGCCTGGGCTGAGATGATTTAGTTGGTGTTGGTCCTGCTTTGAGCTGGGGGTTGGACTAGATGATTTCCTGAGGTCTCTTCCAACCCTAATCTCTCATTCTATCAACACAGCTTTGTTTACACTGGGGATTAGGTCAGCATAGTTGCATCACTCAGGGGTGTGGATTTTTCACACTCCTGAGTGACGTAGTTATACCAATGTAAGTTTGTAGCGTAGACGTGGCCTGATAAAGTGGTGTCCCTTCCATGGCATAGAAATGAATTTATAATGAAAAGAATGCTCAGATTCTCTTTTAGTAGCTCATTTACCAATTTAAAATATGTTGTGAACTTCTCTACAGCAAAAGTGTTTATGTATCACTCTGCTACGTAAGCTGCCCTCCTCATAGATCATATTTACATATGTTACTCCTTTTTTGACCCACGTGGCTAGCCAAAAATTCAATGCAGTTTGGTTTATTTATGAAGAGTCTACAAAGTGCTCTGTCTCTGAACAGAGAAGGGATCAAATAGCAGGAAACAACTTCTTTTGCTCACAGTACCAAGAGCACTCTTGTCAGCCTGCATCCCTGACCCAAAAACCTTTTCCCGGGTTTCTTCCAGGGTGATATACCATCCTTTCAGCTGCTCCTTCAGGGTGTCTGTGTGTCTCCCTGGTCCTCTGTGGTCTGTCTTTTTATACACAACACAATCCCCTCTCCCCGACACACATACAAAAATCTCCTGGTCGGATTCACGTAGCCCTTTGGTCTTTGGCGGGGGCTTATGAATAATTTATTCTTAATTATGTTAACTGAACGCTGCATACTCAGTCATCAATTTCAGCAAGGTTCTAAGTAGACCCATAACAGGGTTTTGCCCAGCTCATAATGTTATTAACGACTGGAAGACCCATAAACTGTCAAAAAGAAAGTAAATACAAAATGTTACCAGAGTGTATTGAAAGGCCACAATTCTCCCTTGATGGCCATTAATATTTTGAGGTACGGGGTATTACTCAGAAGAGAATATTGTTTGTTTTCTCTACTCAGAGAATCTGTACTGTGTCCTTTTATCCTAAGGAATGCTTTTTTGGACAACAGTTTCTGAGCTTTCTAGGCTAGTTAGTGGCAGTGATTCATTTTATACATGAATGAAGATGTACAGATGAGGTATTTGGAAATGAATCCCATTTCTAATTACTCAGAAAAATGTGGGAATACAGTTCATGGATTGGTATAGTCATTCATTTTCCTAGAAAAGCTACAGATCTTCATTTCCAGTAGAACACAGTCCAGGATATAAAAAATGATTCATTTGTTTTAGGAATGGAGCTTTGGAAAGTTCCTTGAAGTATCCTGATTAGTCTGAGAGAAGAGGTGAAATCTCCTCTTCCACTAGTTTATAAAAAAAGTTATCTTTTTTTGTAGTAACTCATTTATCATCTTCAAAAGATCATCAAAGACAAATTGCAGTTTAAAGGAAGAGAAATTAGATACTGACTCTTCTCTTCTGGCTCGTATTCCATTACTTCTCACGCAAAAGGGAACATTAATCCAGAAGCACATCTGTGATTGCAATAACAAATTAACAAAGAAGATTTAATCTGAGCCACATATTATAGAGGGATGTTTAAAGAGCATGAAGTCTGAATTACGGGATTTTTGGCACATAACTGGGGTAGTGAAACAGAGACTGGTCTGGAGTGTGGAGGATCCAAAAGGAGAGAACAACATGCAAATTAAGCCAAATAATTAAGCAATTTAAGGATTCATCTGGGCAGCCTTGAGAGTTCATTTAGAGAAGCAAACTGCATGTTATTGCTGCTCCAGAGACTGTTGAACTGTCAAGTGTAGTCAAGGATATTAAGTGCATCTATTTGGGTATATGCACATTCTTAAATTTCTCAGAGTTTGAAGCTCGGAATATCTTTTGATGTCTAGAACAAATTCCAGTTAGTCCTTGGCTACACTACTCAGACTCCAAGATCTCGAACTCAAATGATGTAACTTTTATAATATTGATGGTTGATATTACCAGTGGTATCTTAAACCACTGTGACCTGAGCCAAAGTTTCACATTCCCTAAGGGCTACGGCAAGGGTAGGCAACCTATGGCACACGTGCCGAAGGCGGCATGCGAGCTGATTTTCAGTGACACTCTCACTGCCTGGGTCCTGGCCACCGGTCCAGGGGGCTCTGCATTTTAATTTAATTTTAAAGGAAGCTTATTAAACATTTTTAAAATCCTTATTTACTTTACATAGAACAATAGTTTGTTTATATATTATAGACTTATAGAAAGAGACCTTCTAAAAACGTTAAAATGTATTACTGGCCGCGAAACCTTAAATGAAAGTGAATAAATGAAGACTCGGCACACCACTTCTGAAAGTTTGCTGACCCCTGGACTACGGTATCAGAATTAGCAGGGTGAGAACCACTATTAAAAATAACATTAGATTTGGAGACTCTAGGAGCACATGAGGAATGAGAGCATTGACCACAACGTTAACAAGTTGTCAATCGTCCTTTTATTAATCATTTTATTAATCAGGTGAACAGAGCCTCAACTACTGAGGCATACACAGAGAGAAATAAACCACAAACTGGCTAACATCAAAGCTTTTATACATTAATCTCTATGGTACCTTTGGGGATGCAAGTATCTCTCCACAGGTGATCATTTGTGGAGGGTTTCCTGATGGATTCTTCCTCCTTATTCATGCTGGTGAGTACCTCTTTTATTCTGTTACACCCATGCCCATAACCCTTATGCATTGATACAAGGATTGAAACCTGTTTTCTGGACTTCCCATAAATGTTGGGGTGCCCCGCTTCTCATTGGCTATACTCTTTGTTCCTTATATCTTCTTTAACATTTATGTCAATAAGTCCCCACAGTAAGGATTGCAGGATTTTGTATGTTATTATAATTGGGGCATCTTACGGTAGTGACAGGCACATGGTAGCATGTTTTCCCAAGCATCACCCATTAATACGTCCTTTATGATAATCTTGCAACTTTGCTGTTACAGAGTTACCCCTGGGTCAACTACTCAGGCCTGAAAGCAGTTGGCATAACGCCTGATATGGGTCAGCTGAAATTTGACAGGCCTCAAGCTTGCTTTACAGCCTTACTTATATCCCTTACCAATAATATATCCTTATCAATCCTATACCCCTGTAGTAGTATACAACATATTCCTACACTTATACCTACCACTTAAATCTATTCATCACTGTAGTGGGGCGGCTCCCCACTCCAGAGAAAAGAGGGTTAAAGTCAGCCATCGGAGAAAGTTGTGGCTGACAGCTGCTAAAATGGGCTACTTGGGGAAGTGGCTGCAGCTGGGCCACACCCCAATCAGGCCACAGCTGGCCTGTATAAAAAGGCTGTGAGCTAGAGACCCAGGAGAAATCTCTCTCTCCAGGCTGGGAGAGAGCAGGGCCTGGCTGCCTGCAGAAAGAGTACTGGAAGTGAAGCAGGGCTGGGGGGAGCCAGAGGAGCAGGGGAGCTCCAGGGTGGCAACTCCCAGACTGCAGGGCCTAGTCCAAGGCCCATAGAGGTACTGGGAGGCTGAGGAAGGCAGCAGGTCTGAACACCCTTGCCTATGATGAGTGGCTTTTACACTGCAGTCTGCCCCAGGGAGAGGGGGCTTGGTGATGACTGGCAGTAGCCCACCACTGAGGCAATTAGAGGGTTGAGGGTTTCCCAGAGAGAGGAGACCCATAGAGACTGGTGGCGGGATTGCCAGGGGGCAGCCCCAGAGTAAAGGGGCACCGGGGTCCAGGAGGGACATGAGGCCAGCTACAAGCAGGACACTGGCCTGCAGAGGGCGCCCGGGCTGGAAAAGAGCTAATTCCCTGAGACAACCAGCAGGAGGCACCCACCGCAAGGGTGAGTCACGCTCCTTTACAAACACACACTGATTACATATAAATTAACCATAGCAATAGAAAACACATTACATTATTATATAAAGAGATTAGCTACAATGAATTAATGCAATGAGATTGGAACTCCTTCCTAATTAGGAACTGTATGTTTTGAGGAATATGAAAGGACCTAATTTAGAGAATGATGTTTGGAGAGCATGAAATGTGGCTTGAAGGAGATGTATGTGTATTTCATATAGGCTACTGAGCCCAGCTAGATTTTGTGTTGATGGGAAAGGCAACAAAATATCTGAAATCCTACTTTAGTGGTAAAAGTAAGTTATGCTGGTCTTTCGAAGCATTCTGTATGGATCTTTAGTGCTCTTCTACTTCAGTGAAATGAGCAGGGGGCTTCAGTTCAGTTCCTAACGGACGTGTCCATGTCCCCAGATAACTACTACAGCAATCACCATAGCACCACTAATTAACAGCTAGAACTGATCATTTTTATCAGAATGTGTTGTTTTTCTGACCCCACCTTTTGCTTCGTTCCCTACTCCTGAGGGCATTCTGCACCAAAAATTAAAAATTCTGGTACACACAATATTTTAAAATTCTGCAAGTTTTATTTGTCAATAATCAGGGCCGCCCAGAGGATTCAGGAGGCCTGGAAGAAAGCAATTTGGGGGGCCCCTTCCATTAAAAAAGGTTGCAATATTATAGAATACTATATTCTCGTGGGGGCCTGGGCCAAATTGCCCCACTTGCTCCCCCCTCTGGGCAACCCTGCCACCTGGTAGTAATTGTAATAGATCTGATTATTATGTTCTGCATTTATAAAGGGCCCTTTGCTGTGGCAGGTAGAGCACTTCTCTACAGCAATTAAAAGCAGGCCTGCCTGGGCAGACACAGCAGTCAAGTTATTGCAATGTTTTCCAGGAAGAAAGCAAATGAAAAACTGAACAAAATCTCAAACTCAAATCAGTCTATCTTGCCCCAGAGCTCTTGAAACCTG
The DNA here is from genome assembly GCF_007399415.2 of Gopherus evgoodei. Lineage (NCBI taxonomy): Eukaryota > Metazoa > Chordata > Testudines > Testudinidae > Gopherus > Gopherus evgoodei. The sequence continues at coordinate 23,124,085 of NC_044328.1, read as the reverse complement.
CCAGCTAGTTCCTTTTATTCACGCTCTGCATATGAATTAGAGCTGATTGTGAACTTGAGAACGAATGTGTGGGGGCAGGAGGGACCGTCTTTTTGTTCTGTGTTTGCACAGCACCTAATGCAGTGGGCCATTGTCCATGACCGGAGCTCCTAAATTGAGCTCAGAACTTGCATGATGACGATAAGTGGACTGTTACTGCCCAGTGTGAACTATTGATCCTGTGTCAATTGGAGGGACATGATATTTACTACTGTAAATCAGCTGAGTACATAAACTAAAGTGCAAAGACACACCAAAGGGTATATTATTGACTGGAGTTCAGGTTTATGGAAGAAGATTATTGCTCTGCAAGTTACCAGCACAACTGGGTTTTCACCATAGAGCTTTGTACGCAGACACAGCTCTAGGTTCTTCTTCGAGTGATTGCTCACATCCATTCCAGGTAGGTGTGCGCGCCGCGCGTGCACGTTCGTCGGAAACTTTTTTACCCTAGCAACTCCAGTGGGCCGGCAGGTCGCCCCCTAGAGTGGCGCCGCCATGGCGCTCTATATATACCCTGCCGGCCCGCCCGCTCCTCAGTTCCTTCTTACCGCCGTGTCGGTCGTTGGAACTGTGGAGCGCGGCTTAGCTGTCCTCCACGTCCCTAGCTCTCCTAGTTCTCTATCGTTTATCTATCGTTCATCTCTAGTTCCATTATAGTTGTTAATTAGTTTGTTAAGTAGATAGTTTAGTTAAATAGTTGTTAAGTAGTTCTTCGCCGGGGGCTTAGCCCTTCCCGGCACCCGGCGCCAGGCTCATGCCTGTTTCGCCGGGCTTCAAGCAGTGTGCAGCCTGCAAGAAGCCCATGCCTACCAGCGATCCCCACGAAGCGTGCCTGAAGTGCCTCGGGGAATCGCACAGATCCGACAAGTGCCGCATCTGTAAGGCTTTTAAGCCGAGGACAAAGAAGGAGAGGGATCAGAGGCTCCGAACTCTCCTAATGGAGGCGGCACTTGACCCGTCGGCTTCGCAGGCCGTGGTATCGGCTCCGGCACCGGATCGCTCCGGCACCGAGAAGACTCCTCGGCACCGACCCTCTCCGGCACTGGAATCAGAGCCAAGGCCGTCGAAGTCTGATACTCCGGCCAGGCAGACCCGGCTTGCGCGCCCGGCCTCGACATCGGCCGCGGCGCCGCCGGCACCGTCAGCACCGTTGACTCCGGGCCCGGCGGGTCCGTTGAGTCCGGTGCCGCCGAGCTCCCCCATGAGATCTGGGGTTGAGGTAGTGGTCCCATCCACACCGGAGACCTTCGCCTCGGCTCGGGACCTTATTGCCCTGACTGAGCCCACTCGGCTGCCACCCCCGGTACCTCCGGTGTGGGTTGTGTCCAGAGGCAAGCCCATGATGTCGGCGCCGCCCAGAGACAGTCGTTCGCCATCCAGGTCCCGACGTCTTGGGCGCTCAAGATCCCAACGCCGCTCGCAGTCCCGGCACCGCTCCCCTCAGCGGTACCGGTCGCACTCGCGGCAACGGTCGGCATCGAGGCGGTCGCGGTCAGGCTCCAGTCGTCGACACCGGCACCGCGACTCCAGGAGCAGGTCCCGACGCTACTCGCCGCACCGGTCGACCTCCCGGCACCGAGCTGGTGGCAGGTCCCGGTCTCGGTCGACCTCCCGGCGCCGAGCTGGTGGTAGGTCCCGGTCGACCTCCAGGCACCGAGCTGGTGGCAGGTCCCGGTACCGAAGCGGCACCCGGTACCGATCAGGATCCCGGCACCGTGACAGATCCCGGTCCCGGTCCCGATCCCGGCACCGATATGACTCCCGGCACCGGTCCCCGGCACCGAGACGATCCTCCGTGCCGGCCCGCGCAGACCCTTACCATCCGGGGTCGGCCCCACCGTGGCCCTCGAGACAGCCGTCCGTATCCTCCCAGACGGACAGCGGGTATGCGCTGGGCACCGACCGGCAGGCGGCGCTGTTCGGTGACCCGCCGCTGCAAGACCAAGGCCCACAACAGTGGGGATTCTGGACACCCTGGGCATACCATCAGGCCCAGGGCCCCCAGCAGCTCCCTGCTAGACCGGCGACTGCGGAACGTAGGGCCCCTGAAGCCTCCTTGTCTCGCCCCCCTCCCTCCCCGGAAGGGGAGGAAGGGTCCAAACAGCAGGACTCCGCTGTGGCTCCGGAGGCAGAGGCGAGGGCTGAGGAAGACCCTCAGTTGGACACTCTCGTGCCTGGGGTATCGTCATCCTCCTCCCCGGATGAGGCGGTGGCGGGTACCTCCTCCAACAGTCCCCCCCCGCTGGATCTCAGGGCGCACCAGGACCTCCTCAGGCGATTGGCTCAAAATCTGAGTCTGCAGGCAGAGGAGGTCTCGGAGATAGAGGATCCAATTGTCACCATCCTCTCTTCTGATGCTCCCACCAGGGTCGCCCTGCCCTTCATACGGACCATCCAGGCCAACGCCAATACTATCTGGCAGTCCCCGGCCTCCATCCCTCCGACAGCGAAAGGAGTCGAGAGAAAGTACATGGCCCCTTCTAGGGGATACGACTATCTACATGTTCACCCGACTCCCGGTTCACTAGTGGTGCAATCGGTGAACGATAGGGAGCGTCACGGCCAGGAGGCTCCGGCCCCCAAATCCAGAGAGGCCAGGCGGATGGACCTCCTTGGCCGTAAGGTGTATTCGGCTGGGGCGCTGCAGCTCAGGGTCTCTAACCAGCAGGCCCTGCTGAGCAGATACGCCTTTAACTCCTGGGTGGCAGTGGACAAATTTAAGGAGCTGCTGCCACAGGATGCTCGCCAAGAGTTTACGGCCATCTTGGACGAAGGCAAGAAGGTCGCACGCACGGCCTTACAAGCCTCCTTGGACGCTGCGGACTCGGCTGCCCGTACCCTCGCGTCAGGAGTTACGATGCGTCGCATCTCCTGGCTGCAGGTTTCCGGCCTTCCGCCGGAGCTCCAGCACACTATACAGGACCTTCCTTTCGAAGGCCAGGGCCTGTTTTCCGATAAGACAGACCCCAGACTCAAGAGTCTAAAAGACAACCGGGTCATCATGCGGTCCCTCGGGATGCACACCCCCGTGACGCAGCGTAGACCCTTTAGGTCGCAACAACAGCAACAACGTAGGCCGTTTTCCCAGTTCCGCCAGCGGCAGGACCTTTACAGGCGCCGTGGCAGGAACGGCAGGCGCAGGCAGTCTGGGAACCAAGGGGGGCAGAACCAAGGCTCCTCAAAACCCCCGCCTGGTCCTAAGCCTTCATTTTGAAGGTGCGCCCGAGGGCGCAGTAACAGTTTCCCCTATGGATCCTTCCCCCCCATTTTCCAACCGCCTTTCGTTTTTCCTCCCGGCGTGGTCCCAAATAACATCGGACCGCTGGGTCTTAAGCATGGTGCAGACGGGATACCGCCTGCAGTTTGTTTCGTTTCCTCCTTCCCGCCCTCCTTCCTCGTCCCTCTTCAGGGACCCCTCTCACGAGCAATTCCTTCGGCAGGAGGTGCAGACGCTCCTCAGCAAAGGAGCTATAGAGGCGGTTCCGGAAAACGAGAAAGGCAAGGGGTTTTATTCCCGCTACTTTCTGATCCCCAAGGCCAAGTGGGGCCTCAGGCCTATCCTCGACCTGCGAGAACTCAACAAATACCTCGTGAAGTTGAAGTTCCGCATGGTATCCCTGGGGACCATTATTCCATCCCTGGATCCGGGAGACTGGTACGCCGCCCTCGACATGCAGGACGCGTATTTCCACATTGCCATTTGGCCGCGCCACAGACGCTTTCTCCGCTTCGTTGTGGGGGCTCTTCATTATCAATTTGCAGTCCTCCCATTCGGCCTGTCCACGGCCCCGAGGGTGTTTACAAAATGCATGGCAGTTGTCGTGGCGCATCTTCGGCGCAACCGTGTCCACGTGTTCCCTTATCTGGACGACTGGTTGATTCGGGGCACGTCGGAACAGCAGGTCAACAGCCATGTCCGCATGATCACCGCCATATTTGCAAGTCTGGGCCTCTTGATAAACACAGACAAGTCCACTCTGAGGCCCACGCAGAAGGTGGAATTTATCGGGGCCGTCCTGGATGCCACTGTGGGCAGGGCCTCGCTGCCTCTGCAACGGTTCCAGACCATGGCGGCGATCGTTCAACGTTTGCGGTCAGCCCCATTGACGTCAGTGAGGACATGTCTAGCCCTGTTAGGCCACATGGCGGCGTGCACTTTTGTGACCGAATACGCTCGGCTCCGCATGAGGCCTCTCCAGCTGTGGCTTATCAGTCATTACAGGCCGGCAAGGCAACCTTTAGACATGTTAGTCACAATCCCCCAGAAGGTCTTAGATTCTCTCGGCTGGTGGTTAGACCAGTCCGTATTATGTGCGGGTCTTCCCTTTCACCCCTCTCAGCCCTCGGTATCCCTGACAACGGATGCCTCAGATCTAGGCTGGGGGGCCCACCTAGGGACCCTGCGGACACAGGGCCTGTGGTCCCAGGAGGAGGTGGGGCTCCACATCAACATGCGGGAGTTGAGAGCGGTCCGCCTTGCTTGTCAAGCGTTTTGTCATCAGCTTCAGGGTCGTTGTGTCGCCGTGTTCACGGACAACACGACGACCATGTACTATATCAACAAGCAGGGAGGCACCAGGTCCTCCTCCCTGTGCCACGAGGCGATACGACTCTGGGACTTTTGCGTAGCCCACTCCATTCACCTCAGGGCTTCCTTCCTCCCTGGAGTACGGAACACTCTGGCAGATCGATTGAGCAGATCCTTCCTGTCACACGAGTGGTCCCTTCGCCCGGATGTCGCTCTCTCCATTTTCCGGAGGTGGGGTTATCCCCGGGTGGACCTCTTCGCGTCCAAAGGGAACAGGAAGTGCCAAGCGTTCTGCTCCTTTCAGGGCAGGGAGCCGGGGTCGATAGCGGATGCCTTCCTCATCCAGTGGTCAACCCACCTGTACTATGCATTTCCCCCGTTCCCTCTGGTCCACAAGGTCCTCCTGAAGGTGCGCAGGGACAGGGCTCTCGTGATCATGGTGGCCCCGGCGTGGCCCAGGCAGCACTGGTACACCATGCTGCTGGACTTGGCCATAGCCGACCCAGTTCCCCTGCCCCTTCATCCGGACCTGATTACCCAGGACCACGGGACCCTCTGTCACCCAGACCTGCAGTCGCTGCACCTAGCGGCGTGGCTCCTGCGTGGCTGACTGGTTCCGAGCTGCGCTGCTCTACGCCTGTGAGAGAGGTGCTCTTGAGCAGCAGGAAACCGTCCACAAGAGCCACGTATTCGGCGAAATGGAAGCGCTTCTCCTGTTGGTGCGTAGAGAGAAATCTCCGCCCTATGGAAGTTTCGGTAACCGAAATCTTAGACTACGTCTGGTCCCTCAAAGGGCAAGGTCTGGCCTTATCGTCGTTGCGAGTCCACCTAGCAGCTATCTCCACCTTTCACCCGGGTGCGGACGGTCGCTCCGTTTTTTCTCACCCGACGGTGTCGAGATTCCTTAAAGGGCTGGAACGTTTATTCCCTAACGTCCGTCCCCCTGCTCCAACCTGGGATCTTAACCTGGTGTTGTCCTGGCTCATGGGGCCCCCCTTTGAGCCGTTAGCTACTTGCTCCCTGCTCTACCTCTCTTGGAAAACTGCCTTTCTAGTGGCTATCACCTCAGCTAGACGGGTGTCGGAGCTCCGAGCTCTTGTGGTAGACCCCCCATATACGGTCTTCCACAAGGACAAGGTGCAGCTGAGACCACACCCTGCTTTTCTGCCCAAGGTGGTCTCAGCCTTTCACGTCAACCAAGAGATTTTCCTTCCGGTTTTTTTCCCAAAACCTCACTCCTCAGGCAGGGAGCAGCAGCTCCACTCGCTGGATGTCCGTAGGGCTCTCGCGTTCTACATAGAGAGGACTAAGCCCTTCCGAAAATCCCCCCAACTTTTCGTGGCGGTAGCAGATCGTATGAAAGGGCTTCCTATCTCCTCCCAGAGGGTATCCTCTTGGGTTACGTCCTGTATCAGGACCTGTTATGACTTGGCCCATGTCCCTACGGGCCGTGTGACTGCGCATTCCACCAGGGCGCAGGCATCGTCGCTAGCTTTCCTCGGCCGTGTGCCCATCCAGGAAATCTGTCGGGCAGCGACCTGGTCATCGGTCCACACCTTTGCTTCCCACTACGCCCTGGTCCAGCAGTCGAGGGAGGATGCGGCCTTCGGAACTGCAGTGCTCCGTGCCGCGACTTCTCACTCCGACCCCACCGCCTAGGTATGGCTTGGGAGTCACCTACCTGGAATGGATGTGAGCAATCACTCGAAGAAGAAAAGACGGTTACTCACCTTTGTAACTGTTGTTCTTCGAGATGTGTTGCTCACATCCATTCCACACCCGCCCTCCTTCCCCACTGTCGGAGTAGCCGGCAAGAAGGAACTGAGGAGCGGGCGGGCCGGCAGGGGTATATATAGAGCGCCATGGCGGCGCCACTCTAGGGGGCGACCTGCCGGCCCACTGGAGTTGCTAGGGTAAAAAAGTTTCCGACGAACGTGCACGCGCGGCGCGCACACCTACCTGGAATGGATGTGAGCAACACATCTCGAAGAACAACAGTTACAAAGGTGAGTAACCGTCTTTTACCACACAATGTGCTGTGTGACCATTAGCATTGTGCGGGGGCCAGTGAGGTCTCCTGTCTGTCAGGCTGCAGACTGTCCTGAATTCCATTAAAATCAGCCTGGTTTCCAGTCATTATATCACTGGGATACACAAGCTGAAGGTTGTTGTAGGGAAGCTCTCACCCCCACAGTACATTTTTTAAGGGCTATTTGAAGAAAAAAAAACAGACTGAGTTTTGGACTGTAGAAATGCAAAGGGGTTGTTTCCTCTTGAGGGGGAGAATTTCTGCTTCCAAAAGTCAATGCTGTGCTTACAAGTCAAGTTTTCCAGTCAAGTATTGATTAGGACACAGCATTGTCCAGACACAGCGGGAACTATTTCCAAATGACTGGCTTGCCCTTCCTTGCTGAGGCCTGACAAACTCATTGCAGAGAATACTCCTAAATGCCCCCGCCACCGCTGCAACTTCCACTCCCAGCTGTGCGCAGTCCCTGCAGCCACTCACTCACCCATAACCACTGGGTGCGCTCTGTGTGTCCTCTCCAGCCACCCCAGCTCTGCGCACTCCCTGCAGCCAGAGTCACCCATAGCCAATGGGCGGCCCTGCAATAAATAAATGCAGTGGCTCCCAGCATGGCAGTGGGGTGCATAGGCCCCTGGCTTGCTGAAGGTGTGAGATCACCCTGCAGCCCCTACACCTCCTGCCCCCAAGACAGGGACTAGGGGTGAGGTTGCACCTGACACAGCACAAGGCCTGGGCCTGCCCCAGAAACACCCTGCTCCTCCGCACCAGGCGCACCAGGTGTGGGGTAGGCAGCTCAACCAGGCAGGATCCAAGTGCGGAGGGGCTCACTGTGGGGTGAGAGGATTCTGTGTGGGACAGTCTGGGTGCAGGCAGCTCAGTGTGGAATGTAGGTGTGGGGGGATCGGATGCCCAGAGGCTCATTGAGGGGATTTGCAGGGGCAATGGGACTCTGCAGGGATTTCCCAGTGAAGGTGGTTGGGGCTCAGCAGAAGGGTCTGGGTGCTGGGGGAGTAGGGATTGGTGGGGTAGGGATCTGGGTGCAGCTAGTTGGGGGTCTGGGTGTGGGGGATCAGGCTATTGCAGGGGGTGGGGCATCGGGGTGGCGGTTTGAGTGTAGGGAGTTCAGAGGGGGGTGGTCTGGGTGCAGGAGTGGGGGTCCAGAGGCAAGGTGTCTGGGTGCAGGGAGGCTCCAGATGCAGTGGTTGAGGATTAGTGGGGTGGGTTTTAGATATGTAGGGCTAGGGGGGTTCTGGATGTACCCTGTGAGGCTTGGCAGGGGTGTCTGAGTACGGGAAGTCCAGAAGCATGGGGGTTGGGTGGATGAGGGAGAAGTTCGCTGTACAGTGACCCCTCTCCTCACAGTTGAGGAGTGATGGGGGCAGGAACCCGGGGACAGTGCTGAGCTTCCTGCAGCTGAGGGAGGTTTCTGGGGGTGGTTCTGACACAGCCACAGACACTCCTTGCAGGGGAAGAGAAAGTCCTGTCCTCTCCTGCCTCCAGCCCAGCCAGGACTAGCAGCTCAGGGTAGGAGCCACTGGCTGAGGTGTCTCCAGCCTTGCAGTGATTTACCTCTCTGCCAACTGCTCTGGGTGCCTGAAATGATGGGCCTGCTCTGCTAGGGAGAGATGTGTGACTGCTCTTGCAGCTTCCCTTTGCTTCCCTGTCAGAAAGTATTTTTTCTGTGGGAAAGCAAAGAAATCTGTGGGTAACATGAATTCTGTGCACGTGCAGTGGTGCAGAATTCCCTCAGGAGTAGTTCCTTCCAGCTGCTTTGGTTCTCCCTTTGTGGGTGAGGAAACTACCATGCTGAGACAGGAGAGTGTGAGGATCAGGGGGCCGAAGACAGATGGATAGATTTCAGAGTTGACTTTACAGTCTACTGATCCCAACCCTCCAATTTTCCTCACGTTTGCACTCATTGACGTAAGCACACCTGGACATCCCCTTCTCCGAAACCAGTTCCCTACTGCTGCCAGAGCCCCACAGCAACTCATTTATTTTAATGCTCTGCTATCTCCCATCTGTTTGTGGTTTCTTCTTCCCCCTCTCCCAACACAGCATATAGATTGTATGGCAAGGGGCACAGGTACTCCTCTCAGGACAGGACAGGCAGACAAGAACTCAGCACTCTGAGGAATGATCAAGGAGTTGTTTAATTCTTATAAATGTGAACCTTCAAGGAATGTAATGTTCATTGTAAACCTTTTCCCTCTCCAGGCCCAGATGCTAAAGGGATGGGTGCCTTATAAATGTGTGCAATAATAAGCAACCTTCAAAGGGGTGGAGAGGAGACACTTGTAGGGTGCTGACATTATTGTCAGGTTCATTATTCAGTTACAGGTCTGGGGAAGTGCGCTGGAGTCCTGGACATGTGGAGATCTAAGGGTGGTGGAGTGTGCTAAAGGATTTGGCTGTTGGGAAAATATATTTCAAGCTGTGTGGTGAATACAATTCGCATGGTGTGAGAAGCTGCTGCGCATAGCCCTTGACTTACCTAGTCAGTGTTTGAATTTGATTTACTGTGTTCATTTTTACAGTATAGTGATCCTTCTTTGTGTAGAAGGCAGCATTAAATTGGATCATAGTATTCTCTGTCACTAGAGGAAGGGAAATGAACTTTACTTTTAACACCTATGGATGATAGATCATCTACTAAATGTGAATCTTTATATGAGAGAATTTATCAAAGAAGTTTGCCTACATTTTAAATTGGTGGTTATCATCAGCTGCTTGTTCCCATTACAATTACTCAGATTGCAGAGGATCTTTTGTAACAAGTTCTGTTTAATAACTAAGACTACCCAGATAGAAAGCTATTGCTTTCTCACTGCCTTCTCTGTTAAGTTTTTGTGTTGTAAGACTTCACTATAAAATATTTGTTTTTCCTGGAGAGGCTTAGGCAAAGCATTGTATAAGCAGAGTAAAATGTGTTTCAAGAATGATATATTTTTCATTAGCAAAATGAACATGTGTGAGTCAAACATGCAGTATAAATACTGTATAATAACTATGAATTTTACTTTTAACAAAATCTAGTCTTTCATCTTAAAGTCACCTGTTAGTGAAGTGTCAGTTTACGACACAATTCCTGAAATAGGGCACTCCCCGTACAGCAACCAGTCTGTTCTGAGTAGACCTGACTGCTGGGTTCCCTGTGCTTCTAACCAGGATGTTTCTAGCTATGGGTCTATATGTCACACTTCCAGGCTAGAACCTCTTGTCTGAGTCCTTCCTTGGGATGTGGGATTCTGCAGTCCAGCACCTTAGACCCCCAAACCAGTGTATCAGCCCTCCTGAGGTTCCCAGTTGTTTACATACTCGCCCTCCGCCTCTGCCCACTGAATCCCACCTAGCTGTGGGCACTCTGGCTTCTAGTTTAACTTCATCTGGGGACAACATGGCATGAAAGCAAGGAACACAAGCTTAGCAAAAGAATGTCTTAACCACATTCACTTCACACTTAAAAGCATTTGAGAGTTACAGATCTTTGAAAAAATAAGTCTTGAGAAGCCTCTCTGTGGCTAATTTCATCTCTTACACATCAGGCTGAGGTTTGTCAGTATTCAGACTGGGCACAGTGCCTTCTGCTCTCTCTCTCTCTCGCACACATGCACACACACTTTCAGCTTCCATGTGGCAATGATTGTCCCACTGCTCAGAGACTCAACCTCCCCCCTTCAGTATAGTCTCCCTCCTTTTTCCATGTGTCCAGGTTGAGAAGCTGCATATCCATCAGCCATGCTGCTGCCCTTAGAAAATCCATTGTTCCATGGTGTTTGTTCAGCAGTTGAGGAAAAAATGGCCCTACATTGGGTTGTGGCGGCTTCTCAGTGATAGTCCTTCCATGAGGCGACAAACACTTTCCCTACATCGCAATAGACTGTTGTTCGTAAGTTCAGCACACAGAACTAAGTGAAGATTACAAGACAAAATGGAGTTCACAGTTTGGTGCAGATGCATCCTTCTCTGTCACAAGTATATGATTTTTTTCCCTTTCTTGGCAAATCTGAATTGTCTTCTCCCTTGTGCAATTCATCTTCAAAGTAGGTGTCTACTGAAAATGAATGCAGTGTACTATATTTTTCTCCAAATATGTTCTGTCCTCTGTTGCCTATGCTCTTTAGTACCGGCCACTGGGACCATAACAGGAAATAAAAGAACTTGGAAGGAATACACTAAAATGAAAGATGATATTGTAGATGACGTTGGGTTATTTCACTTGCATCTTGAGATAACCATTGCAGTTTTATCATCCTCTTTGGGAGGCTTCATTTTCACTGCAGCACATAAACTATTATCATTTTTCTATTTTTACAACCAAAGGAACATTGTGGAGGAATATCTGTAGCTGTTCACAGAAGCCTAAAGTTTTGTCATAAAATAAGTAAAAGGCTAACTCTTTATTCTAGAGATAATTTCTTTTAAATGGTCCCTAGTAAAGGTAAATGTCTATAACTTGTCTTTCTTGGTCATCAGTGGGAAAAGAACCCTGGAAGCTATAGCAGACTCATTGTAGTTGAGGCACAGAGAGGGACAATTGGTACATACTGAACATTGGATTATGTTTATATTTATTGCAGGGATTCAGGTGGGGTTTCCCTTGTCTCTGACAGGATGTTTCATGTTATAGCAAATCATAGGATTGGGCCTGCCCTATGGAAAGTGAACACTTACTCCTAATCATAGTGGTTATTAGTCTAAGGCCTGGTCCACACTAAGCAGTTAAACCGATTTTAACAGCGTTAAATCGATTTAACGCTATACCCGTCCACACTACAATGCATTTTATATCGATTTAAAGGGCTCTTTAAATCGATTTCTGTACTCCTCCCCAACGAGAGGAGTAATGCTAAGATCGATATTAACATATCGATTTAGGGTTAGTGTGGCCGCAAATCAAAGTTATTGTTATTGTTATTATTGGTTAGCTACCCACAGTGCAACGCTCCGGAAATCGATGCTAGCCTCGGACCATGGACGCACACCACCGAATTAATGTGCCTAGTGTGGCTGTGTGCAATCGATTTTATAATATCTGTTTTATAAAACTGGTTTAAGTTAATTTGAAATTACCCTGTAGTGTAGACGTACCCTAAGTGTTCACAGAATTGGGTCCCTCTTTTGTATTTCATTAGTCTTACTCCAACAACTTGTTTTTTAGATATCCCTGAATGGTTTTTTTATCTGAAAGCTTGCTGTGAAAATAGGGTATTGATTTACCTATTTTTAGCTTATATACTTGGGCTTTACCTTAATGGGATAGCCATTTTAGGAATGAGGTTGGGATCTCTGCTCAGTTGAATATTAATCAACAACAACAACAACAACAAAAGAAAACACTCGACAGTTTAAAAGTTTAACTTTATGAGGTTTCTGTGGATTCCTGTATGTTTGGCCAGAAGCACTTTGATATGGTTTAGTATAGTTCCTCATGGGAAGATCACAAAAGTTACAGTTTGACTGTTGAATTAAATCTTTGGGCCCAATTCTTCTCTCACATCAGCAGCTCAGCAGTGTAAAATTAACGTGAATGGGAAATCTTGCTTCCCAGCTCTAATTCTGTTTTCAAGAGCAAAATTGATTCATGCTGTTCCGATTGTCTGCTTCAGATACTTAATTTATTTTGAAAAGATTAAGAAGGATGCCTCTTGAAAAGGATATATTAAAGTAGTCTTTCCCCAAATAGGCATGGTTCCCTCATGTGTTTTCCTGCAGAGGTCATGAAACCTTAGTCCAGACCCTTACCTGGTCTAAATTGTCATGGCTCCATTGACTTCATGAGAGAGAACTCCACTCGGATAGATGGAATTTTCCTCCCAGGTAGGCGGATTTGCCTGCCCTGCCTACATAAGGATTTGTATGGCACTCCACCCTTTAAACCTAAACATGGATCTTGGGATGCCTACAGAGAGCAAGAACATCTTCAGTGAAATCCTTTGGATACTGACCCAAGAGGAGCCAATTTGCTGCAATGAAATCTATCAATGGAGAGTAGGGTTGCCAGTTTTGGTTGGAGTATTCCTGGAAGTTTCATCACATGATATATTCTTAAATTAGAGATTAATCTTTAATTCCTGGAGACTCCAGAACAATTCTGGGGGGCTGGGATTGCAGATGTATAGAGTATCAGAGGGGTAGCTGTGTTAGTCTGGATCTGTAAAGGCAGCAAAGAATCCTGTGGCACCTTATAGACCAAAAGATGTTTTGGAGCATGAGCTTTCGTGGGTGCATCTGACGAAGTGGGTATTCACCCACGAAAGCTCATGCTCCAAAACGTCTGTTAGATGTATAGAGGGATCTCTGACAAGTGGAATTTTGGTTGGAAATCTGAGGTGAAGCAAGATGCATTCAGCAGCTCTTCCCTGGCTCTTCTCACTCTCTCCTCTCCTGAATCATGGAACCCCAACTCCACAGCAGGGCTACTGTGGTGGCTGAAAAGCAAGAGGAAAGGCATCAGAGCTGCTGCTCTCCCCACCCTCACTGCTTTGGGCCCAACATGCCACAGGTAGCTACTGTGTACATCACCCAACAGAAGGATAGCATGTGGCCAGCAGTTTGTGAACAAACCTTTGCTGTGTTTATGGCGGACTTACGGTTTGGGAAGCAGAAATGGAAGGGAAAAAGTTATGAATGTTTGTGGACTTTAAATTGCCTAAGTATAATAGGAGAGGAGAAAGTCCTAGATTGGATATGTCTTTCCAGACATTAAGGAAAAAAATGGTATAAACTTCATTTTACTGTGCATGTTTGTGCACATTTATCATCCCATAAAGGTTGGGATTGCAAGTATTTCTGAGGCGTCAGAAAGAAAATCTTTTTTTTTTTTGTGTTCTGAAGAATTTCTTCAGGTTCCTACATTGAACTCACCCATGTCAAAGCATTGAAGGACTGTGGTTCTTTGCTGCTTCCTAAAAAATGCTGTGTTCTCTTTCGCGATTAGTTATTTACCCTTAATACTGAGGGATGAGTGCATTGCACTTTACAAAATACCATAAAGTTCCCTACCCTGAGCAACTTGCAAAACAATCAACTAAATCTAAATATTTATTCTCTTTGTCTGCATGAAATATCATTTGGTTCTATAGATGTTTGCACAGAATGTACTCTGCCAGTGTTTGTTTCATTTCCTATGGTTTTAGTTTAGAACGAAGTTTTTAATAGGAGAGAGAGAAATATTCTTAGGGTGGAAAGTAGTGCAAACCATTTGTAATACTCTGTTGTAATTATCTTAAGTAGATACGCTTGTTGGAGAACTTGTGTTTGTTGGGCTGCATTTTAGTTATCACTCTGATTCCCCAGGTAGTCTTGGATCTGATGGATCTTCTTACACTTCTCTCTTTTAAGTATGTGCTACCACGTGTTGTGAGGATATGTAATGCCAACATAGACATTTGAGAGGTAGGCCTGTGAGGTAATGCATATGTCTGACCTTGATTATTTGTGTTTAATTTTTTTCAGGAGCTTAGAGGAGAAAATAAACATGATCCTACCCTTACAGTGAATGTTTGTACTTCTTACAGAGATCAAAAAACAAATGTGTGCCAGGATGCCCACATCAGAAGCATACCATTGAGCTTCCCTAAATGTCCTCAAGGGAATGGTCAGATCTGGAACTGACTGAGGCCCTGTTAATTCTTCTTTTACCATTGGTTTAAGGTTACCCAGGACACACACTGTCTTTACTAGTTTCTCCCCAGACCCCCACCACCCCATGTGTGTGTGTGTTACACACATGCACTTGGATCTCTTCCTTTTCTTTGCCTTCCATAAGAGGGCATACTTTGGTCTGGCCCACTGCTGAGGCAGCTCAGCCCCCAAATAGGTATCTGTTTTCTCGACCGCCTCATCAGCACTGGCCAGAACTACTTGACTCAAATTTGGACTCCCATGGGCAGAATATGCAGGAATTGCTCTTGGACCAGTAGGTCCATGATTTTTTCTGTGGAGTTCGTCTCTGGAGCCAGCCAATGACTCATGCAGTCCCACAACTGTTGGGCTCTTATCTGTGGTCATACTCCCTGTGGGAATAGTTTGACCAGAAACATTTGCTGATACCTCTTCTGAGTCAAGCCCAGTGAGCCCAAAATAGCTGCATATTAGCCCATCTGTTCATTACTCATTCTTATATGCTGCCTGGGCCATTTCCATCAGGGGATCCTGTGGCCACCCAAGATAACTCCTCCCAGCTGGCCATACTGGCTACCTGCACAGATGTGCAGAGGAAGGTCTCAGTGTCATCTTCTGGACTCAGCTTTGCTGATCCAGCTACAGGCCTGCCTGAGCTACCCTTTCCTGATCATCAGATTTCTTAAAGCCTATTTCTCCAGCTGTTTTAGGAACTGCTCCTGGTGGTCCGTCCTCTGCCGCTGCTGTTCAGCAGCAAGCTGTGTCTCCTGCAGGTTTTCTAGAAGTTTACAGGTGGATGGGCTGGGTCTGCCTCTGCTGTTCCTGTGTTGCTGGCCTACTGCCATCAGGCATAGAATGTCTTCCACCGTTCATTCATAAATACCACCCCCCCTCCAAACAAAAGGGCTGGGGGGAGGACACCAGAAAATGCTTGCTAGTTATCTCCCATCTATCACTGGCTCTTCCGTATTTGTTCCAATATCCCCTTGATTCCAGGGATCTAGTGAGTGCCCACATTCTCCACTAGGGTGTCATTGCATCGCCACTCCCTATATGCTTCTTTGTAGTGGAGCAAAACATTGCATCTGCTCTACCTCAGTTTCTCAAATGGAGTTTCTAGCCTGCTCTGGTCATTTGTGGGTCTGCCTGCCAGCTTGGTCACTACAAATATTCAACCTTCTTCTGGGGTAGCAGAGTCCAGCACCACAGTCCAAAAGAAACACAAAATAATGGAGTCTTTGTCCTAGGTGGATTTAATTCTCAGCCCTTTTGGTGGTGTTTGTCCCCCCACTTCCCTTCCGGTGGACCTGACTCTGCTGAATCCTGCTTACCAGCTGACAGGTCCAGGTACACACAGAGTCCCAGGTCAGAGCCTACCTTCCTTCCATGAAGATAATGACAGGCAGGAATTTTATTAGTTCCTGGCCCTAACCTGGCTTCTCTCCCCAAGTTAGAGCTGTTGGTCTGCTCCCTTTCCCTGCCAGTTCCCAGCTAAGCAGGCTGTCCTCTTTTTAGCCCGTCCTTCAGGCCTGGCATCCATTTCAGGTGTAGTGGTTGGGGCTGATGGAGCTAACAGCAGTTCATTGACCTTTTACAGGTCAGTGTGAAGTTTGTAACCCCATCACAGTGCTTACCTCTAAGTCCTCAAACTATCCTGTTGTACAATACTTTACCTTGACCACCAGATTATCAATTAGAATGTGACCTTGGTAAGTAATTGCTGAAAATAGTTACCATTTGGTGACCTGTCATAATTGAAATGAAATGGGGGTCTCAGCCCAGTTCCTAGTTGACAAGTGTCCATGTTAAGGTTGACACAAATTGTCACTGTTACTGACAATCTCAGCAGAGGCCCAGAGAATAGGCACAGATGCTGAACTAGTTATTCACCAGTAGAGGTGCCCCCACAGGTCAGGCTGGAGGCATTCTTGTAGGGTGGTGTTTGGAGATTGTTGTACATTCTTGTTCTAGGCATATAGGCTCTAGCCAGCAAACACATAGGCACCTGCTTTCTTCAAAGTACTTAGCAGGTGTCTAAGTTCTTTGCTGAATGAGAGCTATAAGATTTGACCAGAGTCAAGTGCAATTTTCCATTTTGAATCAGGCCCACAGAACTTTAGGTGGGTATTTTCCAAGAAGCCTCATGAAGTTAAGCCCCCAACTCTTATTGAAAGTAAATGCCCAATACCTTAATTCTCATAAGAACTACATCACTTGATTTCCACTAAGGTCAAACTTGGGGGGAAAAGTAAGTGTTCATTACCATATCGGGGTGATTGGCAGGTTCTCGTGATGCGTCAGGGATCTAATTTAACCACTTTCAACTCAAAACAGCAAAGACTGAGGTAAACATGCACTTGATGAGTGTTAGCGAGACCATGACAAAACCAAAGAGCTGTCTGCAAATCACAGAAGCAGAGCCAATTTCTAAATACTGTCTTGAGTGATTTATGCACCAGTCAGAAATTAATTGCTGACTGAAATTTAAATGATATATCTATTTGGTTTCATTATGAAGAGTTTTTGTTCCATTTAGAGTTTTATTCTAGTTTATTTATCTTCCAAAGATTTTTGCTTCCCCTCTCATTTCTTAACTTCCATTAAGCACACGTTATTTTGCCTTTGCACTGACTCATGTTGCTGTATTACAAATATTGCACCATGACAACAACCAGACTTGCTTGGCGCTAGCCAACTCTGTCAAAATAAATGACCTTCATCTTCCACATTTGCATGTGGTTGGTGCATTCTGTGGGGAAATCACATTCAGGCAGCTGTGGGCAAATCTAGTAATATGAATGTCTGACCTAAGCTTTGCACAAAGATGAAACATTTCCCAAAACCTAGTTTCATGTGCTCCTCTCTTACAAGGTGAGTGATTTCTCCTCCCCTGAAGTAGAGCCCATGCAATTAATCATTGAATGTGAAGGTCTATAAGCTCATTTTTGTTGTTGCAAAGTTTGCCTGTCTATTTTGGATCCATATTTACTAGTGGCATTTTTTTAGACACAGGCACCTGATTATTATATCAATATACCACATATTGTCATTAAATTGACACTTGGGTGAATACAATAGAAACGTATGTGTCTACATGCTTTGTACACTCTGATGATTTGTGCACTCAACTATGGGATTTGACATTTTATACAATTTAAATTTGGACTTCCCAAATTTATTAATACTGACATCTGAAATTTTATAGAAGACATTTCAACTTTCAAGTTGTTTTTGTGCTATTTCTCTAGTCCTTTTATTTCAACATGCTTTTATTTCTATTATATAAATGCTAATAAAACATTTTTTAGATAGGGTAGTGCCAGCATAACTCATTTATCTTAATCAGATAAAAATGCTGAATCTTTTGATAGTGAAGAAAGTACAGAGTCCTATAGCTTAGGAGTGGCCACTCCATCAGCTTCCTCTTCCTTCAGATGTAAAATCAAATTATTTCTATCCTGATCTTGACAGCTGGTATCAAGGGGAAAGCTAACAGCACTGCAGCATGGTTACAGTAAATTCCAAATCTGCAGCCTCAAGCAAGGTTAGTCCAGCTATGAATAATAGTTTTTCATAGATTACTTTGCAACAAAAATATGCTCTGTGCAATGCCCTTTGTAATGCCAGTATGGATGCAACAAACATGCTGAATAAATCTACTCCATTAATATTTTCACACATGAAAGCTGAAGATGATTGTATGGCTATTGCTATAGTAACATCTTTGCTGGTTAGTCAGTCAATCAAGACAGGGACAGGTTTAAGGATCTGTTGTTAACGAACCAACATTGGGTTCAGTTTGAGGCATAAGACAAAAACAAGTACCAGTGAATATAGAATAATATACATACTAATAATTATTTTTATTATTTGTATTCCAGTACTGCCTAGACATCCCAGTCAAAATAGGGGATACATTGTGCTAACTACTGTACTTATAGGATATGTCTCCACAGCATCCGGGAGTCTACCCAGACTAGAGGCTTGCTCCCAGCTGCAGTATAGGTGTACCCTAAATGTGTTATCTCAACTTGGCCGCAGACATTCTGTGTGAGATGGGCTCTGAACGTGCGTCTCCTGAAAACCCATCTAATGCTTTAGCCACAAGACTATCCTTGCTGTCGTCTAACTTTTCACCCCAATACCAGTAGATGTCTTGTTGGGAAATGATCTAGAGTCCTGGCCCTGAAACTGAGGCCACTTGTGTTGTTACTCAGAGCAAAAATCAGAAAGCCATAGCCCTTGGTTCTGACCCTGAGCTGTGAGCTTTCTCACAACATAAGGCCTGGAGAGCTTTCCTGTGATTCTTTTTTAACTTCATAGTGATTTCTAAAAGCAATATTTAATTAATTGTTTTACTTCAAAATTCTTCTGCCTGCAGTTTTCAATTTAAATCTGAAGATGAAAGTTAAGTGCAGAACGATCACAGGAGAGCTCTCCTGAAAGCAGCTTCAGTGCCAGGGAATAAGTCCAGACCAGGAAGTAGTTGTTTACATAAACAGTTCCAGCCAATGATGGCTATCATCACAAGTTGCAGCTGCTCTTAGCCAATCAGGAGCATGCAATTTTTGAAGCCAGGATTTTTTTATGGAACAAATGATGTTTCCTAGTCAACTTACATTTTCATTTGGCATAGTATTGCACTTGTATTTCTCAATCATTCATATTCCAGACGAGCAATAAATCTAAAAGTCATTGCCTACTCTACTCATCAGGTAGACATGCATAATGATTCTAGTTCCTTTATAAGAAATGAGAGGGTTTCTTCCCTGCCAGTTGGCTCTTGGATATGTCATATCTTTTTCTCTTTTGGTCTGTTTCTGTCAACAGTGGCCTAGCATCTCATTCACAAGAGATGATTTAAATTGTCCATTATTTGTTTTATTTATTTTTCATGGGATTTGTCAGAGTAATTCCTGCTTGGCCTCAACTGAGGGTCTAATTAAAATTGTGTACTATTTATTCAGTGTTTCAATATTTTTTGTTCTCAGATTACTAAATAAATTGCACTAATCCTAATTCAAACCTACAGAAAAAAACAAACACCAAAAACGAAAACAAAACAGTTGACTGTAAATTTGCACATTTTTTTTTAATTCAAGTACAAGCTAAGAGAAGTATGTGCCTTATAATTATGTCATGTGAGAGTGCATAATGAAATTAATTTAAGTACTCTGAATTAGGAGAGAAGTGAGGAAAACAACAGACTACTTTAAATGTCTTAGGGTCAGAGCTGTTTCTTAATGCACAAACCATTCTCTGGTCTCATGGGTACTAGTTGCGTACTGGAAAAAAGCAGTGGATTGATGGGATATCCCGATAAAATAGGTCAGAAAGCAATAGGCTACTTGAAAAAGCAGTTATAGACTTGGCACGTCTGTAGTGTGTTGTTTTAATAAAAGTATTTTAGTTTCACATTTTGTAATATTGAAGGATCTTGCACATGGAATAAGTGGTGTCAGCATGGAAATTGATGGTCTATATTCCTCATTATTTTTTGCTTGTCTTACAACAAATGACTGCAAATTTTTTTTGGTTCTTTCTAAAAGAGACTGTGCATAACACTTTTTACATACCACAATGATGTGGTGGGTTTTTTTTGTTGGTTATTCTAAGCAGAAAATATAAACCATATAACTGACATCAGCGTTTATCGCGAGTGGGATTTCTATTGAATCTTGCAATGCATTTTCAAAAAGTTATCTCAAAGTGGAAATTATTATGCTTTTGCAAGAAACATACAGTTTTGAAAGACTTGCAAAAACAAATGGAGGAACATTAACATAACTTCCTATGAAATAATAATGTTGAGCATATTTCAGAGGTTTATACATTAAAACCCACCTTCTTCAGAATAATCCCTAATTCTTTTGCACATTTGAAATATATCTATGTAAGGTGTTTATATGGCCTCTGTTATCACAATATCAGAGCACCTCACAATCTCCAGTGTAGTTATCCTCTCAACATCCCTGTGAGATAGGGAAGTGCTATTATCCCCATCAGGAGCAAGGCTATAAGTCTCTTAGGAAGTCTATAGAGGAGAAGGAGGGAATAGAACTCAGATCCTCCATGGTCTAGGCTAGAATCCAAACCACTGGACTATCCTTCATTAGCAGTGACAAAAGGACTCAGTGTTCTGGATGAACTATTATTTAAATTACCTGTGCACCTTTTGAAGAGTGACAGTTTTATCTTTTGATGGTATGTTCATCGTTTTTTATATCACAGCCTGGTAGTGTTAATTGACTGTCAATGAAATTTTGTTATGAACTCACGAATAAACATATCCATAATTTACATATTAACTAAAAGGCTTTAAGGCTAGGAGAACCCATTATGCTGCTGCAATATCTTAATTCCTTACTGTGTAACGTTATAGTTAATTCTGTTTTGTCCTCTTAAATTCTATGGTGTGCATATCTCCTGGGCTTTGGAATCAGTGCACTAATATTAAAGTGGTAATCAAAATTCCCTCTAAATATTCATGCAAATAAATGACTCCCATGTGTCTGAATGCCAAGGCTGCAGTCAGAAGCATTTATTTGGTATTGTAGAGCAGGAGTTCTCAACCTTTTTCTTTCTGAGGCTCCCCCGACATGCTATAAAAACTCCATGGCCCAGCTGTGCCACGACAACTGTTTTTCTGCATATGAAAACCAGGGATGGCATTAGGGTATAGGAGGGCAATTGCCCAGGACCCCGCACACCATAGGGGACATTGCAAAGCTAAGTTGCTCAGGCCCTGGGTGGTGGGGCTCGGGGCCCCTGGCTGCAGTCTTGTGTGGCGGGACTTTGGCTTTCTGCCCTGGGCCCTAGCGAGTCTAATGCCAGCCATACTTGGCAGACCCCCTGAAACCTACTCGCAGCCCCCCAGGGGGCCCTGGATCCCTGGTTGAGAACCACTGTTGTAGAGGGATCTATTTATTGAAAAGTACACTGGGACACAGTATTTTAATATTGTTACTGTTTTGCAAGGGGGGGAAGAAGCTGCACGTAAATCTGCACTAGTGACGTATGAAACAAATGATTTAAGATGGAAGTGACCATCTCTCTTTAAAAGTCTAGTCTGTATTTAATGGTGTGTTTAAGAGAGTTGGAGTTTTGCCAAGTTTTTAATATAGTGAATTTGGAATTCCGCCTCAATCGCCCACATTCGCACACACACAGAGCAATCTTGCCATAATGATTTCAATTTTAATAAAGGGTTGTGATTTTCTAAATCACTTATAAATACTTATATTTAAAAGACGTGTCATTCAGTCAGTCTGAGGTAGTACAGACTCTTTAGTGAATAAATCAGAAATTTGGAAGCATTTTTTTTTTAAATCAGTTAAATGCTAAATCACTGAAATTCAAATGTTTCAGCTCTGATTGACCTAAATTTAGTTTTTCAAAACGTAAATTAAATGTGCAGGTGATCCTCTGAGGTAACTATAAGAGGACTGTTTGGAAATAGTGACCATAATATAATAACATTTAACATCTCTGTGGTGGAAAGAACATCTCAACAGCCCAACACTGGCATTTAATTTCAAAAAGGTGAACTATGCAAAAATGAGGGGCTTAATTAAACAGAAATTAAAAGATACAGTGACTAAAGTGGAAATCCCTGCAAGTTGCATGGATGCTTTTTAAATACACCATAATAGAGGCCCAACTTAAATGTATACCCCAAATTAAGAAACACAGTAAAAGAACTAAAAAAGAGCCACCGTGGCTTGGCTTAACCATGTAAAAGAAGCAGTGAGAGATAAAAAGAAATCTTTTAAAAAGTAGGAGTCAAATCCTAGTGAGGTAAATAGAAAGGAGCATCAACACTGCCAAATTAAGTGTAAAAATGTAATAGGAAATCCAAAAAGGAGTTTGAAGAACAATTAGCCAAAAGCTCCAAAGGTAATAACAAAATGTTTAAGTACATCAGAAGCAGGAAGCCTGCTAAACAACCAGTGGGGTTGGATGATTGAGATACAAAAGGAGCGCTTAAAGACAATAAAGTCATTGCAGAGAAACTAAATGGATTCTTTGCTTAAGTCTTCACGGCTGAGGATGTTAGGGAGATTCCCAAACCTGAGCCAGCTTTTGTAGGTGAGAAATCTGAGGAACTGTCACACACTGAAGTGTTACTAGAGGAGGTTTTGGAATTAATTGATAAACTTAACATTTCTAAACAAATCACCGGGACCGGATGGCATTCACCCAAGAGTTCTGAAAGACTCAAATGTGAAGTTGCGGAACCATTAACTATGATTTGTAACCTGTCCTTTAAATCGGCTTCTGTACCCAGTGACTGGAAGATAGCTAATGTAACACTAATATTTAAAAAGGGCTCTAGAGGTAATCCCGGCAATTACAGACCGGTAAGTCTAACATCAGTACCGGCCAAATTAGTCGAAACAATAGTAAAGAATAAAATTGTCAGACACATAAAAAAACATAAATTGTTGGGCAAAAGTCAACATAGTTTCTGTAAAGGGAAATCATGTCTTACTAATCTATTAGAGTTCTTTGAAGGGGTCAACAAACATGTGGACAAGGGGGATCCAGAATACTTAGATTTCCAGAAAGCCTTTGACAAGGTCCCTCACCAAAGGCTGAGACGTAAATTAAGTTGTCATGGGATAAGAGGGAAGATCCTTTCATGGATTGAGAACTGGTTAAAAGACAGAGAACAAAGGGTAGGAATTAATGGTAAATTCTCAGAATGGAGAGGGGTAACTAGTGGTGTTCCCCAAGGGTCACACCTAGAACCAGTCCTATTCAATTTATTCATAAATGATCTGGAGAAAGGGGTAAACAGTGAGGTGGCAAAGTTTGCAGATGAAACTAAACTGCTCAAGATAGTTAAGACCAAAGCAGACTGTGAAGAACTTCAAAAAGATCTCACAAAGCTAAGTGATTGGGCAACAAAATGGCAAATGAAATTTAACGTGGATAAATGTAAAGTAGTGCACATTAGAAAAAATAACCCCAATTATACATACAATATGATGGGTGCTAACTTAGCAACAACAAATCAGGAGAAAGATCTTGGAGTTATTGTGGATAGTTCTCTGAAGATGTTCATGCAGTGTGCAGAGGCAGTCAAAAAAGCAAACAAGATGTTAGGAATCATTAAAAAGGGGATAGAGAATAAGATGGAGAATATATTATTGCCCTTATATAAATCAATGGTATGCCCACATCTTGAATACCGCATACAGATGTGGTTTCCTCGTCTCAAAAAAAGATATATTGGCACTAGAAAAGGTTCAGAGAAGGGCATCTAAAATGATTAGGGGTTAGGTCTCATATGAGAAGAGATTAAAGAAGCTAGGACTTTTCAGCTTGGAAAAGAGGAGACTAAGGAGGGATATGATAGAGATATATAAAATCATGAGTGTGGTGGAGAAAGTAGATAAAGAAAAGTTATTTACTTATTCCCATAATACAAGAACTAGGGGCCACCAAATGAAATTAATGGGCAGCAGGTTTAAAACAAATAAAAGGAAGTTCTTCTTCACACAGCACACAGTCAACTCGTGGAACTTCTTGCCTGAGGAGGTTGTGAAGGCTGGGACTATAACAGTGTTTAAAAGAGAACCGGATAAATTCATGGTGGTGAAGTCCATTAATGGCTATTAGCCAGGATGGATGAGGAATGGTGTCCCTAGCCTCTGTTTGTCAGAGGGTGGAGATGGATGGCAGGAGAGAGATCACTTGATCATTGCCTGTTAGGTTCTCCTTCTGGGGCACCTGGCATTGGCCACTGTTGGTAGACAGGATACTGGGCTAGATTGACCTTTGGTCTGACCCAGTATGGCTGTTCTTATGTTCTTATGACTTTCTTAAACTAGAAACAGAATTTCAAAACAAGAAAGTATTGTCTAACATTTCAATGAAGCTTATTTGTTAAGGTGCAAACTGAGCATCAGTGGTCTTTGATGGATATACCAATCTGACACTTGGCAACAAGGGGTTAAGGAACTGCTCTGGACTTAGCCAGCTCTGCCCCACTACACGTGTAAGAGATGCACAGACTGGAGGAGGAGGTAGAAGGGAGCAGAACAGCTCACTTGCAGGCAGACAAGGGAAGAGGAAGGACCACTACCTGGCAGCTTCTGAGGAAAGGGCTGAGGGAAGGGAGGACCTGCTTCCGTTATACCCTGAAAGGGAGGCATTTCCTTCTCTTGCATACTGGCTCTGTTTGTTTGTGTTAGTTTCCCTTGTTTTGTATATGGACTACCCTGGATGGGGAGAGTCTTAGAACAGACGTGGCCACCCCAAGAGAGAGAGCTGCCACACCACCACCAACTGCGAAGAGGCGCCCAGCGATAAGCTGATCCCCTTCACACCTTCCTGTTACAGGCTGTAAACTTTGGACATTAGGTGGGTTGTAGGAAGTGGCCAAGGGAGGGCAGCCTTAAGGCACTTCTAGCTGTCAGTCCCTTTGGTCGCCCTCACAGGACCCTGGGCCGGAGCCTGGTGGAGTGGCAGGGCCTGGGTTCCTCTACCAAAACCCTTCTCTGCATATCATAGGGCCTAATCCCCTGATCAGTAGGCAACGCTCCCCCCAAGCAAGATGATCACATGGTCCTTAATATAAATGTGGGCTTTGTATTAGGACTGACTTTGCACATGTAAACTGTAATTCAGCATTCAAGTGCAGTATTCAAGAATTACTGGATGGTTATTGACTCACTAGGCAAAGTAGTTGTGATGGATTGGGTCACAGAGACCCCCTTGAGACTTCCACCTGATGTGCTGAGACTACCTCTGAGCCAGTTTTCCCTGACATCTTGGGACATCTCTAGCACCCAGACACCCAGTTCCCGTGGGATCCAAACCCCAAATAAATCAGTTTTACTCTGTATAAAGCTTATACAGGGTAAACTCATAAATTGTCTGCCTTCTATAACACTGATAGAGATGCACAGCTGTTTGCTCTGGGTCAATTAATAAGCAAGAAGTGATTTTTATTAAGTATAAAAAGTTGGATTTAAGTGGTTCCAGAGTTCTTTGAAGGGGTCAACAAACATGTGGACAAGGGGGATCCAGTATACTTAGATTTCCAGAAAGCCTTTGACAAGGTCCCTCACCAAAGGCTGAGACGTAAATTAAGTTGTCATGGGATAAGAGGGAAGATCCTTTCATGGATTGAGAACTGGTTAAAAGAGAGGGAACAAAGGGTAGGAATAATTGGTAAAATCTCAGAATGGAGAGGGGTAACTAGTGGTGTTCCCCAAGGGTCAGTCCTCGGACCAAACCTATTCAACTTATTCATAAATGATGTGGTAAAAAATGAGGTGGCAAAGTTTGCAGATGAAACTAAACTGCTCAAGATAGTTAAGACCAAAGCAGACTGTGAAGAACTTCAAAAAGATCTCACAAAGCTAAGTGATTGGGCAACAAAATGACAAATGAAATTTAACGTGGATAAATGTAAAGTAGTGCACATTAGAAAAAATAACCCCAATTATACATACAATACAATGGGGGCTAATTTAGCAACAACAAATCAGGAGAAAGATCTTGGAGTTATTGTGGATAGTTCTCTGAAGATGTCCCAGCGCTTTGAAGTGTGAGTGTAGTCAGAGCGGCAGCGCTGGGAGAGAGCTCTCCCAGCGCTGCATGTAAACCACATCCCTTACGGGTGTAGCATGCAGCGCTGGGAGCCGCGCTCCCAGCGCTGCTGCCCTGATTACACTGACGCTTTACAGCGCTGTATCTTTCAGCGCTCAGGGGGGTGTTTTTTCACACCCCAGTTGCAGCTCTATAAAGTGTGAGTGTAGCCAAGACCTCAGAGAGAGAGAGGCGGGAGGGCTCTCTTTCGGAGTGCTGGCTGCTCCGAGGGGAAAAAAAAACCAAACAGCTAATGTTTGCTTTGAGTGAGAGAGAGGTGGAGGATGGAGAGGGGTCTGAACTTACAAGATAGTGTGCTGACACACTCTCAGCACCCCAAAACTCCACTCTCTCTCCCCCCACACTCCCTGTCACACTCCACCCACCCCCATTTGAAAAGCACGTTGCAGCCACTTGAACGCTGGGATAGCTGCCCATAATGCACCGCTCCCAACACAGCTGCAAGTGCTGCAAATGTGGCCATGTCAGTATGCTTTCAGCTCTCAGTGTGGACAGACGGCAGCACTTTCCCTAGTGTGCTCTACAAAGGTGGGTTTAACTTAAAGCACTCTGCAGCTGCAAGTGTAGCCAAGCCCTAGGGGATTTCTCATGACTGCAGCCAGCACACAGGTATACAGGAAGACTTACAAGTAAACAGAGCCATTTACAACCAATTATCCTGGTTAATGGGAGCCATCAAGATTCCAAGCCACCATTAATTGCCCACACTTTGCATAATTACAGTAGGACCTCAGAGTTATATTTCATATTTCTAGTTTCAGATACAAGAATGATACATTTCTACAAATAGGATGATCACGCTCAGTAGATTATAAGCTTTGTAATGATACCTTACAAGAGACCTTTTGCATGAAGCATATTCCAGTTACTTTATATTCACACTCATTAGAATATTTTCATAAAACCACAGAGTGCAATGTTACGGTAGTGTTTTAATGCCTACTCCTCCACACTCCTAGAATCTTACAATAGTTTGTTTCAGGCCTTTAACCTTCTCTCTGAGGATCTCTTATTTAATGAATGGAGCCTCATACCTCCTTGATATAGGGAAGAATTATTATTGGGAAACTGGGGAACAGAGAATTGAATATCTTGCCCAGTATCTCACAGAAATTTTGTCAGAGCTGGAAATAAAATTTAGAAGTCCTGAATAGGATTTTTAATTTGTTGGCGCTGTTCTCCAGTTGACATCTCCATCTCAATGATGCTCTAACTATGATCTAGAGAGATCAAATAGTTTGTCTGTTTTCACAGAGATTGTTGTGATTATTTTCTTTATTTCTGATCACTCTGTCTGGAATGGCAGTAGTGGTGGTGGGTTTTTTTTGTTTTGTTTTGTTTTTTAAGTTAAAAACCTTGGGAGGGAGAGGTTAGGGTTTGGGTTTTTTTTGTTTGGGTTTTGTTTTGTTTTACAGTAAGTTTATAAAAATACCAGTTAAAATTTACAATTATTCCTAGGGAAAAATAAATTAATTCAGCAGTGCTGCCTTTCCCACCAAAGTTCCAATGATGATCACAGGTCTCTGCTACCCAGGGGGTCTATGCTGTAGGCCCTGATTCAGCAAAGTACTTAAGCACAAGCTTCAAGTACATGAATATTTTGACTGGAGTCATATAACTGACTCCCCAATCTCAGCACCGCAGATTTGGTTACAGGTGAGGAGGAAACTAGATGTGACTATAAACATCTTAATTGCAAACTGCCCCACAAAGCCTAAGGCTGATTCAGCTCATTTAAAAACGCAACAGTGGGCAAGAGCTTTCGTGAGGCGTTTGTGGCAAGATGTTACACCAGCATTTGGAGAAGAAAAAGATTGTTTCAGAATTGTATTGGGGACATTCCAGAAGGCCTCCAGGAACTGATCTGCAATGTACTGCTGTGGTTCTGTCTTACAAACTGAATCAGAGCTATATTCCTGCCACAGTCTGATCTCAGGAAGAGTACATGTGATGTAATTGCTTACCGTGTATAGACTCTTTCATCTGTCTTTGTGAAGCAAGTGTGATACCTTGCTGATTCCCAAACTGCCGTTCTCTCTCTTTATTAACAGAGAAATATGGCTTATGAGATGTTGCATTGCAAAGAGTTAATGTTCTCTCAACGTTATGTTCTCCCTTCAAGGAATAAGGGCCCTATCGTGTCAGGTTCCCTGAGTTGCCATTGTATACAGCAGGATTTGGGTGCTTAGCACATTGCAGCATCAGTCCCTAAGAGAATATTATTGGCATTGAACTTAGTTGTCATCTTTTTCGTTTTTCAGAGTCACCCAGCACTGATGAAGTTTCTAATACAAACTGAAAGTAAGCGACTAGTCATCAGTCTGGAGAGAAATGAGTAAGTAGATCTAATTCATATTCCTTGCACACAGGAGGTGCTAGTGGAGGGATTATAGTCTTAAAACTGATGGAGTGTGTAATGTTTGGATCTGTGGGAAAGTCTACTTCCTAGTGCTTATGGAAACAAACTCCTGCCAATAGTGTTTCATTCCAGTTTGTATTTTGGCTCTTATAATTCTGGTTACTGTATTGTAAGAATCCAGTATCTCTATATATGACATTGAAAAGAAAACCATTTCCTCTCAGTGTTTTCCTTGTTATCAGCCTTTTGTTTTTCCTGTGGCAACTTCCTCTGTTTACATATTGAGGGAAACCCTGTGGGTCCTGGAGCATCTTCCTGGAGGGTCTGTTCTTCCCTGATACCCCCTGCTGCCATTGGCTGACTGCCTCTGCACACACACTGTGCCCCTGAGATACAGAGCATGAGTCAGTCAGTATTAATCCCCTGCTGGAATTTTCAGTGGAGGTTCCATGGGCTTCTTGGAGGGGGAGGTGAGATGATGCCTCATAAAGCAGTTACCATCTGTCTTGGTCCCACCATCCCTGGTAAGATGATACTCCCAAACTGCAAAGCCCCAGCTTTGTGATGTTCATGCAGTAGAGCCTCTATGGGGGAGGTGAACAATTCCTATTCAACCCTTTTCTCTCTAATCTGCACTTACCAGCCACACGGACTGTGTTTTGTGCACATTTCACCTGCACTTGCTGGTTCTGTATGAAATGCCCATAAGTAGACAGGACAGAGCTATGTGTTTCTCTTTGATATCGCTAGTTCGGTCCATTATTATGAAACTGAGGTCAAGGCCCCCTGGTACTAGGCACTATACATACACATAGAAACAAGGTTCCTGTCATGAAGAATTTATGGGCCAATTAGACAAGACAGACAAGGGCTGAGGAACAGAGGTACACAGAAATTAAGTGGCTTGCCCAGGGTCACTGAGGAAGTCTGTGTCAGAGCCAGTAACTGAGCACAGATCACCCAAGTTTTATTCCTTTGCCTTAACCAAGGGGTCATCCTTCCTCTTTAGGCCTAAGTTCTCATGCCAACAGTACCAACTACATTCTGGGAAGCAGACAGAGGTGGAACCAACCAAGTGAACAGAAAATGTTCTATGTGTCTCAAACAAAATACTATACAGTTTGTGTTACATTGCAGATCCAGGGTCAGACGCATTCTGTGATCATTTTCTTAAAACTACAGAATACCGAAAAGGATTTTCTGCAGGTTTTCTAGCTGGTGAACTGTAGCAATAAACACTTCTTTTCATCTAACAGAGAAGCTGCAAGCACAGACATACAATGGTTGTACTGTATAAACTTTGGTGGGGAGGGGCGTAGAGTGGGAGATGAAAGCAAATGTCCACAGTATGAAACGTGCTGCGCTCAAGCCGGTGACAAGTCAGCATGGACCTCAGTGAGGACACCTATTTCATGGTAAAACCAGGAATAATGATTTTTATTACCAGTCAGTTGGATGACCTGAATATCATCCCTCTGTGGCACAGTGTCCACTGCACACTCCCAGTCGGTGTTATACCCATATCACAATGGTCGTTGATTTTCAGTGCTTCTTAGTAGTTCATTTCCTCTGTCTGAAACAAGAGGCAGATTGCACATTCTAAGATTATTCAGTTCCAATTGTTCATTGCAGCTAAAAGAAGACTGAATTTGCTTAGTAAGTATGCTATTAGTTCTATATTCTTTTAACTTTTGAGAAAGGGGATACCTAGTTTTCTGAATGTAGAATATGCCACAATTGAGTAAGCTAATCATATTCTCTATCAAAGATTTAAAAGAATGTAAAACCACTAATATTGACATTAGTATACATATTAAATCCTGTTTTACCTGTAGTCAACAATTGGATTTAGATGTCTTCAGGACTGTAAGTTGTGTTGACTTTAAGAGATAAAAACCACTTGAAAGGACT
Organism: Gopherus evgoodei; assembly: GCF_007399415.2. NCBI lineage: Eukaryota > Metazoa > Chordata > Testudines > Testudinidae > Gopherus > Gopherus evgoodei. The sequence goes on along the minus strand of NC_044328.1, from coordinate 23,093,968 downwards.
GCAAATCAGCTAATGTGAGAACTCAAGTATCTGCTTGACTAACAGAAATGATGATATGCATCAATTTTTACAGGGGTTTACTTTTTTAAAAAATCCTTTATTTACAAATTATCTTTACTTACCTGTCCAATAAGTTCTTCAGGACCAAAATATTATTTTTTTTAATGTTTATTTTATTCATTTTTCTAAACAGAAGAAATATACCAGATTCATCATAATACACAATGTAAATAAAGAAGGTTAGGGTAAAGGGAAGAGAGGAGAAGTAGTGTACCTATCTTCAGGGTCTATGTTAATCCTAGACTTCTAAAAAGTCATCCCTAATTGCTTTGCATTTTGGGGCACTCCTTTTTTGTGGAATGCCAGTCATTTGCTTGCTGCGAGGCCTGGCTCAGTGATATGGCTGACATCAGTATTTGGTGAGGATTGACTTTTCCATTTTTGCAGGATAAATTAAATAGTGACCAAAGCTGCACATTGGAACCACAGTGCCTTGTCAGATAATCTCCAGGTGTCAAGGAGGTATCCCAAAATGAAATGTAAGTGGGAGGGCTTCAGTTTAGCATCCAGTATCAAATTGGTCCTCCTCCCCACCTCTTACCAAAATTCTTGATACAGGGGCATTCCAAAAACATGAGCTGTCATAGGTCTCAACCCCACTCTGAACTTTAGGGTACAGATGTGGGGACCTGCATGGACACTTCTAAGCTTAGTTACCAGCTTTGATCTGGTCTCGCTGCCACCATCCAGAATTTCTGAGTACTTGGGTCACTCCCTTTCCCCCCAAAACCTTCCCCTCCCTGGGTAGCCTTGAGAGACTTCTCCAACAATTTCCTGGTGAGTCCAGATCCAATTCCCTTGGATCTCAAAAACAAGGAAGAATTACTCCTTCCCCCTCCCTTTTCCCCCCCACCAATCCCTGATGAGTCCAGATCCAATTCCCTTGGATCTAAAAAAAAACAGGGAAAAAATCAATCAGGTTCTTAAAAAAGAAGGCTTTTAATTAAAGAAAAGAAAGGTAAAAGAAAGAAAGAAAAAACTCTGGGGGACAGCATATCAGCTAATCTTACAGACAATAGATCGAAAACACAGGATGTTCCCCTGGGCAAAAATCTTAATACACACAAGAATACCCAATTTGATAATTCCCTTAATGGCACCAAAACAAGTCACAAAAGAAAATAAACATAAACCTATTTATTCCTTTCTAAAACTTACTACTCTAATAAGAGGCTGGTTCCTTGATCTTTTTCACTCCGGCTGAAACTGAAACTGTTTAAACAAAGGAAACTTCCCTCCTTCCGTTTGAAACATCCTGTCCCCCCATTGGTTCCTCTGGTTAGGTGTCAGCTAGGCTAGGTGAACTTCTTAACCCTTTACAGGTAAAAGAGGCATTAACCCTTAACTATCTGTTTTTGACATGAGCTAATGTGACATCAGCAGTGGTCAGCATTTATGAGTCCATTACCATTAGCCTATTTGGGGATCAATCAGTATGTTTGAACAAGTATTTTTTTATTAATAAGCCGTAGCCTCAGGTCTAAAGTTACTTTTTTAACATTAGATACAATTGTATTCCCTTGGGTCGGAGATAGTTGTCCATCCAAATCTCTATTCTGAACAACTCTCAAATTATCAATCTTCGGCAGAAAATTTTGGGCCAGAAAATTATAGAAGGATACCACTGGCTGAGTAAATCAAGAAGTTTCCTCCAAAATAAGTAGTTCTGGAGCTCTTAATGAGTCTGGTCCAAATACATTCATAAGTAAAAGCTTTAACTGGAGATATTTCCATGCTCCAGAGCAGAGCAAGCCAAATTGTTGCTGATGATCTACAAATGGTTTTAAATTTACAATTGTCAATTAACTGTGACACTGTCATAATGCCTCTGTCCATCAAATCCTACCACCGGTTTTGCCACAGATTTTAAGGATAGGATTGCTCCATAGAACAATCTCTACAGGGAAGACTGGATAGGAACAAATTGCCTTGCCAAGTTTGACCAGGCTTGTCTCACAGCCATTATTGTGGGACCTCTGGAATCATCAAATCTATAATAATTTGATCCTACAATACCTGAAACAGGGAGAGGGTGTACCAGTTCTCAGTGTCTGAACCTAAGGTGGGGTCTCTGGGGTCATATCTAACACCCATAAAGATGTCTGATTTAACAAAAGGGAGATATGATAATTGTCCAAGTTGGAAAACAATATCTGCCCAGAGATAAGGGGAACTGTACTTTGTTGAGAGGCAGTCTAGGTTTCTTATCTGCACCCTAAAGGAACATTCTGAAAATATTATTGAATTTCTTAAAATAACATTGAGGAATAGAAATAGAGAGACTCCTCCAAACATACAAAATTCTGGGAAGGACATTCATTTTCAGTGTATTAATTTTACCCCACACACTGAGGATTAACGATCCCCATTTTCCCAAATCATTAGCCAATTGGGCGATAATTGGTTCTATATTTATCTTAAGGATGTTCTGAATATTTCTGAGAATCAGTATTCCTTTTTCAGGACTGGAATGTGTTTTTTAGTACATGTTTGTACAACACCAGCACAATGAGTTCCTAGCCTCCACTGACTATCCGGGCACGTTTTGCAATACAATAAATAAATATTACTTATTATCCTCACTTCTGGAATTTGTAAAATACTAAGCTGTTGACAGACACCAGATCACATAAACAGCTGGCCATAGATCTTGCAAGAGTCACTTCTTCCTTCTTTCTGGTTGGTGCTATTGACTTACTTTTTAAGACAAAATTTAGTCTTAAGGATTTTTTTTCCATTTAATTTAAGATTTTTTTACTCAAATTCAGGAAATGAAAAAGTTAAGAATCCAACAGCAAAATTAGCACAGCAACATCAATGACTTCGTTAAGGTACATTATTGGTGAACACCATTTTTGTGTATGTTGCTTCACAGGGTGTATTGGATGAATATCTGTGTGGTATTCATAATTACTGTTGACGTGCATGGCATTATGCAGATATATAAGAAGAAATAATCTGTGCTTCACAGAGTTCAGAATCTAAGGACTTGATGCTTTTCCCACAGAAATCAGTGGCTCCATTATAGTGGTGTCAGTGGTGTATGTAGAGGCAGGTCCTGTGTTGTAATATGTAGCTATAGAATGATGGGGTACGAGAATGGTTGGAGAGAATGTAACACATGCTCCTGAAATTTGTATTGTTTAGAAGCAGCACCATGCTTACCTTTGTTTCCAAGAATTTTGGGAGGTCATTGTGGCTAGGTTCTCAAATTCATGAAAAGAAGCCTTCAGAAGAAAAGAATAGAATAGGCAGGATGCTTAACTAGGGCCTGATCATTCCCTAGGCAGATTATTTCTATTAGAATTATTTTGTGAGGAAGAGTGTCCCCCCCCATCTCCACATAGTTGGTTGGGATTTCATCTCCTAAATCTCCCCTGAGGTCCACAAAGGCAAAACATAGTCTGTCTTCCCTCCTTCCCCCACCACATGCTTTCCAGGTCCTTGACAGCACAGCTTCTTCACAAGCTATGCTGCTAAGAAATCCTTCACTGCTCTGGGATCTCCGTGAAAGGGAATTTCAACCTGCAGGACTGAAACCTAGTCATCCCCGAGGTATATGGGTTTGTGGGACATAGTGCTCTTGACTCCTTCCATCCCCTTTCTAGCAGCACAGCCCTACTCCAGTAGAAGGGTTTCTGCGGGCTCACAATAGGAGGTGGAGAACAATTCAGTGCAGCAGCACTGTTCCTTTCCACTCTCCTCCAGGCTGTATTCATGTAACCTCTACTTGTGAATATGGAGGGCATGATATGGCCCCTAGTGATTATAGCTGCTGGGGACTGGGAGTTGGGTGGATTCTATTCCCATCTGTGCCACAGACTCACTCGCTCTGATGGTGATTAAATCACGTATCCTCTCTGTTTTCCATTTGCAATATGGAGATAAAGCCACTTGCTTCACACAGGCATTGAGGCTTAATTGATTAATTTGTATAAAGCCTTTTGAAATCCTCAGCTGAGAGGCACTAAAGAAACACAAAATAGAAAGTACCAAAATTAACCTTTTGGAGAATGGAGTTTAATATATGAAACACAAACTGCCTCTTACAAAGATGAGTGTTCGAAAAAAACATTGTCAGTGTGCTTGAGATAAAGTGGAATGCTAAGTACAAATACCTTTACAATTTGTCCTTAATTAAAATGATGACAAAGTCCTGACATGCATGCTCTGTAACGTTACTGCCGATTGTTTCATGTAAAATATGTTATCCCTTGGGGAATCGGGGCAAAAACCTAAATGACATAAGTTCTGCATTGGGTTATGCAAAAACTGGGTACAGTTTTCCAGACTTAGCAGAAATAGCTGCTCTGAGTAGCCTTCATATTAAAACCCATTTACTGAAAACTAGAGATTTTCCAAAGCTAGAGTTGTATTTCAAGAAATGATTTCAGATGCATTTGCTGACCCAGTTGGGGAATAGTGTGTTAAGCCATCTGTTATCTGTGGGAATATTTAATGTGAATTAAATAGTTTGTTGATCTTTTAGGATCAGAAGATGTGTTCGTTTTGTTTTTATGCAGCATTTATAGTTGGCACCAGGAAGGATTACGTAAATACATACTCAGACACATACATAGATTTCGGGTTTTCTTTATGTTCTTCAACTATCAAGCATACTTTAAATCTCCCTACATAAATGTTTGCTAGTGTTCGAGAACTTTTATTTTAGTGACCAGACAGAAGTCATATTTGGTAAAAGCAGAATTATTTGCAACAAATTCCATTTGTCTGTCTTAGAGGACTATCTTGGGAATGCATGTTGCAGGCACATTTATGATTTAGTTCCAAAATATGATTGCACTTCTGGGTGCCTTGGAGTTCTTCAATACCTCAAAATGTTTTAGAAACACTTGTCATCTGAAGAGACTTTCAAAATCAGCAAATCATCTACCAGCTACAAAAGAAAATTTCACTTGAAGTAGCCCTGACTGTCTTATACTGCATTACATGAAATAATACCAATGCAGTTTAATTGTGCAAGCTACAGTAATTTATGTGCTTGTAAATTCCATTAAAGTTAATGGGAATTATACATGTGGTTTAAAGAGAGCAGATTTAATATAGTAAATGAAACTAGAAAAAAAAAACATTAAATCTGAGTTTGTCAGTGGAGTGGTATGTGGCAAATCTATAACTGTTTTCTAGGTGCAATTGTATGCTGATGGTAGAAACATACTGTATACAAGATAGGCATTGTCATAAACAGATGGTTAAGGGTTAATGTCTCTTTTACCTGTAAAGGGTTAAGTAGCTCAGTAAACCTGGCTGACACCTGACCAGAGGACCAATAGCAGGGCAAGATACTTTGAAATCTTGGTGGAGGGAAGTCTTTGTTTGTGCTTTTTGTTTTGTTCATTGTTCGCTCTTGGGACTGAGAGGGATGGGACATCATTCCAGGCTCTCCAAATCTTTCTGGATCAGTCTCTCATGTTTCAAAATTGTAAGTAATAGTCAGGCAAGGCGGATTAGTCTTATGTTTGTTTTCTCAACTTGTAAAGTTTTCTTTTTGCTGGAAGGATTTTTTACCTCTATTTGCTGTAACTTTGAATCTAAGGCTAAGGGGGCAGAGGTCCCTCTAGTCTATATGAATCTGAGTACCCTGTAAATCATTTTCCATCCTGATTTTACAGAGATAATTTTTACCTTTTCTTTCTTTAATTAAAAGCTTTCTTTTTAAGAACATGATTGATTTTTCCTTGTTTTAAGATCCAAGGGATTGGGTCTGAATTCACCAGGGATTGTTGGGGGGAAAGAAGGGGGGATGGTTAATTCCTCCTTGTTTTAAGATCCAAGGAGTTTGGATCTGTGTGAAGCCTCTCAAGGCATCCCAGGGAGGGGAAAGTCTGGGGGGAAAAGGACGGGGGTGGTTAATTTCTCCTTGTTTTAAGACCCAAGGGGTTTGGGTCTGGGTTCCCCAGGGAAGGTTTTGAGGGAACAGAAAGTGTGCCAGACACTAAATTCTGGCTGGTGGCAGTGTACCAGACCTAAGCTAGTAATTAAGCTTAGAAGTGTTCATGCAGGTCCCCACTTTTTGTACTCTAAAGTTCAGTGGGGAAAAAACCTTGACAGGCATCTATTCAGCAAAGCATTTAAGCACATGCTTAATTTGAAGCGTGCGAGTAATCCAGTTGAAGTGCTTTGCTAGCTTGGGCCATAATTAAGAAACACAGCTTTGAACAGATTGAATCACATGGATGTAAAAGGGTCAATCAGACAAAGATGGAAGGTTAAAATAGGGAGGTAATTTAATAATAAATTAGAGAGCATCTGAGGGAAGAGTGGGGAAGAAGGATAGCTTTGTACTGAGGGCCCTTCATTGAGACTCAGGAAATCCAAGGCCAGTTCCCAGCTTTACCTCAGACTTCCAACATGACCTTGAGCATCTAACTTATTACGGGAATAATAATTCCCCCTAACCTGAGAAAGATAATATGGCATATCTAAATGGAGATACAGAACACATGGATTTGGCTGCAAATTTCCCTTCAAGTTTGTATTAAGTCCAATTGATAATGTATTTTAATAAAGAACAGAAAAATATGATCCTCTCCTGTTCCCCTTGCAGATTTCCCCAGGCCTTTCTCTTGCTGGGGCATAATCTGCCCCACTACAGAAGAGACCAACCATCTAACCTGGCAGATCCTTGCAAGTCTAGATATCCAGAAGTCTAGGGCCATCTCGGACTATGCAGTGGCACTGTGTCCCTGGCAGTAATGATACAGTGGAGCCACAATACCAGGGATTCTTCTGGTTGTGAATACCACAAGGGGAATCCCAAAGCAGAAGGTTCTCATGGAAAAGATAATTCAGCCCTGGTATGTGTTAACTTTTCCCCTGTCAGCTTATGGTGGCTGGAAAGAGGACGATGTGTGTGTCCCCATTATTATTATTATAATTTACCATCATTTTGACCTGTCTACTCCTGCCCCAATTTGTCTTCTTCCCAAGGGTGGCTATCCAAACCACCAGAGAGGTCTCCAAGAAGCCTGGATTAAGTGGGGTTGTAGAGGCTACCTCTTACACAGGAAGGAAGAGTTGTATGCCTGGTGGATCCTCTCCATGCACAGCTCAGGGGCACACTCCCTCCCTGAGATTTATTGTATAATGTAGGCCTAGCCTGTGGCTAGGCCATAGACTTCCTGCATGACCTCGGGCAAATCACTGACCTTTACTGTGCCTACATTTCCTCATCTATAAAATGGCACATTTGGGAAGGAAGGAGATGATTAAAACAGAAATGAAATACCCACAGGCCAGATTTGCATACTTGGATGACTAAAGCTAGGCATCTAAATCCATATTTAGGCCCATAAATAAAAGTGATCTGATCTTCAGAGGGGATGAGCATATGCAGCTCCCACTTAAGACAATGAAAGATGCTGGTGCTCCCCGCCTCTGAAAATCAGGACATTTTATTTAAGGACCTAATTATGGATTTTGGCATCTGATCCAACTCCCACTCAATTAAATGGAAAGACTCCTCCTACTGATTTAACTAGGAGTTGGATCAGGTCCTAAGCCCTTAACTTTAGGCACTCACATTTGAAATTTTAGCTTAAATCATCCATAGACTCTTTTCTTAGTCATAAAAATACTTTGTGCACATTTCTATAGGAAAAAAAAATCCCTCTGTTCCTCCCAACCTGTTCTTTCTGAATAGGAATCATGACGGGCCTGTTGATGATGCTCTAGCTGGCATGATTTAAAAAGAAATAAAGGACTTCCACTGCCAAAGAAAATAACTGACAATATTTGTTAATTAATTGACATATTTGTGTATAATCATTGGCTTGAAATGTGGATAAAGCAAACGAGTCGAAACAAACAAAATTATTAAATGGGAAAAATAGGGCCTCCCAGAATATACTTACTGTTGTAATTCACTGCTATAATTTGGTCAAGGAGACTGTAACTCCCTGACTAGTTTTATCTGCAAGTACTGGAGCCAGGAGCCATACTGTGGTGTTTCAGAGCAAGTTGACAATTGTAGTTACACTTTAGTGGCAATAAAAATTTGTTCTGAAAGTCAAATGTAATTCACTTCCACATTGGTACTAGTCTAAATGTGTGCACCACACTGAGATATTGGGAGTCAGTTATTAACAGTTCGTGGGAAGAGGTAGTGTTGATATCATTGTTTTTATTAATTTTGAAAAAATGAAATAAGGTTAATACTACTACTTAGCATATGTGCAACATTCCTCAAATGGCACGTGACCAGGATTCATCATCAAATTTGGTCTGATTGTTGGATCATTAGCTTCCCTGGCTTGGGTTGGGTACTGATGTGGAGTGCAACATGAACATCGATCCATGCCCCTGATAAGGCTAATTGCAGCAGTTGTTTGGTTGTATGATTGCATGTTTTATGCGTAGAATTGAATACTACTAGGTATTGTAAACTGTTGTAGCTTTGCTAAAAGTAAACCATGTTATTGTTTCCTAAAGTCAGCAATTATTTGTTAGTGTTCAAATATGTGTGCTTTGATCTTTTTGCAAGTTTTTTTAAATAAAAAGGAATATTCTGTGTTTTGTGAGGAAAGAGAGGTATCTTTCCTGATTAGATGGCTAGTGCTGGTTACAAATTTCACTAGTCTCCTTAGTAACTTTGATAAAGTTGGTAATTATCCTGTAAAATTATCTAGCATTGGAACTGGCAAGCAATTTACCAATTGTAGGCAAAAGCTATTGTTAAGGATAGAGTGAGACTTCCCATATAATGCTCTGTATTCATAGTCTCTCAACGTTCTGGAAAAAAAAATCTTTTTGATGAAATTGTTCATGCTTGATCTCAGACCAAAGATTATATTTTTAGAAGGTTTGAGCAAAATCTATTTATCAATTTTTGTTATATGGGGAAGAAAATATATGTACTACTTCTCCTACTGTTAAGACATTTCACCCCATACAACATAATAGTGGCTGGATTTTACAAGATGAAACTTTACAGGTGGCCAGTCTTCACCTAGGACTTGTCTCCAGGCCAATTTATGCAAACAATGAAAGAATAAGTAATGGGGTTCCAAGTAACATGGAATTTATACGTGCACAATTTGAAATTTCCTCCAGTTTCATGGCCAGATTATTCCACAGTCTTGTAAGTAATATTGGAAATTGGAAATACCAATGTTAGTTATGTACATGTGGATTTGGCTGCTACTTTGCTGTGTAGTTCCATTGTTGTACCAGTTTTTTGGGCTATGTCAAAATGGAAGTACTCACTGAAATCAAGAGAGAGAGCTATGATGGTTTCTGTCTCCCCCGCACCCCTTTTTTTTAAACTCACAAAAAGGAAGGCTGGGGAAAAGATTAATTACAAATATTTACATTAATATAACACTTAGAATAGTAAGGAGAAAAGGACCAAACTGCTGTTCCAGAGCCGCTATTGTGACCACCATGATGATTGCCAGTCACCATGTCATGAACATGTCCGTGCCCTCTTTATCCCATGTCCTCCAATGTCCTGGGAAACAGCTGGATTGTGCCACATAATGAATTTATGGAAGAACATGCTTACACTACCCCTAGGCCAAAAGATTGTGGAGCCAGCTGGAGAATGAAGACATGTATGAATCTCTAAGAACATTAGTTTTAGACGCTGCAACTTGATTATAGCTTTGAATCAAGAGAACACAAGGTATTGTCTTGTGCAAAGTTTCTGTGTCACTAGCATCAGAGTAAGGCAAAGAGTTGTATCTGCTAATGAGCTTTATAAAAAGTGTTAGGAGAATATCTTGTTAAATACACAAGCAAGTATAAAGGAATGTTAGCTTTAAATTCTTACTCCCTCTCTTTAATGTCATGTTTTCAGATAACTTTATTCTAACATCACTTAGTAGGGAGGCTAGAGAAGAGAATCAGCTGTAATAATGCGAGAGGAATGTCTAATTCCTCTCCTGTGGCTTGTCAAGAAACAGTACTGATGGTGATGTTAATAAAAACACAGAGAAAATATAATAATCCATGGCTTTAAAATAAATACCTGTAATTAGCAAAGAGGAGAGGGAGAAAAATATCTTTCCATAAACCTTATAAACACCCAACTAAATATTATGTTCCAGCATATGTGGTATATCAGCATCAGAACTTAAATGAAGGCCTCTCAGATGCCACCAAAGCAATTTTCATTTTGTAAGTTGACACATTAATATTTCCAACTAACCCCACACATTGTTTGAAAAGCTCTCAGATGACTTCTTGATTATTCCCCCACAATGGTCCCATCTCCCAACCAAGTAGATCTCAGAGTTTGCAACCATTTGGATTAAAGTGGAAATATTTGGGAAAAAGCATGCTGTTTTTCCTTAGGTGTTCAATGTTTTAGTGGCACTGAAAGTTAGGTGGTGACTTTGTCTTACAGTGTCTGAGAGGCATCTGCTTCCCTTCACAGAAAAGTTGGCAGGTACTACATTCTTGCTCTGAAAAGACAAAGAAAATTTTAAACATTCAGCCCTGATTCTGAAAACGTTCCTTTATTGAATTTTCTGCTAGATATTTTCATTTTGATGCTCAGTTCTTATTTAAATTCCTGAGACTGAGAGATGACAGTAAGTTCACTGGCCTCTAGAATTCATCTTCTCTTTGCTCCTAGTGACACGCTCTGGGCTAGTATTCAATTTCTCAGAATTGTTAGCCTCTTCCAAAAGTTCTGCAGAAAAAAATGAATCTTGTTGCCTTGATAAGAGTTTTATTGGGAAAGATGCCAGCTACTTAATTATCTTTTATTATTTACTGTTGAAATTTGTATATGTATTTTAAAGGTGTTAGTGAATACAGAATGTACTGAAGAGCAATCCATCAAGGGAATTTTCCCACTTTTTTCATGTAACATCTAGAGAATGAAGGAATCAAAAAGAATAATTCAATTCACTCCCTGGTCCTTCTTCTGGAACCCAAGCTACTGCTACACCATGTGTGGGACTCCAGTTAGTTTCTCTGGCCCAGGAGGGCAACAGGCCTTTTTAGCCTGCAGTTAAACGACACTAAGCTTTCACTGTAGCTAATGCAGCACCTAACTGGAAACTACAAGATACAATCTTCTAGTAGCATTAGTTGTCAGTCTCTTTGTCAATGTCTGATTTCAATAGAACCACCACTGTTAGCAAGGGATTTGTTGTTGCTGGTATCTTGGGACATGTTGCTTAAGACTGACTGGATGTATTTGCTCTTCCACATACCATTCTTCCCCAACTACCATTCATTCTTTGTCGTATGTATGATAATTTAGCCAGAGTCAAGTTCTGGATTGTACGTCATTTTAAATATCAATGGAGTATAGTACATGTGCTACTGTCCTCCCTAAAAAACAAAATAAAGCATAGCTCATGTATTTTAGGAGTATTTCTGTAAATAGGTAGTGAACTTTATAGTCTTTCTAAAGCTGCATATTTTAGTATGCCGTTCAGTCCATTTATTTTATCATAATATTATGGCTACAACCAGGGCCATCCCTAGGAAGGTGCAGGGCCCGGGATATCGGTGCCGAGTTCCTATCTGCCGGGGGATGCTTCCCTTGGCCCCACTCCTGCCCTGCCCCTTCCCATCCCCACTCCACCCTGCCTCTTCCTGCCCCATCTCTTCCTGGCCCAGTTCCACCCTCCAGCGTGCTGTACCCTCTCCCCTCCCCCACATCACCTCCAGACATGACAAAACAGCTGATTGGCGATGGGAGGGTGGGGGAGATGCTGATTGGCGGGGTCACCAGCAAGCAGGAGGCGCTGGGGGGAGGGGGAGGTTGGTACGGGGGCTCCTCCTCTCCCCCCCACCTCACCTCGCCACCTGACTCCTCACGAAGCGAAGGGCCCCCCAAAGTGCAGTGCCTGGGACAGTCGCCCTGATTTGTCATATCCTAGGGATGGCTCTGACTGCAACATCCATAAGTATTCTAGATCTGCTCATTTCCAATAAGCAGTCATGCTCCCGTGCTTCAAAGCCTAAAATACATTTTGAATTTGAGGAACCAGGTGGAGGTAACACCACAGAAGGGAGAGGTTCGGGTGAGGAAGGACAAGAGCTACAGTAATAAGAACACATGACTATATTGCCAACCTCAAGTTGTTCAAAAATTGAGTCAGAGCCCCAACATCACACGATTGCTTTAAAAATTGAGATTTTTCTTATATAGACTCCTATTACCCTCCACCCCATCCTGATTTTTCACATATTCTGTCTGGTAACCCTAGTTCCTAGCAATTTATTTTTTCTCAGACCTCACTGGATCAGTGCAGGGATTGCCTATTCCTTGCCCTGACCCACATATTTACACTGTCTAAATGTTATAGATAAGGGGAGCAATGCCCTGTTCCTACATGATATTCTATTTTGCGTCTAAGAAAACCAAGTTAGGGATGGTTAGCATAGAGTGCAGCTTTGATGTGATATTTTCCTGATGTCTGTGGCAGATGATGTTTTTCTAAACTTTCATTGTTGTTTTTAAAATGATGTTCAAATGTCAATAAAACAAATTTCTAAAACATGTGACATTGAAATGGTATGTGTCTGGCTCTCCTAACAAAATAGGAGTCTCATTTCAGACAAGTTGTACTTCCACTGAATTTTACAGAGGTTTTGTAGAGCCAAATTTTAATAATAGATACACACACATTTTCAGTAGGAATGGTATGCATTCATGTGAGCAGGAGATGGCCCATATTATTCTTTGTGACTGTTACAGTGCTTCCATTTGTTATAAAATAAATGGAAAGTTCATGTCTGGAGCTGAAAGAGAATGATGACCCTTTGAATGTTGTGATTTTTGAAAGATGCATGTGTTTATTTTTTATCATTGGCTTACCAGGGGTTTCAAAGGTGTAGTTTTCATCACACTACCACAGTTCTTCACATAACGCTTGAGATTTCATTCTACTTTCCTTCACTCTTAGTTTTGTCAACACAGTTTTCAAGTTTTCAGTTTTCAGTTGGCAGATTTTAGTTGGCACAGTTTTCACAGTTTTGAGTTGGCACACTATAGTTTTCAGTTGGGAGTGGGCATGGTCCTCCATTAACTCAGTATAGAACACACTCCAGGACTATTTTTTTTCTCCTCCCCCTTTAAGTAAAGCAGGTCCTACATTTCCCAAAAAAACACAGTTTATGCTTGTAATTTAATACTGTGGCAATAAATGCCTTATCAGTTCTGAAACAGCAGTCTGGATAATTCTAAGCAGATGTTTCTCTCTCTTTAATCATAACATCATTTATTTCTTGGACAGTCCTGATTAGCTGTTTTTTACATAATGAAAAAGGATAGTTAATGGCCACTCTTATGTGGGGGTGAACATGGTAAAAAGAACAACTTATTCGCTTGAGAATAAAAGACTGATGAGCCAGTAAAATTAAGCTAAATGGAATGTGTCTTCATTATGAGTCATTAGAAAAGATGACACTTTGGCTAAGAGATGAAAAATCTTTGAAGACCAGTTGTAAAAGCACAATCTAATGCTTAATAAATATATCACGGCAACTCATAAATTCTATGTATGCATTTTATTTTGTTTGCAGTAAATGTCAAGTTTGATGAAACAACATTTCCAGTATTAGATATGACCCCTAGTTGGGTGTTGGTTTTGAAGAAACACTTTTGAAATTATTGGCTGCAAAGATTAGTTTAACGCTATAATTTAGTAACCACATCAAAAGTTGGAATAACAGTGTTTAAAACCCACTATGATCTGCTGGAAACAGGGCATTACGAGTACCTGTTAATAAGTAAAGTTTTCCATTATGGATCTGGTGCTCCAGCTTGCGTGTGTGTGTGTGTGTATGTGTTGAAATTTGATCTACGTTTTCAAATGAATCTAACTGCATTTTGTAGTGGTGGGGTTGATGATAGGATGCCTGGTATTGGCGCTTTCTCTTGTTTCAGTTGGACTAAGAATAAGAATAATAATAATTAATAACTTTATTTATGAAATGCCCAAGTACTCAGGGTGCTACACAAAGAATTAAAATAGAATATATCTCAAATTATCCTAATACTGATCAGGTAAAACCAGATAAAATATTAAAAAGCCACACCAAATAGCATCATTAGTAGGGGTTTGGAGTAGGGTCAACATAAACGCTTGCAATAATTATGATAGAAAACACCTCTGAAACAGAGTTTTGCATGTGTGTGAAAAATTGTGGAGGAGTGGAATGATGTGGGTTTCTGATGCAAATGAATGTCAAATGTAAGCATCTACTATTTTCAAAGATTCATTCACCTGCCAAACTAAGGTGCAATGTTGCAACCCCTAAAATGTGATGTGTCTATTACATAGTTTCTGGTCATTCAAAAGGTGGCTTATAAACTGTAATGAAATGTTAATATAGTATGTACTGGATAATATTTTGTTTTGGAAGGATGATCAGGGAGTTGATGGTTAAAATTTGCTCTGACTTGATCAATGACTCGAATTATTAGATAAAAAGAAAAACACTATTAAAAAAACAGAAATGTTTAATTTGTTAAAAGTATAAGTAGATCATTGCTAGTCTATGCTAATATGATAAATAATAATAAACTCTTATTTCATCTGTGTATCTCAAAGTACTTTACAAACCAAGATACGTAGCAGTATCCCTGTTTTACAGATGGAGAATATGAGACATGAAAGGGGAAGGTTATTAGCTCAGATTAGAGTATAACCAGATCTCCTGATTCCCAGTCCAGTATTCTGTCTACTGGATAATGTTGCCTCTAGTGGTATTGTTTGTAGTAGTGACACTGTTTTATTGGACACTAATACTCCAATAAATATACTGTATATCTTTTTTTGTTTATTTAGAAAGAAGATGGTGAATCAACTTTTGAGAATCAGTTGCTGCATTTAGTGAAAGGAAAAGGGGGAAAAAGCGAGTATCTTGCCCTAGTGTCCAATTTTAGTGATTTTTCTAAAGCATCAGAAAAGAAAGTAATGCATAAATAAGAAATGCACTTGATTTCCTTTAAACTCACAGGTATATTGATTTAGTGTAATAATAAGGCTTATCTGAAATGGGCTTTTCATAGTTGTTACTGAAAGGGTTTAGGCTAGGAGCCACTTTCTGGTCTATTAAAGAATAATTGGTGTTATTTTCAGAAGAGACGTGGTTGTGTACATATTTGGAGTCATTTCCATCAAAATTGCAAGTGAATTCTTCTAAGAAGGTCACAAATGCGTGAACATGAAAATGGCTTTGTATTAGAAAAGTTTGTTGGAGTGGTATTATCAGAGACAAAGATGTTGGTCTCTTAACTTGACAATTCTTAGAAGAAAAATACATAAACATTCTCTTGGCAACGCCAGGACTATGGTACCTCAATCTGGTTTGAGGCAGGGGAATACGCTACTTTGTTTTCGGGGGGGAGGAGGATTTAGCCTGCATTGCAATGTACAGCAATTGACTATAGATTACTGTCACGGTCTCAGAACATGCCTGTCTCCTTGCTGCAGTTAATGCAACTGCTGTGAACCAAAGGAGACATGCTAATTTTTTTTAAAAAGCCCAGAATGAGGGGAATGTGACATTTTTATCTCCCTCCACCCCTCACTGAAATTATCTAAGAATGGGTCATTGCCTTGAAGAAATCAGAGATCCTTCCCTACCCCCAAAATTGGATGCACCCCAAATAAAGTAGGTACACCCTGGAGCAATTAGTTGGAAATGCATCTCAGTGACTGGAAGTGGAAGTAAATGGAATAAAAAAGGACCAGCAATAACTTTTGATAGATAATGAATTCACTTAGTAGGAAAGGATAGAGAAGGGATTGAATTGTTTAGTGCATTAATGTAAAAGTCTTTCACATCTTACTTATAAGCTTTTTAAATCCCTAGTGTGCAGTTCATATGGTGACCTGAGCCACATTTTGTTCCTGTACATGGGAAAGATTTCATGTTAGATTTTTTTCAATTCCCATGCAGATAGGGCAGAATTGGACTTGATTATATTGGTTTACTTAGCAAGTGATAAGAGGCTTCTCTGGTATGCACTGAGGGTATGCACAAATCAAGAACTGCTGTACCAGCACAATTTTTTGGAACAAAGTAATAGTCCCTCTTTCTTCTGTAAGCTCTCCCCAAGGGGCTGGATTCCAATAGCCTTACTTGTGCTGAATAGCACCTTTCTTCCCAAATAGCCCTGCTGGCATCAGTGGGGTTTCCTAGGGAGTAATGCACTACAGTATCAGAATCTGGCCCTATGTATAAGCTGTGTTTACTGTAATGGGCAAGCTATCTTTGCTGTGTTTGGATATGCAAGGAGAGAGAACCTAGAAGCTTTAATGGTCCCTGAGTGAAAGGGCTGGGGAGCCACTAATGTTGCAGGCAGAGTTTCACCTCCCCCTTGGGGGCTGGGTGGAGAGATCGTGATCTGGGCTCTGAAACTCTCTCCCTTAGCTAGTGCCTGGAAGGGAGAGAAGGGCAGTCACAATGAACTTGATTGCCACAGCCCGACTCATTTGTTCAGGGAATAAAGCTCCTCTGCTAGTCCCTGCTCTCAGTGTGGCTCCCGTGATGGTGAGGACATCAGGAGCTACTCACCTGTTATTCTTCATTATGCCTCCACTCCCTTATTCACAACCTATAGCAGCTGGCTGGGTTCACATGGCGGAGAAAGCTGCACCACAAAGTAAATGGGGGAGCAGAGGCAGCTTCATGATTCTCTAAGTCACTTTCAATTTATTCTTTGTTCAGCACCTGGGTAGTGCAGCTACATGCCAGCCTTATTCAGAGCTGATTTTAGGGTTACAGTGTAGCTCCGTAAGTAATGATTTTGGGTGAGGTTGTGATTCATTTTGGCCTACTATATGAGGAAGGTTTCAGAGTAGCAGCCGTGTTAGTCTATCTGCAAAAAGAACAGGAGTACTTGTGGCACCTTAGAGACTAACAAATTTATTTCAGCATGAGCTTTCGTGAGCTACAGCTCACTTCTTCGGATGCATCGAATGGAACACACAGAAAGAAGATATTTATACATACAGAGAACATGAGAAGGTGGAAGTATGCATTCCAACAGGAAGAGTCTAATCAATTGAGATGTGCTATCATCAGCAGGAGAAAAAAAAACTTTTGAAGTGATAATTAAGATGACCCATAGAAAGTGTGAGGAGAACTTAACATAGGGAAATAGATTAAATTAGTGTAATGACCCAACCATTCCCAGTCTCTGTTTAAGCCTGAGTTAATTGTATCTAATTTGCATATTAATTCGAGTTCAGCAGTCTCTCTTTGGAGTGTTTTTGAAGCTTTTTTGTTGCAAAATTGCCACCTTCAAGTCTGTCACTGAATGGTTAGAGAGGTTGAAGTGTTCTACTACTGGTTTTTGAATGTTATGATTCCTGATGACAGATTTGTATCCATTTATTCTTTTGCATAGAGACTGTCCAGTTTGGCCAATGTACATTGCAGAGGGGCATTGCTGGCACATGATGGCATATATCACACTGGTAGATGTGCAGGTGAACGAGCCCCTGATGGCGTGGTTGATGTGATTAGGTCCTATGATGGTATCACTTGAATAGATATGTGGACAGAGCTGGCATCGAAAGAGAGACTGCTGAACTCAAATTAATATACTCTTCACTCCTCACCGAAATAGTAGAAGGCATTAAACAGCTTAGAAATTCTAAAACTAGGAGTGGTTTTTTAACATAACCAATGAACAAGCATGCAATATTAAATAGTTTTGCATTTTAAACCACTGGTAGGGTTTCTACTGATTACATTAAACAGAACTAATGCAAACTTTACATAAATATTTTAATAGTTTTTTTATTGCATTATTTTAGAAAATGTTTAAAGATCAGCTAATGTAAGGCAGGAGCACTTCATGTCCCTGTCTCTATTAGTTCTTTTTTAATGGTTTTATTAACACTGTTTAATTGAATATTGACATATGGCACATTTCTGCACGGAGCCTATTTTATGTAGGGATTTCACATGAGCTGTTTAGATGTTGTTCAGTAGGACAACATAAGAATGTTGATTAATTGCATGTGCATTTAATTGTATTTAAACTAATTTAGTATAAAGGGTAAAACACTGGCATTGATATTATTGCTAGAGGTTTATTTTGTGATTGATGTTCACTATTTTATATGTATTCTTTATACCATTTAATTTAGGTACATTTCAGTTCCCAAGATGCCCAGTTAGCCTGTGAGATCAAACTCAGAGCTTGGGGTCTAAATATTTTAGTCTATGAAATGTTCTCCCTTTTATCTCTCCTGTTATGAATAATTCACTTGTCTGCTTATTTTCAAATGTGAATCCCATTCTTGGAGGTGGGGGTGAGGGGAAGAGAGAGGGGGAGAATGCATACAGGGAAAAGTAAGTACTACATTATTGTTAACCTTGCCTTTTAAAACCATTCACACAGTATAGAGGTATGTAGATAGATGCATTGTCTTATGTCAGCTAAATAGATTCTTGTTGTGAATGTCCTGTGCATGTGAACAGAGGAAGGACTGGCAAGGCCATATATATTTAGCCATACTAACTTGGTTGCTTTTCTCAGGGAAAATGGATTTTCTTGATCTTTTGCTCATATCTTTGTAGAAAGTTGAGATAGGATGAAAGTCAGTCCAGCAGCAAGGAGATCTGTTCAAAATCATATGCAACCTTTAAGCTGCTCATTCAAACTGTGTGTGTTGTGGAGTGCCTTGCCTGGGCCCTCTTCACTGCGATGAATGTTACCCTGTTTATAAGAACTTTTGAGCCCCCAAAATGCTCAGCAAGAAGGTTGAAATCATGACGTCTCCCTCCCCTTGAGTGGTCATGTCAGGTGACCATTTTTGTACACTTGCATGTTTCAGGAGGTAAATAGGTGTGTTCTGCATTTTCAGCTTTTTTTGATTTAGCAATGTCTGCATTTTAATTTAAAGATGCACTAAAACAGTGAAAGCAGCAAAGAGTCCTGTGGCACCTTATAGACTAACAGACGTTTTGGAGCATGAGCTTTCGTGGGTGAATACCCACTTCGTCAGTGGGTATTCGCTGTGCATCTGATGAAGTGGGTATTCACCCGCGAAAGCTCATGCTCCAAAACGTTTGTTAGTCTATAAGGTGCCACAGGACTCTTTGCTGCTTTTACAGATCCATACTAACATGGCTACCCCTCTGATACTAAAATAGTGGTTCCCACACTTGTTCCACCGCTTGTGCAGGGAAAGCCCCTGGCTTGTTTACCTGCCATGTCCGCAGGTTCGGCCAATCGCAGCTTGGAGCAGCGAACCGTGGTGGACGCGGCAGGTAAACAAACTGGCCCGGCCCACCAGGGGCTTTTCCTGCACCTACCTAAGAAACAAGGAGGAGGAAAGAGGAAAGTTAAGAATATAAGAGAGGCCATACTGGGTCAGCCCAAAAGCCCATCTAGCCTAGTATCCTGTCTTCCTATGCCAGGTGCCCCAGAGGGAATGAACAGAACAGGTAATCATCAAGTGATCCATCCCCTGTCGTCCATTCCCAGCTTCTGGCAAACAGAGGCTAGGGACACCATCTCTGCCCATCCTGGCTAATAGCTATTGATGGACCTATCCTCCATGAACTTATCTAGTTCTTTTTTGAACCTTGTTATAGTCTTGGTCTTCACAACATCCTCTGGCAAGGAGTTCCACAGATTGACTGTGTGTTGTTTGAAAAAATATTTCCTTTTGTTTGGTTTAAACCTGCTGCCAATTAATTTCATTTGGTGACCCCCAGATCTTGTGTTATAAGGAGTAAATAACACTTCCCTATTTACTTCTCCACACCAGTCATGATTTTATACACCTTTATCATATTTCCCCTTATTTGTCTCTTTTCCAAGCTGAAAAGTCCCAGTGTTATTAATCTCTCCTCAGATGGAAGTCGTTCCATACCCCTAATTATTTTTGTTGCCCTTAAACTTTTTCCAATATACCTTTTTTGAGATGGGGCGACCACGTCTGCACATAGTATTCAAGATGTGGGCATACCATGGATTTATATAGAGGCAATATGATATTTTCTGTTTTATTATGTATCCCTTTCTTAATGATTCTCAACATTCTTTGACTGCCGCTGCACATTGAGTGGATGTTTTCAGAGAACTATCCACAAAGACTCCAAGATCTCTTTCTTTAGTGATAACAGCTACTTTAGAGCGCATATTTTATGTGTATAGTTGGGATTATGTTTTCCAATGTGCATTACTTTACATTTATCAACACTGAATTTCATCTGCCATTTTGTTGACCAATTACCCAGTTTCGAGAGATCCTTTTGTCGCTCTTTGCAGTCTGCTTGGGACTTAACTATCTTGAGTAGTTTTGTATCATCTGCACATTTTGCCACCTCACTGTTTACCCCTTTTTCCAGATCATTTATGAATATGTTGAGTAGGACTGGTCCCAGTACAGATCACTGGGGGATACCACTATTTACCTCTCTCCATTCTGAAAACTGACCATTTATTCCTACCGTTTGTTTCCTATCTTTTAACCAGTTACTGTTAACCGTGTGAGGACCTTCCCTCTTATCCCATGACATCTTAAATGAATCCTGTGAAGGAAGAGAGGACTGAGGGAGGAGGAAGGAAAGGGTTTGGAGCAAAGTGTCAAGCAGCACAGGGTAGAGAAAATCTACTTAAAATTGTAGAGAGCTCTCTGGATATCCAGTGGTTCCTGTTTTGGCAACTTCTGCTCCTAGCTGACTATATGTCTGGCTTTTCTCTGCACTTCCCCCCAAGGTGGGAGGAAAAGCGGCACCACTTGGGTCCTAGTACCCCTAGTGTTGTGGGGGGGGGCTGTGTGTTTGTGTGTGTGTTCCTGCACAATGCTGGGACCAGGGAGGTGCTGGGAGGTGGGTGTAGCCGTGGCTGGGCCCCATTTTGCCTCCTTCCTCCAGTGCAGTGGCCCCTTCTTTGGCTGTTTTCTGCTCCTGCCAGCTAGTGTCTTGGCTGGCTCCTCTTTGATATTTTCTTTCTTCCTGTGCTAGATTAAAGGGTCCTTCAATACCCATATTTGTGCCCCATGAAGGTAATTGTTCACTGTAATCAAGATGTCACAGTTCAAGGCATCTGCATTTGTATTCCCCATTGTGGTCAGAAAGAGCACCCGCTCTAGGCTTTTGGCACCCCATCTGTGGTCTCTTCTGGGTGGAGACACATGTGTTTCTCCCTCCTGACCAGGATTTTTCGAGGCTGCCTAGTTCCCTGCCTACTCTGTGATCCCCAGCAAGCCACACTACCCAGATGGCTTTCCTTTCTCCTCAGAGGCTATGTTAATTGCCACTGATTTTAAGTTACCTTGCAGGCCTTTCTGAGCATGCACATATATTCTTAATGTAAAAGCATTACAGAGAAAACATTAAAAATAAAAGTGCTAATAACCTTATCAGTGGTCTCCCCCTCCCAACTCCGTGAGGGCTGTGGTCAGTGTCAGTTCATCCAACCCTTCCCTAACGACTGGGGTCTTATGCTTTGACAGAAAGTCCTGTCCATTTGATAGATCAGAAAGACTGAACAGACTTAAGGCCTTCTATTTACTGAAATATCCTTCCTTTGTTGTCTGATCTCTAGAGAATCCAGTTTGAACCCGTGTATGCAAATGTTCCCAAGAGAGGGTGCCTTTCTGGAAGTGTTACAGAGTTACTGAGTGAATTTGCCTAATCACTTCCCTGTGTTCTTTGTTACTGGAGGGCCTGTGGTTACCCTCCTTCATGGAATCACACACAGTCCCTTTACCACAATGTTTTGTAAGATCTCCCAAAATATTGCAGGAAATTGCCATATCTGTCTCACAAGTCACCTCTCAAACTTCTTTTTGATAAACTAAGTAGACTGAGCGTTTTAAATGTCTCTCTGTAAAACATTTTCTCCAGTCCTTGAATCATTTTATGGCTTTTTCTTGCACCCGCTGCAATTTTTCAACATTGTTGTACACCTGATGCCGTATTCCAGTATTGATACCTCTAATGTTGTAGAGAAAGGTAAAATCGCTTTCATACTTCTACTCATTGTTCTCCTGTTCATACATCTGAGGATTGCATTGGCTACCACAGCATTGCACTTGAAACTCACCTTGAGTTGATTGTCCACTATGATCCCTAGATCCTTTTCAGAGTCACTGCTTTCCAGGGTACAGTCCCTCATTCTATATGTATGTCCCGCAGTGCTCGTTTCTAGGTGTATGTCTTTGCCTTTGGCTGTGTTAAACCACAGGGTTTGGGGGATGGGGTGTTTAATGGGCCACAGTGAATCTAGCCCTGTGTGACAGCCCAGTCCTCCTCATTATGTACCATTCCACCGATCTTTGTGTTATCTGCAAACTTTATCAGCAGGGCTTTCATATTTACTTCCAAATCATTGATGAAAATATTGAATAGAGTCAGGCCTAGTAACAATTCCTGCAGAATTACAGGAGAAACTTGTACATTCAGTGATTCCCCATTGACAAACTTCTTGAGATCCATCGGTTAGCCAGTTCTTAATTCACTTTATTGTGCTTTATTGATATTGTATAGGGCTAATTTTGTAATCAGAATGTCACATGGTACTAAGTCAAACATCATAGAAGTCTAAAGAGCATATATTATGAAACAAACTTGTAATATACTCAAGCATCTGAGTTAACAGTGCAGCTCAGTTCAGTATTGGCTCTGCATTGGTTTCAGAAGTAAAAAGTGGTAAAAACTTATTTTTGTCACTAAATTAAGCAGGTCTGACTAAGCAGACTCACAACAATCAGATCCGTTAAATGAGATGGTATCATCAGAACATATTTTTAATAACTATGCTAAGGAGAGACTTGATATTGAGGACTAAAGGCAGAGTAGTCTATAGAGCAGGAAGTTGTATTTAGCCAGGGAGAAAAAGCAAAGCTGATGGGTGGGGAAAAAACAAATCTGTAGTGGGTTTTGTAGCAGAAAAGGCTGCATGTGAATAGGAGTAGGACTTGCTTTGTATACTGTTAATGCTGAGGAGAAGAAATGAAGGCAAGGGGAGACCTGACTCAGATTTAACATGAAAGGGGCAGAGAGGACAGTAGAAAAAAGAATGCCATTATAGAATTGATGGAGGGTAGGAAAATCACAGAGTGCACAAGGGAGCTGACGGCAACCCAGAAGTCTGAATGATTAGTAGATCAGACGTCTTGCTAGGGGCAACTTGTTGTTGAGTAGGAATAAGAGAAGCAACAGATAGTAGGAAATTCAGTCATTGGGACTATTGACAGCTGGATTTGTGGGGGCCATGAGAACACAGCAGAGACTTTAATATGGGGCATGAGGCTATCAGATCAGTAGACAGCCTTGTAAGGAGTGCTTAGAAGAAACCCAGGACTGTAACTTATCTTGGCAATAAAAGGAAATTGTAGAAATAGGTATTGGAAGCTAAATTTAGATGTGTACGTTTAGTCTTTCTGTAAGTGGATGGTATCTGTTCTAAATGCATGACCATCTAGACTAAGGAATACTAGTATACTAGACAGACTACAGAGAGGAGGGGTTCAAATTCATTAGGCATTCAGGAATCGTCTGGGACAGGGAGGACCTTTCTCAGGGAGATGGGCTCCACCAGGAAATGCTAGAAAAGGAAATATGCCCACTTAGTGGAAGGGGTCATGTTTTTAATTAGAAGAGAGGTCATCATGTGATACACTCAGCCAGACTACAAAAATTGTTTGTTAACTTTGTGGTATCCTGAGGTGCATTTTGGAAAGAATTTGGTAGGGTGTCTCACATTCTAACAGTAAGAAAAAAAAAAGATGACAATGAATTATATACATCAGTCCAAGAAAAAGTAGAATGTCATCCAAATAAGGCTAGTAGTAATGGAGGTATTGTTTGTATTAAAATGTGCAAAATATCTGTATGCTGAATGTTGCAGACCAAAGCAAGGTAAGAATGCCTGGCTAGGTTTGGAAGAGGAGATTGACATAAATGACACAATTTCCTAAGGTGATTGACATAAGTTCCCAGACATGTGATGAGATGAAATCAACCTGAAATGATGATTCCTGACTACAAGCTGTACAGGAAGGATGCTCGGTCATGTGGAAGCATTACTCATTAAGAAGACTATAGATGGTAATAAGAAGGATGATCATGGGACAGAATCTGTTAGCTAGGTAACAAAAAAAAAAAACACAGTTGGAGGATATGCAGTAGGCACCTAAATCAGAAAAACTAAATGAAACCTAGTAGGTTTGCCTGTTGGAGCCCCTGTAAGACAAGAGGCAAGTCTGTTTTTGTGTGTGAGATGCACAGTACGTTATAACAAGACATGAATGTAGGTGTTTGTAACGGCAGCAAGGTTCCTCTGTTGACCCACTCCATTAACAAGTGTTAGAGCCCTGGAAAAAACTACTGAGTAAATTCTGCTGACTTACTGTGACAGGTGTGTCTTGTTAATTTCACCAGACTGTAAAGGAGAAAAAAGAGAATGAGGGTTTTGGTGGGGGAGAGGTTTTTGCAAGGAAGCACTGGGAATTTCCAAGCTTAGAAAGAAGGATTAGTCTGAAGTTCATGATGTGCTATTGTTGCTTTAACTATTAATGAAGCCAAACTTCAAGAAGTAGGTAAGTTTGTACAGGATACTGACTGTATTCTGTATATTTACTGTATATTCCAGGGGCGGCCAAGCTTACTGACCCTCTGAGCCATATACAGCTATCTTTGAGTTCGAAAGCTGGGGCACATCTGCCAGAGCTCAGGGCTTCAGCCCCATTCCTGCTGAAGCCCCGAGACCCCTGTCCCCACTGAGCAGAAGCCCCTATCCCACCACCCCATTGCAAGGCAGACTTCCTGAGCTCCCCTCCGCCCAGTTTGGTAGGTGGAGAATGGGGGGTGCCATGGAGAGGGAGGGGGCTCTGCAAGCTGCACTTTAATGGTAAAAGAACTGCATGTGGCTCGTGAGCCACAGTTTGTTTGTCCCTGGTATATTCTGTTCAGAGCAAAGTGGGAACTCCACTTACTGGACTTCAATTAAAAACAGTGATCATTATACAACTAGATGAGAGCAACTTTAGTATTTAGATTGTGTTCTATAGGAATATAGTAAATGGAGACACTCAAAGTGAAATTTTGGCTTTATTTAAATCAATGACAAAACTCCTATTGACTTCAGTGAAGTCAGGATTTCACCTTCATTTATTTTATTGTCCCTTTTCAATCTAATAGATTTGAACTGCTACAAATTACCTTTAAAACATTGAGGGAGGCTTAAGCTGATATTTATTTCCACAGTTTTTGTCAGTGTTATTTATAGAATACATTTTGAATTTATTTTGTTTGTGCATCAGAATTCACCCCCAACAAACTTATATCGAGAAAAAATGAAAAGTAAAGGATATTTCTTTCATATAAACCCTGCAAAAATGTGATGATGAATGTCTTTTCTATATCATTTTAAAAACAATCTCAGGAGTGATCTAAAAGACATATAATTTGCTACTGAATCCTATAGGTTGGATTAAACGTGATATAAAGGATATAAATTGCATGGTCGGTTTTTCAAATAATTTCTGTATTACCCATTAGTTTTGGAGAAAATGTTCGAAGACAAAAAGGGCAGTTGGGCACCTAAACTCTCATTTGTGCCTTTTGAAAATCTTTTCCTTCTCCCCTCTTAAACACTACTTTTTTTTCTCTAAGAAAAATTACAGAATGTGCTGTAAACATTTTAGTTGCAGTATTTAAGCTTCGCTGCGTCCCTATGAGGCAGGTAAGTTTTATACCTACTTCAAGATGGACAAAGAGAGACAAAGGTGAAGTGGCTTGTCCAGCATTATTGAGCAAAATGGGCAGGACCAGGAACAGAACCCAGGAGACCAGACTCTTAGGGGCACTGTTCTCATGGCTAAATAATACTTCCCTGTACTATCAATGCCAGTGTATTAATCACTGCAAAAAGTAGGACATGCTGGGAGGATTTTTTAAAACAAAAACCAAAAGCTTATTATGTTTCACATCCTGTCAGTTATGATATTTAATCTTACCTGTGTCTGAATTTGACTGATTTTATTCGATTGCCTCAGCTTCGCAAGAGTATGTTGTTGCTGGGACACGGCCACTCCATGTGATACCTCTATCATCTGTGTAAAAGATTAATTCTAAAATTGATTGGCGTATTTACACTCTCAAAGGTATTTTGAATGTATTTAGGACACCACCATATGAGCATTGTCACCATTCTGATTCTGAAAGGAGGGCTTTCATAGGCAGTTGAGAGAAGCTCCCTTTTGTGGTGCGGAGAAAAAAAAATCTCCCTGATAAATCTGAGAAAGGTGCACACTATAACATTGCCTATATTTTCATTAATTCTTCACCAGTTGTTTATTCATCATAATCTGGATGTTGTTTTTCAGGGAAATTAATCTGATTTTATTTTGCTTCCATTCCACTATATCTGAAGAATCGCTTAAAATTATTCATTTCTTCAATAGATCTCTCTTCTTCTTTTGACAATAAACTGTTTATTTCCAAGAAATGACTCATCTATAATAGTTATGCATTCCATTGTAAAATAGCAGCAAACTCATACATCCTACTCCTTTTTATGTGATCATGACCCAAAGTACTTCACTCTACACTCTCTCTCTCTCTCTCTCTCACACACACACACACACACACACACACACACACACACACACACACACACACACACACACACACACACACACACACACTCATTACATGTATTAATCTATTATATTGACTTTCATTCCAATTTTATTAACTGTGAGGAGATTTCAAAGCAAGGATTGAAGCTAGGGTTTTTAAAAGGCCCGAAGGGAGTTAGATGCCCAAATCACATTGAAATTCAACAGGGAGCTTGACTCCTGTAAATGCCTTTGCAAATACCAGCTACAATAAATAAAACCTGTTTACAATTCAAAATACCATTTGCAACATAATGATATTCGATGCAGGCCATGGGAATTCCTCATATAGTCATTCTGGAGAATCAGTCTCTGTATCTATAGGAAATGAGATTATCTACTGTTGTTTGGCTTGAACTGTCACTCTAATTCTTGAAAGCATAAATAGCTAGGT
This sequence comes from Gopherus evgoodei, assembly GCF_007399415.2. NCBI lineage: Eukaryota > Metazoa > Chordata > Testudines > Testudinidae > Gopherus > Gopherus evgoodei. The sequence continues at coordinate 23,066,929 of NC_044328.1, read as the reverse complement.
AGTGGTTGCTTGATATTTCATTTAAATTCAGAGTGCATTGTGCTTCCATTTATTTTTTTATGTCTGTGACCTAGCTGCAATGTTACAATACATTTTGAGCTGGCTTCATTTGAGAAATTGATATCCTGACTTCAGTAATCAGACTTTCTAACCTGAGGAACAAGTAATTTTAAATGTTAAATCTTTAAGACTAGGCATTAGTGAGGAGTCTGCCAAAATTATGGATGTTCTTGGAGACCTGGGAACTTACGATGAGACCTGAATTGTCATACAGAACCGTTTGTTTTAGCTCAGTCTTGATTTAGCATTTTTTACATCGTTAATATATAGTTAGATGGCAGCACAGTTACAACAGTAAACACTTTCACTGACTAGCATTTTTCTATTATCTAATCAAATGTGCTTTGTCCATCTAACCCAATCCATCCAACTACCTGAAACACACTGATCTAATTTCTGCATTTATTCTGTACTTATAACAATGGTATCAGAGTACCTTAGAAAACAGCAAAGTCTAAATTCCATTTGGATTTGATTCTCTTGCCCCTGTTCCCTTTTCCCTGCATGTACATCTTTTGCTCTCTTTCACTTTCTCTCTTCATTCTCCCAGCAACATCTGTTAATCTCCTGGCAGAATATTGGGCAACTGCTCACTTGTCCCGAATTCTCACTCAGATGGGATTTCATTCTGTTACCTCTCTTGACCAATGTCTGAAAGAGGGGGGTTAATAGAACTGGCCATAAAATGTGGGGGTTTTTTTGGTTTTCTGTTTTTTGCATTCCTGCAGAAAACTTTAATTTTTTGATGAAAAATTGAAATCCAAAATATTTCAGCTGAAAACCCAAATATTTTGATTCTGAACCAAATGCATCTGCATCAAATGATTTGCTCTGACTGGAAGATCCTGTGTCATCAGGTTTTGTTTAATTTTCTCCAAGAACATTGCAAATTCCACCAGGATAAGTGGTTCAGTGGTGGCAATGCAGGTGGCAACTGGTAGAGAAATGGAGTTAGGAAGTAGGCAGAGAAATTCTTCAGAAAGATGAGATGGACATTGCTTATGCTTGCATGAGTTTTTGTCTGAGGAAAATAATGTAATGATACACAGGATTCCTTCTGTACAATAAGCACTCCACATAACTTCAGGTTTTAAGCTACCTAGAACAGATAGGCAAAAAAAGTTAATATATTTTACCTTCTATCCTTGCATGTAATTCTTGAGGACCTGGCACTAATACCCTACAGACAACTACCGCTTCACTCTGCCACTCTACTGTTCCGTTTCCCGTTCAGGGATTGATCAGCCCATCTCATTGTGTTAGACGCCCCAGCAAAATGACAGTACATTTAGTGATGCACTGACTCCTACCTATGATATAAATTAAATAAAATATCTAGTATATAAGTACTACATACAAATTAGGTTACAAATCCAGTTGAGCTGTTGACAAGTGCTGTTGAGCGTGAGCCAAGTTACAATTTAAAGTTTACATCATTTTGTTATTTAATTGATACAAAACAACGGGAGTTAACGTGTCTTACAATGCTGCCAAAATACAGATTTTGCCTAGTATGTCAGTTTCTTGAGTTTGGGATTCATTTTCATTTGATCATTCCCACGGTGGACAATGAGTATTTTTCCTCTCAGCCACCTCTGATGTCCCCTCTCAATGGCCTTTCTTTCATTGCCCTGTCCCCCATAAATATGTTTCCTCTGGACACTTCTTAGCGAAATGACTTTTAGCCTTTTGTCATTATTATTAGGGCAGAATCTAAGATATTTATTGATATATCTAAAAAACAGAAATGGACTCAGACTGTACAATTTAAATCTAGATTTTAAACACTCCAAAGTATTGGGCATGTTTGAGCCTGAAGTGTTGGGTTTGGCCTGGTAAAAAGATGGCCCATTTGAAAAATTGGTGTCCGGATCCAGATTTGGATGTTGAGCATGCTGCTAAAGTTTGGGGATGTTTGGAACTGTTGCTGTGGTTTGTGTCCATATCTATTTAAAATTAAAAGCCAACACAACAATAAATAAAGTAATAAAAACAACGAGGAGTTCAGTGGCACCTTAAAGACTAACAGATTTATTTGAGCATAAGTTTTTGTGGATAAAAAACACACATCTTCAGATGCATGGAGTGAAAATTACAGATACAGGCATAAATATATGTTGGCACATGAAGAGAAGGGAGTTGCCTTACAACTAACACTGCTATCCCTCTGATAAATAATTTAATGAGACTGTAAAAACTTAGTGACATACATAGGTGCCAATACTGCCATGTGCTGTGCAAGGATGGACTTCTGTGCCCATGTGGGTCTGTGGCAGGGCAGGGGTAAAACCCCTTGAATGCCTCGCTAAAATGCTGGCTATGCCCTGCTTTCAGGCAGAGAGGGCATGGGCAGAGGCTCAAAGCAGCCAGCAGGGAGCCTAGCTGCAGACCCTAATGGAGGCTGGCTCACTGCAGTAAACTAAGCTAAGCAGCGACAGCTGGGCTGAAGGCTGGGAGGGCTATAAAAGCCCTGACAAAACTCAGGAGGCTAGCCTGGGAGGGGACAGGAGGCTACAGCTCTGTCTCCTCACCACAGGAAGGGAGCCTCAAGGGTCAAGAGACCCTGGAAAGGTTGGAAAGGGGATAACCGTTGGGGGATAAAGGGCACTACAGTAGCACTGTAGTCTAAAGCACAAGGGTGAAACATGGGAAGAAGGTGTGAGAACTGCTTACCAGCCTAAGCAGAGGGCACAGGGTGAGAAGGAGGAAACCTGTGTGGACCCTGTGACATGGTCCATGTGCAATGTATGATAGGATCAAGGCCCAAAGACTTATCTACATGGGCAGTTGTTCTGGAATAGCTATTCCTGATTAACTCCCTGTGTGGATGCTCCAGAATAAGTGTGCAGTATTCTCGAATTAATTTAATTCATTTTGGAAGTGGATCAAGGTAATTTAGAATAAGGTACTTTTATACCATAATAAAAACATCCACACAGGGAGTTAACCCGAAATGACCTGCCTCCACAACCATCAGAGAGGAAGTTTGATCGACTGTAGGGGAAGGAAAAGGACACAGCACTCAAGTGTGTGCGTGTTGCAGGGGTGGAAAGGCAATGCGAGAGGGCATGTATGGCTAGGAAGGGAGGGCGCCTGCTGCCTTCCCATTGGCTGGAGATGTGACAGTGGGCTAATAGATTGATTGGCTTTGAGGGCTTTTCCTTTGCCTATTGGTCAAAAGCCTCTTGTTCTGGCCAGCTACCTCACCTTCCCTCCTCTTGGTATGGAGTCAGTACTGTGTTGCTTATCATATTGGCTGTCTTACCAACTGCTTGTTCTGAATCAGGATGGAATTTTTCCCATTAGACCAAATTGGTAAAATGTGTGGTGGGCTTTTTCACCTTCCTTTCAGCAGCATGAAGAGACAGCTGGGCTACAACACTGATTTTAAAAGGACTAACTTTGGGAAAATTAACTCTTTTAGCTTGTTGCAGCTTGTGTCCGGTGCAGATAAGGAAAAAGCAGTAGAGCTACCACAGGTAAATGATCCCTGTGATTGCACTGGTGGTCATTTTGCCAATTGGAAAATTAGGGACCTAAATTATTCGCAGACTGAGATCTTCCCTTAGGAACATCTCCTGTCTTGGTTCTTGAGGGAGGAAGAAGCAGAAGTGAGATGAGTCCTTGGTGTAAGCCAAGGTAGCTTTACTGCAAATTATTGGTTGTATGATGGGAATTCTGACCACCGCAGTGGATCCAGTTAGATACCTGGTAGGAGAAAGCAGGGCATGCAATGCCCTTCCCCATGTTAAATCATCAAAGTTGTGGACTGTCATTTAAATCCATCCTGTGTGTCTGTCATTCATTCACTTGCATGTACTGATCCATAGTTACTCTTTAAATTCACACCCTATCTTAATCCTAATTAACTTCCCTGTGTAGACAAGCACTTATTAATGTACAATAAGAGCATTTAGTCTATCGTCCAGTTGTATATTACATGTAATACTGGAAGAAGTTAAAGATTTGTGATAGTGGAGGCAATGGGTATTTTACTGGAGCCATTCACATCTACCAGTTGCCTGAAATTAAGGATGTTCTCTTATAAAGTATGAGTTATGTTGGAATGAATCTCTGGCAGCCCACATCTTGTTAGAGGCAAAGATTTAGAATGTGATAATGGAATAATACTTAAGAGATATATTACTAGATCAAAGTCTATTGATTTTAATATCAAATCTCAGTTTTCTTTATCTTTTACAAGAGGTCATTTCTTTAATTTTCTGTGATCCATATTGCAATACTCCACTGTGTCTTTGCATGTTTATGTAACCTTTTCAGGAAATGTTGGGATGCATTTTTAAAATGCATGAACTGCAGTTTGACATGTTTAGATGAGTTCTTCAAACAGGCACCTTTCTAATGCAGGATTTTATGTAAAAGTGGGATGTTCCTGCTTCCACCATCTAAAACAGACATGCTGAAGGGAGAAAGGGACAATTTATATTCCAAGAAGCACTTACTTCTTGAGGGTGGAGTAACATCTGCGACTACAATACAGATTCAGATGTCTTGAAAGAATGCAAGCAGTAATGGTTTGAGCCAGAAAAAATTAAACTGATGTATTGCTAATAAAAAAAATATTTGTATTATCACCCTTGGCTAACATTCCTGACTTTGCTTGTTATTTTTATATAAATTATTGAAAATGGTGTTTTTGTGTGTAATTCCTGAAGAACGCTATTTATTATTCCGAATACAGCTGACATATGTACAGCTGCCAGCACCATCTTTGGAAGATATAATCTTTTTACTCTTGCTGTGCCTTAATGTATACTAAGCCATGCCAGTGCGATACTGCATTAGGGAAGGGACAGTATATCAGATACTTTACATGCCATACTGTGCTATTTAGTGTCATACCTTATAGACTGACACTAAATAGCACGTTCTAGGGTTTTGCTTGTTCTTCATAGACAAAGGATTTACCAACAGAACCTAAATTTAGGCAAAGCTGACAAAATGTGCGAAGGATGCTGACTCTGGGTCAGATCCTTCCTTGGTGTAAATCAGTGTAGCTTGATTGACTTTAATTGAGCTATACTGATTTACACTAGCTGAGGATCTGGCCCAATATATGCTAAAATAAACCTAGGCAAAAGGAAGCCCATATCCTCCAGCAGATATTTGCTAGAGGGAAATGCCCCATTCTGAAGAACATTCAGGCTCATGATTGGCTGAATTGATGCATGCCTTGGGTCAGTTATGCATGTATTGAGTCAATATTATGATCTCCATATTATGCCATCCTGACTGGCATAATTAATATACAGAGAATAATAGCTTTCCCTGAATGCACGTTGCTACCAGTCTGATCACACATGCAGTTCTCTGTATCAGGATTTGCTCATTAGAGGGATTTTTAGAACCATGATATTCACCTCTTCTTCAAAATACTAGAACAAGCTACACCAGAATAAAGCATTTTGCAATTAAGAAATTCATGGTTGTAATGGAGAGATTAGCAGAAAAGTTTGGATGAAAATATCCTGAATTCTTTGTAACATCTAATGATACATAACAAAACCTTGGTCCAGAAGAGCCTAAAGCTTCACAACATGGTGCAGGGCTCATCACTTTAAGAGGGCTGCTAAAGGAGTGAATATTGTTGTGGAGTGATGTATAGGGAAAATAGGGGGTATATGGGGTGTGGGTTGGGGACTGTTTTTGTACTGCATGGCTTTTCAGTACTGTTTGTTGTAGAGATGCTATTTATTTTGATTATGCTGATCTGATGCATTTTTTAAAAGATTATCAGAAGTGCCTAGCATTCTGATAAGCACCTATCATTCATTAGAAATCCAAATAAATGCATAACCTTTGTGTTTTAGGGTGAGACTGTGAATCTTTTATTCCCGTCAGTGAGTCTTTACTCACATGACTGGTTTCACTGCAGTCAGTGGGATTGCCCTTGTGAATAACTCTCTTCACCAATGGGAGTAAGGAGTTCACAATCTGAGTGAAATATCAGGATTTATTGTTCCTATATGTAAATATCTCTATCTAATGTAAGCACAGATTAACCTTAATCTTAACAGATATCAGTAGTTGCTTATAGTTACTGTGGGCCTGATCATGCAAATAGCTTTGGAAGTTTTGTATCCAAAATTATCTATTAGAGCAATTCACCAAGAGTGAGGGTGGATTCTCTATCACTAACAAGTTTTAAATCAAGATTGGATGTTTTTTTCTTGGTTTGTTTTTGTTTTTTGTTTTTTGAAAAAGATATGTTTGAGAAATTATTTTGGGAAGTTCTCTGGCCTGTGTTTATACATGAAGCCAGATTACATGATCACAGTGGTCCCTTCTGGCCTTTGAATGTTGGACTCTATGGCCCTTCCATTAATGTCATTGGGAGTTTTGCATGCTGAATGAGTAAACAATGAGGCTATACTTTTATTAGGTCATCTTGGGTGTAGCAATAACTTGTAGGAAAGAAGTCACATAGAACAAATTTTGCTGTACAGTAAGATGGGACTGGTAACTGCCACGCTTTCTCCTAATAACAGTGGAACCTAACTGCTTGAGGGAGAGATTTTAAAATAAGCCCGAAGGAGCTAGGTACCCAGCTCCTACTGACGTTCAATGAGATTTAAACACACAAATCCTATAGGCCTCCTTGAAAATCCCAGCCTTAGGCATTTTTAATAAGGAACTAGTAGGCTTTTTCTACTAAATGGAAACTGACACAGTACTTTAGTGTAAAATCAAATAAATGTCGGTTAGAGAGACAATTCTGCTATAATATATAAGCTACTAATATGTTTGTTCCAAAGGTTTGTCTTGCACTTAATATTTAAGTACTAAGCTCACACTGACAAACAATGTGTATGTGAGTTTGGACTGGCAGTTACAGTACTGATCAGTATTTTTGCAGTCAGCACACAAGGATTTCAGAATAAATGTTACATTTTCCCTTTTCTGTGCCTATGCAAGTTTTTGTATGCAGCAACACAAAGATATCTGCAGGGGAAAAAAATCTATGACTATAAAATGCTGGGTCAGTTTCCTAGAGGATGTATCTATGTGAGCCAATATCAATAACATATGCGGACAGCCTTATTTGACAGAAATACTTGGCCTCTCCTTGTTCAACTTATCCCACTTACTGTCATAATACTTTTTCTTAATAATTAGTCATATTTAGTCAATTTCCAGTGAAATTTAGATGTTCTGCTATGCTTTTCCTCACTGTTTTGAGCTGTGATGTTTTGAACCCTAATCAGTTTTGCTTTTTAAATCAGAACTTGCAAACATGTCAAGTTTCCCTTTTTTCGGTTTTTAATAAGTGACCAATTGGGCTCATCATGACAGCAGACTTTTTGGTAGTGCTGCAAGACATTTAAGTCTGTTGTCATATAACTGGCTATAGTTTTGGATAACTGTAGGGGCACATGGATTTTCTGTAGAGCAATATGAAGTTCACTGGCAAAACAGTGATCCGAACAATGTCAGCAGAAACATGTAGCTGTGCACTCTCATCTTGTGGGGTTTGGGCAAACATGGATTTAAGTAGAAATTTCTACTTTTAAAGAGATTATAAGTTTTTTTAACCCATATATGAGAACAGCAGCACCCTAAGAGGCCTGTTTGCCCCTTCACATATTGATATAATGCCAGCTAGTTATTTTGAAATGTATATCAGTGTCCATTGCCAAGCATATAAATGCCTTGCATCCATTCAAAACAGGCATTAGCAAAAATCAAAATATAAGTCTTTCAGCTTTAAATGGCCAAGCAAAGAACCTCCTATTCCAAACCAAAAATCTTATAATGGCTGTTACATTAGACCACAGGTGAGTCAAAAGCTTGATCCAACAGTTATTTCTATTGTATGTGGTCTCCCCTGGGAATAACCTATGACCAGGCACAACAATTTGATCACAAGAACTGGCAACTGGAGCAACAAAGCAGATTTTAACTTCCGCAAGAAGAGATAGGAGGAGAGGGCAATCTCTCAGATAACTAGTTCTTGGACCAGTAAGGCCTTTGCTTGTAATCAACACCTTGAATAGCTAGCGAGTACAAAGTACAGATCATTTGTGTTGTGTGCTCATAATAGCTCACTCCATTTGAGGGACTGTAGTGAGGCGATGTGGATCCCCTCCACCCCGGAGGAGGAAGAGCCTAGCCGGAGGCCAGAGTGGGCAGAGCTAGGGAGCTCTGAGCCCGCCCCTCAAAAGGTCAGGCAGCGACCTGGAACTATAAAGGCTGGCCCTCAGAGCTCAGTAGGAGCACAGCCGCCGGAGAGAGCAGAAGTCCCTAGGGGAGCTCAAGACTGGGAAGCTCCTGCAGCCCAAGGCAGCTGCCCAGACTGGCCAGAGCTACCCCGCGCTCACTACCTGGAGGAGCTGCAGGAGCTACCCCGTGCCCGCTACCCGGAGGAGCTGCTGGAGCTACCCTGTACCAGCTACCCGGACCTGCCAACCAACCCCTGCCACGACGAACCCATGCTCCAGGACCCTGCAGAGGCCGATGCCAGAACCCAGGCAGGGCCCGAGGGGGAGTGCGGAAGTGGCCTGGGGGCAGCCGACCCCAGTCTGGCTGCAGCATTACCAGAGCCTATGTCTTCTGGCCAGGATCCCCACAGACTAAGCAGCGGATCTTCAGCTGCTGCTAGGGCCCCGGGCTGGGACGCAGTGGAGTGGGAGGACCTGCGTCCCGCCTGCCACCCAACTCCTGGTTGGCAGACTCCCCCTCTCCCTGGCCTGAGGAGACCGAAGCCTATTATTACTGCTCAGCCCTGCTGGAGGGCCTGAGCCTTCTGACTCAGTGGTTGTTGCCCCTCTGGAACCAGGGCCAGACGCAACCACATTGCAACCGACTACTGCAAGGGCTACCGAGGGAGACCCACTGGCCGGACTAGTTCCCCGGACCCATCCGGGTGTAGTGAGCTGGTGTGGCTCCCCTCCACCCCAGAGAGGGTTGAGCCCCGGTGAACTCGTATACAGGGACACACTGTTATATTTTGCCCTACTTAATATAGTGGGTGTTTTTCAAGGATAGTCCCAAGCGGAGTATATTCTAGCAATGTAGACATTAGATTAATAAAGCTTAATTAACTGTGACAACAGTCTTTAGGCCAACCACAGTTAGGAAACGCTACTATGTGCTACACTCCAATAATAGTAATGGACCCAATTTAATCTTAAAACTGCAGACCAGGACTGACACCTCTAAATAGGATGCATGCTCACAGTCCCCACTCACTACTACAGCCTGTTCTATTTTGCACCCATCCATTTCTTTACCTTCATGCATTAAGTTGTGCATAGGTCTTGTACCTGGCTCTCTACATGGGTGAATTTTAGGTTGAGAGTACAGAAACCACAGTATCTGATTCTATAGAAAGGCGATCTAGAGCTGCATGTCATTGCCTGTTAATGAGGTGATATTGCAGGCCAAAATGTAACAAAGTTCCTGTGAAAGCTTTGGAAGCCCGGATCTAATCTGCAGAAGAGTTTTGCTTTGGTTTAGTGAAATATAGCCTTTGGTAATGGTTTATTTGTAATTTAACAGTTTTTCATGGTTGCTTAACCTCAAATGTTTTGGATTTTAGTGCTTTTAAACTTCTCTGTTAAAAAGTTGAATGAGAGAGTATGTATGAAAATACAACATGAACTGAGAAGACTCGAAAGACGAGTTGACTGATCAGTACCTAGTCAGAATCATTAGTTGTGCATCCTTTCATTTGCCTATAGAGGGAATAAATATAAAATTAATAAAGAAAGAATTCAGGTTTGGGGCTGACAGGGTGCAGCATTTGGTTCTACTTTTTGGTTCTACCAAAAAGATTCTAGACCTAGAACGACAGAGATCGTAAAGGGAACTGAGAGAACTATGTTTGAATAACATGAGCTGTGTTTATAATCTGGTTTCGCTTCAGGGAATTAAGAATTGATCCATTTGGAGATTCAGCTGAAATTGCTGATACTTCATATATAATGTCATCCAGGAGGGTTTTATTACTTGTTGTATTGCATGGTAAAATACCTTCATCTGAAATTCTCTAACTATAATTGATTTTTTGATTTTGAGGAAACATGTTATAATATACTGAAGTAAGGAGGTCATAGGGTATAGGATAAACCAATTAGTTTGGAACTCTTCCAAAACTATAAATAAATGCCAATCAGGAAGCCTATGCTGTAAAGGAAGTGCTAATATTTAATGATCTCCTCATGAATAGATCCTTGTTTGCAGCAGCAAAATGGACAGTCCTCAGTTTGCCCTATGAACATGGGTACGTTTATGTCACGGAGGTTATTGAACTCAAGGAATCCATGACTTCCAGAGAAATCCATGACATTCTCTGCTTCAGCCCCTGGGGCTGCAGGACTCTGGAGCTGGCACCCAGTGAGGCCCTGGCAGGGTTTCTGCAACAGGTGACGGGGGGGCCTGCAAGGTTTCAGCGACAAGTGACAGACTCCTGAGGTGGCCTTCCTCAGGGTTCCAGCAATGGGCAACCTCGGTGATGGGAGGGGGACTCCTTGGGCAAGCAGGTGGGGATGTCTGGTTTTCTCTTTGGGGAATATGGTCACCCTGCAGCTTTCAGCTGCTGCGGGCAGAGGGGGAATCCCACAGCTCGCAGCCACCACAGTGATGGGGGAAACCAAGGAGCCACAGCAGCAACAGTTACAGACAGCTCACGGCTTCTATGAATTTTTGTTTATTGCCCGTGACCTGTCCATGACTTTTACTAGAAATAACCATGACAAAAACTTAGCCTTACCTATGAGCATTCAGAATGCGCTCCTTTTACAGTGGACCAAAAGAAACCAGTGACACTGTGAGTGAATGTTTCCAAAGTATTCAGCATTCACCTAACTCATCTTCCATTGAAGTCAGTTAGAGTTTTATCATTGCTTCCACTAGAAGCAGTGTTAGACCAGTACTGTGTGCTACTGAAAATCCCATCCAGTAGTTTTTGAAGAAGAAGTATGCAAGCCCAAGGGTCAAACAGATTATTTCTAGATGATCAAGGAGCCACAATCAGTATGTTAGGACAGATTATCTGGCATTCGCATTATTCTGGCAGTGATGAAGGGAGCAGAAACCTCCCATAAGTCCCCTACTGGTCATTCCACCAGTGAATCTGGGGCAGGAAGCATGTTGGACAGTAGAGGAGCATGACAAAACCAGGGACAGGAGATGGCTGGTGCATGCCATGCTGCAGCTATCTCTAGCTACCGTAGTAGTGTTACCATGGGCAGCCAGTACAAGCAAAGAAGATCAGGGAGCTGTAACTAGTTTTGTTCTCAGCTTCTCCTTCTCCCGCCTTAGCTGAGATTCTCTGGTAGGCTGAATAGAGGTGGAGGGGGACACACACTTGGGTAGGGCTGCCCCTAAGCTCAGTAAAAGCCAGTCAAACTACTTGTCCTTGGGGCTCTTACGGCCTGGCAGGGAAGCAGACAATGGAACCAGCCAGAGCTACTCTGTTCTGTCTTCATTGGCCACCTGCTTCATCACAAGTGGGGAGCTGCTGTACAGCTGCAGCAGAAAAGGAACAGCCATTCCTTTCTCTCGCCAGAGCTGTTCCTGGAGATGAAAACGGTGCCTTTTTCTATCAAACAGTTCAAGTCGGAGCTACAGGGTGCAGATCAGGAGATAAATTTTCAATTCATAATCAAATATAAATTTTCTTCTTTGCCTGGTCACAGTTTGTAGCCTCAGTGGTAACATGGCTCTTGGACCACAGATTGGACATCATCTTTTAGAGCTTTCAGATTGGCAGCATCAGTACCATGAGCACGAGAAGACAATTTAGAGTCCATTTTCCACCCTCAACTGTGAAACCAGCCAGCTTCTACTCTTTACAGTCCCTGTAAGAGCTGATTCATTGTTCGTAAATAAAAGGTGACACACTCGGTCAGGGTTGAAGTTTGTGCAGTTATTTGACATGGCTAATGAAAGGGGAATCCTACCAATAGTTGTATCTGAACATGAGAGTATATAGCTGGTCAAATCAGCCCACATTCTGCTATGCAGATTTTGAATGTCTGCTGTGTGACACCTTGACACCGTGTATTCACCACTGTCATATAATTAGGATATGTTTTGCATAAAGTGTGCCTTGTGAGGTATCATTCTAAAAGTCTTGATCAGCTAGATTTTAATATCTCATTGGATTGTATGATCTATCGTATGTGAAGTTATGAAATTTGGCTCTGTATGTGTTACTGAGAGACGTTATGAGGTAGAAAACACCCACAAGCAGCCTTTCAGTTAAAACAGTATAAAGGCCAAACAATGTTAGTCTTACTGCACACAAGCACAAGGGATTACCCCAGGAACTGGTACAATAGAAGCTTCTCAGAGGTAGCACTACGCATTGGAAACTATTTGACCCAGGTCACACCAAAAGAGCTTTCCAGCAAGTGGGAAGAAGGTATAAAAGGGGGAAATGACATCATGATGGTGCCTCACTGTCTCTACAACAACACACCTGAAAACACCTGAGGAACAAAGTCTGAACTGGGGGAAGTGATGGTCCTAGGCTAAAGGGATTTCTAGCCTGTGTATGAAAACTTGGGAAACTCAAGATGCAAAGGAAAGGCAGCTTGTGCCTTAAGAATCTGCCAGCCTGTTTATCACTCAGGGTGAGAATTTGCTAATTCATATCCTATCTAGTATGTTAAGCTCAGTTTGCATTTTTGTTTGTTTAGTAGGTAATCTGCTTTGATCTGTTTGCTATCCCTTATAATTACTTAATATCTATCTTTTGTAGTTGTTAAACTTATTTTATGTTTTAATCCAAACCAGTGTGTCTTTGACTAAGGTGTCTGGGGAAAATCTGAGCTTGGTTGACACAAGTGTGCATGGTCCTCTTCACATTGAGGGAGAGGTGGACCAGGTAGTAAACCCATATACTAGCCAGATTTGACCAGGGCAGGACGGTACTGCTCTGGGATCCCAAGTTGAGAGGCTGGTGGTTAGAGAACCTGCACGTAACTGCAGCTGGGTACTGCATCTCCTACCTGTGTGAATGCTGGTGAAACTGCAAGCCTCGAGGGCTTTGCAGCTTGTCATAGCAGCACAGTGTGAGAGGGAGCACAGGCTGGTGGGTCAGAGGACTAAGTGTTACCCCGATTCCAGGTGGCACCCCGAGGGGGAACCTGTCACACGCTGGTCTGGCGCTTAGGTGGGCAAAGTGGATGAATTTGAAGACGTGGTTGTATAAATTCAATATTGAGAGGTTCAGGAATCAAATTGTGTGCAGGGGTATGGGACTTGCTCTGTAAGATTGTTTTCTGGATTCCCTGTGTTGCTGAGTACACTTTCTGTGTATGGTACGGTATGTTGTTTGTCAGCCTTTTCCAGCGATTGACAGGATGCAGCTGATACAGCAGATGTAGAATGGGTTATAAACTCCAGCATAAGCATTGACAGACCTTTAAAAAAGTGTTTATATCAAGAGAAAATAAAACATTGTACAGTTCCCCCAGCAAAAAGTTTGTCCTTGTGTGCGTGATCACTTGGGACAGTGGGGGCAGCTCTCTGTTTGCCCTCACTTTCCTATTTTACCTCAGAAAGACTGTTCTGGCTCCCACAACTGCTTGTCACTTAACATTACAACAAACTGGAATGGACCTGGCCTAGACTACAATAGGCTGATCTGCCTGTGGTGCTTGTATGGCCCCCATTACTGTAGTACTGAGCATCTCAGTCTTTCATGAGTTTAACCTTACTATGCCCTTGTGAGGTAGTTCAGGGCTATTATCTCTATTGTACAGATATTGAACTGAGGCACAGAGAGACTAAATAACTTGCTCAGAGTCGCATGAGAAATCTGTAGCAGAGCAGGGTCTTCAACTGCGCTCTCCTAAGTTCCAGGCTAGCAGTCTAACCACTGGAACCTTTCTCCTCTGAAAGTCTTGATTTTAAGTGACATGCTTTCTTCACAGGCAGTGTACAGGAAGAGGATGGTAGCATACAGGCAGTTTTGAGACCCCTTAAGATGTTGGCAAAGCAGAACCATTTATCAAACCTCACATAAAGATTTGGTTTGTGGTCGTGATTTGGATGATTTTCATTGGAATCGGGAAGGCACTTCTTATCTCATTCACACCTCTTCACCCATCCCTACTGTGAGGCACATAGATGCTAATTTAGGGACAGAGCTAAGTATCTCTGAAATGCTTTACTTTAATGTCCTTTGTCTTCAGGCAGAGTAGCGTGATCCTGGTTGCAACTTTGAAAGAAATTGTAATTTCTTTGTAATAGTAAAGAAAATTAGTTATTTTTTATAGATTTTATTGCAAATCAATAAAAAGGCAAACTTAAAATTAGGGCTGTCAAGTGATTAAAAAAATTAATTGTGATGAATCATTCGATTCATCACACTGTTAATAATAGAATATTTATTTAAATATTTTTGGATTTCTACATTTTCAAATATACTGATTTCAATTACAATACAGAATACAAAGTGTATAGTGCTCACTTTATATTTTTGATTACAAGTGTTTGCACTGTAAAAAGACAAAAAAAGTATTTTTCAATTCACCTAATACAAGTACTATGATGCAATCTCTTTATTATGAAAGTTGAACTTACCAATATAGAATTATGTACAAAAATACTTCATTCAAAAATAAAACAATGTACAAGTTTAGAGCTTACAAGTACACTCAGTCCTACTTTTTGTTCAGTCATTCATAAAATCATTCACTCAAACAAACAAATTTGTTTACATTTGCAGGAGATAATGCTGCCTGCTTCTTGTTTACACTGTCACCTGAAAGTAAGAACAGGCATTCTCATGACACTGTTGTCTCTGGCATCATAAGATATTTATGTGCCAGATGTTCATGCTTCAACTACCATTCCAGGGGACATGGGTCCATGTTGATGACGGGTTCTGCTCAAAAGCCATCCAAAACTGTGTGGATCAACGCATGTTCATTTTCATTATCTGAGTCAGATGCCACCAGCAGAGGGTTTATTTTCTTTTTTGGTGGTTCGGGTTCTGTAGTTTCCACATTGGAGTGTTTCTTTTTAAGACTTCTGAAAGCATGCTCCCTACCTCATCCCTCTCAGATTTTGGAAGGCACTTCAGATTCTCAAATCTTGGGTCAAGTGCTGTAGCTATCTTTACAAATCTCACATTGGTACCTTCTTTGCGTTTTGTCAAATTAAAGTGAAAGTGTTCTTAAAACAAACAACAACATGATCTGGGTCATCATTCAAGACTGCCATAACATGAAATATATGGCAGAATGCAGGTAAAACAGAACAGGGGACGTACAATTCTCCCCAAGGAGTTCAGTCCCAAATTTAATTAATGCATTATTTTTTTAATGAGTGTCATCAGCATGGAAGCATGTACTCTGGAATGATAGTTGAAGCATGAAGGGGCATACGGATATTTAGCATATCTGGCATGTAAATACCTTCCAGTGCTGGCTACAAAAATGCCATGAAAATACCTGTTCTCACTTTCTAGTGACATTATAAATAAGAAGAGGGCAGCATTATCTCCTGTAAATGTAAACAAACTTGTTTGTCTTAGCCACTGGCTGAACAAGAAGTAGGACTGAGTGGATTTATAGCCTCTGAAGTTTTACATTGTTTTGTTTTGAGTGCAGCTATGTAACAAAAAAAAATCTACGTTTGTAAGTTGCACTTGCAGGACAAAAAGATTGCACTACAGTACTTGTATGAGGTGAACTGAAAAAAAACTATTTCTTCTGTTTTATCATTTTTAGAATGCAAATATTTGTAATCAAAATATACACTTTGATTTCAGTTACAAAACAGAATACAAGATATACATGAAAATGTAGAAAAACATCCATAATATTTAATAAATCTCAATTGGTAGTCTCTTATTTAAGTGTGATTAAAACTGTGATTAATCATGGTTAATTTTTTTATTCACGAATGATTTTTTTGAGTCAATTGCATGAGTTAACTGCAATTAATCGACAGCCCTACTTAAAATCCATTAAACTTCATGCTCAAGCTATTATAATTTTTACTAGCTAAATAAGGATTAAACAACAGAGTTATTAAATCAGAATTAGAATTGAGTTAATAAATCAATGAGTGGGAAATACTGTGAAATTATTGGCTGAACACAATCAAGATTTAAATCATGAAGTTAACATGACACATTCTGTTCTGAAAACCTAAGGAGACTTACTCTACTTCTCAGCCCTCGGTAGCAATATGTAGACTCCTTCAAGGTTGCTGTTTACTAGATGACTTCCACAGCTGACTTTCTCCGGTTAATTTATGTCTGCTGTAATACAGAATGATTAAGAACCCGTAATTTCCCTTGTGAAAGCAGAGTGATTTCTTCACACACATTTTTACAGCCCAAGGTAACAGTAATTTAAGATAGGATTTACTTAGAGTATGGATGCGCCTGTCCAATTTCTTTCTCTCTCAGACACACACTCACACCCCTTAAAAAGTGTTAGAGAAAAAATTATTAATGTGAGTGACAGACACCCCAGCCAAGCCGTAAGTTAGGAAAAAGAGAAAAAGTTATTTTAAGAGGAAACTGTTAACTCTTGAGCTTGCGAGTTTTTGGAACATCAGAGTGAGGACTACAGTTCAGGGAACCAAGTGATATCATCTCTTGTTTGTACTTTATAATGGTCAACAGGCATCCTCTCAGCACTTGGCTGGGATAGCCTGTAGAGTCTTGGTCTCCTCCTTCCTGGGGAGTAGGGGGTGACAGTAGCCTTTCTTGGTGTTGCGGTGGCCTCAGAGGATCACACCACTTTCTGCATTTCTCTGGCTCTTTAAGGCCACGTCTACACTACAGCATAAAATTGAAATTATTAAAACCGGTTTTATAAAATCGATTTTACGCGTCCACACTAGGGCACATTAATTCGGTGGTGTGCGTCCATGGTCCTAGGCTACCATCGATTTCCGGAGCGGTGCACTCTGGGTAGCTCAGTAAAAGAATGAGACCAATAGCTTCGATTTCCGTCCACACTAACCCTAAATCGATATAGTAATATCGATTTTAGGGTTACTCCTCTCATTGGGGAGGAGTACAGAAATCGATTTTAAGAGCCCTTAAAATCGATTTAAAGTGCCTTGTAGTGTGGACGGGTACAGCGTTAAATCGATTTAACACTGTTTAAATCGATTTAACGCTGTAGTGTGGACCAGGCCTAAGATTACAATTCTAGCTTGCTCCACCCAATGATACCTCCCATGAGATCGTTCTGAGCAAATCGGATGATCCTGATCCCGATAATATGGTCAAATCCAGATTGAAGGCGAGCAAACTGGAGCTTTGGTCAGTCTGGACAATCCCATCTCTTCTGGGCATTTCTGTAACCAGATATACTTCACAAATATGGAGAGCGTGGAGTTAACAGACGATGACTCCGAGGGTGTAGTTTCGGATCCCTCCTTTGTGGTAGAAGCTAAAGGATGCAGATGGGTGAAGTTTCTCTAGGCCTCTACACGTTCTGGATGTGATCAATTCCCCTAATAAGTCTATTATTAATACTTCATTGATACTTCCACTCATCCATATTTCATTTTCTGCATTTCTTAAAATATTTTGGGCCTTTTACTGGCAAAGAATTGGGGAGGTAAATATTCATAGTCTGACTGGGTGAGGGTCATCTCCTAGCAAATGTTCTGTTAGACGCTATTGATATAAACCTTACATAAGCTAAAGAAAAATTAAGAGTTTCAAGAAAATTTAGATGTATAGGCTAGGTTTTACTCAGATAAGCCCATTTCCCTCACACAACAAATAAGAATAGTAAGTACTTTATGTTGAAACTCTGCAGGAAATGTAAAATTATTCAAGCAGGCTCCTTGTCACTTAAACTTTTTATGTGTCAAAGCTGTAAAGAAAGTGTCAGAGGATAGTCGTACTGCACTAATTTAATTCAGCCAACCTGAATTGCCTCCTTCCTTAGTTATCATTTCTGAAGCCTGTATGATTCATTAAACTTTATTCGGTTGGATGTGCATGTTCTCTTTCTTCTTGGAAGAATCATAAGAACTATTTATGCTAACATTGATGTGGTAATGTGTCATCTAAGTCCTTGTCCTATTAGAAATTTCTTGCCTACTTAAGGACTTGCCTACATGGGAAAGTTATACCAGTGTAACACAGGATGTGAATTTAAAAGTAGTATAGTTGTATCAGTATAACTCACCTGTAGATCAATTTTTTTCCGAATAAGAATGCCTTTTTCCAGGATAGCTTATGTCATTTTGGAACAGTTTAAGTTAAATGAAGAAAGGCCTCTTGTATACTACAATAGGAGTGTCCATATGGGGAATTGTAGTGGTATAACTGTAGTGGTTTAACAATATAAGTATAATTATAGCAGTATAACTGGAAAAAAACCTCCCTTGTTGGTAAGCCCAAAAAATCTTGAGCTGCCTTTTGCGTTTCAGTAATATAAATTTGGAATACAAGAGACTGGAATATCTAAAATGATTGTTTATTTGATTTTCTGAAACTTGTTTAAAAGGAAACTCATTCAAGAAGTTCATTTTTTCACTTTCAGGTTCAAATCAAATTACATGTTCTAATTAATGCACCTAGAATTTTTAAGTATAGGAGAGATCAAATCCTCACCTAGTCCTTGGTGGAAGGACATGCAATATACAAAATGATGTAGTGTTTAAATCTAACTCATTTTTCTAAAACAAAACAAAAACAAACAAAAAACCACACCCCAAAACAAATGGGGTGATGGTGAGAGGAGAGGGTTAATTGTATCTTCATGATTTA
Source organism: Gopherus evgoodei (assembly GCF_007399415.2). NCBI lineage: Eukaryota > Metazoa > Chordata > Testudines > Testudinidae > Gopherus > Gopherus evgoodei. The sequence goes on along the minus strand of NC_044328.1, from coordinate 23,048,145 downwards.
GTTGGAGATTGGTCCTGCTTTGAGGAGGAAGTTGGACTAGATGACCTCCTGAGGTCCCTTCCAACCCTGATATTCTATGATTCTATGTCAGCCGTGAACATTTTAGGTTCGTGTTGACCTTGAATGAGTAACCTAAACAAAATATCATAGATTGATCCCTGTGTTTATTAATTCTGTACTTGGCCACAAGAAGATGCAAGCTCAGATTGGAGCTCCTCAGTGGTCCTCTAGTGGTTCTCAACCTTTCCCCAGACTACTGTACACCTTTTTTTGCTTACAAAATCAGACATACAAATACAAAAATGTCACAGCACACTATTACTGAAAAATTGCGTACTATCTCATTATTTACCATATAATTATAAAATAAATCAATTACTCAAACTTGTTTTATTGTTCACTTGGGAGTACAGCTTAGGTGTTGACTGAAGCCATTTTTGGTAACATTTACTGGATCTTTAGTTTTGTGTTATGTCTTTAGTCACCAATGTTAACATTATGGTCTCAACACCAGATTCTAAAGCTATAACATTTAATATCTAGTTTGCAGTGGGGAAGAGGGTTAGAGTAGATTTAAAGAACTGCTACTAATACTTGCAGTTAACATGTAAATAGCATTAGTAGTAATTTGTTTTGCAGTCATTCAAGGAATACTTGTCATAATACATTAAATTAGCGCTAGTGTTATTATGTCACATTGAAATATTTAGGATTCCTCTCATACGTTCTTTTGTAACTTACATCTTCTAAAATGGTAAGCATTCCACACTGTATATTTGACTGCATAGGCCTGAGAAAGATGTGTCAAATGAATAAAGATGTGAAGAATGATCACTTCCTTCGAGGGTAAAATTCTGGCCCCACTGAAGTCAGTGTGAGTTTTGCTGTTGACGTTGATGGAGTCAAGATTTCACCCCAAACATCTTAAGATGCAGAATAAGCAAAATAAACTGATCTTCAAGATGTGCAGGTCCAAATCCAAATTTTTCTGTAGGTAAGAGACCAAGGTTTTGGGCTGAGTCTAAATGAAAATTGAAAATTGAGACCAAAAGAAAAGCAATATTTTAAAATGAATGCTTTACTGTCAATGCATAGTTAAGCTGCAGGGAAAACTACCCAGAAAGTAGAAGTCTATTTTTACACAAATAAGCCATCAAAGAAAGGCACATAAAAGAAGACACTTGTGCATTCAGGTAGATTGTGTGATAAAATCTTATTTTTCAAAGGAAAAAGATCAGTTATCCAAAAAATGTATGGTGAGCTGATCTGAAAGCCTAATGTCAAACAACAGCATGTCCTCTGGTTACAGAAGGAGCTGCAGCAGCAGCAGGAATTACTGAGTTGGGAATCTGATGTAGAGCCTGTGTAACAAGAGAACATCCCAAAATGGGTAAAATTCTCTCCTAAGATCGTGTAACAGATCTCAGCTCTGCTCCTTCAGTAGTTCTGTATGGAAGAGAAGAACATGATATCACAGCCAAGATCCATCATGCAAATTTGATAGGAAATTTTGCCTATAAAGGATTATTATTAACCAGTGGTAAGTAAGCGACAGAATTTTGTCTGTGGTTTGTCACCAACCTCTGATAAAGAAGCCATCTGATAAATAGGCCATTGATGAAGAGCACAGATTCTACATGTAGAGTTGTGCATCTGACTTACTAGTGAAAAGTAACTGCTTCTCCATGATCTTATATACAATATGAAATTGGCAGTAAAATGCACCAACTAGGTAAACTTTTTAGATCCCTGTGCACATTTACAAAATTGTCTTGTAGAATAAAACAAACATGATGAAGACTGGATTAGTTTGTGCATATATAATCACAATGTCCTTTCTGTGGGAATGTCTATGTATAAGTGGAAATTTATTCACAGATTTGCATTCAGGCAAAGCACCCTGTCCTGTCTCATAGATTAGACTTAAATTATGCAGCTAGGCCCAATAATTTATGCAGTGGGCATGCACTGAATTATATAGTTATGTTAGTTAATCACACAATCATTTGATAGCTTCCAGTTTTATTGAAACACTTCCCAAAATATATTCCAAAGTGAAAACAGAACAAATGTATGTTATCAGCATTGTAGGAAGGCAATGGAACAAAGATTTCCTGGCATTTCCACAACGGACAAGTCAAAACACCATTCATTGACAAGTTCTCCTGCCCTATGTGTGTAGTAAATTAGTTACTGAATTGACTCCAACCAGAAGTTTGTGAGGGTTTGAGAGTCGTGTTTCTAGCAGCACTTAGAGTTATCTTTGGATTTATTGCTCAGTGAGGCAGTGTTGCCAACTCTCATGTTTCTATTGAGAGTCTCAGTAGGTTTGGTGTGTGATCTTAAATCCCCCTGGAAATCTCAATTTTATTTAATTATTTTTCTTTTTTAGAGTAAGTTTCTAGCCCTTGTGGTTGTGGAGAAATATTGGAAAATGTGACCTAAGTGCACCGCCAAGGCCTAGAAGCGAACAGGGAAATAAAAATATATTCTTCTTTGAGTGCTTGCTCATGTCAAATCCATTCTAGGTGTGTGTGTGCCCATGTGCACAGTCATTGGCGATTTTTGCCTTAGTGGTATTCCTAGGGCTGGCTGTGGTGCCCTCTGGAGTACCACATTCATGTGTTGGTATATTAGGTGCTGCCAACCCTACGTCCTCTCAGTTCCTTCTTACCGCCTGTGGTGATTGGTCGGAGTGCCTTATCTTGCATCGCAAGAGTGTTAGCGGTTCTTACAGTCTATTGTTCTGTCTCCTTTATTGTTAGTTGATAGGTACTTAGACCTTTAAGTTAAGTGTTAGAGTAGTTGTTTCAGAGTTAAAATCCCAGATGAGACTTCACCTCAGAGAGGGACATATCCCATTCCCCAGGGTTTAAGCCATGTACTTCATGCAGCCAGCGAGTGCCCATTAGTGGCCCCCGCAAGAGCTGTTTCAAGTGTTTGGGGGAATCCCACAGAAAGGACAAGTGCAGGATCTGCAAAAACTTTCACCCTTGAACTCAGAAGGAGCAGGATATTTGCTTGAGGGCCCTCCTTATGGAAGCTGTACTTCGTCCTACTTCGGAGCCCTCTCAATCAGACTTCACGCCTGGCACCTTGGCGTCAGCGCGCAGCACACCACCAGAACACAACTGGCACTATTCGGCCTCCCCGGTATCTAAGAAGCGATTGAAGTCAATAGGTCTGCCAGCACCACAGAAAAAGGGGGCTTCAGGCAAAGAACCTATGTCATGCCATGTGCCCACCTCAGAGCTGCTCAGGGGTACTGCTGTGGTCAGAGCCCTAGTCCAGCTAGGAACCAGCCTCTGACTCCTGGGAGCGACAGGGCTCCTGGCCTGTAGTGGGCCCATTGGCCAAAGAGCAAGTAAGTCGACTCGCACTGCAGATGCCAAGCCAGGTGGCTGACCCGGCCAAGGCCCTGGCAGCTACAGGAAGCCAGTTATAGGACTGCCCCCTAAAGTAGCAGAGCATCCCTGATCGCCTGACCACAGGCACTGGTCCCCATTGCCGTGGCCTCATATCCTGGCACTGCAGCCTTGGTCCCTGATTAGAAGACACCAGGTTCCTGACACCAAGGTCTCCGCCTGCAAGGCACGGGACACCTGTCATGACACTGATCCTCATGCCCATGGTACCATTGTGCCTCCTGCCAGAGTTCACTATGGTGCAGATCACCATTGCCTAGGCGGTCTCCCAGGCATCAATCCCACTTCCACCCGCCGGGTGTGGGATCATCCACTGGTCTCCAGCTCCCTGGTACTGCTCTTTGGGCAAGCATCGGTCCTCTCCCTCTTGTTACTGGTCGCCGACGATGGTCAGTTGGCAGACTCGGGCATCTACGGCTCCACCCTGATCACTGGAAGGGCAATGGTCTGAGCCTGAAGGGGAGTTCAGCCCCTCACCTATAAAGTTACTGTATTGATTAAAACTAGAAGTTTGTGAGGGAACGAATCACCACTGACCCATGAGACCGGTGCAGCTCCTGCTGCTGCGGCGTGAAGGCAGGGGCAATACAAGAAGCCCTGGGGTGTACCTGTTATGCCAGTTCCGTACATCCACCATTCCTCCCAGGCTGCATCAGACAAGTTTCCCCTTGCACCCTAGTCAGAGCATGGTGCTGAATCTGACGTGGCACTTGGGGCCCCGATGCCCAAGGAGCTGTCCCCAGATGAGCAATGAGAAGCAGCCCCTCACCCGCTGTGCAGAAATCTTCATTGTCACTGGACAAGGTGGTGGCAGGCCCCTCACAAACAAGCAGCCCCCCCACAACGACTTCAAGGAGAACCAAGGCCTGCTCAAAAGGATGGCTGCCAACCTGAACTTGGAGGACGAGGAGCTAGTGGTGGAGCCTAACCACTTTAATGTCATACCTTCCTCTATCCTGGCTTGGGTTGTATTGCCTGTCCACCCAGAGGTCCTTAAAATTCCCATGTCAGTGTGGCAGACCCCCTCTTCCATTCTCCGCCTACCTCTAAGAGGATAGAAAAAAAATATTATGTCTGCACAAAGGGGTTTCGGTACCTGTACACCAACCCTGCAGGGGGACCCCTGGTCGTGTCCATCATCAACAAAAGGGACAGGCAAGTGGCACACCAAGAAATAAAGGTGCCAAGAGGCTGGCCTTGTTTGGTAGGAAAATTTATTCAGCAGCCAGCCTGGAATTTCGAGTGTCTAACCATCAGGCCCTGCTAGGCAGGTACAACTTCAACCTGCGGGATTCCATCAGCAAGTTCAAGAAGGGCCTTCCACAGGACCAAGCCCAGGAGTTATCTGACTTGGTGGAGGAGAGCAAAGCGGTGGGAAGAGGCGCCCTCCAGATGGTCTGGGATGCTACGGACTTGGTGGGCAGGGTAGTCATCTCCGCGGTGGTCATGAGGCGCAGCTCCTGGTTGAAATCCTCTTGGCTATCTCAGAAGATACAGACTACCCTTCAGGAGCTTCCATGTGAGGGAACAGGGCTCTTTTCAGAGCTTACAGTCACATGGCTCCACGGCCTTAAAGACTCCTGTGTCACCCTATGTTCCTTGGATCTTCACATCCCTCAGCAGGCTAGAAAGTCGTTCCATCACCTGCCGCCTTCACCTCTGTCAAGGTCCTGGGATGTTCCCCAGTCCAGCTCCTAAAGAAAGGACAGAGACTAAGGATTTAAACAGCATCACCCTCTGTCTTTCTGTTCCTCCACCCAGCCAAGGAAGGCCAAGGAACCCAGAAGCAGGTGTTTTGAGGATGCGCCCGAGGATGGCGCCCCAGTCACTTTCCAGGATCCACCCACTTGCTCTTTCCTCAGCCGTCTATGCCCCTTCTGGTTGGCCTGGTTGTAGTTGACCTCGGATCATTGGGTACTTAACATAATATCTTCGGGCTACACCCTACAGTTCATGGCCAACCCTCATTCCCATCTGTCCCTTCCCCATCCCCCTTCAGGGACCCTTCTCATGAGTAACTCCTCATTCAGGAAGTTGAGTGTCTTCTATGCCTGAGAGCAGTAGAGGAGGTCCTTCCAGGCTTCAGGAGAAGTCTATTTCCTAATCCCAAAGGCAAAAGGGAACCTCAGACCCATGCTGGACCTGCATTACCTCAACAAGTCTCTAAAGAAGTTAAAGTTTTGCATGGTGTCTCTGGCCTCTATTATTCCCTCCCTGGATCTGGGAGACTGGTATGCTGCCCTTGACTTGAAGGACACATATTTCCATATTTCGATTTTCCCAGGGTACAGGCATTTCCTCTGTTTTGTGTTGGGCCACCACCATTTTCAATTCATGGCGCTGCTCTTTGGTCTCTTGTCAGCACTGAGATTGTTTACAAAGTGCATAGCACCTGAGTCTGCTTCCCTGAGGTGCAGAGAGGTGCAAATTTATCCATACCTCGACGTCTGGCTAATAAAGGGCCAGTCCTGGGATCAGTTACGGCGGCATCTCCATCTGGTTTGCTCCATCTGTCGCAACCTGGGGCTGTTGATAAATGAGAAGAAATTGCCCTTAGTGCCTGTACAGTAACTCCTCACTTAACGTTGTAGTTATGTTCCTGAAAAATGCGACTTTAAGCAAAGCGATGTTAGTGAATCCAATTTCCCCATAAGAATTAATGTAAATGAGGAGGTTAGATTCCAAGGAAATTTTTTTCAGCAGATAAAAGACTAATTAACACACGCACACACAAAGTATAAGTTTTAAACAAGCAATTTAATACTGGTACACAGTGAAGATGATTGTGAAGCTTGGTTGAGGTGGAGGAGTCAGAGGGTAGGATATTTCCAGGGAATGCCTTTTTGCTAAATGATGAACTAGCAGTTGGCTGAGCCCTCAAGGATTAACTCTCACACTCTGCTATACAAGGCAGCAGGAAAGGAAGGAGGACAGACAGAGACAGAGAGACATACCTTGTGTGTGTGAGAGAGAGAGAGAGAAATGCGCATTTCCCCTTTAAGTATGAAGAGTGGGGTCAGAAGTACACTGCCTTGTTAATTAGATCAGCAAGCTGAGACCGGACTGCAGATGCCGCTGCTGCTGCCTAGAAGCTCCCTCTGTTGTGTGTCCCCCCTGCTCTATGGAAGTTGGGGTAAGCGGGGTGCAGGAGCAGGGGGAGGGGGACACCCTGACATTAGCCCCCTGTTTACTTCCCCCCACACAGCACGCAGAAGTCTCAGGGAGAAGCTCCAAGGCAGAGGGCAGGAGCAGCACATGGCAGTGGGGGGATGGACAGCTGCAATTGACAGTCTGCTGAGCAGCTGCTGCACAGGGAACTTAGGGGAGCTGATAGGGAGAGTTGATGGGGGGCTGTCGGTCCACCCTGGTTCCAAGCCCCCACCAGCTAGCTCTACCGGGCTGCTCTTCCTACAAGCAGTGGACAAAGCAGGTGGCTGCAATATGACGTTAGAACGGAGCATTGCACAACTTTAAACGATCATGTTCCCTAATTGATCAGCAACGTAACGATGAAACAACGTTAACCGGGACAACTTTAAGTGAGGAGTTACTGTACAACACAGAGTTCATTGGAGTGGTCCTCAACTCTACTCAGGCCAGAGTCTTCTTCCCCGAAGCTCGGTTCCAAGCCATGGTAGAACTGATCTTATGCATGCAAGCCCACCCTCCCACCATGTACCTACGATTGTCGGGCCACATGGTGGCCTGCACTTACGTGGTCCAGCATGCGTGGCTCTGCCTCAAGCGCCTACAAGTGTGACTGGCATCGGTCTATGTCTCCAACAGACACAGCATGGACTGTGTGGTCAGGGTCCTAGAACACATACTGTCCTCACACATGGTGGGGGAATCCTGCATCGATGTTGGAGGGGGTTCCCTCCATGGCTCTGTCCCCAACAGAGGTGCTCATCTCTGCTGCCTCGGACCTGGGTGGGGTAATCCCAGCACTCAAAGTCTTTGGTGTGTCACGATCACTCCCTGCACATCAACGGCAGGGAGCTCAGAGCAGTTAGCCCGTTGAGCCTTTCTACCTCACATAAAAAGCAGGATTGTCCAGGTCCTGATAGACAATACAGCAGCTATATTCTATAACAACAAGCAAGACAGGGCCTGGTCGTCTGCCCTTTGCCAGGAAGTCCTCAGACTCAGGAATTTCTGTGTACAACACGGCATCCATCTCGTAGCTGCACACCTCCCCAGGGCCAGGAATTCTCTGGCAGATCACCTCAACAGGACCTTCTTGTCTCACCACAGATGGTCCCTCCATCCGGAAATGAACAGATTCATCTTCCAGATGTGGGGAACTCCCTGAGTGGATTTGTTCGCTTCCAGGCAGAACAGGAAATGACACATTTTCTGCTCGATTCAGGGGACTGTCCAATGCTTTTTTGATCCCATGGTCGGGGCTCTGTTATACGCCTTCGCTCTGGTGCTGCTGGTTCAGAGTCCTCATGAAAATAAAGCAAGACGGTGGAGGCACAGGTAGGTCTCACCAGCACTGGTTCGGCATGCTGCTGTACCTCTCAGTGGCTGCTCCGTTACAGCTACTGCTCAGGACGGACCTGCTGCCCCAAAACCATGGCATCCGTACCTGGCAGCGCTGCACCTGATGATATGGCTGATGTATGGTTAAATGCAGCAGAGCAGGAGTGCTCGGCCACCATCCAGCAGGTCCTGTTAGGCAGCAGAAAGCCCTCCACCAGAGCGACCTACCTGGCCAAATGGAAGTGTTTCACTTGTTGGACCTCAGATAAAGGTATTTGGCCCGATCGGGCTTTGCTGCAATTGATCCTGAACTACTTTCTGCATCTCAAGCTCCAGGCCTGTCCCTTTCAAATATCAAGGTCTACTTGGCCTCTATTTTGGCCTTCTGTCCGCTGCTCGAGGATAGGTCGGTTTTCGCCCAGTATGTGGTTGCCAGGTTCCTCCAGGGCCTTGAGCGCCTTTACCCACATGTCAGGGACCCCTGTCTTCCTGCTCTCTTCTTCTCCTGTCCTGGAAGGTTGCATTCCTAGTTGCAATAACATCAACCCACCAGGTCTTCAAGATTAGGGTGCTTACCTCAGAACTACCCTATGCGGTCTTCTACCAAGACAAGGTCCAGCTGAGGCCACACCCAGCTTTCCTGCCTAAGGTGGTCTCGCAGTGTTATATGGGCCAGGACATTTCTTTGCCTGTCTTTTTTCCAATGCTGCATAAATCAGAGAAGGAGCATGCATTGCATTCCCTCGACTTCAGGAGCCATTCCTCAAGTCAACGCAGTTATTCGTTGTGGTGGCTGACATGATGAAAGGTCATCCAGTGTCTGCTCAAAGAATTTCTTCTTGGATCATTGCCTGCATTCACTGCTGTTACGATCAGACAAGAGTGTCACCTCCAGCAATCATAACCGCCCCTTCAACTAGGGTGCAAGCCTCCTCAGCAGCTTTCACTGCTTCTTTAACTTCATTATTTAGCCACAGTGGCTCTTTTGTGGTTCTCTCCTCAGCAGCTTTCCTAGCCCAAGTGCCTATCCAGGACATCTGTGGGGTGGCCACCTGGTCGTTGGTCCACACATTCGTGTTCCATTATGCACTTACCCCAGCAGACCGGGACGATGCTGACTTTGGTAGATCAGTACTGCAAGCTGCTAGACTGTGAACTTGACCCCACCTCGGAGGATACTGCTTCTGAGTCACCTAGAATGGAATAGTCATAGGCAAGCACTTGAAGAAGAAAAAACGGTTACCTACCTTTTCATAACTGTTGTTCTTCGAGATGTGTTGCTCATGTCCATTCCATTACCGGCCCTCTTACCCCTCTGTCGGAGTTGCCATCAAGAAGGTACTGAGAGGGCGTAGGGTCAGCAGCGCCTAATATACAACACAGGAACACAGCACTCCAGAAGGTGCTACAGCCGACCCTACAAATAATGCTAAAGCAAAAATCTCCGATGACTGTGCACATGGGTGTGCAGATGCCTAGAATGGAATGGATTTTCAAGCCAATCTTATTATTTTGGGTTGCCTGACTTGTGATTTTTTTGAATGCTGATGGTTGGGAACACAGTTGAGGTGAATGGGCACTGCAGTGAGATTATTAGGGATCACCTTCTGACATTCATGTTTTACTTTAGAGCATACAGGGAGCAGAGGGACAGTTCTCATTTCCTGCTGTTGCTGTTTGGAAACTGTGTTGTATTGTGCAAGGTTGCGAGAGTAATGAAATGAATGGAGTATATGTATAAGAACATAAGAATGGCCCTATTGGGTCAGACCAAAGGTCCATCTAGCCCAGTATCCTGTCTTCCAAGAGTGGCCAGTGCCAGGTGCCCCAGAGGGAATGAACAGAACAGGTAATCATTAAGTGATCCATCCTCTGTCGGTCATTCCCAGCTTCTGGCAAACAAAGGCTAGGGAATACCATTCCTGCCAATCCTGGCTAATAGCCATTGATGGACCTATCCTCCATGAATTTATCTAGTTCCTTTTTGAACCCTGTTATGGTCTTGGCCTTCCCAACATCCTCTGGCAAGGAGTTCCACAGGTTGACTGTGCGTTGTGTGAAGAAATACTTCCTTTTATTTGTTTTAAACCTGCTGCCTATTAATTTCATTTGGTGACCCCTAGTTTGTTTTATGGGAAGTTGTAAACAACACTTCTTTATCTACTTTCTCTGCCCCAGTCATGATTTTATAGAACTCATATCTCCCCTTAGCCATCTCTTTTCCAAGCTGAAAAGTTCCAGTCTGATTAATCTCTCCTCATACAGAAGCCATTCCATACCCCTAATAATTTTTGTTGCCCTTTTCTGAACCTTTTCCAGTTCCAATATATCTTTTTTGAGATGGGACCACTCCATCTTCACACAGCATTCAAGATATGGGCGTACCATGGATTTATTTAGAGATAGCACGATATTTTCTGCCTTATTTTCTATCCCTTTCTCAGTTATTTCCAGCATTCTGTTCACTTTTTTAACTGCCGCTGCACATTGATTGGATGTTTACAGAGAACTATCTACAATGAATCCAAGATCTCTTTCTTGAGTGGTAACAACTAATTTAGACCCCATCATTTTATATATATAGTTGGGATTATGCTTTCCAATGTGCATTACTTTGCAGCTGTCACCATTAAATTTCATCTACCATTTTGTTTCCCAGTCACTCAGTTTTGAGAGATCCTTTTGTAACTGACCATTCATATTGACCATTTGTTTCCTATCTTTTAACCAGTTACCAGTCCATGAGAGCACTATCCCTCTTATCCCATGGCAGCTTACTTTGTGTAAGAGCCTTTGGTGAGGGCCCTTGTCAAAAGCTTTCCGAAAATCTAAGTACACTGTATCAACAGGATCCCCTTGGTCCACATGCTTGTGGACACCCTCAAAGAATTCTAGTAGATGGGTGAGTCATGATTTCCCTTTACTAAAACCATGTTGACACTTCCTCAACAAACTATATGTCTGAAAATATTACTTTTATTATAGTTTCAACCAGTTTGCCCAGTACTGAAGTCAATCTTACAGCCTGTAATTGCCAGGATCACCTCTGGAGTCCTTTTTAAAAATTGGCGTCACATTAGCTATCTTCCAGTCATCTGGTACAGAAGCTGATTTAAAAGATAGGTTACAGACTACAGTTAGTAGTTCTGCAATTTCACATCCTTCAGAACTCTTGGATGAATACCATCTGGTTCTGGTGACTTATTGCTGTTTAATTTATCAATTTGTTCCAAAACCTCCCCTAATGATATCTCAGTCTGGGACAGTTCCTCTGATCTGTCACCTAAAAAGAATGGCTCAGCTTTGGGAATATCCCTTGCATCCTCAGCCGTGAAGACCGATGCAAAGAATTCATTTTGTTTCTCTGCAATGGCCTTATCGTACTTGAGTGCTCCTTTAGCACCTCTATCGACCAATGGCCCCACTGATTGATTAGCAGGCTTCCTGTTTTTTATGTACTTAAAAATTTTTTCCTATTTACTTTTTGAGTCTTTGGCTAACTGTTCCTCAAATTCTTTTTTGACCTTCCTAATTGTATTTTTACACTTCATTTGCCAGTGTTTATGCTCCTTTCTATTTTCCTCATTAGGATTTAACTTCCACTTTTTAAAGGATGCCTTTTTGCCTCTCACTGCTTCTTTAACTTCATTATTTAGCCACAGTGGCTCTTTTGTGGTTCTCTTACTATGTTTTTTAATTTGGGGTGTACATTTAAGTTGAGCCTCTATTATGGTGTCTTTAAAAAGTTTCCCGCAGCTTGCAGAGATTTCACTTTTGGCACTGTACCCTTTAATTTCTGTTTAACTAACCTCCTCATTTTTGTGTAGTTCCCCTTTCTGAAATTAAATGCTACAGTGTTGAGCTGCTGTGGTGTTTTTCTTGCCACAGGGATATTAAATTTAATTATATTATGGTCACTATTATCAAGTGATCCAGCTATATTCACCTCTTGGACCAGATCCTTGGACCAGATCCACTTAGGAATAGATCAAGAATTGCCTCTCCTCTGGTGGGTTTCAGGACCAGCTGCTCCAAGAAGCAGTCATTTAAGGTGTTAAACTTTATCTCTGCATCCTGTCCTGAGAGAAGGCTGCATGGCAGCCATCATATTCAGCAAGCCTCTCCTAAGCCTACAAACAGAACAATCACTTCAGGCTCTCCTTCTCAACTCCTCCAGCTGGCCACAGCACCTTCCATCTTGTGGAGCTGTAGGAGGGGAGCAGTGTTAAAAGATGGCTCATCTCACCCTGGCACAAATGGTAAATCCTGCCGGACCATTCCTTCCAGTACCTACACAGAACCCTGAGAGTAGGCCAGGAGAGGTTGTCTATTGCTTGTCATTGCTACAGTTCTGAGTGGGGAAGGAGCTCCCTCTCTGCTCTGTTTTAAAGGCAGCGGTCAGGGAGTGGATGCAGGCATCCTCCCAACCTTCTCTTTTTGGTGAAAATCCCAGGAGAAAAAAAGAAAAACAGACCAGGGTTCAGAAAGCAGGAAAGCTCAGTGAGAGGTGGAGACCCTCAAGTGCAGGAGGCAGCATTTTGTTGATCTGTGTGACAAACAGGGGTGGCTCTATGTATTTTGCCGCCCCAAGCACGGCAGTCAGGCGGCTTTCAGCAGCGTGCCTGCAGGAGGTACAGTGGTAATGCAGATTCAGCGGCATTTCTGCGGGAGGTCCTCTGGTTCCATGCCTTTGGTGTACCCACTTGGCGTGCTGGTGCCCGGAGCCGCCCCAGTGACAGACAGGGATTTAAGCTGTAGCTTGAGCAAAAAATGAGTTGTGTGTCCATTTGCATTGTTTAACAAATCACACTGCATTAGGGCCCTGCCTAAAGAAATGGGAAGGAGAATCTTTTTTGCATGTAAAATAACTGATCATATGGTGAACAGCTGACATTTAGTTAGATGCTGATTTAATAAAACAGTAGTAACAGCCCATACTGCAGTCCGACATAACTATCTGGAGTGACACCTAACAAAGCTGTCAAGTGGCATCACTGACTTTTTTTTTTTTGCCCTTTTTTGTGTCTCTTTATTTTTTTTTAAATGGGAGAAAGTACAAAGGGACTTTAGCTTATGTAGACTTCAACAATTACTCTTCGATAAAAGATTTGAAATCTGGCCAAAATGTGCTAGTATGACAACAAATTCTTAACAGATATTTTTTCAAAATCTCAAGCGCGGATGTTTACATGTTTCAGTGCTCCTGTGATTTTCACAATGGCGTTCTGTTTATTGCAAAGCAGTGGTTGCAGAGTAGGTCAGAGTGTGCATTAATTGTTTAATAGAAGGCTTCTTATACATGTACTTAAGTAAACCCAACTTAGGTTTGAACATCACAGTAAGTGATGGGGCTACCTTGATGCTTTTGGAAGAATTTTTTTTAAAATAAACTTGAGTTCTAATATATAATAAAATACAGGATGGAAGCCTCAATTAGTGACCAGAGTCATCCTCTTTTGTAATGGGATGCTTCTCCATTACAAAATCTGAGAGGAGGGTTTAGTTATACATGATGAAACAAAGCACAGTGATGTACATTGTAAGTTCTAACAGATTTATTTGGGCATGAGCTTTCGTGCATCTGAAGAAGTGAGGTTTTTTTACCCACAAAAGCTTATGCCCAAATAAATCTGTTAGTCTTTAAGGTGCCACTGGACTCCTCGTTGTTTTATGTGAATACAGACTAACATGGCCACCCCTCTGATGATTGTAAGTTCTCTGAGGCAGGGGACCATCTTTCTGTTCTGTGTCTATAGAGCATTTAGTACAACTGGGTTCTGGTCCATAACTGAGCCTTCTAGGTGATATCACAATACAAATATAAATAATAACACTAACATGAAAGCAATAGAATCTCAACTCCATGGAGCAGGAAACATTAAAAACTCAACATTTTCCCATCTGTACCTTGATATCTCCTAATCCAGGAGTTCTCAAAAATTACCATAGCACAGGCCACAATTTAATAGAGTGTTTACCTCATTGACCATCTGCCACTGTAGTCTGAAAAGCACGGACTGCCTTCTCTCCAACTCAGGATGACCTAACCTCCCTGTGACAGCTCCACGGAGAAGTCATTTTAGGAAATTATTTAGCCTCTTTTAATGTGATTTGTGAGTGGGAAATATGGAATAGAGTCAGCACTGTGACACTGTACCACTCTGCACAGTCCACCGCTGAGTGATCCATAAAACACTAATGGTGTACAGACCACAATAGGAGACTCACTGTATTAATCTAATTATAGAAAGATATATCAGAGGTGTTGTAAATATACGGGGGCACTTGGATCCTGGGTTCTTGATAGTTACCACTGTGTGTGTGTGTGTGTGTGTGTGTGTGTGTGTGTACACACATATGTGTTGTTGAAAAGTATTTGAAATCTTCAAAACACAACTTTCTTGGCAGTAGAATGTACATTCTGTAGAGGAATTCCACTGCAGTGGCATAGGTGCTGGAACTACAGGTGCTGAGGGTGCAGCAGGACCCCGGGCTTGAAGTGGTTTCCATCATATACAGGTGTAGACGGGTTCCGCCGGGGCTCGAGCCTCCCTGAGGGGGAGGGGAGCCACACCGGCCTCACTGTCGTCCCCGGGGCCACTCCTTGAGCCCGCGGTCCTGCCCTGGCGAGGTTTGTCCCTGCAGTTACAATCAGCTCTGGCCCTTTGGGGCAGGGCAGAGCAGTGGCAAAGTCAAAAGGGGCCCAGCCCTTGGTTCGGGGGGGGCACCAAACACAGTTACAATCAGCTCTGGCCCTTTGGGGCGGGGCAGAGCCGTGGCAAAGTCAAAAAGGGCCCAGCCCTTGGTTCGGGTGGAGCACCAATATGCAGTCAATTGGGAGCTCAGGCCCTCTGCTGCAGGGCTGAGCAACAATATACATAGTCAATTAGCATAAAGCCCAGGCCCTGGCTCAGTGCGGGGCAACAGTCAGCTCTGGGCTCAGGCCCTTCAGGAGGGGCTAAGCAAACAACTAGCCTTGATGGCCTCCTCAGGCCAGGGGAGGCGGGAGTCTGCCACCCTTGGAGGGGTGGCAGGGGGAACGCAGGCCCTCCCACTCCACCGCGTTCCAGCCCGGGGCCCTAGTAGCGGCTGTCACCGCTGATGGTCAGTGGGGATCCTGACCACAACACACTGACATGGGCTCAGATAAATCTGCAGCCTGACTGGAGTCAGGTGCCCCTGGGCTACTTCCTACCTCCCCATCTACTCCTACCTGGTCCGGGGCCTCCGTTCCGGGGACGTCCAGAACCATCGGTTCCTCCCAGTCTGGGCTGGGCGGCAGGTCCGGTAGTATTTCTGGGAACGCAGGCCAAGCCTGGTCTGGGGGCTCCTCGGGGCCTAGTAGGGGCGAGGCAGCTCTGGCAGTTCCTCGTCGTAGCGGCCTCGAGAACGCTCCGGTGGCTCCTCGTCGTATCGACCGCGGGGATGCTCTGGCAGCTCCTGGTCTCGGCCTCTGGCTTGGGCAGTCTCCCAGTTATAGGTGTCGGTGGACACGTCTGCTCCTGCCGGTGGCAGACCTGCAAGTGAAGGCTGGGGCCCGGCTTTTATTCTTCCGGGTTGCCGCCTGACCCTCTGAGGGGCGTGACTTCCGCCCAGAGGCCCCGCCCCCATGGATGACTGATGGGGCTCGACCCTCCCTGAAGGGGAGGGGAGCCACACCGCCTCGCTACAACAGGGTTTCCAGTTTGGTTCAATGGCTCTCAGCACACCCACTATAAAAATTGTTCCAGCACCCCTGTGCAATGGCTTTTTAAAAAAAAAAATAATAGAAAGTGTCACTTTCAGTATTTTCCTTAAATGTGAATTTAGTTGTGATTTGAGCTGTGGTTTTTGGAGGGGTGGTTGTATTTCTATAACTGTGTTATTCTGTTAAATGGATGCTCAAAGAAAAACCACAAAACTCTGATTAAAAATACACCAGGCACGATAGGGCTAGTAATTTCTGATTGGAAATCCCTGCTATTGTTGTTATCATTATAGATCAAATTTACAGCTATCTGCAGGTGCTAAATCTGGGATGGTTTGGTTCAGAGACCATCAAACTTCAGAAGTATTTGGTGTTGCTTTATCTTTTCTACCTTTTTTTTTTTACAGCTAAGATGCTGAAATGTCATCTTTTAATTTGTTTTGTTTTGTTTTTTTTCCTATTCCACTATTAGGACTAGAGATGGTTGTAAAAAGTGTACCAGATAAAATAGAAGACCTGACTCAATATAGAAAACTTGCCAAAGCCTGCAATATAATCATGGAAATTTACCTGCTTAGGAACAGAATGTACCCACCCACCCTTAACTTGATGATGTTGCTATTTGTCCATCAAAAAAAAAATTGCTCACTTCAAGCAAATTGGTGACTAGAATTTTGCAAGATTCACCAGAGGACCCTCTATAGCCCTTGTATTCAACTTTCTTTTAGGCAGTAAAATCCCAGCTCTCTTCAGCAAAACAAAAAACCAAAATAAAATCACAGCCCTGAGATTAAATATGGTTTTTCTTCTCAGTGGTTTGAGGTATTGAGTCTCATTCTGACCTTTTGAATAATTACAGAGAATCATTTCAAAGAGGCCTAGCCTAGCAAATGTGAAGCAGTTTGGGACCTCATACACTTCGACGCCAGATGAGTCCTGTACAGTTCTATCTGGGATGACAAAAATCTTGTTGAAGAAAAAATGCTTTTGTCTTTTGGCACATACAAAATGTAACATTCATGTTGACCGAACTTGTGTTTTCAGTTGAGGCTTTTGCTGTGAAGGTTTAACTGCAACTTTAATTTTATTTGTCATAAATCTGCCTTTTGAAAGTTAGTCTTTGAAGTAAACCCATCTCTGCTGTAATTATAATTCTGCCTAAAGTACCCTTATTTGTAATGATTTCAGAAACCCGTGATGTTTCTTATTTTGCTAGTTCTTGGATTATAGGGTGGAGTGTTTTATAATGAAAAAGGCCATTTTTAGACTTCAATGAGTGTTGTAGACATTATAATTTTTCCATTATAAGCCAACTATGGGTCATACGGCTGGAACAGAAAAAAGATGGGAAGAAGTCAGAAAAAAATTAGATGACCTAAACCAACAACAATAAAAACTCTTAATAATTGCACCTAAAATTAAATCTAATCAAATAACAATCATGATAGACATTATCCTGTTTATGTTCCTGAAGACAAGAAAATAAAACACAAGGAGTTCTTTGCAGATGTTATCACCAGGAGGGAACCTTAAAACTATAAACCAACTGATTAGTGTTTTTGTGAGCCAAAAATCTACACACTGTCTTCTGGTTTGAAATTTCATGTTAGTTACACAACAGCTAAACTAAAATAAACACACATTGTCCTGTGTATTTTATGACTTATGTAACCTCCGGCTATTTAGCTGAAAAATATATGCTGTTGTATGGAATAGCAACTCAGAATACTGTAAAAATAATTACTTTAAAATCTATGCCCCACATATGCAGATGGTTAAGACACTAGGCTGACTAAACAGATGAAAAATGACAGGGAAAATCCATGCTGTAGAGATAGTACCATTAGTTTACAAATGTGTACAATATGCAAAACATTGATGACTTGCAATATATACTTCAGTCACATTGCTCTCCAGAATTTACTATGTTTTAATGCCAGATGTTCTACTTCTTGCATCTCTTGCTGTATCAAATAGCTTTTGCTTAAAAGTTACTGTACAAAAGTCTTGTCTATGTTTCAAATGTGGTAGCTAAAATGTTTGAACCATGATGTTTTAAAACTCTGGTATAGACGGGGCGAATTGTATTTTAATACATGCTACTTGGTCAATGTGGACTTCTGGGATCTCCTTTAAGGCTTCGCCTTTATGAACTAACATCCACTAAAATGTTAATTGTCCTGTCTGCACTTGGGTTTTAAAACATGTTGTTGAAATTGTTTTAGGTAACCCATTTTTAAAATATATCTTTTATCCTAATCTAGACAAGTGCAAAGAGTCTGAGACAATGCTGATTGAAGTAAATGAAAGTTTTTCCATTAATTGGAATGAGCACTGGACCCAAGCACTAAGGGACAAATTCTTAAGTGTTTAGATACCTAACTCCCATTCATTTGACCCATTAAAGGTCTAAATGTGTAAATTTGGCCCTAATCAAATAGTCTTTTGAATGGTACAGTCTTGTTCACCTTCTTCCCCTAAGTAGTCTTGCTGATGTCAGTGGGACTACTTGCCTGGGTAAGGATTTGTTCTCTTATAGATTATAGAGATTGTGCTATTATAGTTTAACAGCTTAGGAGATCTGCTGTATTCCAGGACCACATATAATTCTGTATTTAAATGTAGCCTTGAACCTAGATTTTATTCAGTGGAAGTTGCTAACATAAATTATACTGCTTATTATATACTTTTCATCCTTATGAACCTTGCTTAGTATATTAGTATCTAATTATGCCCTGTAACAGGAAGCTACTTTTAGAATAATAGCTCTTTTTATCTTTCCTTTATGTGGGACCATTACTAAGGGGCCAGCATTCATACTATTCACTCTAGCTGTGAATCATGTTAGACATAACGGAGATTTGCAACTGCTTCAATAGTCACATTTTTTAAAAAAGCAATTCCTTTAGTTAAGTCCAAAAGCTATACAGTGAATTTCTTGGTTTTTCTTTCTCGGTGAAGACAGCTTTTTCTAAAATTTATAAAGTGCAAGTAAATACTGGAGGTACACAAGGGGATTTTTATTCTGGTTTAAATCTATTTGAGTTGTTACCCTTTATCCTTATTCGTGAGTCATTTAAAGAACAATTTCCAAGAGCTACCATAACAGTAGTAACTGTCATAGACATTATAGTTATCAGGAGCCATCAACTCTCCATCCTAATAAAATGTTAGTGTTCCTGTTAGTTTACCAGACTTGTTTTTTTAAATGCCAAATGTTACTGGCAGTGTTTTGCCCTTAGAATTTCATAACTGAAGTAAATCTCTCTCGAAACAAGTATGGGCTGCAGTTGTGAGTGTCTTCTGGACTGTAATGCATTTTCCACATAAATATAATATTTTTTAAAAACCCATATGGTTTAACAGGCACATGACAATTAATAACTGCTCTACATTTTAATATGTGGGGAAAATTGTTTTCTACAAGAAGTAGTCATCTTTTTCTAGCCACAACTGTGACTTCTGAATATGTACGGCAAGGATAGCTAAGCCAGGATAGTAATATTTGTATTTGGCAGTAATAGTATATTCATAAATACACATGAAATGTGGGGGGAAACTTTACAGAATTGAAAGGGCAGATTGTAAAGGGTAAGCATACATATCTTGAGACAAAAATTATGAGTCATTACCAGTGTATAAAACTTTTGCTTTAAATGATTGAATGTTAGATATCATTAGCTTTCCTCAGATATAGCACATTCCTGATATTCAAAAGGTGTTAACAATTGAACAGTTGTTTACAAAAACAAACAGGGTCCTATACCAAGATAGTCCAAACTATTTCATATCCACTGACCCTGGTGAAACATCTTCTGTAGGAGAGTATTTACACTGAAGCAACACATTTAACATCCAAGGAGGAAGCCTGATTTTTTTTTTTAATCCACTAATTTCACCTCAACAAGTATTTCACTGAAAGAGCCAGTGAAACTAGTGGGAACATCTGGCCACCCTTGATGTCTTCCTTGCATGAATGCGGGGAAATGACACATAGGCCTGGTCTACACTACGCGTTTAAACCACATTTAGCAGCGTTAAACCGATTTAACCCTGCACCCGTCCACACAAGAAGGCCCTTTATATCAATATAAAGGGCTCTTTAAACTGATTTCTGTACTCCTCCCCGATGAGAGGAGTAGCGCTGAAATCGGTATTGCCATGTCAGATTAGGGTTAGCGTGGCTGCAAATCGACGATATTGGCCTCTGGGCGGTATCCCACAGTGCACCATTGTGACTGCTCTGGAAAGCAATCTGAACTCGGATGCACTGACCAGGTAGACAGGAAAAGCCCCGCGAACTTTTGAATTTCATTTCCTGTTTGCCCAGTGTGGAGCTCTGATCAGCATGGATGGCAATGCAGTCCCAAATCCAAAAAGAGCTCCAGCATGGACCGTACGGGAGATACTGGATCTGATCGCTGTATGGGGAGATAAATCTGTTCTATCAGAGCTCCATTACAGAAGACAAAATGACAAAGCATTTGAAAAAATCTGCAGACTATGATAGACAGAGACCACAGCACAGTGCTGTGTGACAAGCGTAATGGAAAACCAAAGAATCAAATGGATGCTCAGAGAGGGAGGGAGGGGGTGCTGAGGACTCCAGCTATCCCACAGTCCCCGCAGTCTCCGAAAAGCATTTGCATTCTTGGCTGAGCTCCCAGTGTCTGAAGGGTCAAAAACATTTTCCCGGATGTTTTAGGGTATATGTCGTCAATTTACACCCTTTCCCCCCTCCCCGAAAGAAAAGGGAAAAAAAATGTGTCTCACCTTTTTTCAATGTCACCCTATGTCTACTGCATGCTGCTGGTAGACGGGGTGCTGCAGCGCTGAACACCAGCATCCCTTTCCTGGTGGCAGATGGTACAATATGACTGCTATCCATCATCATCATCATCAGTCTGTGAGTGCTCCTGGCTGGCCTCGGTGAGGTCAGCCGGGGGCGCCTGGGTAAAAATGCAATGACTCCTGGTCATTCCCAGTAGATGATACAGAACGGCTGGTAACTGTCTTCATCATAGCAATTGGAGGCTGAGCTCCATCAGCCCCCCGCCCCCTTTCATGTCCAAAAGAAAAGATTCTGAACTGCCTGGACTATCATAGCAGCGGGAGGCTGGGCTCCTCTCCACTCCACCGTTTAATGTCCTGCCTGGACTATCCTAGCAGCTGGAGGCTGCCTCCTCCTCATTTTACCTCACTAAAAAGTCAGTGTTTCTTATTCCTGCATTCGTTATTACTTCATCACACAAATGGGAGGACACTGCCACGGTAGCCCAGGAAGGTTGGGGGAGGAGGGAAGCAACGGTTGAAGTTGTTGCAGGGGAACCCCCTAGAATGGTATGCAGCTCATCATTTCTGCTGGATCTGACATGGAGCTCTGACATGGAGCGGCTGTGCTCTCTGGTTCTCTAGTACACTTGCCTCATATTCTAGGCAGGACTGACTCTATTTTTAGACAAAACCTAAAGAAGGGAATGACCCGGGGAGTCATTCCCATTTTTGTCCATGCGCCCCTAGCTGACCTCAGCGAGGCCAGCCAGGAGCACCCATGACAACAGCAGATGGTACAGAACGACTGATAACCGTCATCTCATCACCAATTTATAATGGCGTGGCAGACGTGCAATAGGGATGGTAACTGTCTCTGCTACCTTGAAAAGGCAAATGAATGCTGCTGTGTAGCACTGCAGTACCGCATCTGTCAGCAGCATCCAGTACACATACGGTGACAGTGGCAAAAGGCAAAACGAGCTCCATGGTTGCCATGCTATGGCGTCTGCCAGGGCAATCCAGAGAAAAAGGGCACAAAATGATTGTCTGCCGTTGCTTTCACGGAGGAAGGATTGAGTGACGACATTTTCCCAGAATCACCCGCGACACTGTTTTTGCATTGGGATCTCAACCCAGAATTCCAATGCGCGGGGGAGACTGCGGGAATTATGGGATAGCTACGGGATAGCTACCCACAGTGCAATGCTCCAGAAATCGACGCTAGCCTCGGTACATGAACGCACACCGCCGCATTAATGTGCTTAGTGTGGCCGCGTGCACTCTACTTTATACAATCTGTTTTACAAAACCGGTTTATGTAAAATCAGAATAATCCCGTAGTGTAAAAATACCCATAGACTAAGGTCTGTAGGTAAGCCCTTCTGGTCACATGTCTGGTTTTATCATTTAGCATTCTGATGCCTCATCAGGCCATTCTCCTGACAGTTTTTACTTTTTCTAATTTGTAGCAGGGTAGAGATTAAATCTTTGAAATGTATTTGTTAACATGGTGTTTCATGTGGCATCTGTCAGCAGCAACTAAATGCATCTTCAGCCAGTATTTGTAAATTATATTTATACAAGCTTGCCAGTGTTTGTTTCATGTCTGCAAGAGTCTGTGCCTCATCACAGGCATCAGTTATGACTGAAAGCCAGAGCTATTGTATAAAGAGATGCTTAACTTGCGTCTTCAAATTTCTTATGAAACCGAACCATTATCTTGATTAGCTGATATTAAGTAAGAGTTTTAAATCAAAACTGCACTTCTAGTGTTAACAGCACACCATTGAACTGGCTAAGTTATGTTTTGATTTTTATTGTTAGCTCAACCACCAAAAACACTTTTAAATTAAGGGGAAAATTAACATCATATCTTTTCTGTAGGGTTTTATTATTGTTTTCCTACTGCTTCAGCATCTCACTTGAAACAGTGAAGAAACAGGAAAAATATAGTCTGGAAATTGGTTTCTACATCTCTTCCTGTGGGATCTATTTGACACTGATACCATTATCACTGTTACCGTTATCACATTAAAGGTTTGAACACCTACTAACTGTGAACTGTTGTTAGGTAATAAATCATGCCTATATGTAAATTTTTGTAGCAAAGTCTGATGGGTTGGAAAAAATATTTCCTTTATTCAACTTATTCCCTCATTTTAAAAAATCTTTTATTTTGCTATTCTCCATGTAGGTACCAGCAGCCAGCTGAGTTCTGGATTATTCACAATACAGTAACTCCTCACTTAATGTCTTCCTGCTTAACGTTGTTTCGAAGTTACGTCACTGCTCCATTAGGGAACATGCTCGTTGAAAGTTGTGCAATGCTCCTTTATAACGTTGTTTGGCTGACTTTAGAAGGGAGCATTGCACAAGTTCCTCTTCTCCATCTCCTCCCCCTCCCTTCCTCCTTCTCTCCCAGTGCTTCCCCCGCTGCCAAACAGCTGTATGGCAGCGCTTAGGATTTTCTGGGAGGGAGAGAGGGAGCAAACGAGCGGGGAAGCTTCTGTTCCCCCTTCCCCGAGCAGGCAGGGCCACCTGGAATGCTGGGGCTTTAGGGGCTGCAGGGCCCTGGGCTAAGGGGGCCCTGGCCTGCAGCTCTAAAGCTGTGCAGCCAGCGGCCAGAGAGAAGCGGTGCTTTCCCCTTCAAAGCGCCGCTTCTCTCCCGCCAGGTTTGAAGGGGAAAGAGCCGCTTTTCTCCGGTCACTGGCTGCACGGCTGCCCCTGCTCCTCCTGAGTCCTCCGGCCCATGCTCGCAGGGCTGCATTCTGAAAGGGGCTTTAGAGCTGTGGGCCAGGGCCCCAGGGCCTCCTTAGCCCAGAGTCCTACAGCCCCTAAAGCCCCTGAGTTCCAAGTGGCCCTGCCTGCCGGGGGGGGGGGGGATAGTTCCCAGAATCACGGCCATGGGGGCGGTGCTGCGCTGTACAGAGCCACCTGCACACCCCCTGCACCAAACAGGAGCTTCCCCAGGTAAGTGCTTTGCACCTCCTGCCTGCCCCAGCCCTGAGCTGCCTCCCACACCCCCACCCTGAGCACCCTCCTGCACCCTAACTCCCTCCCACACCACCCTCCTCCCTAAGCACCCTCCCTCACCCTAACTCTCTCCCAAACCCTGCACCCCCAGTCCTGAGCCCCAGTACTGTACAGAATATAATGCTTTTTGTCTGCCCCCAAAAAAATTTCCTTGGAACCTAACCCCAAGCATTTACATTAAATCTTATGGATTCGTTTAACATCGCTTCACTTAAAGCTCCATTTTTTCAGGAACATAACTACAACATTAAGTGAGGAGTTACTGTACTTGAAGTGTCATCCATTACTAAAGGAATGTACATGTCATTAGTTGAGTGACTTTTCTTTGTTTCTTAGTTATCTGTCCATGGAAGCATCCCTGTTTTGGCACTGAGGAAAGACACACTGTATCTTGCCGTGATATTTCAGACTAGTGATCTGGGTCTTGAACTTGTCATTGACATATATCTGGGCATGCTAGAAACATGTACAATGCAAATTCCACATTAAAGTAGGGTTTGGGGATTTTCTGCGTGCTTTGAGTGTTTTTCTTCATAATTTAAGTTTTCATTTACAAAAAATAAGTTTATAATGTAGTCTGTATTACAAAGACAAACTCCATAAGTGAGCAGATGCCATGTCGTTTTACTGAGTATTCAGGCTGACAGATTCCAACAGTAGCTCTGAATTGCCTTCATTCATCTTAACTCTTTGTTAATTCTCAGTCATCATGATGGCAATTTTAATGTTGGTATTGTTTGTTATTTCATGCTGATCCTCTTACTAGAAGGCAACAACTAATATGTCTCATCCAGTTTGGTTTGATTCCACCAGGAAAGTTTTTTAAAAAGATTTGAATGTTTTTATTAACATTTGTGGTTTGGGGTGGTGGTGGGGAGGATTGTTTGTTTGTTGTCTTGCCAGGCCTGTGTCCTGTTATGAAAGAATTTCAAATTCTGTATAGCAAGTGGCTGGTATATATCTGTTTTCTAGAAATACATCCAAATGAGACGACGTCACTGGCTTCACTGGAGCTTCACCCTCTTATGCCAGTTCAGAAATTTCCCCTCTGAAGCCCTTGAAACAGCAAAAATGATGTAATAGCAGCAGGCTCAAATACTGCAGTTCCCTTTCAGATTTCATGCTGCTGCTCATGCTGCTGATCTCCAGTGTGTATTGATAAAAAGTGAAAATGATTTGGACGAAAGGAAGGGGAAGCTAAGTGAGGTTTCCCTAGGGTGTCATTCTGTTGTATTAGCAATTGGTCTACTATGTTAAAAGCTTTACATTCTATTATGTTAGTACTAAATTATATCTTTTTAAAATTATCTTTTATGGGGGGACATTGTAACTATATATACCCTTCCATCTTGTTAGACAAATATAAATGTGGTGAAATATGAAATCTTTGTACCACAATGATGTAATAAGAAGATAGAACAAAACTATAACAACAACTAGTTAGGTAAAATAAAATGAACACTAGGGTGCTGGTCTTGTCAGTTGCAATTCATTCACAGTAAAATCTTTACAGCAAGGTGAGATTCTTCTTTGAGTGATTGTTCACATGGATTCCAATCAGGTGTGCGCGCGCCATGTGCATGGTCATTGGAAACTTTTTCCCTTAGCAGCTCCCATCACCTTCATGGGGCTCAATATATGACCCTGCCAACCCAACCCTCCTGCAGGTCCTTCTTACCATCCGTGGCAGCGTTGGAACTGCGTTTCACTTGCTTGCAAGTGTTCCTTTAGCTATTACTTAGTTCTACACAGTTTTCTTTCTAGTTTGCTTTGTAGTTAGTTTATTGTTCGGTAGTTAGGGTAGTCTTGGTGAGTGGGTGATTCTCCCTCATCCCACCTGGGGCTTCGGGGCATGCCTCAAGCCCAGGGATTTTAATTTTTGCCCAATAAAGCCTAAAGCCTATGCTCAATAGCGACCCTCATGAGTCGTGCCTGAGGTGTCTAGGTGAGGCGCAACAGTCTGAGCTCTGTAAGATCCGTAAGGCTTTCAAGCCCAGGACTAGGAAGGAACACAACTTCTGTTTGAAGCCGCTATTAATGGAAGCCGCACTCTGTCCAACGGCACCCAACCACCAAGTCCCTGGCCTGAGCTTGGTGCGGAGTGCCCTGGTGTCAGTCCGCGAACCGGTAAAGAGGAAGGACTCCGGTGCTAGGGACCCTTGGTACCGGAGATCCCCAGCATCGGTCAACATCCCCAGTGCCCCAGAAGTCCCATAAGAAGGCAGACAGAGGGTGCTCGCCTCAGAGATCGAGACCATCCGGGGAGACTTTACTGCCTCAGAGGAAGGACTTAACTTCCAAACAGCAAGACCTGATGCCAGTTGGCACCATTGAGTCTGGCATCCAGTGACTCTCCATCAGGGCACTGCTTGGTGGAAGAGTTGGAACTCCTCTCCACCCCAGATACTTTCAAGGCTGCAAAAGAGCTTATAGAAAGTACTGTGCCTCAGCCCCTTGCTGTTAGAGAGAAGCTTCCAGCATCGCCTAGACAGGTGCCATCTAGAGGCAAACCTGCATTAATGAGGCCCTCTTCCTCACCAGACCAGCACCGTTCATGGCACTGTTCCCAGTCTACATCACTGCAACACACACTCCGCCCAGCACTGGTACAAGATCACCCAGTGCAGGGAGCACCATGTTCTGCGTCTCCGTCATCGAGGGGATGGCAACATTCATGGTCACCCTCTATCAGCCGGCACTAAGAAACAGCACCGAAACACAGGAGCCATTCTCCAGCACCAGATTCATGGCACTGGTCAAAATCACGGGACAGTGGGCACTGATCCTCTACACGATCATCGTGGCTCTGATCTCCAACTTCCTGTTCTCGGCACCGAACTCCAGCTCAGGGATCGTCGGCACTGCCCTTGGGATCCTTGGACTCTGAGGCTTACTCCTACTACTTGTGACGCAGTAGGCACAGGTTGGATAAGTGCCGGAGACATGCTTGGCTGACTTGGCTGCCACATTGGCCACCCGCTGCACAATGGCCCTTCTGGACCCCCTGAGCTTACCATCAAACCCAGAGTAACCCATCCAGGGTTTCCTTAATTCTGACTCCACCCCCATGGGAGAGCTTGGGAGTCACCTGATTGGAATCGATGTGAACAAACACTCAAAGAAGAAAAGACGGTTACTCACCTTCTTCTAACAGGTGTTCTTCAAGAGGTGTTGTTCACGTCCATTCCAATACCCACCCTCCTTCCTCTCTGTCAGAGTAACTGGCAAGAAGGAACTGAAGAGGGGTTGGGTCGGCAGGGTCATATATTGAGCGCCATGAGGGCACCACTCTAGGGGGCTCCCTGGCTGACTCTATGGGAGCTGCTAATGGAAGAAGTTTCCGATCACCGTGCATGCAGCGCTCGCACACCTGATTTGGAAAAGACATGAACAATACATCTCAAAGAACAACAGTTACAAGAAGGCAAGTAACCATCTTTTTTCAAGAACATAGTTTTGGCCTAATTCTGTTTCTGTTGAAAATTACACCTTAACTGTGCCCTTAAACTGAAGCCATGTATGATTCTGTGAGAGAAGGTATGCTTAGGCTTCATTTATTAAAATATAGAACTTCCCCTGCCTATAATTTTTTTTAAAATAATCCATCTTTTTATAATGTCAATTCAGTTTCTTTTTTCCTGAATCAACAAGGTTATGGATTGACATGTATATTTTATCCTGGATAGGGAGAGCAACTTGTAGTGAAAAGCCTGAGGATATAATGGTAGGGTGGTGTTCAGCTAGAAAGGAAATGTGAGTTTGAAGTCAAACTCAGTATTCCTTGCCTCCAGCAGCCGGGCTGGTAAGTGGAGGAAGGGGGGCTGATGGTACAAGAAAATTATGCACACTGAAAACAAATGTCTCAAGCCACAAAACTGCAACTATGTTATTACCTTAAGGAATAATCTGTAAATAAAAAATAGATATAGGTGCTAGGGACATTTAACATTGTGACAGTAACCTTTTCCTTCTTCTCCTGGGTCAAACCCATTAACATCTATTTTATTTTTATTTGCATTTAAGTTGATTGTGTAGATTCAGAGATTCCAAAGTCAGAAGGAATCATTGTGATTATATAGTCTAACCTTCTATATAACACAGGGCAAAAAACTCCCCCAAAATAATTAATTTTAAACTAAAGTATATATTTTTTAAAAATGCCAATCTTGATTTTAAAATTATTGTTAGTTATGGAGAATCCTTGATAAATTGTTCCAATGGTTAACTACCCCCTACACCTTATTTCCGGTCTGAATTTGTCTAGCTTTGTCTTCCAGCACTGAAGTTGTTTCCGTTCCGCCAGAGCTGATTTATTTTTATTTGAATTTGAAATGGATTTGTGTTGTATTGTATTGTCTTTTAATACATTGAGCAATGCCCCAGTGATTTTGTGGGGAAATTGTTAGATTATCAAACATCAAGGACGGACTTTTCAGAAGTGTTAAGTAGTTAGCCTAACTCTATTCCCATTTATTTCAATGGGAGAGGGTAGGTTGACACTTAATACTTCTGAAAATCCCATCTGCCTACTAGATAAATAAAGTGAAATATCATTATTTATATGGGCAGTCAAGGCAAGTTATAGTTTTAAGTTAATCTGTTAACTGGTTCAGCAAACCATGTTAAAATTACAACACATAATTTGGAGAACATCTCTTTGAAGAAGTAAATTACTTTGAAAGGTGTCCTTTCTTGTGATATTTCATGGCATTATATATTTTTTACACTTGAAAGAAATATCAACACTTCCTGGTAACTCATTCTGTGAATCAGAGTTTTTTCTTTGTATGAAATGGAACAAAGATGGTGTCTGAGAATGTAAGTGAAATAATAATGTCCTCAAACAGATGCTTGGAGCTCACCAGCTACTGAAAACAAAATACAGGCTAATCACTGCCATCTCTGTGTCTGTGCTCACACTGTTTCAGCTACTATTTTCTTATTGGCTAGATGACTTTTCTGAAAGGTAATAGCTGCTAAGTATTTAAATAGAATATCATAGCCCTGAGGGAATAGTCTAAAGTTACTGTAGCATGAATGCTTGACAGCAGAACATTGTACACTGCATTGTTTGAAGACAAAAGTCAAAGAAGGTTATGGAGTAGACTTTACTGATGCAAACTTAAAACCAAGAATTTGTATAAATGAAAACAACTCAGTAATTGTATTTTTAGACAATTACAAATATACCTATGAGTACTTATCAAGGCAATAATTTATCCTTTTCCATTTTCCCATTCCTTTTTCTGACCATCTGGCAGTGGCGTTGGAATAATTTTTATGGTGGGGGGGTGTGCCAAAAGCCACTGAACAAAACTGTAAACTCTGTATATGATGAAAACCACTTCAAGCTAAGGGGGTGCTGCTGCACCCCCAGGACCCCTAGTTCCAGCACCCCTGCCATCTGATGCTAATGCCTAACATTTCCTTCTATTTCTTGAAGTTGTGAGAGCTGAAAGATCCAGAGTAATGTTCATAAGATATTTTTGTACTAATAGTGTATTTTGTCCTGATACTTAACAATGATTCTTTTGGCTCATCTAGCACTTTGTGTCTTTAAAGCACTGTACAGACATTATTTAATCAAGGTCAGCTGTAGGTTGTGCATGGTTCTATGTGAGTGACATGTGAGGACCCATTCAGCTTCCTCTCCACAAAATGAAAGGCTGCTAGTAGGTGACTTGCATCACTTTTATGAAACAGTGATACATTGCAAAAGTGTTTCCATGGCATAAAAGCCCTTCTTACATTATGGGCATCAGACCAAAGGTCTGTTTTTATGGCAATAATTCTGTGTCATCAACCAATGTTATGGGCAGTTCGCAGGAGCTGTAGTAACTTAAGCATATGTTGAATACTTTGCTGAATAGTGTTGGACTTAGGCACTTGCTTTAACTTAAACCTTAAAGAGGTGCTGAAGTGCTTTGCTGAATCAGGACCTGAGTCAGTCAGTTTTCTTTTGTTTAGGTGGGTCTATCACTCAGTTACAAGAAGGGGGACATTTTTAAAAAAAATAGATCAATGTAATTGTAAAATTACAGAAAAGTGGCAGACGAGCAAAGAGGCATCATACTTGAAACCGCTTTTAACTATGCATTTTAAATTGACTAGATTTCAAGTTCATTACAGCAGTGATTACTGGGATGTTTTATGCATATCTGCCTCTTTGCAGATATTGCATAGTTCTGCCTCTCCCTCCCCTATGTGTTGTCCTGTTACATACGCCCATCTTCTACTGAATTCTACCTTCTTGCTCTGTCCAGCTATTAGTTAATTCACTTTTCTTATTAAAATATTGTGGGTGAAGTCCTGGCTCCATTGATATAGATGGGAGTTTGCCATGTCAGGATTTCTCCCAAGAGCTGTAGAGAAACATCCTAATCAAACCAATTGCAGAACCAACTGCAGGGTAGAGTAAGTAATCAGAGGAGCAAAACTGCTCCCAGCTTCTGATGAGGAGAAGAATAATATCTCTGTGGAAATAAAATTAATCATAATATGATATGTCTGGTTTTTAAGAAAGAGATGTAGAGCCTAGGAAAGGGATTTGTCTACCTTTCGTCTTCAGTACTACCACAATTGACACGTTATAATAACTATATACTAGTTTCAAGGTTCTGCTGTAACAAGAGCTGCACCTCTTATGGAAGACTCTAATTCCCAGACATGGACAATTGCGAAGGAAATACTGGCAGAGTCTAGACTATCCAAGAAAAACTGTATCAGTGAATTTTGACCAACATGTAATGTATATATTACAAGTATCAGCGGCTCTGATTTTGTATTATAAAGAACTTCATATCTTCCCTTGCTATTTACATACCTTGCTACACACATTTTTAGATAGTTTTGATAGGAACCTATACAACTAGTAAGACTGTTTGTTCTGTTGAGAATCTCTCTAAGATTCCCTCCCATCTGAGATTCAAAGGACAGAATAACAGCCGTATGGGAAAACAGTAGACCTTAAAAGAATCACTGATGGATTCTAGATTTGCCAGTATTGTGCAAAAGTACATAAACAGAATGTCAGCATGCTTTATATAACTATTCATCTAAAGATTTCAGGCAAATCTATGTCTGAGACAATGATATTTAGAATCATGTTAAAGGAGTAAGTCACGTTTCCCTCTCTCTTTCTGTTAGTTCATTTGAATCTGGCTTCAGAAGCTGTGGGAATTAATTGTACCCCTAGCTTGACTACTTACACTGCACTAGTTGGGGGAGGATCAGTGGTATCAGCAGTTTTGGGCTGATCTGTCTTAAATTTGGTGATGAATGGGAATGATACACAGAATATTGGTGTGCAGTATATTAATTCTATCTTAGTGCATTGACTTTGATTGAGGAAACAGATTCATGCCTTCCAGAAGTCAGAAGAGAAACATGCTGGGAAGTAATTTGGTCTGATGCTGTTGGGATGGTGACGTTTCTTGATGTATCTGTTGTGACAGCTGAAGATGTGTAGAAGTGAAAAGTGGAAAAGAAAGACAGTTGTGAGTCCAATAACAAGATGAATCTATACTATTTGTGACAGCTGTTGGCAAGCATGATATCACTTTACTCATGCAGTCTACTGATACTTTGGAACATTACAAACTTCAGTATCATGTTTTTAGGCAACTTGTTAGAGGTAATGGATTTTGGCAGCTGCATGCAGTATTCACCAATCTAGATGCAACCAAGGCTTTTCTCCAAATACAGGCCAACACATGTAACCTTTTTGTGGAAACTTTGTTACACCACTTGGTCACCTCTTCCATTCTGGAGCTAATTACACCTATTAGACATCTTTGCTTCCAGTCCTTCAAAACCAAAAAGCACACAAGGAAATAAGAGCAGAAACAACATCAAAGTTGTCTGCGATGAAGAGAGATTTTTGTTGCCTTTCCTTTGCTAAAGCTCAGTGCCACAGACCAGTTGATGTGTTATACACTGGGCCAACTTAGAGAGCTTTTCAAGAAAACAATGCTTTAAAATAAAGATGTCAGCAAACAGGGCCACCCAGAGGGGGAGCAAGTGGGGCAATTTGCCCCAGGCCCTGCAGGTGCCCCCCGAGAATATAGTATTCTATAGTATTGCAACTTTTTTTATGGAAGGGGCCCCCGAACTTGCTTTGCCCCAGGCCCCCTGAATCCTCAGAGCAGCCCTGGCAGCAAATGTTGCAGATGCAAAACACTGTTGAAAACTGACATGAATATGTCTCCTCCCTGTTCCCTCCTACCCCGCCGTTTTTCTGCCACCTGGGCTTTCAAGATGTATTAGCCAACTTTCCAACTTTTAACCATCAGGAAGCTGAGACAAGCCTAATATTCTCTTGGTCAGATCTTGTTAATGTTTAAAATTTGTTGTTTTTGGCAGGCCATTCTGTAGCTTGGCAGATTTGGCTCTCTGTAGCGTCACTCACTTTGCTGTTTCAGTGACATTGTACACTAAGCCTTTCACCCTTCTGAGAGGATAAGAGAAATTTCCTCCAAGGATAGCAAATTTCAGGAATTCCACAATACCTTGGCTTTTTTCCATTCACAAGCTAAGATTACTGTCTTGTGTTGTTTTCAACAACACAATAGTTTTGTTTGCTGCCTGCTTTTAATTCAAAGAACAGACCCTTTTGTTTTGTTTTTGTTTTGTTTTGTTTTTTCAGAACTATATCCTCTGCTGTGTGAAATGGTGTAATTCAGGAGCTAATAAAGCAGCTATGCTGATTTACCCCAGTTGAGGATCTGGCTTAGAGTTTATAATGTGTACTGGGGTCACTGAACACGTGTACAAAAATATCTCTGAAACCAAATACATATATTCATCAGTTGAGCCATTATCAGCTAATGACAGTTAAACCCTGTACCCCCTAAACACACACAGACATGCACACATCCTTTCCTTCCTTCCCAAACACACAATTGAGTCATTCCAAGGAAAGTCTAAGTCATCCCAAGGAAAGTCTAAGTCAATAAAAAGACCATGCAATGTGCCTAATAGATCAGTATTCTTTGTATTAAAATAACAAGCAAGCTCTTTTGGATCAAAGCAAAGAAACAGCTGTTAAACAGAGGTCCATCTTCTGAGAAGGACTTCTGCCAGTCCAAGACTATAGAGCATCAGCTTGATTGCTACCACTGATCTCAATTGTCAAGTTACAGCGTGAAAAGGCAGTCTGTTTCAAAAAATATAACAGGCCCAAATTGTGTGTGTGTGTGGGACGGGGGGTTGTTTTGTTTTTTGTTTGTTTGTTTAACTATCTGGAAGCCTCTGCAGTTTCTGGAGCACGGTTGGAATATTCATGCTATTTGAAACAGCATAAAGTGGACAGGTGCAGTTCAGCCACAGTTGGAAGTTTCCAAGTTACAGTCAACTGCAGTCTCAATAAAGTGAATCTCCATAGTTCAGTCTGGAGCAGACAAGCTATGGATAACGGTGCTCTCTATACAACCCTCCCTTCTTCATTAAAAAACATAAGGTTCATTAAGTCTATTGGTGAAGCTTAGGAGTGGCTCCCAGATGGAAAATTAGACCAAAATGAAAATAAAATGGAGATGAGTGGGTTCCTTTTTCTGCAGTGAGAGAGACATTAGGAAAAGCCAACCACTTGATACGCAAAATAAATAGAGGGGAAAAAAGGAAAAAAAAATTCAAATGAGAAGATGAATTATTCAGTACGTTAGAGGCGTATAAAGTGCCTATTGCTTGTTGCTTTGGCAGTATTGAAATCTTTCTGTCTCGATTTTTTTTCGTGCATTTATTTAATTGCATTGTTGGTTGCTGTAGATCAGTGGTCCCCAACCTTTTTGGCTGGCGGGCGCCAGCCGAAGGACCACTGTGGCAGTGGAGCATCCACCGAAATGCCGCTGGCAACACCTCTCGATGACGCTGCTTGCTGTCAACAAGCGACGTCATTGAGAGGCGTCCCTGCTGAACTTCGGGAGCGATGCATCTCGATGCCGTCACTTGTCGATGCCAAGCGGCGTCAGCGAGAGGCGTCCCCAGGGGCCAGGATGTGGGCGCATTAAGATACCGCCTGCGGGCACCACGTTGGGGACCGCTGCTGTAGATGCTGGACTAACAGCCCTGGAAATGGAAGAGCTCTGTTCATATACAGAACAGGTAGAGCATAGCTCAAATTCAGTGCAAGCTTCTCCACATTGTCCTGTTAATGTGCCTCAGCTCTGACTTGCTGTGATGGGACCTTATCCAGCCTTCTTTGACCCCTTAGTGTAGACATCAGCTCCCTGACATTGCCCATCCAAGAAAAATACACCCAGACCAGGTGATCACCAAGACAGCCCTCTGGAGGCATAAAAGGGCCAAGAGGAAATACTGACCAATCAAGAACCAGCAGGCCAGTTAAAAAGACTTGCCTGCTTTTGCTCAGGGGCGGAGCTGGGTGACACTGGGACAAAGGAGGAGCACCTCAGGGCTAACACAGGCCCAGGCCATGGCCTTGCCATAAATGCTGCAAGTTGGTGCTTGCATTTTGAAAAGTTTTTTTAATTCTCCGCTTCAAGGCACAGACAGACGAATCCTGAGTTGCTGTTTTGTTTTTTGATTCTTTAGGAACTGGTGCCAAGCATATGACACACGCTTCCCTGCCCCAAGCAGTCAGCCACACCTTGCAGACTAAGGTGAGGAGTGACTGCAGTACCACACGTGGCTCTGAAAAGCAGCCTTGCCTCCCACACCTGCCTTCTAACTCCTATCAGTGAATGAGTAGTTTGGGATTCACCCCTTTGTTAACTTCCTTGCACAGACATGATGCCTGAATTAAAAATGTGTAGTTGGTTGGAAGCAGGTTGTGTATCCTTTCCTCATCTCAGACTTGAAATCCATTTGTCAGAGACTACTCAGCAGCTATCTGATGCTAGAAAACTTTCCATTTATACAGACAAAGACCTAATTCAAACCATAGATGTGGAGATGAAAAGCTCAGTATACCAGTCCTCCAAACCACTAGTTTTCATCTGCAGTTTTAACTCTGATAGCATCTTCTTTTTCTTCATCTAGCTGAACATGGGATAAAACTTTTTCTGTTAATTGTATCTCTGCCTCCTTTGCAACCTGGCATCTATTTGTGTGGTGTGTGCTTTCTCTTAATCTTTTTCTACAATGCTGGTGTTGACATGTACAAATGTCAAACAGACACAGTAGTACTAAAACTCCTCATTACACACCTTTACTATGTGTTTAGTTGTTTGGGCAGCTGGGAAGATATTGATAAAATTCTATCCTGTACTTTGCTATGGTTATTCCTGCACTGTGGTACACCAATGATTAAACAAGATATGGTCATTGTAGCCTTGTATTTTATTTAAAGTGCATCTAGTGATGTTATTACACCACCATGGGTTTGGCGTCAGTTGCCACAGTTTCAAGCTCAATAGAGCGAAATTGCCGCTGGTGCTTTTCTGGGATTTGGAGGCTCTAGGAACACACAAAATTCAAGGATAATGACCACAGACTCGATCACAAGTACAAAGACTTATCCGTACTACAAGTTTTTTATTAAAGCAATAAGTAAAGTTACAATTACCCATACATATAGAAATCCTACAAAAAAACTATGCAATAATTATAACTATAATCATACTCACATCCTCAAAGGTATTCTAGGCTCTGATGGACTTCTCCACAGATGATCATCAGGGATAGTTTCCTCTAGGGTTTTCCCGTGAGTATTCCCTAGAGCAGGGGTCGACAACCTTTCAGAAGTGCTGTGCCGAGTCTTCATTTATTCACTCAGATTTAAGGTTTCGTGTGCCAGTAATACATTTTAATGTTTTTAGACGGTCTCTTTCTATAAGTCTATAATATATAACTAAACTATTGTTGTATGTATATTAAATAAGGTTTTTAAAATGTTTAAGAAGCTTCCTTTAAAATTAAATTAAAATGCAGAGCCCCACAGACTGCTGGCCAGGAGCTAGGCAGTGTGAGTGCCACTGAAAATCAGCTCGCATGCTGCCTTCAGCACGTGTGCCATAGGTTGCATACCCCTGCCCTAGAGTCTTCCCACTCTTACCCAACCAAGGAACCCTCTTTTATATTGTAATTCTGACTACACCTAACACCTTATGCATTTGCATGAAGGTGTCAACCTTCTTTTCCTTTTCTGTATTTCCACAACTCCATGAGTATTGGAGTTCTCCATTTTTCATAGATTGTTTGTAGTGCCTCTTATTCTCATTAGCATCTATGCATGGCATGTACCCTGTGGTCAAGACAGGTGTTCAAAGAAGTTACAATCAGGTATCTCGTGGTCTTGGACAATACATTGTGATCTGTTGCAGTTCATTTTTCCATAACTTCACCTATTGACACATCTCATGCAGTTACCTTGAGACCTTATGGGTATAGGGTTATTCCTAGGTCACTCACTCATTTCAAGTGTTCTGTGGCCTAATATGTCTAAGCTAAATCTTACGAATCTCAGCCTGTAGGCCTTGCGTTCCAGCCACGTTTTACTTATATACCTAATACACACTTATCACTCCTAAATACTTATCAATCCTATACTTCTGTAATCTTACAATTTAAATCTGTGTAGACCAGGGCTAAGATCTCAGAGTATCACACAAAGTTATTTATTTCTATTGCAGAGATTACAGAGTTGGGTTTCTCTTCAAATTTTTCTTTGGATGAGTAGTTTCTTGGCTCATCCAATGTCTACACATGGAGTGAGAAATCTAGCTGGCAAGAGGCTGACGGAAATAAAACAAAGGAAATGTATAAGGATTAAGGGAAACAACCGGAAGAAAGAGAGTGGAAATGGTATCTGGCTTTAAGCTGAAGGATACCCCTGTCTTTTGGTAGTCTGGATCTTCAGATTGCAAGTTTACTTTTGGACATAGACCTTGCACTGTTAATTTATGCCTTTGCAGGTCTGTTGTGAGGATTAACTAATGTCTGGGAAGCTCTTTGTAAACTTAAAGTGCTATAGCAGTTGGAAGAATTACTGCAGTATGGTTTGCACAGTCGTTTTTTTTTTTTTTTTTTTTTTTGGAGGATGGGCAGGTTGCCATTGTTGATTTTGGGACAAGTTAAGTGGGATTTTATTGTTGTTTGGTTATTAGTGTTGGGTGGCTTTTGGAGTTCTTTTTTGCAGGTATCTATATTTTTCATATGTAAATGTAAATAATTTTAGTAAGCATATTTAAATGTCATATGTTTTGTGCCTAAAATGTCTGAGAAAAATAAATCAGTAATTTTCTGTTTTGAAAACAAACTATTGAAAATCTGAAATCAAGGAACTTAAAACCATCCATGGTTATGAGGCTAGAAATTCCTTTATTCCTCTGATCTTCTAAACTCCCTCCCTCCCTTAGTTTACTACTGCTTCTAAATTCCCAGGAATCTCCTCCTTCAGACTTAGAAATTCTTGATTATGAAAAGACAACTTTGTTCCTACTATCGGATTCTTCTAGTAATAATTGAATCCATCAGTCTCAGGGGCACCTCCCTATAATTATTAAAGTACTCTTGTTGCCACTTCATATGTTTAAGATGAATATCACTGTTGCTCAAATATAGTTTGAATCTGTGGAAACTTTCTCCAGGATTGTGACACAGTTTCAGACCATATATACAGGTGAACTCTCCAGAGGATCTATAGCTATGGGACCCTTGCACATGGCCTAACCCAGTAGTCTCCTCCTCTTTTTGTTGTTTGAAGAGTCAAATTTGAAAGAATGAAATTGTCTTATCTTTCCTGACAGCTAGGTAAACTGCCACTTTCTAGTCCCTAGAATGAGACAGGATCCTTCTCTTTGTCCTGCATGCTTTTCTGATTCCTTAGTGACAATAGGTGTAGGAGTATTTTTATGTAGCTGCCAGAGCTCTGTGAAAAACCTATTTTCAAAATAAAATCTCAATCTACATGTGAAGTATTCAAATAAATGCAGAATTGAGGCGAGTTCTCGCTCACTGAATTTATTCCTTGGGGTGGGAGGAAACCTATGTGTAATCATTTTCTTTTATTATTTATCCAGTTTCCAGACTGAGCTGACATATAAAACTGTCTTTAAAATATTGATCTGTTCCCTAATATCTGTCAACTCTCAGATTCAGGGTCAGATTCTACCAGCTGTGATTTTACTTTTTTCTTTTCTTCTCTTATCTGACTCAGGTGTGTTTCTTCTATCCCTTGTTACTGGTGTAGCCTATGTGTACTAATGCAGAATCATTGGAATTATATCCATACACATAGTTATTAAGCAACATCTCTCTAAGTAACTAGAATGTGGATTATAATGGGGGCATTAAAAAGGCATATGTATGTCATGTTTTTTAATGTCATCTCTATTTACTTTTAGTTTTAAAGTAACCTGGAAAGTCTTGTAAAAATGTAAGAATCTGATGATACTTCAGAGTCAGGGATCATTTATGAGACACAGTCTCTTCTAACTGAAATACAGCGAAGTGCTCCAAAATTGAGCAGACCTCCACATGAAATTTTCTACTACTGCAAACCAAGCTTAGAAATTCTAGAGACAACCTGAATCTCAGGACTCTCTGCTGGTTAATAAATGTTACCTTAACTTTGCCCCTTGTAAATGTTTTACAAATAATTTTATATAAATTCCAGTATCCTTGACTTATCATTGCATAGAAACAGTAGAAGACAATAGGCATGATTGCTAACCCTGCTGTTTTTAAATTCAGGCTGTTAATTCAATGGCTTCCTGTAGAAATTTATTACTTAAATTTATATTCAAGGGCAGCTTTTTCTTACTACAAATCATCTCGTTCCTGATATTGAGAAATCTAAATTAGTTCAGAGGTCTTTTGAAATGGATTTTACAGCTCAAAAGAGATTTCAGTATAAATAATTTAAAACTTAGTTCAGTCAGAATGACACTGTATAATTGTGTCCAGGTGGTTTTTCATATATAGGCATGGTTCTTCACTGCATTATGTCTTGTGTAGTTATTTACACTTGTAAAAAGTGAGGTAATAAACTACCAGATTACATTTTGCCACTCATACTAGCAGTGGTGTTATTATATCTGCTTTGCACAGTTGTGAATGGCTGTATGTGGTGTAAGGTAGTGGGGACTCAGGTGCATATATATTTTATTATAAACACCTACCTAAAAATACCCATGACCAAGATTTTCAAGTCACTAGTGATTTTGGATGCCCAACTGAGACAACTTAAAGGGGCCTGATTTTCAGAAGGTCGGCGCTCAATACTTTCCAAAAAGCAGGCCCCCTTAAGGTGTCTCAAGCTAGGCTTCCAAAATCACTGTCACTTTTGAATATCTCGGCTGCGTGTACACACACACTGTGTTTGTGAGAATGTATGTGTTCTGAGTGTGAGAGAATATATGTGATTTATTGAAACTGTATTTTCTGGCGGATGAGTCAACACAACTTTTTAAGACTGAACAATGACTCACTTTGCTGTGTTAGGGGAAAAAAATTACAATCAAAATGAAGCATACTTTTAATTATCTGTAGTAATTTGGATGAAATATATAATGAGCTTGATAAATGCAAATGCTCTAGGCATCAATTCTTCAAGCTGAAATAGAACCAAAAGTGGCTGAAAATGCATTGTTAGTTCAGAATACACAATGTTTTTGAGCTATTGGTTACCAGAAGTGATTAAAATGACTTATGTAAGATAACTGTCATCTGTGTCAGTGACTAAATGTTATTATAAACTAATTACTTTCTGGAGTTGAAAAGAAAATTGTATTCTTCTGCTGAAAATGCTGAAGGATATAGGGCCTTATCCTCCTCTCACACTGGCTTTACACCTGCGTATCTTCATTGATTTCAGTGAAATTATTCTTGTATAGCACACTATGAGAGAGAGTATTGGTCCTTGAGGGCCTGGAGCTGTAATTTTTGCTCAGTCAAAAACCCTGAATGGGTGAAATCCTGACTCCTCTGAAGTTAATGGCAAAACTCCCACTGATTTCAATGGAACCAGAATTTCACCCAGTATATTTAAGAAGCCAACATAGTATTCTGCATATATATGTTTTTCCTGGATGTTCATCTGTTTAAAGTTGTATCAGAGACAAGTGCCAACTACCTCTTGGTTCTCAGTCTGACCCTGTTACTTTTCTGAACCCTGTGGTTAGCAAGGCAGCATGTTTCTTCCCTGGGAGGGAACATCAGTCTGCATTTAACAACCAGCCCAATTGTTGCCTCTTTCACTGCCTGTCCCCACCCCTGAATACCCTCTTTCCTTGGCCTTTCTCCTTAACTGCCCCTCACCCCTCTCTGAATTTTAGTCTTGTAATGTTCTCCAGGCCATTCTGCCTCTGCCTGTCAAGTGGTATCTGAGAGATCAACTGTTCTGCAGGGCCAGGCTTTCTCTGGATACTGG
Organism: Gopherus evgoodei; assembly: GCF_007399415.2. Classification (NCBI taxonomy): domain Eukaryota; kingdom Metazoa; phylum Chordata; order Testudines; family Testudinidae; genus Gopherus; species Gopherus evgoodei. The sequence goes on along the minus strand of NC_044328.1, from coordinate 23,008,412 downwards.
CATCCCAAAATCCAGTGAGCTCTGAAGAGAAGCCCCAGTAGTTGGGATCTTTCTGTTCCTGATTTTGTGCCTTTCTTATAGGGCAGAATGTATAGTCAGAATAATGGCAGAATATTGAAGCAGAAGGCATAAAAAGGATTTTAACGTTTTCTAATGAGGGCATGGGAAAGATGGTGAAAAATGTAAAGTCAGGGTACAAAAGAGAAGGAAGAATAATGGGAAGACAGTAAAGAATGGAGAGGAAAAAATGCAAGAAATATAGGGTGAGGGAATGAGGATAGGAAAGAGAGTGAGGGTGAGGGAATGGGGATGGGGAAGGAGACAGGCATCTTGATGGAATTTATCAGGGCATATATAGGACTAAGATGGTGTGCCCTTTTAGGATGGTTGCACAATGTCCCTATTCTTTAACAGTGCTTTTGTTTGCATATATTAATATCTCATTGTTCCAGTTTCAAGTCAAGTATTTAACCAGAGTTAGTGGAAAACTAGCCATCATCTTCTTAGAAAGAAGCATAGTTACTGGAAAGCCACAAGTGATTTCTCCTTAGCCGTTTGAAATGTGCTTTGCAAAAGGCTGGCACATCTGGTTGGATAAACTGCAGTGTGTCGAGAGGGAGTGGGTAAGTGAACAAGTTGGGATTTCCAGATTCTGAAGCACCGGAGGCTGAAAGGTGTGGTGAATTTCAGCAGAGGTTTCAGGAAATTTGCAGTTAGCACTGTGCACAAAAGCTGATGCCACTAGTGAAACCAGAAAATAATCCAGTTTTTGCTGGACTGGAGAAAAATGTAAAAATTCCGTGATTTCACTCTGTAAAGAGGAACCCTTACTCACTTGAAAACTACAGGAGCCCTGCCCCCACTGAAAATGACGTGCACTTAGGGTATGTCTACAGTACAATTAGACACCTGCTGCTGTCAGCTGACTTGGGCAAAGGGGCTCTGGGTAAGGAGCTGTTTAATTGCAAAGTAGATGTTTGGGTTTGGGCTGCAGCCTAAGCTCTGGGACCTTCCCACCTTGCAGGGTCCTAGAGCCTGGGCTCCAGCCCGAGCCTGAACTTTTACACAGCAGTTAAACAGCCTGTCAGCCTGAGGCCTGCAAGCCTGAGTCAGCTGGCTGAGACCAGCTGTGAGTTTTAATTACAGTGTAGGCATGTTGTGACAATGGGTATCCTTCTGTCTGTTACTCTGCTGCGGTGGAATTATTGCCCAAAACACTGAAATCATGGTCATATTGAATTCAATAAGAATTTGTAGTTGATTTCCATGGGACCAGGACTTCACAGTACAGCTCCCCATAACTATAGGTAAGGCCTTGATTTTTTGTTTGTTGCCTGTGACCAGTCCATGGGCACCATGGGTGCTGGGGGAGGTGGCCTGGGACCTCTGCTGGTGCTGGGGGGTGGGAGGGAGCCGAGCCAAGGCAAACACACCTGGGACCCTTGGTGGTGCTGGGGGCAGGTTGGCAGGGGCTCCCAACCCAGCTCTGCCTCTCTGTAGCTCCTAGATGGTGGAGAGGCACAAGCATTGGCTGCCACAGCCTGATTCGAGGTAAGTCTCCCCCACACCTCGCAAACCCCTACCCTAGCCCTGAGCCCCCTTTCACACACCCAAATGCTGATAGCCCAGGAGCTGCCTGGCTCGGGCAGCCCCTGAGCCAGGACCAGCTCTGTGCAGAAGTCACGGAGGTCACAGAAAGGGTTGGAATCTGTGACTTCCGTGACAGACTTGCCGCCTTAACTATAGGTGTTGCCTTTAGCTTCAGTATATATTCTTAAATCACAGCTGGAATTTTGCTGTTGAGACAGAGTAATTGATTTGCATGGAACTCTCTATTTTAACTGGAAAAGAAAATTGTAAGAAGAAACTGGGAAAGCTCTCTTGGTTCTAGAGCCGTAAGGCTCTAGCCCTACAAAGGCTTACATGTGTGCTTAACTTTAAATGAATATGTGCATAAATCTTTGAAGAATTGGGGCTTAATTTAAGATTTTTCAAGGGTGCCAGAAGTGATGGTCATGCCTTGGTCTCTCTTACAGAGTTTTCCCTGCACACATCTCTCTCTTATTAACCTCATGCTTTTAGGTAGGTTGCCAAAATTGAACAAGAAAGACAGTAAAGAAAACCGGGGACATAACTGCATAAACTACCAAAGTTTTACAAATAAAATATGAGAACTGAGAGGTCATGTCAGATAGTTCATTCTTGTGCCAGAAGGAGAATTTGTGGATTTAGAAGAATAAAGCTAAAATATTATTTTTGTTTCATGTAACTGACAGCAGCTTCATATGACGTGAACACACATAAAAAGGAGGACTTAAGAATGGCATTTTCAGTGGGGCTGTAGGAGAGTTAGATACCCAAGTCCCATTGATTTTTCAATCAGTCTCTAATCTTAAAAGCATAGAGCATTACAAATAAAGGGATAGTGCCTTTTGTAACCCTATAGTATTGTTAGTTATTTTTTAGTAACTGCAAATTTCCGCATTGGAGTTACTTAAATTTCTGTTTTATAGTTTTTTTTCCATATTATGGCTAGTTTTCATTGACCCTTTAAATGGAGTTGTGTGCTATTCTGGAAGCATGCAGATGAAGCTGAAGTTTCAGGGATTTTGTCAGATGATGCTCTTCAGCAGCATAATTTTATTTGAATAAAAACTACATCTTTAATTGAATGAAATGTTTCAAGTCTTAGTCTGTCAGCTTTTCAGTCCAGTATCTCCTATCTTGCTGTTCAATGGAAATAATTAATCCGAGAAACATCACACTGTTATTATGAGCAGATGTTTGTAAGGAAGGTCAATGCTAGTGAGGTTAAAAAAGAACACATGAAAATATTACTTTTAGCCCTGGTAATATTGCCATCTTTTAAAGCATGTTGAAACATCTGAACATTTTCTGATTAACTGTTTTTGAGTCGTGGCTGCGTAGTATTGTCTGAATACTATGTATATGTAATTCTATATTGTATTCTGCATGCAAGATGAGTATGTTGAACGAAGCCATTAGATTTGTGTGGGTTTTAGTAGATGTTTTGTAATAGGAAGTATGCATTTCATATGAAACCACAGGGTTGTCATCTGAGGAATAGATCCACAGATCTATAGCAGGTGAGCCAAAGTTTTAGAGTGTGTTAGTCTTTAGTCTGGCCAAAGCCAATTCAGAGAAATGAAGTAATACTCTGGATTGTGTAAATCTGTCTGGTTTCAATGTACATTACAGCAATACACATTACTTTTTGCTCTGTTCCTTGGATACCTCAGTGATGTAATGGTTTAGTAGTTATTTCTAGCATAATATTTTAACTTTTGGCACATTCCTTCAGAATTTCACAGTCACTGCCATTATGGTAAGTTTAAAAGAAGAATTTCATGTAACTAATATAATAAAATCATTTGAAAGCAGTCTGACTGCAAAGCTTACCTAAATTTATGGAATTGTATTTTCAGTCAAATTTGAATTAGTTAACAATCACTGATATTCTTTTAAACTAATATTACAATCTGTGGCCAATGGTGTTCTGTAGCCCTTTCTGAAGATTTCTGCTTTTCATGGCATAGCATAATATTCTATTATTTAGCTAAACTGATAAATAAGGTGGTTTATATTTTACTGCTATGGTGGAAAGACCATGGAGGCTTCATAAAATATTCCAAGCGAGCAGTTTGTATCGGATAATTGGCTACTAGAGAGATAGTGAAAATTAACTACCAGATTCTTTAATTTGTCATGAAATCTGGGGTACTTGAAGTAGAACTAAGAAAATGTTTTAGGGCATCTGTGAAATGTTAACACAGAATAGATGCTGAGAGAGAAATTCTGATTTGGGCTATGTAATCATACAAGGGGGTAAGGAGATGAAGAATGCCTTTCCACTCCTACCTAGACTATCTTAATGGGACATGTATGTAAGTAAGTCTGCTCACTCTCTGTTTGGAGAGGTCTCATTACCTCTGGAAGTTGTTTCATGGAGATAGAGGAGCATGTTTGTGCAAAACTGTTGCATGCACATAAGTATTGCAGAATTCCAAATGTAAAATCTACTCAAATATAAATTAATCTCAGCCACCTATTCAGTGGCAGTTCAATTTGTAGGAATTAGTTTGGGAGCTGATTTTCACCATAAAAGTCTGCTGTGGAGTGGTGATGGAGGAATGGGAATTCCAGATCTCACTGGCTGCAGTGATTATGCTGTTGGAAATTCAAACGTGTCAGTTTTTATTTGAAATTGAGTAACAGTCGTATTCATTATGAAAATGCTAAAAGATCTTAAAAACATCTCCTGTGTGGGACAAATCTCCATAATTATCCTGGATTGTGGGCAGTCATTGTCCATACACCTTAAAGCCTCATGGCTTCTTTCAGCAGATATTAGTATTTTCAGGTGTTCCAGAATTTGGCATCTGCACAGTCTATTATTCACCAGACACATTCTCAAACCGAGTACAATCCAGAGAAGACCATTTCTGACATTTCTTTCATTGCTTCATAGCCCACCCAACAGATCTTTTGGGTTTCCCCTTATCCTTCCCTTAATGGCTGTGTTAGGCATAAGCTCACTAATGACATCCCATTGTGTCTCTCAGAATGTTTGAAACAGATAAAAAAGATTGATCAAGGCCCTATTGAAGGGCCTAGGTCTTGAAAGAGAATTTGACAGGCCATCTCTATGCATTTAGGAAATATGAGGCTGAGGTGTGTGAGGGGAAGGGTAACTCCTGATGGAAAAAGGTCATTTTTGCCACACTACCAATTATCAGTAGATCTCCTCATCACTGATTGGAATTGGCATGAGAAGTGGCTTATACCGTTGTCACAACTTTCTTCTAAATGGCTTAACAGCCATGGAACCAAGATATTTGGCACAGAGCTTTAATCAGAATGGAAGGCTATAGATGTTTTCAGTTAATCAGTCCCTAACCGGTACAGCATAGGAATGTCACAAATAGCCCTATTGTTTATGTAAGACTTTGCAAAACTAGATTTGAATCTTTGGATGAAAGATAACATGTACTGCACCACACTCTGCCATATTTGCTGCTGCTTGCTTTGTAGCTTTTTTTTTTGGTTTTGTTTTTTTTGGTCATTATCTACCATTCTGAAATTTTCTTGGTGGGATGGGAGTTGAGAAACAAATTATCCTTAGATTCCAAATCATCCACTGATCATCAGCTGTGGTTAGAAAGGATTTCCCCCTATAGTAGTGCACAGTTGGCTGGGTAGAATATACTTGCTTTGCTTTTGTCTCAAACATTATATATAGACTACTTCTGAAAGAAAGATTACTGGACCATTGGACTTTTCCAGTATGCCATTCTTAAATAAGTATGCATATGTCTCCTGTCTATTTTTCCCAGGGTAATAAGAAGTCAGCTATAATTGAAAATACTTTTGTTTAAACATACTGTCTGGTGTCAGACTTTAGCCAGGCTTCTACGTTGGCCTTACAAATTTGTGTATGTAAATGGGTACTTAAACAAATACTGCTGAGTTTGTGTGTGATCATGCAACCACTACAGTTAATGGGGAGCATTAGCACTGACTGCAGTGGATGCTGGATCACGCCCTCTGTGTACACAGTGTAGCAGGTAGAAATACAGAGGCCTGTTTTTCAAATGCTGATCACGATTAACTCAAAAGTTTTACCTGTTGGTTGTGTAAGAAATAAGGGAGTGGCTACTACCATATATACAGTATTGAAATTTGAATGCTTGATTGTTTTCCTAGTTCTATTTTGCACCTCTCTTTTCCTCAATCACTGTGCTAATTAAGCATGGTAAGTTTCAGTCTCACTGGTTCTTTAATTATGACATTGCAGTTCTTCCATAGCAAAACACCCTGGAGTGTAACAGGTAGGATAGTATGAAGTGGAGATATTCAGTGGAGAAAGTCCAAAAGCCATTCCAAATCACTTAGATAATTAAACAGAGGGGAAAGAATATGCTGTGTTTAAAGAATATGTAGTGATTGTATGACTAGGGTGACGTAGATGCATGAGCCTGGGAAACCTCATTACCATGCTTCATTCATTCTGTATCTTGTAATGAGAAACAAAAGTTGAAAAATGCCACTGCCAAGCTAGGCCCAGCTGAATATTTGAAGATATTTTCACTGAGACCACCGCTGCAAAAAGACAACAGCTTTAATAGACTTGTTTATTGTACTGAATGCATATGGTAATCCCAAATGGTTACCAGTTGGAGAAATAACTAATTCCAATGTAAAGGTCAAGATGACCAGGACTGACATGCTGCGCATTAATGGATGACATTTTAAGTAATAATTTTTTGGTACATCTTCCTGCCCTCCTATCTCCTCTCCCTCCCCCCCATATTTACAGACAAGATTTCAAAATGCATATCAAGAATTTTTATACAAATTCTTGCAACTGAGAGCAAGATAGGGAAAAGGAACAGACACTTTGTCTTACTTAACTTGCTATTCCTGTCCCTCCCTCAGATAAAAATTCTGAATGATAAAGGGCCAGCTCCCTAACTACGGTAAAACTCCAGCCTCACATCTGAAGGGGAGGTAGAAGGTGGCTCTAAAATGCATTGCCAGTGCTCTGTCTCAGGACAATTTCAGCTTCTGGAATAAATCAGAACAGCCTCAGACGCTGTTTTGTTCAGCCAAGGATGCCATAGTGGAAGGTTTCTGGACCTGGCTCTATAACATCCCTCCTTTCACTGCCCATGATATGCCCCTTTACTCAGGATTGGAAGAGTTGGTGGCATAAACCAGATATGCCATGCTTACACTACCCAGAGACTCCCCAAAACTGGAGCAGCCCCTGTGGGGCACTGTCCAGCTATTTTATGCTTGAGAGGTTAGATTGATGGTCCAGAGTTCTGACCTGAGCTTTAAAACGATGCATTGCTCTCACAGAATAGTTGGAACACAGAACAGTGTTACTAACTCTCATGATTTAATCACAAGTCTTATGATATCTGGTGGTGTTCTTAAGGCCCCAGGTCTTGGAGTCATGTGATTACAGAAGAATCTGCTTTCGTTTAAAAACAAAGAAGTAAGTTGCAGAGAAAAGCTTAAAAGCATGAGCCTAAAGGCTCAAATATCAGAAGGCAAATAAAACAACCCCAAATATACTATTTTTAAGCCAATCTCATGATTTGGGGGGCTCATAAGTCTTGTATGCTTGGGGTTGGCAACGTAGGCATTAGTTAAAGTTAGAATTATAAATAAGAAAATAAAGGAGATCATTGATATAGCAGGATTAAATTAGGTATATAAAGTGAAGCTAATGGACTGCATTTCCAAGCACTTTGCAGTGAAGTTAAGCGCTGAAGGGGGGAGTATTGCAGAAGAAATCAGAAACAGATCCTACATCTCACTGTTCTTAGATTAATGAAATCTATATGCTAGATGTCCAAGCCCTATTCCCAGACCTGCCCTCAAAATCAAGTGACAACAATGGATGTGTGTGCAGTGGAGGAAGCTATGTCTCCTTTTCTGGTTACTTTCCACCCACAGGAGATTTTATTTATTTATTTACTTATTTTTAAGAGCATTTTTGAAGAGTTTTGGGAAATTGCTGCGAGAACTTCTATTTTAGGACAAATGTGGGATTTCTCCTATTCCCTCAGTTCCCTTCACTTCACCACATCTCAGAGTTCTGATATAATTCTTAATGGAACTAACCTGGGAATGACTGATAACAAATAGTCTATGTTGTTTTCAGACGTCTTTCAGAGAACGCAAACCCAGACTCCCAACGTTGCTTTTGAATGCAGGCTGTTATATAGTACTGCCAGAAGCAGGCCAGTATATGGGTTAGTTGTTTTTAAAACTTCTTGTCTCTCTTTCCCACAAGCCACTGTTCCTCCTAACTTTACAAACCCCACCAAACTGATACTGTACAGATTGTAGCAGTGGAAGCTTCATCATACTGCCATGCCAGTGAGTCCTGTTCCAGAGGACATCTACCTGAAATTTATCAGCCAGGCACGACTTAGTGCCAGTAGTAGTAGTTGCTTTTTTAATGAGGGCTCTTATCCATTGGGGTTGAATGGAGCCCACAACTGCGTCTCATGTAGCCCATTGAATCAGTTGTGAATGGACTTGTGGACACTAGCAAACAGAGGCAGATTTGAACCCATAACTTAGAAGTGAAACATGTCCCAGGCCATAGAATGATAGAAGTGTAGGACTGGAAAGGACATCAGTAGGCCATCTAATCCAGTCTCCTGCACTCAAGGGAGGACTAAGTAATAACTAGACCATTCCTGACAGCTGTTTGTCTAACCTGTTCTTAAAAACTGCCAATGATGGAGATTCCACAAACTCCCTAGGCAATTTGTTCCAGTGCTTAACTACCTTGACTGGAAGCTATTCTAATGTCCAGCCTAAACCTTCCTTGCTGCAGTTTAAGCCCATTGCTTCTTGTTCTATCCTCAGAGGTTAATGAGAACAGTTTTTTCACCCTCCTTGTAAAAACCATGTATGTACTTGAAAACTGTTATGTCTCACCTCAGTCTTCTCTTCTCCAGACTAAACAAATCCAGTTTTTTCAATCTTCCCTCCAGGTCATGTTTTCTAGACCTTTTATCATTTTTGTTGTTCTCCTCTGGACTTTCTCCAATTTGTCCACATCTTTCCTGAAATATGGTGCCCAGAGCTGGACACAATACTTCAGCTGAGGCCTTATCAGCTCAGAGTGGAGTGGAAGAATTACTTCTAGTGTTTTGCTTACAACACTTCTGCCAATATACCCTGAATGCTGTTCACTTTTTTTTCAACAGTGTTACACTGTTGACTCATATTTAGTTTGTGAGCCACTATAATCCCCAGATCCCTTTCCACAGTACTTCTTCCTAGGCAGTCACTTCCCATTTTGTATGTGTGCAATTAATTGTTCCTTCCTAAGTGTAGTACTTTGCATTTGTCCTCATTGAATTTCATCCTGTTTCATTTAGTTTAAACCAGCAGTTCTCAAACTATGGGAGAAGCCTCACAAGGGAGGCCCGGGAATGTATCAAGGGAGGCATGAGCTGTGTGGGGTTTTTTTTGTTTTGTTTTGTTTTTGTGTTTGTTTTTGAAGAGCTCTGGCTGTCAGCCCTGGGTAGCTGGGGCTCGTGCAGAAGGGCTTTGCATACCTGGGAGGTGGGGATAAGGGAGACAGCCAGAGCCTTGCCACCCTAAGGCTGACAGCTGGAGCTCTGCCACTCTGGCTCTTCTTCCTCTACCCCATCTCAATCCTTCACCGAGAGGCAGACTGGACTCAGACTCTCCTTCCTCCCTCCAATCTCTCGCCTGGGGGTGGCAGGGTATAACAAGGAGAAATTAAAACAGGAAAAATCCATGCTGAATATCAGGAAACAAATCATGACAGTCACCTCTTTAAAGCAGTGGAGGCTGTATTGCTTGTGACATTTGAAACTGGATGAAGCAAAAATTAGTTGCTGTACTAATAAATAATGTCTTGCGTTTGCAGAGAGATTTGTCAGTTTGATCTAGTAGATCTATTCCATCTCTGTCTTCTCTGATTCTGTATCTGTTTTGACATTCCCAAACTGATGGCAGGATCACTATGACCTTCGGAGATAATGTATTGCTGCTTGGGGATCACAGTGTGGTTTTCGGTTTTTTGGAGATAAGAGGCTAAGTTGTGCACTATCATACCTATTAGTGAGTGGATTGAAGAAAGATCCTGTTTGTGTATCTGAATGTAGGATTAGCATTTGTTAAAAATCAGCAGCTCAAGTTTCTGGGTCATTCGCTTTTTTGTTAATTTAAATTATATCCATTATGTACTCTGGGCCTTAGACCAGTGGAAGCAGCTGACACCTGAAAGTTTGTAGGCAAATCTGATAGGTAAGTTTAGAACTACTGGTAATTTACAACTGCACTATATTTGACTTAGCTCAGGATAGGCAAAGCAGTCCCCCTGCCCTGAGAAGCTTGGTTGTTCAGAGAGACAGAAAAGGAAGAGCAGCTTCATGACACTGTCATTGACTGTGCTGTATAATACTACAATTTAACTCAGGAGATGCCGTTTTTTCATCTACAAAGAGTTAATCAGGAAGCTCTGGTGTTCCATTAGTTTCTTTCTTCTTTTTCTTTCTTTCTTTTCTTCTTTCTTTCTCTTCTTCTTTCTTTTCTTTTCTTTCTTTTTCTTTCTTTTTCTTTTCTTTCTTCTTTCTTTTCTTTTCTTTTTTCTTTCTTCTTTCTTTCTTGTGTTCCGAGCAAGTAATGCAGTTCCTGATACTATTATTTCCCTTGTTTCCACTTCTTCTGCCGTGCAAAAATTGATAATCACTTGGCACTGTTGAACATTGTGGATTCATGGCGTTTGGAACTTCAGATGTGGGCATGAACTGAATCAGAGCTCCTGCACTATGATGTGTTAATGTTATTTTGATCCATGTTCTTTCTGAATTACATTGATCCAATTAGGTTAAGTAGCTTGCCATCTAAATTGATCTACTTTCCTGTATTAATCTTCTTTGCTATAAGTCAGAAAAGGAAATGTAAATCAATTTAGTGAATTATATCTCTTCTGAGGAGGCAATTAAATACCTAATGGATACATATGTTACATTTGTTGTTTAATATTAGTGCCATAATGGGAAGTTCAAGCACACCTTTCCTGATTGCTGAACGTGAGTGCTTGTTATACTTATTTTTTATAAGTCCTTCAAGAAATGCCCTTACACGACTTAGTCTCTTGATACTCATGCTAAATGCATATTCTACTGTACAGCTTTTAAGGCATTTGATGTTTTAATAGAGGGAATAACAGCTTTGCCTGCCAAAAAATTGGGTACCCTATGGGCTGTTGTATTAAGTTAAATGGAATATATGGTCCAAAGTTCAGGAGCTGGAACTTTCCAGGAAAGACATAAGAGAAGTGAAACAAATGATGCCAGTGAATAAGGTCCAGTGGCTGGAAGTTGAAGCTACACAAAGTGAGACTAGAAATAAAAGACCTTTTTTGACAGTGAAGGTAATTAATCATTGGAACAACATGCACAGGGTTGTAGCGCTTCTCTATCACTAAAAATATTAAAATCAAGATGGGATATTTTTTCTGGAAGAAATACTCTGATCAACCACAGCTACTGGACTTGAAGCAAGAATAAATTCAAGGAAGGCCATAGCTTGTGTTATGTAGGAGCTCATACTAAGGGCTTATCTACACTTACAGTGCCATTGTAGTGCTTAGTAAAGTGCTTCCTATGCCAATGGGAGACCTTTGCCCCTCGGCATAGATACACGACCTCCACAAGAGGCAGTAACTATGTCAACGGGAGAATCCCTCCATTGATGTAGCACTGTCTACAGCAGGAGTTAGGTCAGTAAAATTACATTGCTCAAAGGTGTGGATTTTCCACATGTGATCACAATGGTCCTATCAGGCATTAAACCTATTTAGCCTTTCCCGAGCCCTCTCTCAGAGGTGGAATGAATAGAAATTTACAGGTCACCTTAGTCATTGTTCCCGTCATTATTATTCTCAGTTTTGATCTCCGTAATGATGCTATTGATATCAACATCAACAGTCTCCCTCCTCCAGTACCCAAGGAAATGAGCTTTCCTCTCTAGTCACTTCCTTAAAATTCCGTTCTTCAGTCTAGTGCTCCACACTGAGTCGCTTTCCCTGCTTCCATCTTCATCTCATTAGATCACTAGGTTATTGTGAAACCCTTGGGAATAACAGGGCATGTGCCAAGAGTACTGTTCAATCACTTTGCCTCTCTGTTACATCTCTTACCCTGTCCCATGCCAGTATTTTGTCTACTTAAATAGTAAACCTTCTGGTGCAGGCATCCTGGGTGAAATCCTGGCCATTGGAATCAATGGCAAAACTCTCATAAATTTCAATGGAAACAGGATTTTACTCTTTCTCCTTACATGTCTATAAACCACAAGGCTCACCAGGATTGCTATATAAATGGTAACACTAATTAATGAAACAGCTGCTCTTTAGATGATGCTTTCAGAAGCATTGGCAATAAGGGAATGTAGATACTTAGGGTTGTCAGGTGTCTGGTATTCGACCAGAATGTCCAGTCGAAAAGGGACCCTGGCAGCTTCGTCAGCACTGCTGGTCAGGCTGTTAAAAGTCTGGTTGGCAGGGCTGGCAGGCTCCCTACCTGGCGCTGTGAGGCTCCCAGAAGCGGCAATGTCCCCCTGGCTCCGAGGCGGAGGGATGAGCGAGGTGCTCTGCATGCTGCTCCCACCCCATGCACCGGTTCCACAGAGCCCATTGGCCAGGAATCACTGCCAATGGGAGCTGCAGGGGCAGCTCCTGGATGGAGGCAGTGCCTTGCTGTGCCTCTGCCTAGGAGCCAGAGGGACATGTTGCTGCTTCCTAGGAGCCCCCGAGGTAAGCTCTGCCCAGATTCTGTTCCCCATGCCCCCTCCCACATCCAAACTCCCTCCCAGAACCTGAACTCTGCACCCCCTCCCACATCCCTACTCCCTTCCCCATCCCTCAGCCCCCTCCTTCACCCTGAACCCCTCATTTCTGATCCCACCCCAGAACCCGCACCCCCAGCCCAGAGCCTGTACCCATTCCACACCCCCAACCCCCTGCCTCAGCCAGAGCCCTCTCCCATACTCCGAATCCTTTGTTTCAATGCCCCAAGCCCAGAGCCCCCTTCTGCACCCCAAACCCCCATCCCTTCCCCCACCCCAGAGCCCACACCCCAACCCCCTGCCTCAGCCCAGAGCCCCCTCCTGCACCCTGAACCCCTCATTTCTGGCCCCACGTGGAGCCTGCATCCTCACCGGAACCCTCTCCTGCACCCAACCCCCTGCCCCAGCCCAGTGAAAATGACGAATGAGTGAGGATGGGAGAGTGAGTGACAGAGGGAGGGGATATAGAGTGAGCGGTGGGTGAGGTCTTGGGAAAGGGGCAGGATAAGGGTGTTTGGGTTTGTGCAATTAGAAAGTTGGCAACCTTAACTAAACTTCTTTCCCTTAAATTAGCAGCCATTCCAGAGACCGTAAATGCTTGGGTATGTCTACTCTGGAATAACCTACGGCTGGCCTATGCCAGTTGACTGAGACTCCAGGGCATGGGCTAAAGGGCTCTTCAATTGCGGGGTAAACATTTGGGCTCAGGCAAGAGCCCATGCTCTAGGATCCTGTGAGGTGGGAGGTCTTAAGGACATAAAGAACACCATAATTAAACAGCCCCTTCACCCAAGCCTCATGAGCCTAAGTCAGCTGGCACTGGCCAGCTGCAGGAGTCTAACTGCAGTGTAGACATACCCTTGTTGTAGTCATAATATCTGCTTTACTACTACTCAAATTGCCTCTTGTCCAACCCAGTGAACCACTGACAAATGTTGCTGGATCTTAACATAAAATATTACTATACAAAGAAAAGTACCACACACATGCTGGAATTTGGGATGAGATCCATGAATAAAGCTTGTGGTGCAAAGATACTTTTTTTAGTGTTACCTCATCTCCTTTTCTCTTCATTTGCTTGATTCCTCCTCTTCATTTTCTACTGTAATCTAGGTTGTAAGGTCTTTGAAACAGGGACTTCCTTTTTAAAAAGTGTTTGTACAGTGCACCCATGTAATGCGATAGGTCCCTGATCTTGATTGGGCATGTAGGCACTACCATAACACAAATAATAAAATTATAATTAATAAATGTTAGTTTACCAGAGATGTTAACGTGTGTACAAGCTGAAAAAAAGTGTGTTAACAGAGATGCAAAGATCACTAATTTTGGAAAATATGTATTAATTTCAAGAACAATACAGTCCATGCTTTGCAATAAAAAGAGATGGACCAGTTTGGACAAATGAACTTCCCAAATGAAAACACTTTTTGGAAGAAAGCAGAACATTTCAAAACTCTATGCCAAATATATTCTGTAATCTGAATTCTCTGGTCCATTGCAGGTGTGCAGATGATGCTGCCATTTAGTTTTAATATCATCATCCGTCTGGAGCTTTCATATTTCACTAAAATGTTTGTCAAAACCTCAAACACTCACACATGGTATTTTTTCACCTGTCTTGAGAGCCAATGTAAATAATATTCTTCCTTCTGACCTTGTTAGAAATGCTTTCTAGATGAAAATTGAAAAACAGATCAATATCTTGACTTGAAGGAAGACAGTCCCTGAGCAGAGATTGCATTCAAAAGTAAAGCTTCCCCTATTCCCTGGGCTGTCCGCAAGTAGAAACTACACACACACACACACACACACACACTTTTTAGAAAACTACAATTGTGAACTCCAAAAATCTTTGCCAAGATCTTTGTTCTCGGTAGTTTAAAAGAAGGTACATGTAGAATCGAACATTTACATGGCTTGGAAATTCTTTTGCGAAACACCTTAGACCACTTACATTTCCTTGCTGACATTCCTTTGTCCAGGAACCTTTAAGTACCATGATTATAAATCTTCCTGAGTCAGAAGTGGAAAGTCTTTTATCAATAACACTCTTTCTTCAATAAACTGTTGTATGGGTACCACAGTAGAACCTTCTGATCTTTTTTTTTTTTTAAATATTCTGGGACAAAAAGTTAATTTTGTGGAGCATCCCTGTCATTTATTGAAAACTAGTCTAATGCAACTGCTAGTCTACTGGAGCCAATCTCTCTCCCTCATCCCAACTTCTTTTCATACAATTTTTTCATGAAAAGTGAACTGCCCTATGTTCCTTTCTACCCATTTTACATTAGAAACATATTTCCACAGCAATGACTTTCTTGTTCCCCTTTTTTACCTGAGTAAACTATTAAGGTGTTGTCCAGTCCCAAACAAATGAACGCCCACCTCACAGACGTAATATTCAGTATTAGTGGATATTTCAAAAGTGCATAAAAGCTCAAGATTCAATAAAAATAAATGGGGCTTGTACCCTTATGTTACTTAGGTTCTTCTGATAAGTTGCTGTGTGGAAAAAAATCCCATAAAATATACCTCTTCCATAGATCATTGGCTGCTTGCACCATTAAAAAGTAGTGACAATGTTGGGATGTGTTGTTTACTTATAATCAACTTTTAATCTTAAAGATAAAACCTTATCCTTGGGGAATCTCTGATGCCAGGAGCCGAATGTTGTTAGAAAGTAAGTGTCCCTGAATTTCAAAGACAGCTGATATTGCCCTTGCACTACAGTAGCAATGGTCAGTGATGCTAAGCTTAATATGGTGAGTTACTGTATAAATCACAAGATGCTTCAGTTGTGACATTTTGGAATGTAACAAAAATTAAATGGGCACCAACAAATCCCAGGAGGTACAAACATAAGGGTTCATTCAGTAGTTTGAGTGTTGACCTGCTAAACCCAGGGTTGTGAGTTTGATCCTTGAGGGGGACACTTAGGGATCTGGGGCAAAATCTGTACTTGGTTCTGCTAGTGAAGGCAGGGGGCTGGACTTGATGACCTTTCAGAATCCCTTCCAGTTCTATGAGATAGGTGGGTATATTCTTCACTGAACTACTTGAAACATTCTAAGGTTTGTGCTCCTTGAACTTGTGGGGTAAAATTTTAAAAAGAACTCCTCATTGGCCTGACTCTGCTCCTGTTGAATCCAATGGGAGTACCATGGACTTCTCAGCGAGCAGAATTACACTAGGGCTGAGCATTCTTGAAAATCCCACTGATGATATTCCAGTGACCTCATTTCTCCCACCTCCCTGTTACCCAAATTGCTCAAATGGCCCTAATTAAATACATCAGTCCAATAAATCCATGGTATATTTTCAAAACCCATGTTTTACATTTTTGTGCACATGTAAATATGCCAGCAGTGGCTAGCCATTGGCTGATGCACACAGTGTGTTAGATAGCAAAGGGCTGGATAGAATACCAATCTCCTAGAACTGGAAGGGACCTTGAAAGATCATCAAGTCCAGCCCCCTGCCTTTACTAGCAGGACCAAGTACTGATTTTGCCCCAGATCCCTGAGTGGCCCCCTCAAGGATTGAACTCACAACCCTGGGTTTAGCAGGCCAATGCTCAAACCACATTACCTTTTTTCCAATATGTGCCATTTTTTCAGCATCTTTACCATGACTGAATTACCTTTAAACTATTCCAAATGTCTAGATTTCCAGTTTGATTGGAAAGATACTAAAAATGACATTAGGGATTCAATATTGAGCTGTGCTTATTTTTAATCTTCATTTGGAGGAAAGGACATCTGGCAGCTTCTAGTCAATTTCAGTCAGAATAAAAACATTATTAATCAGGGAACTTTTTAAGTTCCAGCCTACTAACCTATTAGGTTTCTTTGCTGTTTCGAGTGATTTCCAGATACATTTTTTTCCTAATCTCGTGCACAGTTCTGCACTAATTCATGCTCTAGTCACGGTGACCTATTATGAGGATTTCTGTTTCCATGCTTGTTAATTTTAAACTTCTTATTCTATCTCAGATGGAACCATGGAAGAACAAATGTCATGATTATTTGATCTTACTATTACAGATGTCTTTTTGTTTTCTTTTGTTTTTTCAGAGGCCTCTTAGCTGATAGCTTCACAGAAACACACTATATGAAAGATGGCACTGATGTCATTCTCACACGCAATTACACGGTAAGGTTTGTGTCTTGGGGAATAGATGATGCTTCATCATTAAAACACCATGTGAGTGCTGCCAGGATGGGAGACTGAAATAAAGTAGCTGGCTGGGTATTGTTTTTAGATTGTTGTCTTTGGCAACTGCTTGTCCCTATGTACCTAAGCAAGAATTTTGAGGGGAAAATTTTTCAAAGTGAGGCTTGGGGAGTTTCACCAATGGCTGTCATGAAGCCTATAAGATTTTTGCTATTAAAGCCTTATGCAGCTCTTTGAAAATGCACTTGTTAGAGTTTTCTAGTTGGCCACAAACAGCCATTGTTGCACAGATAAGGAGTGAAGGCCTGATTCAATTAAAAAGAAAGCCCTAAAAAGCTGGCTTCTGCAGGGCCATGTCGAAGGTCACCTAAAGGCATTCCAAGGTCTGTGTGGGTTTCTACAATGCAAAAGCAAGATATAGCTTTTATTTTTTGTTCTTATTAAATCAGGCCCTAAGATATTTTTAAAAAAATAT
Organism: Gopherus evgoodei; assembly: GCF_007399415.2. Taxonomy (NCBI): domain Eukaryota; kingdom Metazoa; phylum Chordata; order Testudines; family Testudinidae; genus Gopherus; species Gopherus evgoodei. The sequence goes on along the minus strand of NC_044328.1, from coordinate 22,991,389 downwards.
CTGGCTAACTTGCTCTTCATTAAAATGAGCACAAAATGCCTCCCCCCCCTTTTAAAAATGCTTTTTATCCATAAAGTACTGTTTTAAGGCACTCGCATTTTTGTCCTCTGATGGCAAATATGAATTCCTTAATTAAAAACAGTGCGGTGATTGATTTTAATTATGAAGTTTATCTTTTATCTGGCTTAGTAGATCCAGCTCGGATGGAATATTTCTTTTATTTATTTATTTACTTACTTACTGTATCAGTAGAAGCATCTTACTCCATGTTATCTGTAATGAGTCTTGCAGATGACAACTGGGGAAGTATTTTCACTCGTGTCTTTTTAATGCTAAGAAATATCTTTGTTGTGAAAAGCCAGTCATGTCCAGACTAAAGCAATCAATTTTGAAAGTTATCAGCCTCTTCCTGTGTGCATGCGTGCATGCAGGTGGTGGTCATCTTATTGCAATGGAAAAGAGCTGATCACTTCTTTTGGAAGATTGTATAACATCACTAGCTGTCTCATGGGCTGACTTCATAAGGAGGGATGTATAGTCTGTGCTGTAAGTAAACTGCAAAAAAGCAAGTAGATGAAAAAATTCAAATTGGTTTTAAAATTTATAATATTCAAATGAGGAAAGAATATACAACTTTTTGTATATTGAAGCAAACTAATCTCAGCATGTCTACTGATGACTGTAGAAAGTTTACTCTTTACAAATATATTTGGAAAAGTTTTAAGTAGGCAACGTACTTTGGTACAATGATGATGGCAGAAGACCCAAATAAATTGTATTAATGGTGCAGTTTGCTATCTAAAATAGTTTGAGCAGACCAGTACAACACATTTTTTATCAAGAGCAACTGCAATATTGTTTAAAAGAAGTGTCTTCCTGAGGTTCCTAATTTTATCTTTTTTCATTCAGTATTCCTAAAGCACCTGTATGGTGCACTCTAAACTAAATCAAGTTCTGTTTATAGTTACCTGGCTGTGGAAATGAAATCAGGTTTTGGTCATTGTGCTATTTGCAGTCCTAAGGGCATGGCTACACTTGCAGATGCTGAGCGCTTTGAGTTAAACCAGCCTTCATAGATCACAGTAGGGAAAGCGCTGCAGTCTGTCACACTGACAGCTGGCAGCGCACTGGCATGGCCACATTAGCAGATCTTGCAACGGCCACAGATAGCAGTGCACTGCGGTAGCTATCCCAGTGTGCAAGTGGCTGCAACGTGCTTTTCAAATGGGGTGGGGTGGAGGTGACAGGGAGTGTGATATGTGTATGTGGGGGAAAGACTGTGTTTTGGGGGGCAGAGAGTGTGTCAGCATGCTGTCTTGTAAGTTCAGACAGCAGCAGACCTCCCCCAGCCTCTCTCTCACACAGCATTCCACAGTAATGGTTGCTTTGTCTCTGAGCAGATAAGCAGCTGGCTGTCAAACGAAGCTTTCAAAGGGCATATGCAAAACATGACAAGAGTGGCCACTTGACTTAAGGGGATTATGGGACATTTCCAGAGGCTGATCAGAGCGCAGTAATGCAACACCTCATTCACACTGACGCTGGGGCGCTCCAGCGGGGCCGCATCAAACGTTATTCTACTCTCCGAGTGAAGTACCAGGAGCACTAGCTGTGGAGTCATAGCACTCTACGTGCCTGCCAGTGGGATGGGGAGTGAGCTAGTGTCTGGGCTCCTTTAATGCTCTGTAACTCACAAGTATAGCCAAGCTCTAAGTCTGAGCCTCTGCTTGGGCAGATGTTATTGTTGTATTCTCTTCACATTTAGACTATATACTAAATAGCCCCCCAAAATCTGTCATTTTCAAAGTTACCACTGCTTTATTAGTTAATGGTCTGCAGTAAAGCCAGAGAACGTCTTTAAATGCACAAATCAGCTAACGATTTGTTTTTGGGGTGATTATCTACTTCATTCAGTAATTTAAAACCACAAAAGTCCTTTTTTGGTAGGTGAAAATACTGTAACTCAAATGAGTTACTGAGCTAGAAATCAATTTTCCACAAATCCAATCACAGGATATGATCTAATAGGTTTACCGTTTTCAATATTGAACTTAAAGGAACCTTACCTTCTTGCAGCATGTGGATCTTGAAGAAGTTATGAAAATGAATAGATGAGTTCAAAGTTAATGAAATATCTAGTTGCGTGTCTGGATGGGAAGAAATAAAACCTTTTCTATAATACACTCTTTGATAATGTCAGTTGCACTTTAGGTGCTGTGTGTATCCCTAGGAATCATCATCCCTTCCTCTTTCACCAGACACTTTCACAGACAGACATCTACACTTAAAACCGCTGCATCAGCTCAGTGCATCAGTGCGCTGTGCTGCTGTAGCACGGTAATGAAGACGTCTAATCCGCTGGGAAGAGCTCTCCCATCAGTGCACTTAATCCATTTCCCCAAGTAGCTACGTTGATGGGAGAAGCTCTCCTGCTGAAAAATCCACACCCGAATGTGACATAGTTATACCAATGTAGGTCTGTAGTGTAAACCAGGAGTTTGCTACATACACTGAGAGCACACAGATATCTGGCTTCCATGAGCAGCGCCAGTTATAAATTGTGCTCCTGCCTCAGACTCCAGACTACTAACTCTTATGAATTTTAGCAGATGTTTATGTAATGTGACAGACCCGGACCAGTGGGGTACACGAATCTGGTAGAGGGCAAATATACTGGTCACTGGATGAGTAGTTTTCTGTTCCCTGAGTGACCAGAGCAGGGGCTGCACTATAGTAATCTGGAACCTGCTAGGCAGACAGGCTGATTAGATCACCTGCAGCCAATCAAGGCAGGCTAATCAGGGCACCTGGGTTTAAAAAGGAGCTCACTCCAGTCAGCCGAGGGGGAGCCAGAGGAGAGGAAGTGCGTGGGAGGAGCTGGGAACAAGAGGTGCAAGGAGCTGAGAGGGAAAGGGTGTGCTGCTGGAGGACTAAGGAGTACAAGCTTATCAGACACCAGGCGGAAGGTCCTGTGGTGAGGATAAAGAAAGCGTTTGGAGGAGGCCATTGGGAAGTATCCCAGGGAGTTGTAGCTGTCATGCAGCTGTTACAGGAGGCACTATAGACAACTGCAATCCACAGGGCCCTGGGCTGGAACCCGGAGTAGAGGGCGGGCCTGGGTTCTCCCAAACCTCCCAACTCCTGATCAGACAAGGAGGAGTTGATCCAGACTGTGGGGAAGATCACTGAGGTGAGCAAATCTGCCAATAAGCGCAGGAACCACCAATGTAGAGGAGGAACTTTGTCACAGTAACCAGGCTGTCTCAATGTCATTGAATGATAGCCCAGGTTTTTCTCCAGTTAAGGATTGGATGAGTTTAATTGATCATTGTCTTTAAAGCAGAAATATTATGGCCATGCCTAACAGCTGCATGCCCTTAGTTGTGAGTGAAGCAAACCTCTAGAGAGAATTCAATGTGTGGAATTGCTCCTCTTGTTTGTGATTTTCTTTTTATCAGAGTGTTACTAGCACTTTACTGAGACAGATAATGAAGACACACTAACAATGTCACTGACACACCATTTTTCTCCTTGCTTTAACTATGGCAAACCACGTAAGTTCAATTTAGATTATAACCCACCGTTCTGTATTTTGTTACATTCTCATGTTAAAAAAATGCTCCAAATAAACATTTTCTTATGAGATAAACTAATTTGCTTAGAGATTCATATCTGAGCTATTCCATCATACCCTGGTCTTTTTCTAGGTTATTGCTTTCTTTAAGAAATCAAGATGGGCTTTAGAAGTGTGTGTGCAGCTGTGTAATTGAAAACCATTCCCTGACTGAAAAGGTTAATTAATGCAGCTAGATGTGAATGAACCAAGTAATAAAAAGGCATAGTGAGATGACTGTCAGTTGAAACATGAATGATAACTTTCCTTTGCACTAATAAGATAGTAACCTTTTACAAGAATATTTTCAGCTTCCGATAGCATTTAAAGAGATGTGAAAAAAGAAATGCTGAACGTGACACAATCATTACTTTCCAGCCAGTCACATAATTGCAGATGTAGTATAACCTTTAGTCAACAATAAAATTAATTTTGATTGCAGCAAGATATGTATCTTTATTGAGTCAGTATCTGTGTTGTGGTTGCCTTTTGCAAGCAGTTGGATTATTAAAGAAATACAATAACCTAGCCATAAAATGCCTTTCAAAATAGAAGACCATCTTATTTTTGTTTGTTCCTAATAATGTGCAGCTACCCAGCTAGTTAATTTAATAAAATGCTTCCCTTCCATCCCACTTTTCATTTGCCCTGTGAGTTTCTCAAGCCATAGATTTGAGACTAGATTTAATACATCTCACAGTATGCTTAATTACCTCCTATGAATTTACATCCTATTACTAAAGAAAATTTACATCTAAGCAAAATGTTAATGTCAATGAGATTTGTTCCACTGTTTAATGTTATAAAATGCCCCGTATCTTAGCTTTCAGATAACATAATCAAGGAGAAAAAACTTGTCATATTTTAAATACACTGTTGATTGTTAGGGATGCCAAAGGTACTTGTGTAGACTCCTCTGGTCCAACATTAAACATTGAGAATGCCCAGTACAGTATTTCATGGAGGCAGAAAGATTGCTATCAGTGGGATACTGGATGCTGTCGCCTGAAATCAGACAAAGTTTTAGATAGAAAGGAAGGGAGAACCTTATAAACACAAGGCACTGAATAGAATTTATGACTACCTAAATGTTTCCCCCTTCCTTCCTTTTTGCAATTAGGGTCACTGCTATTACCATGGTACTGTGCAAGGATATCCTGATTCTGCAGTCATTCTCAGTACCTGCTCTGGACTCAGGTAAGTAAGCTTTCCAAAGACATCTTGGACATCTAAAACACATATAATGACTACAATCAAATCCCATGCTTCAAGGTTTCAGGTGGTTGCCTGCAGAGGTCAGGAAGGATTCCCCACCCACCCACCCCCAATACATAATTAGCTAGATGTATTCTGGGTTGATGTTTTTTCCATATTCCTCTGAAATATCAAAGCTTGGCCAAACCTGCAGTTGCGACACCAGACAGGGTGGACCAGTGTTCTGAGGCAATACCAAAAAACCTCTTTCTAGAGCAGTGGTTCCCAAGCTTGTTCCACCGCTTGTGTAGGGAAAGCACCTGGCGGGCCGGGCTGGTTTATTTACCTACTGTGTCTGCAGGTTCGGCCGATCGTGGCTCCCACTGGCTGCGTTTGCTGCTCCAGGCTAATGGGAGCTGCTGGAAGCAGCGCATGCCAAGGGACGTACTGGCCACCGTCCAGCAGCCCCCATTGGCCTGGAGCCAGCGGGAGCCAGTGGGAGCCATGATGGGACGAACCTGCGGACGCGGCAGGTAAACAAACCAGCCCAGCCCCCAGGGACTTTCCCTGCACAAGCAGCGAACAAGTTTGGGAACCACTCCTCTAGACGCTTGATTGGTGTGTCTTGCTCAGGGTCATACTACTCTTTAGATTTGGGGTAAGGAATTTTCCTCCAGATCACATTGGAGGGACCTTGGAGTTTGGTCTCTTGGCACCCGAGTCTCTCCTGTTCTCTGGCTGTAGCAGACAGTTTAGTCCTTGATGACTGACATGCTGTTGTCTCTGACTAGAATCTTTGGGCTCAATATAAGGGAATGTGATTGAAATGTAATGGCCTGTGATATACAGGAGGTCATGGTTTGTGCATGATTTGGCAACCCCAGTATTAAAGTTGAATGTGGGGACTAGGAATGAGAATTCATAGAATTTAAGGCAAGGAGGGACCGTTAGATCATATAGTCTGACCTCCTGTATAAGACCATTACATTTCACCCAGTTATCCCTGGACTGAGCCAGTAACTTAGTTTTGGTAAAAGCATATCTACAGGAAAGGCATACCAACATGATTTGAAGACATCAGGAGATGGAGAATCCACCACTTCCCTTGGTGATTTATTCCAATGCTTAAATACCTTCCTTTAAAAAAAAAAAAAAGCCTTATTTCTACTTTGAACTTGTCTGTATTCAGCTTCCAGCCATTGTTTCTTCTTCAAGTATGGCCTCTATTTGTATTCTACTGTGGGTGCACATGTGCTCCATGCATCAAACACTGGAAGATTTTTGCTAGCGGTTCTGTTGGTTCATGCCTGTGTCTTTCTCCTCTTCGTGCTCTAAACCAAGGGTATAAGGGGTGATGCGGGCCGACCGATTCTTCAGTTCCTTTCTACCACCCATGGTCCAAGATGGAGTCTTTCAGTGTCCACTGTGTTTGCTACTGCAGCATTTGCTTTCTTCAGTAATTACCAGTAAATAATTGATTATAGTATTTAGGTAGTTGTCGATGGCATCTTAATTCTTAGCTTAGCTTAGTTAGTCGTGACATAGCAAACTGTCAGGTGTTAATGTCTAAATATGGTTTTGTTCATTATTCCAAGTTCATGGAATTCACTGACAAACTCATTCAACAGGATTAAGTGCCGTTCCAAGCACTTATTGAGATAGGTACAATGATTGCCAGATCATCCCTTCAAGCTTCACTTGGCACAGCCTCCTAGTCGATGGCTATGGCTTTTTTTCATGTATAGACTGTTTGGCGTCAGTCCTCTGGATTCCCAGGGATGTCCAATCTACAGCGAAGGACTTGCCCTTCTAAGGGAACAGTCTGTTCAGTGAGAATATGATTCATTTATGCTCATTGAAGGACTCAAAGACAACCCTCCACTCCATGGGAATCTACACTCCACCACCAAGGAGGAAATTCTGTAGGCCACAGTCTCATAACCAACACCTCAACTCTTTTTCCATCAAAGGGGCTATGGACCACTACAAAAATGGCAGAGGATGCAGGGGAACAAGTACAATGCTCTCCCCTTTTCCTCCTTCAAACTCCAGCCTCGCACTGAGAAACATTTTCGAGAGATCTGAATCTAACCAGTTGCCAGTCTATCTACCCAACATTCAAATACCCAATTTGGTGACCATCTAGTTCATTTCTCCCAAACCTAGCAAATGGTAACAGAAAAATGAGTCCTTGACATCATTCATATCCTCTATACTATAGAGTTCCTCTCCTCCACTCCAAACCCCCCATCCATATCCGTCTTCAGGGATCACTCCCATGAGAGGATGCTCATTTGGAAAGTAGACTCCTTTCTTCAACAGGGACCCATAGAACTGGGACATCCCCACACTGGGGAAGGGGGTCTTACTCAAAATATTTTCTCATTCCCAAAAAGAAGGAAGAATGGAGACCCATCAATACTGCAGGCAGCTTGATGCCTTTATCTTAAAATTGAGGTTCAGGACAGTCACCCTGGCATCAGTAATTCCCCTCTGAACAGCTGCAACTGGTTCACAGCTCTTGACATGAAGAATGCCTGAATTCACATAGACATACACCCCATGCACAGAAGATTCCTGAGTTCACTGCAGGTTTGAACTATTGTCATTACAGGGTGCTCCCTTTTGGTCTCACAACAGTGCCAAGAGTATTCAGAGGTGTGATCAGTTGTGGGAGCCTACTTGAACTGCCACAGATCATCACTTTTCCCTTACCTTGAAGACTGAGTATTGCTAGGGAGCTCTCATCAGGCGATTCTGACAGTGATCTTATCTCTGCTTAACCTTCTGTGCTCACTGGGACTTGGTTTAAACATAGAAATGTCCGTTTTAGTTCCCATACAGACTATAGAGTTAATTGGGGCAATGCTGGAGTCTGTCAGTGTCAAAGCATACCTTTCTTGGGTCAGATTCCAATCAACCATGGTATTCAGCTCCAGATGAGACTGTTCACTCTGTTCATGTGTCATCCTTCTAGGACATATGGCCCCCTGTACCTATGTTACTCCCTTTGCAAAACTTTGCCTACAAGCTTAGCTCCAGATGGTATATGTGCCCAGCAGACACAATATGGAAAAACTAGTCTCTCTCTAGTCAAACTGCTTGGAAGAAAAGCGAGCAAGTGTAGGTGGGAGCTTTCTTCATCTCTTTCCCCCCCCTCCAGAAGAAAGACATTGATCACAGACCATTCCTTGTTAGGATGGGGGCACCCATCTAGATTAGAGAGACATGGAAAGTGGAGACTTTCCAAATGAATTTCAGGCTGCATGTTATGAGTTAACAACACTCCTCTTCCCCAAGGTCTGAGAGCCCACTCTACTAGGGCCAAGACCCCATCAGTAGCCTCACTTTGGGATATTCCTCTCATTGAAAACTATAAGGCAGCAACGTGGGGTTCTGTCCATGCCTGCAACAGACATTGCACTCTGGTGCAAGCTTCTCCAGCTGATGCACCTTCAGCACAGCATACTCCAGTCATTGGTACCACAAAGATTCTTGCATCTTCTTCTCAATTAATACTTCTTGTCAGTCACCCACAGTGGAAAACACATAGGGACCATCACTTGAAGGAGAAAGAAGGGTTGCTTATAGTGTATGGTAACTGGAGTTCTTTGAGATGTGCGGTCCCTATCTGTATTCCACCATCTGCCCTCCTTCCCCTTTACTTCTGATCTTTGATGCCTGGTTCATGGTAGAGAAGGAATCAAAGAGGCAGTTGGTCCACGCTTCCCTTTATATCCTTGGTTCAGCACATGAGGAGGAGAAGGGTGCAGGAACAGGCCAGCAGACACTGTTAGCAAAAAACTTCTGGACTCAGGTGCATAGAGGTGAGGCATACCCAAAGTGGATTACAGATAGGGACCACACATGTTGAAGAACTCTAGTTACTGTAAAAAGTAAATAACTTTTCTTTCTTATTATACCTTTCTCCACTAGATTAAAAATCCATTTTAAACCCAGTATTTTCTCCCCATGAAGCACTTATGCACTAATCAAGTCACTTTTCACTTCTCTTTTTGATAAGGTAAACAGGTTGATTTCTTTAAGTCTCTCACTGTAAGGCATTTTCTCTAGCCCATGAATAATTTTTTCAGCCTTTCTTTAATTTTCAAACATCCATCTAAAAATACAGTATTCCAGTATCAGTCTCATCCATAGAGCTGGCTGAAATTTGGGATTTTCGTTTATGAGAAATGTTGATTTTTGAAATTTGATTTTGGTCCAGTTTGGAATTAAACCAGTTTTTCTGAAATTTCTTGTTCCTCGAAAACCTGAAAAAACTTCATTTCAGAAACACAGCCACAATGTGTTTCCTAAACAAAATATGCTCCCTGGACCAGAAGCTGCTGATTGAATTGACATATTTGTAAGGGGAAAGACAAGAATTTCAGTTTGTCCATAGTTGCTGGGATTCCCAAGTCTGCAACTCTAGTGCAGACTTGCGCTTGGAGAAGAAAGTGATGAGGTTTGTGATGGTCCTCTGTTCTGGAGGGGGTGAGGGAGCTTTATCCCAAGCTTTAGATGAGTTTGTTAGATATCCTGGGCCCAGACCATAGAGCGCTTTGAAGATAAGGATCTAGACTTTGAACTTGATTCAAAATTTTCTGGGAATCCAGTGTAGAGGGTGGGTTCCCCATTGACAGCTATATTTTGAGATCTGTCAGTTAGTCAGTTCTTAATCCATTTAATGTGTGCTTTATCAATATTGTACAGTGCTATGTTTTTAATCAGAATGTTATGCTATACTAAGTCAAAAACCTTACAAATATGATACTATATCTATGCAGTTACTTCTATCAACCAAACTTGTAATATCCTCAAATAACAAAGTCAGGTTTGTGTGACGAAAACTATTTTCCATAAATGCATGGTGACTGTCATTGATTATATTCCTGCCCTTAATTCTTTATTAATTAAGAATGCATATTCCCTGCTGCTGCTCAAGAGGGACATCAGCAGGCTAGTAGAATTTTGGGGAGTCTGTATGATTCCCATTTTCAAAGTCCGCTGTGCCCAGGTGATGCTATATTTTATTCTGACAGTACACTGGTTGGCATATCTATCAGATTGTGACAGAAGCTGGTTGCCTTCCAGTCCTTGTTTAGCTGTGGAGTCCTCAAACTTGTCCCCCTGTGGTAGTGAGCAATGGTATACACTAGCAATGACAGCACTGCTGTGCAGCTGCTAACTTCTACAGCTTCCAACAGCCCAGTAGTTCTGAGAATTTGCTTCCTAATGTGACTATGAAGCTCAATAAATTGTGGTGGTGAAAGATATGACACATAGCAAGTAGTTTAGATGCTAATGTTAACACACACCAAAAAAAAAAAAGTGAGAGAGAGACACAATGTCAAGAAAAAAATTAAATTACCCAATTTAATAATTTCTCAGTCAACTTTCAGAAAGGCACTGACTGATGGTAGTTTTTAAATACATAGACATAGTTCAGGAACCAATTACCCTTCCTAGTTGGTCAATCACAGAGTGGTATTTACTCACAGAGCAGTTCCAAATCACAGTAATTAACTGTAAATTGGCTCTAGTGTTCTCCCTGGAAAACCAGTTTTCCTGTCAAATTTCCAGCTGTCTCAGACTTTTCTGAGTTTGTTTAATTTATCTACAAACAGCATGACTATTTGAGCCTTTCCCTCCTCTGTTTTGCATTCTGCATGGTGGTGGTATTTTCATGGCTTTTATATTATAGCCTTGGAGAGAATAGGAGCAGAGGAGGAAGAAAACATAGAGCGAACAAGCAATTTGTTACCAAAATTCTTATCCTTATTAAAAGGGCAACCTTGGCCATAGTTAGTAGGATTCCACTGTTGTTTTCCAGCAAGAAAACATTTTTACGAGTGCTTTTCCATCTATCTGGCATCTCCACTAACTTTTATGCTAGTTAATCTATTATGTTTGTGATATTTTAGACAGCATTAGTCATATATAAGCCATTGTCATGGCAGGTAAAAAATAATTTAGTGCCCCTTAAATATTTTAAAGAATTGCATGATTACAGTGAAAGCAGTGCTAGGTGGTCTACCACAGCTAGGGGAAATTTGCTGTTTGTGTGGAAAATAACAGATAGTATTAGCCCTGCACCCCAGAGCTATTTACAAAGAAAAAAGCTAACAAGAAGGACAGTTTGACTGCATGTTAAATGTGCTTTCTCTCTTTTCTCTGATTCATTCTCTCTTTCACTTTTGGTGAATTTTGTGCTCACAGCTGATTGACAAGTCTAGTCCTCTCTTTGGCTCCAGTCACTGTTACCCAGCTCCTTACGCAGTCATTTATTCCAGTACAATGTGGATGTAAAGCCTTATCCAGTCAGAATAGAAACATTTTTCATTCAAATTGCACTGGTGCAAGTAACTGCATACAGGGCAGGTTGGTGGTAAACTAGGCCCCTTATGGTGTAGCATCTTCTTTGCCAGGGCAGGCTTTCCTATTTCCCAGCTACTGTGGTTCAGCTTAGCATGCAGGGAGAACATCTAGGGTGAGGATATATCTCAATATCCATTTAACTGCTGCATTCTCTGTTGGGACTGGCCATACGAGTGCCCATGAGTGATAGTGATTTTGTGATCGGAACACCCGTTGAGCTAGACCCCAAAACTCATTTCACAGCCTGGTAACAGATAATAATTACTTTGTCAGTATCTGAGCTTGAACAGAAACATGCAGTTGAAAGGCTACATATTGCAATATCAGTTCCCTGAACCATCTACTTCCCCCCTCCCCTGGAATAAAAGGCCAGATGATGCAAAATGCTAAAGGCCTGCTGTGAAGTCCTAAGGGTGCTGAGTACCTTGCAGGTTTGGTCCCAGTTCACGTAATACCTCTCTCACAAAAACATTTTTAATAATCTCTTGTCAGAAATGTTAAAATGCATATTATTAGTATGAATGTTTTACTAGTATGCACAAAAAATAGTTTAAAACAGTGCAGGAAATTCAGAGCTAAAGCAACCACCTGGTCCCTAACACATTCCATCGTGCCTGAGTATTGTAGAAATTAATGTCTAATGTATAACATTACAAAGCTAACGTGCTGCAGTTTCCTTGTTTATGTTGCTTTTCCCTCCAGGGCTCTGTTTTGATCTGATATAGTCCCAGGAATCCAACTCCACATGGAGTTTCACAAGAAAGTATTGTGATGCAGTCATGGGCTAAAGAGGGAAGCCTTGCCTCATGCTCCTAGATTCTGTTTCTGGCTCTGCCACACAGTTGCATGAATTCGGACAAGTCACTTCTGTGCCTCAGTTTTTCATCTGTAAAGTGTAGATAATAATTCTAACCTACCTCCCATGAGTGTTGAGTGAGTCTTACAGTTTAAGCACCATGAGATCCCTTGATGAAAGGAAGCGCAAACTATTATAATTATTTCATTTGAATTTCAGGACGTCGTCATCCTGCCATCTGAAACTAGCAGTCCATCTTGGACACCTTTCCATCTATACAGGAGAAAGACACGTGCCTTTGCCATAGACTAAGATAATGCATTAAAAGGCATGAAACTGACCCAAAAGAGAAAGTTTCACATTTTAGAAAGCTGTGAAGCTTATATATACCATGCAGCCATGTGGCTAAGCATTTAAGATAAATTATTAGCTTATATATGGCATTTGACTGCCTATCCTGTGTTGTATAAGGAATAGAGTGAAATCTGAAAATTTGAAAAGCACATGTTGCTCATGCAGGTGGAGATAACTGAATCACATAGAGATAGAAAGAAGACTCAGTTTTCTTCTACACACACACTTTCATAGTCCCACTGTAATACTTTCTCTCAGACATAACATTAGAATGTCTTGCTTCACTTAGGACTACAATAGCATAAAGAGAGTTAGATTGACACTGATAGCTACCTAAAATGCAGGTAATAGGAGAGTGTAATCATGCCATTGTCTGCATGCTGCTTAACTTCTTTGGAGGAGGAGGAGTTGAGTGGCAGGAGAGAGGCTGTATATATTGAATGCATGAAATAGGAATGATGGATAATCAGTGCTTCCAGCACTTCCATCTGGAAAAGAAAACCAATTAGATTTTTCAGACTATTTGGGAGGTGATGGTTTGGATGAGGCAAGGTCATCCTGCCATCCTATAGAAAGTACTCTTCTTTCTTTCCCAGGAAAGGGGGCCTCCAGTTTAGTAGCAAATATGTGAGTCTTATGGGCATGATTTTCAGCCTCCACATGTGCTTGTACAACTTTAAAGTACCCCTCTACTCTAATATAACGTGACCTGATATCACAAATTCAGATATAACGCGATAAAGCAGCTCTCCGGGGGGGGGGCTGCGCACTCCTGTAGATCAAAGCAAGTTCGATATAATGCGGTTTCACCTATAACACAGTAAGATTTTTTGGCTCCTGAGGACAGCATTATGTCGGGGTACAGGTGTAGTAATATATGTCTGCTTCGCTTTTGCATGCAGGGTATAAAATATACACATGCAAAACCTATTTGTCTGAAGAAGATTTGCATGCACAGACCCCTTTACCTGAATGCACAGATGCAAGTGCTGGAAAAGTGCATATGCAGGTACAGGTGCATACACAAGAGGAAGCCATGTTGAGATCTCACTGATCAGCAGACACTAGGTGGGATTTTAAAAAGTGCCTCAGTGACGTAGCAGCATGTGTCTCGTTGAGAGTTAATGGAACTTTTGCTCCTATGTATCTTACGTATGTTGAAAATCTTATCCAATCGCCTAGGTGCAGCATATTTGCTAAATAACACAACAGAGTCATACATACATGAAATGTTTAGTCACTGCACAACAACAAATAGAAAGTAAAATCATTTCTGTAGGTGCTATGGTATTTAAAAGACCCTCCTTATCGACCCCAAATCTGGGGCCAAGTTTGACTTCAGTGTCTCTTTACTGTTTCCCTATATTATCATTATATAGTGCTACAAAATAACACACTAAAATGGCATTGATAATAACTGCCCTCTCTTTTCTTCCTCTAGTTCCTTTGCCATCTTCCCTGGTCTGTCTTGCCATTCTAATGGTTAAGCTCACTCATAACACTTTCTCTGATAATACAGTTACTGCACTTTGACTCCCAAGTACAGGACATTAAATTCTATTATCACTCTGTGTAACTCCATCCTTGAATTCTGGACACCAGGATTTCAGACCAATAAGCAGTGACATTGGATAAATCTCATTTGCAATGTGAAACTAACCTGCCTAACTATGTTTACAATAGTTTCTGGACATGGGTTAATTTTTATATACTGTACTATGGAATAGATTTTCAGATTGCTGAAGAACATTTTGCTAGCATAAAGCAGGTTCATGTGAATATGGGGTATATCTAAATGAGAATTCCCTTCTTATGCTGTAGTACCTGAAAACAACACAGCCATTGTTTTAGTGGTTGCTTTGAATTTCTCTCTGTTGTTGATTTGAGTCAGACTTTAAGTTCTGATGTACGTAATAATAAGCTCCTATATTGTGCTTTTCATCAGTAGAACTTATAGCTCCTTACAGAGGAGGGAAATTTCATTACTTCAGTGAGGCACAGAGAGATGAAGTGAATTACCTAGGGTCATCCAGCAGGCTGGTGGTAGAACCTGGAATAGAACCATAGTCTCATGAGTCCCAGCCCTGGGCTACATCCAGAAGGCCATACTGTTACAAAGAGGAAGGAAGTCATGCTCTTAAGGCAATGTAGGTCAAATCTTGGACTATTTACTCAGGCAAAATTCTCACTGAATTCAATATAATGTAGATTGGACTCCACATTTGGAAAATTGGTACATATCAACAGAATAAAGGCTATGTTTCTTATTCCTTTCAGGCAGCCTTCATTTCATGCTCATCCAAAACTTGAGCGAACTCCACATTTGTGAACCCACATGGACAATTGCACATACACACTGTGTAATTGCACACTTACCTGATTGGCTTGCACTCCTGAGGATTCACAGTGCTCATAAAATGGAGGCTGGCAGAACATTTTCCCTTACAAGTATAACTGAAAAGGAGCTGAAACAATTTTAGAAGACTCTTTCCAGCTAGGCTTCTCTGCAGAGTTATGAACCTTTGAGAACAGTTAGGCAGAGGAAATAGAGAGAAACATTAGCTAATGGCAGTGCAGTTTCCAGAACCAGGATGGATGTGTGGGCATGGAGGATAGGCAATGAGCATGAACTACTGAAGCTACAATATTCATAATTAGTTAAATTCACCTCTGAGCAGAGGGGCAGCACGAGATCTGCTCAATACTTAACTCCCTAGACTTAAGTGGCACTTCACTGATACATAGGCCTTGCATTGAGCCTCTGTGTAAGGGTGAATTTCACCGAAAGTGAGTACACAATATACACAGATGAGACAGTCTTCTATTTTAGTACATTTCTCATGTACTAAGGCAAATTACATATATGTTCTTCTCCCAGAGGTAATAGGGTTTTTTATTGTTTTTATTTAAAAAGGAGCATAAGTTTGAGCGTCATTAAAACCAAATGTTTAATTGCATTCATGGGTATCAGATTTATTGATTTACTTAACTCTCCACTTGCAGTGCAGCAGAATAATATATCATAGCTTCGGATAATGCTGCCGTAGCCAAGTTTTCCTTTAATATCACAATTTCTCAGACAAGTATGCATCAGTGATTTATATTGGCAGGGCCCACTCTTCTGCTGACAGGTTGGAAAAGAAAAATCCCGTTTGTATTTTAAGATTTCCAAAAGCCTGTTGATTTATGAAATATTACTGGCTTTGCATTAGGTTTTGTTTTTTTAAAAAAAGGAATGGGGAATGGAATAGACCATTTCACTTTGTCATGTATTAAATAAGTGGAGTTATTCCCTCTAATTACACTTCCCCTCAGGAAGTTCCTGGCAAGTTAACCAGCAATTAATAACTGCATTTGTTATTTTATGTTTTAAGTTTCCTTTCAGTGGGATGGATAGAGAATTCCACATTGTGTTCTCTCCCACTCCACAGAGGAGAGGGTCTGCCCATCCTGAGGAGGGATCAATCCTCTGCAGCTTTGTTTGCCTTGTCAGGGCAGTAGTGAAGGCTAACGGGGCTCAAATATCTGCTATTTGGGAATGTGGGTAAGGGATTGGACCGGAGTTAACTATGGGGCCAAGGAACCCTTTCTTTTCTGTAGGAAGGAGTGGGAGTTTGGAGGTTACTGAGCAGGAAGATGAAATGGAGAAAGTGTGATGGGGTTTTGAGGACAGAGATAGGAGGAGGAGATGAAGCTGTGAGGGAGAGAATGTACCCCCTGTGACAGATGCTAGTCATGTCATTTAATGCAATGCTGGAAGGTGATCTGGTACTATGGTGATGAGGGGCTCCTAATTTTGCTTCTGTTGTCACTCAGCTATTCAAGAGGTAGTGTTTTCGGGAGGCAAACTTCTTCCCACCAAGCACAGCTTCTTCCAGTTCCTTCCTTGCTCCTTCATAGATTTCTTCCAACTTCATGACCCATCACTAGCTGGAAGGATTGGGGAGAAATGAAGAGGCGCAGGGCCTGTGTGCATATGGCACAAGCCTTTCATAGATCTCAGGAGATCCATGATGGATCCCCATCAGTTCTATGAGCTCTCTCTTTTTGATACTTCAGTCTCTAATGCTGTCATTTAGGCATCTTTTCTGAACACATACGCCTTGTCTACATGTCTGGCAGCATGTAGGATACAGGTAGCTACACGGGAGTAAAAGGCTCTGTCAGGAGAGGCAGTGAGGAAAGGCTCTGGCAGTTGCCCACTGCTGGAGCCTTTTCCTGCTGCCTCCTCCCTCCGTCCATGCCAGCTTTTCTATCATGCAGTGAAAGGCTCCAGCAGTGGGGAACTTCCAGAGCCTTTCGCTGCCGCCACTTTGCTGCCCATAGACTTTCCCTGCTGGATCCTTTCACTGCAGCGGAGAAAGATTTTGGCAGCAGGGAGGCAGCAAGACACTACACTGATATTTTTAGCAGAGTCGGTGTGGGAGGCACTGCTTGGGTATGTAGAGAGCCATATAGGGTATATAACCTAAGGGTTCTGGCATGTCAACTCTACTCACCTAAGCAGTGCCTCCCTGTCTACACTGGTGTTTATACCTGTGCTAGGGAGGCGTGCACTGTCTGTACTCTGCATGCTGTTGTAACGGTACACAGATCTTAAGACACTGCGAAGACAATAGTTACCCCCTTTCCATTTTCAAAGTACCTGGCAAATTCATTGCCCAGTTCTGTTTCCGTTAAAGTCAATGGCAAAATTTCCATGGGCTTCACTGGGCACAGGCCCTGGCCATTAACTATTTACAATCTCAAAGGACAGGTTAAAGAACTCCACCAAAATTGAGCACTTATGTTGCACAATGTCACTAGAATCCTTTAATGGCTCCTCCTGTCATATTTGCTCAGGTCCCTGTTCTGTACGTTATGTACTTATTGCATTTGTAAAGCATGGATCAATGAGCATTAGTGCTGGCTGGGAAATGGAGAACAAAACATTGAAATTATACAGTATTCTGTCTGGCATCCTAGTCCCGTACAGCAAGACCAGTACTGGGGCCTAAAATAAAAAATAAAGCTCCAAACAGACCACCATCCAGAACCCAGGGCAAAGCCTACAGCTATCCCATCAAGCAAACAGGAAAATTCCCAGTTAACATAAAATTTTGGAACAAAAAAAGATTGCTGTAACCTAGACAGAAATAGAAAAATGAAAAATAATGATGGGAACCTAAAAATGGCCAAGGGTAAAGATTACTGCAATCAATGAACTTTACATCAGCAAGGGCCTGGGGCCCTAGAGGACAGAGCATCGGTCTAGAATGCAAGAGATTTGGATTTTATTCCCATCTCTGTCACTAGGTTGGTGACTAATCTTGAGCAGTCATATAACTTCCTTGTGCCTCAGTTTTCCCATCTGTAAAATGGGGGTACAAGTACTGACCTCCTTTCTAAAGCTCTACAGATGAAAAGAACTAAATAATTTAATTATTTATTATTCAACATCATGTCGTAACTGCAGCCAGCAAGGACCTCCAGGAGAGAGGACTGCCAGAGAGGACCGTGAACTGAGAAAACTACTCTTGGCTGAACTTACATACAAAGGCCCTGACACAAAACTCACTGAAGTCAATTAAATTCTTTCCATTAACTTCAGTGGGCACTGGGTTAAATGCAAAAAGTCAGTTCACCCCATTATATTATAACTGCTGGGCATTTTCTCTGGTAAATAAAAGCTAGGTTATGGTGGGGGGTTCACATTCTAATACGAAGTAATAAAAATGTAGAATATTTTAGATAACTGGCCTATAGTAATAATTCTTCCCCAGATGTTTTCTAAAATTTGAATGGTTCTTGGTAAAAACTAGTAATATACAATGCAGTGGTGGTAAAATCAATAAATGTCTCACAGCATTGACTAGTTTTTATTCATTAAAACAAAAGGGTATTCAGCGGAAAATCCCAACTGTTGGCTATTCTGCTTTGGAAGAGAACATCCCAGCTGAGCCATATCCTGTCTTGGCCTTTGAGAATGTGTACACTATGCAGGAGTGGGAGAAACCCATGTTCATGAGGAAGAGGCAAAAGCAGTGTGGGAGTAATCAAGCCTGTTTGAAATATCTGTGACAAAAATGTGCAAGGAAAAGAGTATTTTGGATTTATTTTATTTGCATCGGATTCCAAACACTGAAAGGCTCTAAGGTACAATTACTTTCAGCCCCACCCCACCAAAAGAAGGAAAGATATAGAAGTTTTCAGCTAACTACATTTTTAAGGTGCTGTATTTGGCACAGATTATTGGAAAAAATGCATTTGTAGGAAAAGAAAATTAGTGAGAAAACAGAGAGCCCAGCCAAGATAATGCATATTTGATATTCATTATCTTGTTACAAATGGTCAAAACCAGGTGCTGATATCCTGTAGGCAGCACTCAAAGAATAATATTACATTAACTGAAAGTTATATTTTCCTTTATGTTGAATTTGCAGATTTTTGTACAGCATGATGACCTGTATGCAAAGGTAAGTTGTTCTTAAAAGGTTGTATTCTCATTCCAGATGGGTATTTCAGTGGCACAGTGAATTGAGGGTTCCAGTCTCAGTACTTTAGTTGGAGAATGAGATTAGTCACTTAATTAGGTGTCTCCTCTTCACTTGCATTCACATTTCCTGCTTCTGGGGAAAATACAATGGAAGGGAAATAGTGGTTATTGAGTGACTTTGGACAATGATTGAGATTACAAAATAATACACTGGGGAAGCTGTAGTAATGATACTACCACTTGCAACTTGTGCATTGTACAGTGTGAGCAACTTCTTTGATAAACGTCTGTGATCATTATGCTGATGGAGAAGTGAGAGGTTTTTAACTAATTGTATAGTACAAATAAGGACTTTGTGTGAGTTTAATGCAAAATATAACATGTATTATCTTACTTTTAGTAATCTGTATAGTTTAGAAACAATACCTAAGCGTTGTGTAGCATTATTGTTCCATAGCTGCCAATGCTGTAGAATATCAGTGTAACGGTGCCCGGCCGGGGCTCGACCCTCCCTAAGGAGGAGGGGAGCCACACCGGCCTCACTACACGCTGTCCGAGTCTGCCTTTTTGTCAGGGCTAGGTGACGCTGCACAGTCGCTTGGAACTCTGGCCTTGTGCTACAGGGCGGAGTAAATAGAAAGTCAGCTCGGGGTCTCAGGCCCTCAGTCCTGGGGCTGAGGCCACTCGAGCCCCTTGATGCAGGGCCAAGCAGTGGCACAGTTTAAAGGGGCCCAGCCCTTGGGTCGGGCGGGGCACCAAACACACAGTTGTAGAGGCTCAGGCCCTCTTGGCTCAGGGCTGAGCAAACAAACGGTTCAGGCTGCTCAGATCCTTTGGTGCAGGACGAGCAGTGGTACAGTTTGAGGGGGCCCAGCCCCTGAGTCGGGCGGGCACCAAACACACAGTTGTAGAGGCTCAGGCCCTCTTGGCTCAGGGCTGAGCAAACAACGGTTCAGGCTGCTCAGATCCTTTGGTGCAGGACGAGCAGTGGTACAGTTTGAGGGGGCCCAGCCCCTGAGTCGGGCGGGCACCAAACACACAGTTGTAGAGGCTCAGGGCTGAGCAAACAACGGTTCAGGCCTGCCTCAGGTCCTTTGGTGCAGGACCGAGCAGTGGTACCAGTTTGAGGGGGCCCAGCCCCTGAGTCGGGGCGGGCACCAAACACACAGTTGTAGAGGCTCAGGCCCACTTGGCTCAGGGTCTGAGCAACAAGTATAGTCAATTGAAACCTCAGGCCCTCTGTTCCTGGGCTGAGCAGCAATACAGTCAATTAGGAGCTCAGGACCCTCTGTTTCAGGGCTGAGCAATAATACAGAGTTTAGGTGGGAGCTCAGGCCCTCTGCTGCAGGGCTGAGCAACAGTACAATTTAAGGGGGCCCAGCCCTAAGTTCAGGGCGGGGCGCCAACCACGGAGTCACTAAGCTCAGACCTTTTGGCTTAGGGCTGAGCAAACAAACTAGTCTTAATGGCCTCCTCAGGCCAGGGGGAGGGGGAGTCTGCCACCCTTGAGAGGGTGGCAGGGGGAACTCAGGCCCTCCCACTCCACTGCGTTCCAGCCCGGGGTCCTAGCGGCGGCCAAGACTGGCTGCTGTCGGTGGGGATCCTGGCCGCAACACACTGACATGGGTTCCAGTACACTTGCAGCCTCACTGGGGTCGGCTGCCCCTGGGCCACTTCCAATTCTCCCCCCTCTGGGCCTACCAGATCAGTGGCGTCAGCCCCTGGGAAGTCCAGTAGCATGGGCCCCTCCCGGCTGGGGCTGGGTGGTAGATCTGGCAGTACCTCTGGGAAGTCCGGCCAGGCCTGCTCCGGGGGTTCCTCGGGGTAACAGCAGGGATGGGGCGGCTCCGGCAGTCCCTCCTCGTAGTGGGCGCGGGGAAGCTCCGGCCCGTCTAGGCAACTACCCTGGGCCTCAGCAGCCTCCCAGTCACGAGCACCCTCTGGCAGGTCTGCTCCTGACGGCGGCTGGGCCTCAACGGAGCGCTGCCTCAACGGAGTCGGCTTTTATACTTCCGGATTGCCTCCTGACCCTCTGAGGGGTGGGTCCAGTGTCCTGTGGCCCTGCCCCTTCTGGCATCCGGCGGGGCTCAACCCTCCCTGAGGAGGAGGGGCACCACACCACCTCATTATAGTCAGAATTGCCCATCTCAAACAACGAAGGTGTAAAGCTCTTGGGGGAAATGGTTATCACTGAATTATATATGCTCCAAAACAGTGCATCTCAGCCTCAGCTATGTGGGTTGCTGTAGAAATTTAATACCCATATCTGATGCTTTTAATCTTCAAATTGTTTTTCTAAAGGTTTAACAGTCCACAAAACATGCCTGTGTGGTGGGTAAATATGAGCCTCAAGTGACTTGCCAAAGGCTACCGAGGGAGAGGCAAATGAAGGATTTATTGGACCCTGGTTTTGTTCAGAGCAGAAAATTATGCCTCTCTCTCATAAAGATCTTCTTGTGGAGGATATTACACAGACTTTTTAATATGGTGAAAAACCCAATCTTCATCCTCAAAGTAAAGATCATTAGCATTAACAGAAATGAACCTTTGGTTGAGCAGGCTGAACCACAGTTGCAGTTGTTTTATCCTAAAACTGTGCTGTCAGCTTGGCACCAAATTGTATTTAATTGATTATGAGGCATGGGCTTTGATTTACTTCATTTTTTCTTTTAATTACTGTTTTCCTAATAATTCTGGTTTTTATTGTTATTATTTCTTAAAATCCGCATTTATAGCGTTCATCAATCTTTTGGGACACTTTTCACGTACTGGCTCAGGAAACATGCTGAGATCCATCCTGACATAATAAGTATAATATCTTATATGTACAGAGCACCTTTATCACAAGTACAAACATATGAAGAGTATACACTTCATATGCACAACGAAGACACACCACTGAAATGAAGCCAGCTCTAGGCTGAAAAAATGACAGCTACTTCCCAGCACACATGGACAGTACACAGCAGGTTAGGTCAGGAATTAAAGAAGAATGTCATAGTCAGTTCCAGCTTTCACAGGAATTTTAGGCAAGCAGAATGCAATTATTTCTGCTTTAACTTTGCCAGTGTTCAGGGATTAAAACTCCATATTTTACAGTTATGGTAAAAATTAATTATACTATGCATTTTTGTAGTGCTTTTCAGCTGAGGTTCTGTTTCAGGGGTAGGCAACCTATGGCACGTGTACCAAAGGCGGCACTTGAGATGATTTTCAGTGGCACTCACACTGTCTGGGACCTGGCCACTGGTCCCGTGGGGCTCTGCATTTTAATTTAATTTTAAATAAAGCTTCTTAAACATTTTAAAAGCCTTCTTTACTTTACATACAACAATAGTTTAGTTATATATTATAGACTTATAGGAAGAGGCCTTCTAAAAACATTAAAATGTATTACTGGCACACGAAACCTTAAATCAGAGTGAATAAATGAAGACTCGGCACACCACTTCTGAAAGGTTGCCAACCTCTGTTCTATTTAATTAAGCCTTACAACAGCCTTGTTAGGTAAATGTTATCCCCATTTTACAGAAGAAGAAACTGTGGAGAGCTGATTTGCTTTTGTTACACTGTAACCCAGTAAAACCTGATCTCCTGATGTCATGTGCTGTAACTCTTCAACAATCTCTCTGCTGCCTTTTGATACTGCCTGACAGGTTTTCCCCTACTGTAACCCTTAATTAGCAAATGGACCTGAGAAAGGAACAAACTATCTCCAGTGCCCTGCCTAGCATCACCTTTCTCAATAAGAGCAGGTTCAAATAGCCAAAGCTTTGTGTTCACTGTTTCAGAGAATTCAATTGGTTTTTTATCCTCTGCTTACTGTTATGTAGTCCAGGGGTCGGCAACCTTTCAGAAGTGGTGTGCCAAGTCTTCATTTATTCACTTTAATTAAGGTTTCGTGTGCCAGTATACATTTTAAAAAGTTTTAGAAGGTCTCTATAGTCTTATATTATATAACTAAACTATTGTCGTAATGTAAAGTAAACAAGGTTTTCAAATGTTTAAGAAGCTTCATTTAAAATTAATTAAAATGCTGATCTTACTCTGCTGTCCCGCTCAGCCTGCTGCCGGCATGGTTTCCATTAACCTGGGCCGGCAGCGGGCTGAGCGGGGCCTGCGGCTGGGACCCTGGCTGGCAAGGGGCCGGCAGCCGGAACCCCAGACCGGCAGCAGGCTGAGCGGGACCGGCGGTCGGGACCCCAGACCAGCAGTGGGCTGAGTGGTTCAGCCCTCTGCCGGTCTGGGTTCCGTCCGCCGGCTCCTGCGAGCCAGGGTCCCGGCTGCCAGCCCCACTCAGCCCGCTGCCTATCTGGGGTCCCAGCCCTGCCCACATACAGTGGGTGCCTACCTTCTCCCTGGTTTTAGCCCATCTCTTCCTCTGTCTCTCTGCACTGAACTGAGGGTAGGAGTGCACTGAGCAGGCTGGGTGTTGGGGTGTAGAGTCTGGCCAGGAGCTAGAATGAGGGAGGGGGCTCTGAGTTGGGGCAGAAGGTTTGGGTGTGGAGCACTTACCTGGGCAGCTCCCATTTGGTGTGAGGGGTCCAGGTGGGAATGGGGGGATGTAGGAGTTTCCATTTGGTACTCAGGGGGAGCGTAGGGGGTGCAAGAGTCAGGGCATGGGGTGTGGAGGGGCTAGGTATGTGGGGGGGTACAGGAGTCAGGGCGGGGATGGAGGTGTGTGAGGGGGGCAGGAGTCAGGGCATGGACTGTGTGGGAGCTGGGTATGTGTGGGGAGTGCCAGAGTAAGGGCTGGGATCGTAGGGGGTGCAGGAGTTAGGCAGGGGGCTGGGTGTGTGTGAGGGGGGTACAGGGATTAGGGCAGGGGCCTGGGGATGTGGAGGGGTGCAGGGCTCAGGCCAGAGGGCTGGGGAGGCATGAGGGGTTCAGGAGTCAGGACAGAGGGCTGGGGGAGGCATGGAGGGTTCAGGAGTCAGGACAGAGGGCTTGGGGAGGCGTGGAGGGTTCAGGAGTCAGGGCAGGGGGCTGGGGGTGCGGGCTGGAGTTGTGGGGATGCTCCCAACCCCCTGCCTGGAGCGGCTCACAGCAGAGGGCTGGAGGAGATATGCCCTGATTCCATCGTTCTTCCCCAAGACCCTTCCTCTTCTCCAGAGCAGTGAGCACATTGCAGTTGCAGTTCCGGCTCCACTTCTCCTGCTCCCTCTCCAGGGCCACCAGCTGTTCGGCCACAGGGAGGGAGAGGAGAAGGGGCAGGAATCTAGAACGCTGGGGGAAGTGGTGGGGGAGGAGGGAGTTTGGCTGCTGGTGGAGGCTGCCCTGCAGCAGCAGCCGGCAGGACCAAGCTTCTGCCCCCTGCCCCGCAGGAGAGAGTGGGGGGCAGGGGCGAAGAAGAGCAGGCTGGCCCGGGCAGGTTTTTTAATGTCAAGCTGCTGCCTGCCGGGGTCCTGGCCATCGGCCTCTCCCAGCCTGCTGCTGGCCTGGGTTCGGCAGCGGATTGAGTGGTGCCAGCAGCCAGGACCCTGGCAGGCAGCAGCGTGCCATTAACAATCGGGATGGCACACCTGCCATAGGTTGCCGACCCCTGATGTAGTCACTGCACTAAGGATGCAACTCATTGTAAAGCACTTTGCAATACCATCTAATATGAAAAATAGCTAAATGTCATACTCTCTCTTCCTACTTTAACTTCCATCTTGAAGCTGGAGTCCTGGCTTCTAAACCACCTTTATGCCCGTCTGTGTCAATTTCATGCCAGTCTGGTCCATGATATAAATTAGAGCAACCTTTTGATTCTGTGGTACGACCTTACACGGGCAGCTTTGACTATCAGCTCAAATGATATTATCATAGTATGAGGCTATTGTACTTTACACTAGCCACCAATAACCCCGGAGGGGCTTTTCCAGCAACTAGAGATTGCTGGGGCATTGGCACACTCTGGTCACACTCCCTATGCAGCGGGGAGTAAGTTGGAGGTGGTGTAAGAGCACTATAGTAGCGCTCTGACACCAGTGGGGGTTCCCTTAGGTAGGGGAATTTGCTCTTGCAGTGAATGTGGCAGGACAGTATCCAATGTAATAACCCTTTTTATGTGAGCTGTAAGAAGTATAAAAGGAGAGTGGTTTTCTGGCCAGGGCGCAGGACTAGATGCCAGGAAATACGGGTTCTGTTCCAGACTCTTCCACAGACTTCCTGTGGGACTTTCATCAAGTTACTTGTTTTCTGAGCCACTATCTCTCCATTACATACAGTAGCTCTCAGGTGTTTAGCAAGGGTTACTTTATTAATGTTTGTAAAACTCTTTGAGCTTCTTAGGTGGCAGGTAATATTGCAGTGCATATTATTATTCTTGGAGTCTATTGTATTAAACAGAAATCCAGTGGTTAATGCCTCTGGACTCCATTATAATTCCCTATCAGACAGTATCCGATAACTCATTTTGATACTGAGGTTCATCTTTGAACTGGCAGATTTGCTGCTTGCAGCAGCATTCACTTTAAAAGTTATAATACATGTTGCTGATCATAATGAATTGTGTATTTTTTCTTATAAAAGTATTTCACTACATTCTTGTTCGTTAATATTTGCCAGATACAATGCAGATGCATTGTAACTCCTCTCCGCAGTGGTGATGCATCGCAGGAAGAATGGAAAACACATCAAACACAAATGTAATTTTGCTCTATAGCACAACATTTCAGAGGAGGAGTATTTTCTCTCTGGCTTTACTTCTTGTAAAGTACGATATGCCTGCTCGACACATACATCACAGGTGTCTCAGACCCCAGTAGGTTTTGACATTATAAATCAGTATTCATATTTCATCATCATTATTAAAACCTGTAGGTTGGCTGAAAACAACACACATTAGCACTTAAAAGCAATGTGTCATTTTCTGATCTTTTATAAAACAGGGGACTCATTTTATTTGAAAATAAAACCTACATTCTGGAGCCATTGGAAAATGCTACAAGTGAACACAAGATCTACCAAGCCAAGAACCTGAAAATAGCCTCTGGATCTTGTGGCAACCAATTCAACATCTCTGGCATCACTATTGATGACACACCACTGTCTTCTCAAGCATTCACTACGAGGGTAGGTGGAAAGATAGTTTTATGTTTGTGGATTGTTGGTGATATCCTTATGCTAATTTCCAGAAATTGGTGAAATATCCAGATCAAAATTAATTGTTGCACTACATGTGTATCATTTAAAGCAGGGGTTCTCAAACTGGGGGTCGGGACCACTCAGGGGGTCGCAGGGTTATTACCTGGGGGATCACGAGCTGTCAGCCTCCATCCCAAATCCTGCTTTGCCTCCAGCATTTATAATGGTGTTAAATATATTAAAAAGTGTTTTTAATTTATTTGGGGGGGAGGTCGCACTCAGAGGCTTGCTATGTGAAAGGGGTCACCAGTACAAAATTTGAGAACCACTGATTTAAAGTAATGCATGGATGGTGAAATCGAGGCTCCACTGAGTGGGGCCAAGATTTCACCTTGAGGTGGTGACCATCATTAAATCAAATAAAATAGAGATGATTAGAAAAGACCCTGCTAAATTCTCTCTTCTTTGCTGGTGCTGGATGGTTCCTTACACTACAATATCAGATGGTTAACCTAGCCTAGTTCTAAACAGCCCAGCAAATGGAGCTTCTGCCATTTCTCTTGGGATTGAGATTCCAGTGTAGAGAGATTTTCCCATTTCTAAAGTTCATCATATGACTTCTGGTGTTATACCTCTCTGGATCTACCTGGACATATGGTTTAGGACAGTGGTTTTCAACCTCTTTTCATTTGCAGATGCCTAAACATTTTGAATGAAGGTGCATACCTCTTTGGAAGTCTTAGACATTGTATGTGGACCCCCAGGGATCTGCAGACCACAGATTGAAACCCACTGATTTAGGAGGCTATCAC
The DNA here is from genome assembly GCF_007399415.2 of Gopherus evgoodei. NCBI lineage: Eukaryota > Metazoa > Chordata > Testudines > Testudinidae > Gopherus > Gopherus evgoodei. Next base: position 22,964,696 of record NC_044328.1, on the reverse strand, counting down.
TTCTCCTCCCGTACTTAGGTCAAAATATGGCTTTTTCCAAGGAGAAGCATTGGGGAAATTGCGCCTTGCCAAGGGTGTGCTCTCTCTTGCTGCTGCTCCTTGTGCACAGGAGGAGCACAGTTTGTTCCTTGCATTAGGCAGAATGTTCCCTGTGCTGTGCCAGCCCTGCTTCATTGACTGATGTAGAGGGAAGGGATGCAGTCACAACCCTGCCTTCCAGGGCTGCCCAGAGAGGGAGGACAAGAGAGGCAATTTGCTCCGGTCCCCATAGGGGCCCCCACGAGAGTTTTTCGGGGCCCCTGGAGCAGGGTCCTTCACTTGCTCTGAGAGGGCCGGAAAACTCTCATAGGGCCCGGGCCCCCGGAGCTTCTTCCACTCCGGGTCTTCGGCGGCATTTCGGCGGTGGGGGGTCCTTCCGCCCCGGGACCCGCCGCCGAAGTGCTGGGTCTTCAGCGGCAATTTGGCGACGGGGGTCCCCTGCTGCTGAAGACCCCAGGGCCCCTGAATCCTCTGGGCGGCCCTGCTGCCTTCAACATCCTGCTCCCTGGGGAATAGCAGAGCAACAGGCCTTATGCTCCTCAGATTGTGAGTGAGCCCTGGGTAGCTTCCAGCCCTGCGCAGGGGCCACTCACAATCTGAGTCTTATTGCTTTGACAATCGATACTTGTTTAGTTCTTTTACACTTTGTCCATGAAGTTAATCTCTCCAGTTTCTTAGGCTTCTATTCATCAAAACATTTAACCACATGGTAAGTTCTCTTAAAGACAATGGAACATAAGCATGTGTTTGAAGTTAAACGTGCTTAAGTGCTTTGCTAAATCAAGGCCTTTAATCATTTTTCTTGCTTGTATTTTAATTCCTCCCTGTTTTCATTAATGAGGTGGTGCAGAAGTGTAGGCAGATTAAAAATTCTGGTAATGCATTTTGATTCCTGTGCCACTTGCAATTCAGTCTTAAAGAAAGCAGCTGACAATCTAGAATAGCTTTTGGCCCACCCAAGGAGGAAAGGAGAATGCTATAGTCATGTTACTTTCCTAATAATACATGTAGAAATTAAACCAACCTTTTTATTATAATAGGAAAGTATCTTATGCACACAGAACATGTTCTCAGCATTTTATTCTAGGAATATATCATTTGTAATTGTTTTCATGTAGAAGAAAATGCCCTTGACTTTCAATGCATCTAGCTAATGGAAATTGTATAAAATAAATAACTTTCAAACCAGATGGAAAAAATATTGCCACAAATTCACGTGCATTTTGGATTGAGATTGTAGAAGGGAATGGTTGAGATGTTCAAGAGTAACACAGTAGCACAAATCTGCACACGGTTTTTATTAAATGGGAAATATTAATGTTTATAGCCACATTGCCTACCTAGTTCATTTAGTCTTTGTATTAAGTTCAGTGTTAAGGAAAACAGCTTAAATGGCATCAAGGGATGTTATTTATGTACTGGAACAAATTCATTTGCCTTTCAGGAACATTAAACAGTACATTACCAAATTTCTTTTTCTCCAAATACATGTACATTTGCTGTAAATATGTTGCTACGTCTTTTTGTAATGCTGTAAGTATGAGTAAGTCAGGACATAAATTGCACCACAGTGCAATTAGTTTCAGAAGACAAGCTGAAAGAAGTGATAATTAAGTACTTTTTATAAATAAATATTGTATCTGAGGAACACACACAGCCTCTGGCAAAGTCACAGGAATAGATTCAGTACACTAATAAGTCACCACAGGCTCATATGATTGGGCCCCTCAGTCAACTGTTCAATTTCTATATCTTCCCTGTTCCAAGCAGGTTTACTTTGGGATGGCTTAAATTGATTGGCATGCCCAAGCATTTCTCACATGTTTACATCTATGCTGTCATGTATGGTCTTAATATTAGCTTTGGGAAAAACCAAAGCATCTTACAAATCTGCAATTTTCAGAACAGCAGCTCAGAATGAGTCTCAGACATCTATTAAAAACTACAATGGCAGAGAAACCAACTCTGCCACACATAGGAACATGTAGTCATTTGTTTATTTCAGTAGTGTGGCTTTTCACCCATGCCCAATATTTGTGGATAGAGATTTTAAAAGGAAGGTAAATCAAGATGCTTAATCATGCAAATCCCCAGACTTCACACAAATGGTGCACTCAGCCATAGATTTCTCCTGCCCAGAGAGTTTAGAGCATTTGCTCTACCTGTAGTTTGATTATTATACAGATACTGTGGTTTAAATGTCAAAATCTGCTTATAATAAAACGTATAAAACTTCAGAGTTATAGAGTTATTAAGATTACAATTGCCAGTAATTTTTCATCCTCCTCCTCTAAGTTTCTTTGCAGGATACTAAACATTGATGAATTTAGTAACATTGATGAAGGCAGTAACATTTTGCAACCTCTAGGATGAAGCTTGTATTTCTATATTTTGTTTCACAATTCTTATCTCTGTCCTGTTTTGCTTACCTTTCTTTTCCCTTTCCCATTATCTCCCTTCTCCCTGAGTCTGTCCAGATCCAATCTTACTCCCCATTCCCAGTTTTGCCTCAGCAACCTTTCGTCTCCATCCATCACTTCCACTCATCCATTTTTTCCAGCAGTTCATGTTTCTTTGTAGCTTCCCATATTTATGTGATTCACTGATTCCCCTCTTCAAATCTCCCCTAGTTCACTCCCCATTCCCTCCTCACTGGTGTTTCTTAGTGGTCATAGATTCATGGGCTTTAAGACCAGAAGTGACCACTGTGATCATCTTATCTGACCTCCTGGAGTGCACAAGCCATAGAACATCCCCAAAATAACTCTTAGAGCAGATCTCTTAGAAAAATATTCAGTTTTCATTTTAAAATTGCGAGTGATGGAGAATTCACCATAAACCTTTGTAAATTATTCCAATGGTTAATTAACTTCACTGTTAAAAAAATAAGGCCTTATTTCCACTCTGAATTTGTCTAGCTTCAACTTCCAGCCATAGGATCATGTTACACCTTTCTTTGCTAGATTGAAGAGCCATTATAGACTGTAATAACTTCATACCATAACCATCTCTTTGTTAAGCTAGATAGATTGAACTCCTTGAGACTATCACTATAAATCCCATTTTCTAATGCTTTAGTCTTTATCATGGCTCTTCTCTGAACCCTCTCCGATTTATCTACATCCTTCTTGAATTGTGACAACCAGAACTGAACACAGTGTTCCAGCAGTAGTTGCACTGGTGCCAAATACAGAAATAAAATAACTTCTTTCTTACTAATCGAGATTCCTCTGTTTATGCATCCCAGGATCTCATTAGCTCTTTTAGCCACAGCATCACATTGAGAGCTCATGTTCAACTCATTATCCACCAGGACCCCCAAATCTTTTTCAGAGTTACTGCTTCCTAGCATAAAGTCCCCCTGTCACCGGGCCTCAGTGGGTCACACCTGAGAATACTAGATTCAGGACAAACTGCTGAGAAATGGAACAGACTCACCCCAAACTGGTGGTTATTCTTCCTTAAGGTATACCATAGCAGTAACAAAAGTAAGCTTCTTTCTCACCACATTGGCTAACAAGAAGTCAGAAATGCAGTCTCTTTAGGTATCATAATCCTTGTTTCAACACCCAGATGCTAGACTTAATGATGAGTGGTTATTTAAAACCAATTTCATCAACGAAAGGGTTCCACTGATCCCAAAAGACTAGCTACATATCCAGGTCAATATATAACTCAGATCTTACCCAATAATCATGCTGTTGCCAATCCTTTAGTAACTCATATCTAAAGATGTATTTTATAAGAGAAAAGAAAGAGGTGAGAGTTTAAATGGTCAATGAAATCAAATACATATAATAATTGCAAAGTTCTTGTAGCAGGTTTGAAGCAATGACGGAATAAACTGCTGGCTTGCAAGGTCCTGCTTGCTTGCTAAAGCTTGGAAGGTCCTCAGTCCCTTGGTTAGAGTGCTCCCGTTAGTATAGGTCCGTGGTCCAGGGGTCAGAGCAGGAAAGAGGCAAAATGGCTCTTTCCAGGGTTTTTTATAGTTTCTCCCATGTGGAGGGAAACTCATTGTCCCAAGCAAAGCTCCCAGCACAGTTTGTGGAAAAGTACAGGCACAAGATTGAGTCCAGTGTCACATGCCCTTGCATGCCTCAAGGAGTCATAGAAACAGTCATTACCCATATTTTGGCTAAAATGTCCACAGGAAGACCCATTGGGTGGGAATAAGCTTCTTCTGTGACCCATTGTGCTCATTAATGGGTCAGCAACTTGAATGATCCATTCACAATCTGCTGGCTAGACTGGATGTAAGCTACCTGGTGGGTGTCACCCCAGGAGCAAAACATTTGAAATATTGGTACGTAGTCAATATTCATAACTTCAGCTACAAAGATGATATACACATACAAACAGGATAATTATATTCAGTAAATCACGTTACATGACAAACTTTGTATAAGATTTATTGCAATTTTATAACAGTGGTAGCAGCAATGATCTACCTGGTCATATTTTAATCATATAACATCACACCCCCATCCTGCAAGTATGACCTACATTCTTTGTTCCCAGATGTATACATTTACATTTTGCCATATTAAAATGCATATCGTTTGCTTGCACCCAGTTTACCAAGCGATCCAGATAGCTCTAAATGGTGACCTATCCTCTTCATTATTTACCACTACCTCAATTTTTGTGTTTTCTGGAAACTTTATCAAGGATGAGTTTATGTTTTCTCCCAGGTTATTGATAAAGATGTTAAATAGTGTAGGGCCAAGAACTTATTTCCCATTTACAGCTACATTTTGAGACCCATCAGTTAGCCAGTTTTTAATCCATTTAATGTGTGCTATGTTAATTTTATATCAGTCTAGTTTTTAATCAAAACATGGTGTGGTATCAAGACAAATGACTTACAGGAGTCTAAATATATTACAGCAACACTATTACCTTTACCAACCAAACTGTATTCTCATAAAAAATATGATTAGTTTGACAGGATTTATTTTCCATAAACCCACGTTGATTTGTATTAATTATATTACTCTCCTATAGTTCTTTATTAGTCGAATCCCTTAACAACTGCTCCATTATCTTGCCTGTGATCAATGTCAGGTTGACAAGGCTGTAATTACCAAGCTCATCCTGTTTACCCTTTTCAAACACTGGCACAACATTCGTTTTTTTCCAGTCTTCTGAAACTTCCTCAGTCTTCCAAGATTTATTGAAAATTAACATGAACAATCCAGCAAGTTGTTTGGCCTGCTGTCTTAAAGCTCTTGAATGCAAGTTATCTGGACTTGCTGATTTAAAAATGTCTAACTTTAGTAGCTTCTGTTTAACATTCTTCAGGCATACTAAGAGAATGGGAAGTGTGTTATCTTGATATGATGAGACTGCATCATCTCTTTTTTCCCCAAATACAGAAGAGAAACATTTAGTGAACACTTCTGTCTTTTCTGCAGTATTATTGATAATTCTACCATTTCCATCTATTAATGGACCAGTACCATTGTCAGAATTCCTTTTGTTCCTATTATATTTAACAAACTCCCTCTTATTGTCCTTAACTCTACAGGCAATAATTTCTTCTTGCTGCCATTGACTTCTCTTACAAGTTTTCTACAATTCCTAACTTCTGATTTATAGTCTTTACTATCACCTTCTCCTTTCTTCTGTTTGTTATACATTATTTTATAAAGCTACCTTCACTTTCCGTCTAAACTAGGTTTGCTTTTTAACCAGTGTAGCCTTCTTGCTCAGCTGTGGGATTGTGGCTTTTCTGGGCATGTGGTAAGATGTTCTTAAATTATTCCCAATTATCATTCATATTTTTCTGATTAATTTTTTTCTCCCAACTGATTTGGCTCATAAATATTTTCAGCTTTGTGAAACTGGCTCTGTTAAAGCACCAAACATATATATCACTGGTCTGGACTTCTGCTTGCACATTATAAATGTGATCAAGTTATGATCACATATACCTAAGCTACTATTGATTTTTAGTTCTGTTGACAGTTCCTCTTTATCCGTTAGGTCTAATATAGAATTCCCCCATGCTGGCTGCAACACTTTTTGAGTTAGGAAATTGTCATCTATAAAGTTTTGAAATTCCAAAGATGTTTTAGTGCCAGCAGCATAAGACTTCCAGCATATATCACTCAAATTGAAGTCCCTTATGATCACTCAGTTCTTTTTCCTTACACATTATAGATAGCTGTGTAAGAAAGCGGTTTTCCTGTTCCTGTGATTTAGTGGTCTATAGCAGGCACCAGCTTGTACCCCATCTTGTGTACTTTGTTAGGACATTGATCCTTAACCATTCAAGCTCATTTTCTTCCGAGTTATCAGTGACTTGGAAACAGGTAATGTCATTTTTAACATAGAGTGCCATTCCCTCTCCTTTTTCCTCACTCAATCCTTACTAAATAGGTTAAAATCATTGATTTTAACATTCCACTTGTGTGAATCATCCCACCAAGTTTCAGTAATATCCACCAGATCAAATTTATGCTGATAAATGAGCATTTCCTATTCCTCTTGTTTGTTACCCAGGCTCTTAGAATTGGTGTATAGGCAATTCAAGAATTTCTTCTCCTTATGTCGTTTGGTCCCTTGACTAATTTTGTTCTCAACATCTCAATTTTGTGCTAAGTGGTCAGTTGACCATTATGTGAAATATTACAAGCTGTTACATAGTGCTTCTCTGAAAGTATTGCAAGAAACAGCTGAGGTCTTTCCACCAAAAAAGATTTTAATCGTGCAAGGGGCACTGACCATTTCAAATAGAGCAAGGTGGAAGGTTACAAATTACAGAAAGGCCATTTGCCTACCTGTACTGCCCAGCTTTCTTGCTGATTGGGTGAATGCCATGTAAACATCCTCTCCTCTGATTGAAGAGGGAGAGGGTTATGTAAAGAGGAGAAAAGAGACCAAGAATTGAGTGGCATGAAGCTTGAGAAGGAAAATTTTAACTCTCTTTGACAGTGTGTTTGCTGGGGTGACCGAGAGCTGATACTCAGGTGTTCAGGGTCATTTGATGCAAAAACAGATGTCTATTTATATTTGTTTTGGCAGCACAAGAGGGAGACTCTGAAGATAACAAAATATGTGGAGCTTGTTATTGTTGCAGATAATCGAGAGGTAAGAAAGTTTTAAAGAAAAGATGCAGTTAGTACAGGGAGTATTGGAGGGAAGGTGATTGTTTAGTTCAGTTTTCATGGTGTTCAAACAATTGTGCTTAAGAGACCAATACTGTGCATTGCTAAAACAACATTTGTCATCTAAGTAGGGCTACAGTAACAGAAAGGACTATTTAAAAACAATGTAAGGGTGACAAGTATTTGTTCCAAGGCTAAAATGGTCCTTGCAACACTTTGGAAGGAATTTAGTGCTCACAAACATCTGGGACCTCTTTCAGTAATTTAAATGGATGCCTGTAAGTATTCACTGGCCATGACCCAGTGAGGTGGTTGAGCCCCCAATGCACTATTTAACTCTGACCTCTGGAGACCATCACTGTCTAGAGTAAACAGCATAATTCAGTGTTGTTGATGGTTGTAGTTTGGCAATTATGCTGAATTAAGCAAGACTGTATGCAGTTTGCAAAGTGGGTTTCAAAACAAATAAAAGACAGATTGTCAAAAATATCTCAACGGGCTGGAGTGAAACCAAAGATGTGAAATCTTGGTACGAACTGTTTTCCAATTTACATTTTTTCTTTCAAAATGTGACAGACTCCACTTCTTGAACACTGCTGGGTAAATAGCAAACATCACTTTCTTGCAATAGCAGAGACCGTTAAAAGAAGAACCTTTCCATTTTTGCAATAAAAACAATCCTAGGGAGATTCTGCGTAGGAGTGTAAGGGATTTTAGAATCTTTTTCGAAAACAAAATCCCTTTGTCCAATTTGTGCCAAATTTTGTGCCATTTTGAGCCAAATCCTAGTCCCGCGGAAGTCAATGGGTCTTTAGCCTTTTATGCATTTAAACCCCAAATGTTAATGTCAGTCTGCCAGTGGTAGGTGATTTTTGCAGGCAAATGTCACAATACTAATGCTGATTATGCATTACTCTTTTACATTCTAAGTTTCAGAGACAGGGGAAGGACGTGGAAAAAGTTAAGCAGAGGCTGATAGAAATTGCAAACTATGTCGATAAGGTAAGAGCATCAAAAATATTTCATTTTCTCAAGCCTCACAAATATTTCCAAGGGGTATTGCTGTGAAATCTATGCCATCTAGGCTTATTGGGAAGGAAAAGCCTTCTGAAATTCAAAAATTGTTACACACCATTCCTGCAAAGACAAGAAAATGGTTTCTCAGTGAGAATGTGTCAGCCAGAAAGAATGGCAAGACCTAGATTTCCAGCACCACAGCATTTTTACTAGGACAGCCATGAAACAGTTTGGGGGTGCTATGCATGTGGCAGTGGGATGACTAAGGTTCTGTTAATGCAGTTTTTAAGACAAACATTAACCTAGACCTGACAAAATTATTTCTAAGTGCAAGAGAAGAACCACAGTTGTAACAAGACAAAGATACTTTGTTTAGGTAATGACCAACTGGGGCATTCCAGTGACTGGGGTGAAAGTTTGTTGCATTCTGTGGCCTTGTCTATACTAGAACATTTTTATGTTGCCAGCACCATTGCAACCCCTCTGCATGCCTGTTACGCTCCACATGTCCATAAACAGAAGTGCCTGCAACACTATGCAAAAACATACCCCACTACTGTGACTGTCCTTGCTCTGAGCAACGGTGTGCACTATATGGTCGTCCAGTGTGTCACTTTGTACTGTTGCAATGCTAGTGTAGACAGCAAGTACTACTTCAGAGGTTGCATTGGTGCAATAAGTCGTTCTAGCATAATTCCACAATGCTTTTGCCCATCTTTTGTCACCTCTCAATCCACCTACCAGCCAGCTCCATGCAGGTCTGAAAGTACCCATTGCAGTACTTAGCTGTTGTTGACTATCAACACAAGGGCAGGTCTACTAGCAGCCATGGCTTCTCTGTTTCTGCTGCTCTCATATGTTGACTTCTCAAATGTGGTGCTCATCCCGTACCCAAATCTTGCAGAAAAATATCTCCAGCCAAACAGCAGTGGCAGCAAAAGTATGAACTACCCTACCGTGTCCTGTTCAATTCAGTAAGTTGTGAACTCAGTACCCGAAATATCTCAAAGCCTACCTGGAACCAACATACTTTTTGAGGTACATTCCTTCCTTGTAATGCTCATGGATGTGGAAGGCTCACCAATGTGCAGCCACCTACACGGGGCTTGTGATAGAACCACAATTTAGGCTTTAGATTTTATTAGGCTGGCCTGAAAATGTGGGTAATTGTTGGACAAATTGTGGAAAGGGGTAGGTTTTGAAAAGGGATTTGAAGAAGGAGAGGGTAGTTGGTTAAAGGAGTAGGGAACATACTCCAGACATAAGGGCCAGCAAGGGAGAAAGCTATAAGGTATTGTGGAAGTAAGTTAGAAAGAAGCAAGACAGGAAGCAAAATTAGCAGCACACAGATCCCAAATTGTGCAAATGGCAGGAAACAAGAGTTGAGATGTGGGTAAGGGCAAAGCCACATGGTAGTTTGAAGGTGAGGATGAGGAATGAGATGTAGAGCTAGATTTCTTGTATTTAATGTGGTTTCTTTTAAATATACTATATACACCAGGATTCTTCAGGATGAAAGGAATCATACAATGTTCAGTGTTGTTAATAAGAGCTTGCTGAACACAAACCAACCACCAGGTAAAACGGGATTAAAGCTTACAGTACTGTGCCATATGTTTGGAAAACCTAGGAGAGTCCAGTAACGGAATTGTGACTGAGTCTGATTTAACTGAGAACTTACCAACTGGTATCTCAAAGACAATTACTCAAAGTCAGGCAATTCTAGATTAAAAACAAGCTGCTGGACAGAACTCAGCTTGTTCTGTAACTGTGCTGCTGACTTATTAAAGGAAGGAGGGAGTTTGTTTGCTACCTGTTTGAAACTAATTTTACAAGTTATATTCATTTTAGCTTCAGTTTATGCTCTCAGTGAATTGCACTGCTACCTAAATGACTGCAAAGCATACAAATCAGACAATGACGCTGTATGTGCCTGGTTTTGTTTGGACTGTAAGCCATAACCCTGCTAGAATAGTCCCTGGCCTATTAGGTATTCTCCATACTAGACTTATTTTCCCAACATTTCCTGCCATTGCTGGCACTTGTGCATGTTTATCAGTGGTGAAGTCTCTATTATAGATAAGGTAGCCATTGGTATTAGAACCACTTTGTCAGCGAGACCTGCTGTGAGCAGGATTAAATGACTCTGGCAACTGGCATTTTAGTTACAAGTCTACACTAGCACTCCCACCAGTTGTGTTGCATTGGTGACAGCAACAAAGGGAAATGTTAGGAGTCACTTGGACTTGCGATGAATTTGTCTGGAAATTCATTGGGTATGGAAGCCGTTGCCCTGCTGCACCATGGAGGAATGTACCAACCCTGGCCAGGACAAGGAGATTCTACCATGAGGCCTGCTGAGAGTTTTAATGTTTTTCCTGAATGTTTCCTAGATAGTTAGCCATGGTCAGATCTCTTTCTCTGGGTCATGGCAATGCTCTGTCTGATGCCAGTGATTTCAGGTGTTCATTTATGTGGAGACACATTGTACTCTCCTCCTCCACCCTAAGAGGAAAGGTTTTTTCCTGGGACCAAATAGATTTCTGAGAGGCTTGTGTGAACATTATGATTTTGCTAACATGTGCTGATTTAACACGTTCCTCTAAAATAGGATGTAGAAAGATTCATTTGTTTGCCTCGCTAGTTCTACAGGCCATTAAATATTCGAGTAGCCCTGGTTGGAGTGGAGGTGTGGAATGACATGGATAAGTGCTCTATAACACAGGACCCCTTCACCAGCCTCCATGAGTTTCTGGATTGGAGAAAGCTGAAACTACTACCTCGTAAACCCCATGACAATGCACAACTAGTGAGGTATAGCCAGCGATGTATTTCATATTTGCATGACTATTGGCTGGGGTTTCCAGGAACTGAGAATCTTTATACAAAGTTCTGTTACTTTTTTTTTGTTAAAATATTTGGGTAATTGTGTTTTTGAAAGCAAAAAGCAGCCCTCCGTCCTTCACAAGCTCACAATTTCTTCCCAGGACCCTGCATTAGTGTGGGAATATGCTATGTCAGCTTCCTCACACATTCCTCTGAGCCCTGTTTGTGTAGAATTGTGCGTAGGGCACAGTCACACAAACACTTACACACATGCCTACCATTAAGCGTCTGAATAATCTCACTAAAGTTAATGGGACCACTCACATGCTTCCAGTTAAGCATGTGTGTAACTATTCGCAGGACTGGTGCCTAGTTTTATCAGTTTTAACAGACAAGGGGCTTGATCCAAAGCCTGTTGAACTCAATAATATTTATTATTATTTATTATTGTAGCGCCAAGAAGTCCTACCCATGGATCAGGACCCTACTGTGCTAGGCATTGTACAAACACAGAACAAAAAGAAAATCCCTGCTCCCACAGACCTAGATTGAGATCACCAAGCTCATTTTTACAGTAGAACCTTGTTTTTACAAACACCAGTCTTGTGAATGACCAGTTATACTAACCATTTTTGCAGATGGAAAAAATATCACATCATAAAGGTGTTGTCTACAAAGAACAAGTCAATATCCCTTCATATTCCATTCCTTCAGTGCATTGGAAGTTGCTTTGCAAGAGATCTGAAAGACATGAGAAAGTGATACAGTCCACTGTTCTGCAACTTATGCACCATTCCTATTGTAATTTTGAGATGCTCAATTTTATGAACTTTTCAATTTTTAAGAACTCCTCAGTTCATAATGTAAAAGTCTTACTGTATTTGTGACTTAAATAAAATTAGAAACCTGTCATTGTATAGCTTGACAAAGTGGATGAGGTAATATCCTGGGACCTACATGGCTACAACAACACTGCAAAAATGATATGGCTTAGACTGATTTATTTTCTACAAACAAGTGTTCATAGGTATAATGACAAAATCTTCCATTGGTCATAATGATAATCAGATCAAGAAAGTATTTTTTTTTTACAGAGAATATTTATACTTGACTAGAGCTAGGATATGTTTTCTCTTAATTATTTTAATTTAATAGACAACAGTAAGTTGAAAGATCAAACATTCATAGATGAATGACTCTGAGCAATTAAAACAAAAATGTATTGAGGCATTCAGTATCTTACTTAAAGTATAGGAGGAGGTCTTCCAAATTGTTGCAATATCATTAATTGCTCTTTAAATACTAAAATCTTTCAGTTGGATTAATGAATTTTACAGTACACTTTATAGCTAATACATTATAAATTTGCACTGTGTTGTATTGACACTTGCATGAATTGCAAGCATGTCTATGTATGTGCATTTCCCAAGTTAAATTGTAATGGCAGTTTTCAATTGTTGGCATTGTTGTAATATACTGTATTCCCCCTGCCCCCCAAAAAAGTCCTACTGCAGCAGAAACTCCAGAAGATGCTCAAATGCATCTTTCATATAGCAGAGATTCTGTCATTGTCATTTCCACAGATTTGCATGACTAATTTCTGATCCTTATTGTTTTCAACTTTCAATGTCTGGAGCTGGCATTTTGAAAATGGGATCGTTGCCTGAGATTGGCAGGAAAAAGAAGTTATAAAATATTAGGATCCTCTCATTTTGCATTAAATGATGATTCTGTGGTTTGTCTTCTCCCCCCCTTCCTTCAGTGGGATATACTTCCAAGGGACTACCATTGGCATGGCACCTATAATGAGCATGTGCACTGCAGAGCAGTCTGGAGGAGTTGTTATGGTAAGTATTGGGAGCACAAAAGCTGAATTTGGTCCATCTTGTGCAAAAAATTTCCATGAGTTATTTAATACTGTATCTTGTCATGGAAAGTCTGCTTTTTAGTACTGTTTTCAATCTAAACTCTTGTTTTGTCTATATCTTCATACAGTGTATGTATAATTGTTTTAAGTATCGTATTTCATAGTGAATGAAATAATAGCTTGCATTAAAATATAGTTTAGCCTCTTTATAGAAATCGTTGAAATCAATGAGAGTATTCACAGGGTTATAAGCGTTTGCAGGATTAGTATAGAAATGAACAAGTTTGCTGTGCATATATGCTTATGTGCAATGAAAGCCTCTCATAAATGTTTGATAAGAAATAATAGTTTAAAATACTGCATTTACCATGCACCAAGGATATACATTTACAAAGCCTCTAGTGTAATAGTTTATTTTTCATGTTTCTAGTAAAGTGGTTTTATTATAATTGCCAGACTTCAAGCACAATCTACACTAGCAACAGTGGCAGCATTCATGTTAACTACATTTCTCTCACAAAGAGTATTACTGTTGCTTTTGTTGTCAGCTTCCAGACATGTGACTAATACACATAATTCATGAGTTAGAACATTTTGGCCTTTATCAGAACTTGTCACCGGTGATAAATGCAACATAATTACATGTCCAAATAAAGAAAAGATGCACCAAAACCAATATAAACTTTGAAATTCTGACTTTAGCTAGCTACTCAGCTCATAAGACCCCCTGTTGTGTTGAGTTATTTAAGGATCTTAAAATAAAATATTGTTTTATATACTACACTTGGCATATACAGTAGGTTCTGGACTGGCATGCAGAACTATTGTTGATTTCATTGAAAATTACATGCATTGAAAGTCCTCAGAATATTAGTATAGTGGGAGCTGTTAACCTGGAGGACCATCCTCAATTGAATTCCTTGATTGCTTCGTTTTAAACTATCTCATACCCAGTATTCCCATGCTATGTTACATTATATTTTAATGCAAAGTTTTACCTTGTTCACTACAAAAGTTCACTCTATAAACAAAAAATAAATTCCTTTATTCAACTAGTCCTGTTACAAAAATGAATGTCTCTAAAATGTTTGTGGGGTTATGGGTATTAGGCTGATTAATAATGCTTCATGTTTTCTAGAATTATAGAAAGAGTGTTCTAGAAACAATGATCAGGTTGTGCAGCTTTATTCAGGAGTCCCACTGAAATAAATGGAAGCACTTGAAGTCCTACTAATGTAATTTTTGCACAATCTTAGCCCTAAGTGCTTTTCTAACTTTTTTGCTAAATCTTCCTGAGAAACATACAGTTGGCCAAAAACAAAACAAAAACCCACAACCAACCCAAATCACAGTCACTGAATAAAATTCCTGTATAAAAATGAAATGCATCACAAACAAAACTTCAGAAAGAAGGATGTGTAGGTGAATTAATCAGTGGTTTCTAACCCTAGAGTGTACAGCGCTCAAACCCTCCAACACATGGCACATATTCATGTACGTGCTCTTTGTAATGCTACATGCCCTACTCCAAAAGAGCTTCCACCAGTCTGGAAGTACATTTCTAAGCACAGAGGTGGTGGAAGTCACTATATACCAAATAATCTGTGAATATCAAAAGGGGTAAGGATCATAGAATCATAGGATTGGAAGGGACCTCGAGAGCTCATCTAGTCCAGTCCCCTGCACTCATGGCAGGACTAAGCATTATCTAGACCATCTCTGACAGCTGTTTGTCTAACCTGCTCTTAAAAGTCTCCAGTCATGGAGATTCCATAACCTCCCTAGGCAGTTTATTCCAGTGCTTAACCACATTGACAGTTAGGAAGTTTCGTCCAATCTAAACCTCCCTTGTGGCAATTTAAGCCCATTGCTTCTTGTCCTATCCTCAGAGTTTAAGAAGAACAATTTTTCTCCCTCCTGCTTGTAACAACCTTTTATGTACTCGAAAACTGTTATCATGTCACCTTTCAGTTTTCTCTTTTCCAGACTAAACAAAGCCATTTTTTTCAATCTTCCCTTATAGGTCATGTTTTCTAGACCTTTAATCATTTTTGTTGCTCTTCTCTGGACTTTCTCCAATTTGTCCACATCTTTCCTGAAATGTGGCACCCAGAACTGGACACAATACTCCAGCTGAGGCCTAATCAGCGCGGAATAGAGTGGAATAATTATTTCTCGTGTCTTCCTTACAACACTCCTGCTAATACATCCCAGAATGACGTTCACTTTTTTTGCAACAGTGTTACACTGTTGAGTCATATTTAGCTTGTGGTCCTCTGTGACCCCCCGATCCCTTTCTGCAGTACTCCTTCCTAGGCAGTCATTTCCCATTTTGTATGTGTGAAACTGATTTTTCCTTCCTAAGTGGAGTGCTTTGCATTTGTCCTTATTGAACTTCATCCTATTTACTTTAGACCATTTCTCCAGTTTGTCCAGATCATTTTGAATTTTAATCCTATCCTCCAAAACACTTGCAACCCCTCCCAGCTTGGCATCATCCACAAACTTTATAAGTTACTCTCTATGCTATTATCTAAATCATTGATGAAGATATTGAACAGAACCGGACCCAGAACTGGTCCCTGCAGGATCTCACTCATTATGACCTTCCAACATGACTGTGAACCTCTGATAACTACTCTCTGGGAACAGTTTTCCAACTAGTTATGCACCCACCTTATAGTAGCTCCATCTAGGTTGCATTCCCTAGTTTGTTTATGAGAAGGTTATGCGAGACAGTATCAAAAGCTTTACTAAAGTCAAGGTCTGCCACTTCCCTCCTATCCACAAGGCTTGTTACTCTGTCAAAGAAAGTTATCCTCCTTGTCTGGTCTGATTTTTCTGTCTGCACTCTTATTCAAATCTAATATCTAATCTATCTTGGTTCTTTTATCATGCCTCTCTGAGCACCTGTCCTGCTATGTACATTCTAGGTGGTTTGAGTCTCTTTGTGTTAGATGAGGCTCATATTTTTTATGAATATTATTGCAAGTTAAGTGTAAAGGTAAAATGTTGCTTTCTTGCTCAGGCATATTCTGCTGTACACATTCAGGCAAAACACTTTTGACTCTCTTGGGAGGTTAGCTTGAGTGAGAAGTACAGAACTGAGCCACTGAGATTTATTTAATCTAAGAAACACCTCAGTGGAAAGTATTTTTTTGTAAATATCCCGGTTTACAACTTAATGAGCCTGCCTGGAGTCAGTTCTAGGACTGAGGTGCTAGTTTGCAGCAGCATTAGACAACGTTGTTCCTCAGTGGAGTGCAGCAGAGTTCAGTTGAAAGCAACTGCATATTTGGTATAACAGCCTATAACGTGTTCAACAGGAGAAGATTTCCTGTTTGGCAATTGTGAAACTGTTTACTAATGACTTTTACTACTGAACTTAACTTAAAAAAATGTAGAGGAATAAATCAAAGCCTCATTCCTCATAAGTCTGTTCATTTCTCAAGTGCTGCTGAGTTTAAATAGTCTCACTATCAAACTGGGCATATTACTGTTTGTTTGGATAGTCTTAATTTATGCTGTTTTCCAATAACCTCTTTTGCTGAGACATCACATTCTTTGTCTTTAAAAACCCACTCTAGAAACCTGATAGCATTCAGAATGATCCAAGCAAGTAATGAGAACCGCATGTGCTGTAATAATTACATTTCAGATCATTTCTTGCTCTAATTTGGCCATGGACCTTGCAAATCATTATTCTAAAAATTATTATCTTAGGAGATGTTGAAATAAGAAGAATCTCACTGTTTGTGCAGATAAATGGCTGTGAGCATGAAAGTAACAGCTGGGTTCTGTACTAAGGTTGCCCCGTACTGAGCATCCCCTCGTGGCGAGGGGTCACTCTGCAGAGCCTGTTTCCTCTTCTTGAGGGCCTCTTACACAGGGTCTCCACACTTTTTCTATGATCAGAGAACCCCTCCTTGCAGGTCTGGATTTATTCACAGAAAATAATTCAAATCAAAACTCAAACTCCCAAATTGACATCCCACAGACAAATGTTTCTCTTCCTACTCACAGGCCTCCCTGCCTGGAGAACTTTTGCACTCTCTCCTCTGCTTGCTCAGGGTCTCTCCTGATTTAACAGGCTACTCCCAGCCCTTCCTGGCTGGAGTCTTAGTCCCCAAACCCAACAATTTCTGCTCTCCCTGAACATTTCCACCACCTCCACTGCAGCTTCCAGCTGCTCTTGATAGGAGAATCACTTGATTCCCTCTCCAGTGGGTCTCATGCTCTAATCGGAGCTGGCTTAGCCACAGGCTTTCCAGCCCATGGGGCAAGCCACCCTGTTACAGGCTCAGTTTATTGTCTCTCTCAGTTGTTCAGAATTTGAAGAAAGTTCTAAATGTTGACCACATCTAAAATTGAATGCGTCTGCTACAGATCCCTAAGTTAAAGGCATGACTTCTGTGCTGCTTTGTTAAAATGTGTGGGCATTACATCACTGTCCTGTCAATCCGCAGCCCTGTTTTACTTTTGCTTCTTCCATGGAGTCAGGTGTAATTACAGCTATTGATTAAATATTTGGGAAATTCAATGCATGCCACCACAGAGATCAGTCAAGCTAGATATTAAGACATCTTGATGTGTAGCTTAGTGTCATGAGAGAATATTTTTAAAAAACCATTATAAATGTACGTGTGCACACCGCAGTTTGTCATAATAACAACAACAAAAATTAGCTGTTCAGCTTCCCCGAAAACAGCCTGTCAAGGTTTTTTCCCCACTTTGAACTTTAGAGTTCAAGAAGTGGGGACCTGCATGATTACTTTTAAACTTAATTACTAGCTTAAATTTGGTACACTGCCATCAGCCAGAAGTCAGTGTCTGGCACACTTTCTGTTCCCCCAAAACCTTCCCTGGGGAACCCAAGACCCAAACCCCTTGGGTCTTAAAACAAGAAGAAATTAACCATCCCCCTCCTTTTCCCGCCAGACTCTCCCCTCCCTGGGTTGCCTTGAGAGGCTTACACAGATCCAAACTCCTTGGATCTTAAAACAAAGAGGAATTAACCATCCTCCTCCTCTTCCCCCACCAATCCCTGGTGAGTTCAGACTCAATCCCTTGGATTCTAAAACAAGGAAAAATCAATCAGGTTCTTAAAAAGAAAGATTTTAATTAAAGAAAGAAAAGGTAAAAATTATCTCTGTAAAATCAGGATGGAAAATGATTTACAGGGTACTCAGATTCCTATAGACTAGAGGGACCGCACCCCCCAGCCTGAGATTCAAAGTTACAGCAAACAGAGGTAAAAATCCTTCCAGCAGAAAGAAACACCATTTACAAGTTGAGGAAACAAACATAAGACTAATCCACCTTGCCTGGCTATTACTTACTATTTTGAAACATGAAAGACTGATTCAGAAAGATTGGGAAAGCCTGGAATGATGTCCCGTCTCTCTCAGTCCCGAGAGCGAACAACAAACAACACAAAAAGCACAAACAAAGACTTCTCTCCACCAAGATTTGAAAGTATCTTGTCCCCCTATTGGTCCTCTGGTCAGGTGTCAGCAAGGTTCACTGAACTTCTTAACCCTTTACAGGTAAAAGAGACATTAACCCTTAACCACCTGTTTATGACACAGCCATTTTAAAATACATGATGCACACAGTCTCAAGCACAAATCGAATTTTAGCAACAACATTTTTGTATTAAATATTACAAGATTCAGGAGAGCCTGAAATGAGAGCACTTTTTTATTGTTTGTTTTGAAGATAAAATTCCTTGAATTTACTCCATGAGCCAAATAACAGTGGCCATTTGCCTTCTGAAATGATTACATTCTTTTTTCAAATGTGCTTTTTACTTGAGAATTGATTGATTTACTAAAAATATTAGGGAGCTGAAAAAGGAATCTGTAAAATCTAAACCAAATAATTTATTAAGGGCTTTTCTTATGTGAGGCTGATGTTTTAGACACTTTTTTTACCTTTCACTTTTTTTTAGTCCTAAGGCTGGCTGAGACAATAACAGAAGAGTTATTTAAGCTGAATATATTCATTTATGCTTTTAAAGCAGGCAGCAGTACATACTAATTCCATTTACTGTCTGATAAAATGTAAATCATGCATTTCTATTATATGTTTTATGCCTTTTGGGAGAGCTTTTATAAGAAAGATGGATTTTTTCCCAAGGAAAGTTATTGATGTCATACAGAGCTTTGTGGAAAGATCTCTTTTATTCATGGCCAGGCCAAAACATTAATCTGATCAGTAGCCCCTAACCAAACCACACAGTGCATTTCTCAGAAACATTTGTTTGGGAAAACAACATTCCCACAAGGATCAATGCCAGTGTTTCTATTTTTTTACTTTTACACCAAGTAAAACACTTACAGGAATTAATTAGAGGCCACCTAAGGACTTCGTCTTTTTTACTTTTTTAATTAAAAATGAGGTCCTGTAAAATGGTTGCTTGAGCTCACAGTTGCTATAATTTCTGCTTCAGCTTAGTAGAGGATGTTAGAGACAACACCAAACCTCTTCACTGCACTGTGGGGATTGAGCTCCTGAAGTACAGGACTTTCTGCCCTCTTTCTCCCAGTCCCTCCTCTTATGCCACTGTTGTCCCCATCCTTCAAGATATGTGCAAATCATTTTCTGCTGTTTATGCAATATCCAAATTCTGGCTATAGAAGAGAGATTACAAAGATAGTCAAAGCTGCCTCAGCTATCTGAATGCCCAGTTGCCATAAGGAATTGGGTGTCTTGATGCCACAGGCTACTTTGATAATCCCAATCTAAATGGCTTGTTTAGGGAAGAGAGGATGTTGATAATTGGTAATTTCATCCATTTAGCAAGAACGTAGTAGTTGCAATTGTAATGGAGAGGCTTATAAAACAATTTAGGATATCGAGGATGGATCCAAACGTGTTCTTTTATGAGTCATTCTTTCTTGTACATGGGCTTCATGATTTTTTTTTTCTTTGAGGATCATTCAGACAGCCCTCTTGGTGCAGCAGTGACCCTGGCTCATGAGCTGGGCCACAACTTTGGGATGAATCATGATACCCTGGAGAGGGGCTGTACCTGCAAAGCATCTACTGATAAAGGTGGCTGTATCATGAACCCCTCTACTGGGTAAGTGCAAACATTAGTAAGCGTTAGTTGATGGGAAGGAAATTATGCTGCAGTTGATTATCTCAGGAAGCTTTTGAGTAAAAGTTTACACAACGAGGCCAGTCAAAGCTTCCCGCAAAAATCCCTCCACAAGTAGAAACAATAAAACTTGTTAGTAGAGGAAAATTTGCCATGTTGAGTTCTCTAGCGTGGAAGAGAGAAAAATGCCATAAGAAGCAATGAATTGTTTGTCGTTTTGAACAACCCCTGTTATAATACAGTGCAGGCATTTTTATCAGAACTTCCACCACTGTCATCTTGCCACCGTGACATCTCAAATAATCAATAAGGGGGAATGACTAGAATAAAGACCATGACCAAAATTAGTATGTAGGAAATAAAGTGTTAGGCTTTCTGTTATTTCACTTTTGGTGAAGTTCATTCCTGTGCAGAAGATCAGCACAAACATGATGCACCACATAACTCCCAACTTAACCCTGTTTTGAAGAAGACTGAAATGGGATGTGAATGCTTTGTAGGCTTTACATGGGGTGAGGGATGAACTTTACCTGTATTTTTTGCAGCTATACCAGCATGAGCTCTGAACAAATCAGATCTCATAAGCTAAGCAGAGTCAGGCCTATTCAGTATTTAGATGTGAGTCATCTGAGGAAAAAAATAAGGCAATCTAGGAAGTTCTGGTGATGAATCAATAGGTGACACTCTTCTTTCTGAATCAATACTGAGGAGATACTCAAGCATGGTGTTAGGAGGCTGCTGCTGACAGCCTGATCTTTTATGGACATCAAAGATACAATGGTGTTTTCTACAAGAGGTCTTGGACTTCTAGCCAAGTTCATTAATTACAGCCTGTTCTACAATATTAGAAACTGAAACACACAGCCTTGGATGTGCATATGTTTTGTCATCTATATTCTGTATATGTGGGCTTTCTTGTATATTTTACTCTGTCAGTTACGAAGCTTTTGAGTCTTAGGATTTGTGACCATGCTCAGGGCTCTTTCGTCTCTGCTGGTGCAGTGACTGCATGTTTCTTGGAAAGGAGGTAGGGGAGGAGAGGGAGTGTCATGCAGGAGAGCTCCCTGCTGATCAGCCAAATAGCAGCTTTGGCATCTGCTTCAAAGGCAAACTGTCATCCTTGTTAAGAAAAGAAAAAAGTGCTGGCTAGTGGCCAGTCATAGCAAGCTAGGGGACAAATAATGTAAAGAGATTGGTGTGTTTGTGGGGGAAAGGGAGCAATTTCTAAAGTTTTGCATAAGAAAAATAGCTTGGCTTTTCTGAAACAATAGGTAATAAATATCCTTGCAGAATTCTGTTCAGCAGCACATCACAGCTATTACACACACTAATAAAACAAACTGAAATCGGTAACATGACCATGAGGAGTGGTAATGTGATTGGTAACTCCTGACTTCATATCTGCAATGAACAGACAGATTTTATATCTTAGTCCCTGAATGATGTACACAACCTTTAACGATCAGCTCAATTAGTATTTGTGCACCTGGTCACCCCGCAACTTCAAAAGAAACCACAAAAGGGCCCTGTGGGAAGAAGTCTTCCCCAGGTTCTTCCTTCAGTTTGCCCTACCTCTATGGATTAGGATGCAGTGCTATGCACAGAATTCTGTTGATTCACACAGGACCCCTGTGTCTCTGTGTTGGCTCTGCAGCCCTCTGCCCCTATGGGCTTGCTGACAGCTCAGGTCCATTAACTGCTAGGGTTTCCCCTAGCAACCACAAGTTCTGGGCCTCACTTGCCCTCAGTGATGGTTCACCCAACACAGAGCAGGTTGTGAAACAGTTAACATAGCCTCAAGCTTTAGTTTTCCACTGTAAAAAGCAACAAGGAGTCCTGTGGCACCTTATAGACTAACAGATGTATTGGAGCATAAGCTTTCATGGGTGAATACCCACTTCATCAGACGCATGTGGATGCTGATCAGGTAGTTTCTCAGTTTCTTTGATAGTGTATAGCATAATCTCTGATTGTGGTCTGTCCAGTAGATAGCAATGGATTTTTCACCTTCAGTCCATTTGGTATGATGTCCATCTGTTTGTATTTGGAAAGGAAGATGATATCTGTCTGTATTTGTGCAAGTTTCTTCATGAGGTTGATGGATTTCCACTCCAGATGGCTAAATGTAGTGTCTTGCATGGTGTCAAGTATCAGAGGGATAGCTGTGTTAGTCTGGATCTGTATAAAGCAACAAAGAGTCCTGTGGCACCTTATAGACTATAGACATGCATCTGATGAAGTGGGTATTCACCCACAAAACCTTATGCTCCAATACATCTGTTGCCACATAAGGTGCCACAGGACTCTTTGTTGCTTTTTACAGATTCAGACTAACACGGCTACCCCTCTGATACTAGCTTTCCACTGGCTTTTATGCTTCTCCTCATCTACTTCCTGGTCCTCCATAGATCTCCAACCTGTGAAGGGCTCCCCTTGGGGGGATCTGTTCAGAAGGAGACTATAGGAAGCTGAAAATTAGAGAAGAGTAAGATTATTTAAACTACTAAAACCTTCTCTTTTTATTCATCTAGCTTCTTTCATTTGTTCTTCCTGGGATGCATGATAAGCACTGACTGAAGCAAAAGCTGTCTTTAGACATCATATAACCATGCTATGATGTGACAAAAGGCCAGGTCATGGACCATGTAGAGAATAGATGTCTCTGAACCACCTTTCTGCTCCTCCAATCTTGAGGCCATCCAGAGGCTAGTTTCTCCAGCCATACTTCAGGTATTCTAAATTATGCCCACAAGAATGGCCCACCAGACAGGAATCACAACCTCCTTTCTTCCATGCTTCTCAGAGGAGCTGGCCCAAAGGCTTTTAATAGTAATAACATTCTGATTTCTAAGTCCCCCTGGAGGACTAAGTGCATGTTTCTAAAACAAGGCATTTTGGAGTTAGGAGAGAGAGGAGTAAAAGTGAGAACAATTGTCAGAAACCAGAGTACACACAAACTCAACCCTAGGAAGAGATGTGACATTCAGAAATCCAACGGGATCCAGTTTCCTTTTTCTCCTGGAAGGCCCAGTCACATTGGTGACTTGCCAAAGGATTGTCTTGGCAAGATCTGTGAGGGGAACTACAGTGAAGTTCCAGGAAAAATCATTTTTAGTAGCTAGCTATGACTAAAAAGGACCACACAACTGTTTTTTTAGTTTTTGGGATGGGAGTACTGCCTGTTGCCTCTGTCTTATTGATGAGGGCTTTGTACACACATTCCCCACTAGCTACCCCAAATACTTGGTTTCTTGCTTGCTCACCTGGCACTTTTTCAGGGTTTGCTGTGAGATTGACCTCATGGAGGACTGCAGTATTGCAGCCAGATTTTAGAGGTGAATAAGTCACTCTTGGCTGTAGACCACAGCATCATCTAGAAATGCCACTGCATAAAAATGATGAGATCATAATACCTGCTCTGTCAACTTCTGGAAGATGGCTGGGCCCGTGGCACCCAAAGTCATGGTGGAAAGTGGACAAAGTGGAACGAGCCTATCAAGATAGCAAAAGCTGTTTTTTCCTGAGAGTTGGGGGAAAGAGGAATCTCCAGTAGCTCTTGGTCAGATCTAAAATGGTAATATATTGGGTCTGGCTAAGACACTCTAGTAAATCATCCACCCGTGGCATAGGGAAGGCATCAAAGCGGGAAATGGCATTTACCTGTCTGATGTCCACACAGAAAAAGATGACCGCCTAGAGTTTCAGGAGCAGGACTACTAAGGGTTAAACGATTCCTTGATTACCCCCAGTCTCAACATGAATTCAACTTCCTGAACCAGTACCTTCTTCATCCTTTCTGATGTTCAGTAGGATTTCTGTGCCAGCTTGGCCCCTCTTACTATAAGGGAGGTCCACCCTTGTAGCAATGAGAATATGTCCTTGAATACCTTCAGGAGGTTACTCATTTTCCCTCACTGTACCACAGTTAGCTGCAGCCCCAGAGCTACATTCTCTATGCTCACAGGTTCAGGAATCTGGGTCCTAAATCCCGTCCCATCCATGCCCTCTAATTTCTGTTGGTTTAAGCAGGGTGTTACAAACCTACAAAAGAAGAAAAAACTATCTCAGGCTGAGATTAAGCTTTTAAAAAGGATCAGCCCCAAAGAAGTCTTTATTCAAGAGCTATAAAGGGTTGGAAAAACATAGGTTGGAACGACAGGCCTCCTGCAGCCTTAATTTTGGAGTCACTAATGTGGTTCTGTAATGAAGGAAAATGTTTGAAGTTTTTTCATTTTAAAGTGATTTCATTAATTATTGCCATCTTCTTTGAAGAATTTAACATTAAAAACTTGTCTTGGAAAGTATTACTTAGTGGAAGCAGCCTCCTGGGATCAGGAACCTAACCTCTGTTGGATCTGTCCATTAATGAGCTTCCTGTAGCTTTTAGTCTTAAAAGGTACCTGAAAGATGTGCATGCCACTTTTGTATGAGCAAGAAATACTTTAAAGAGTCAAACACTTTAGCAAAGTATATTTGGCATAATATTCCATATAGAATTATGGATCAAAAGAGCAACATGGTACCTCTGCTTTCCCAGAGATTCAAATATCATCTAGCAAAAACATACGTCACAGGACAAGAGTGGGGCTTTTGTGATAAATAAATTGCATCAACAAAAACGTGTTTAATAATATGGCACAATTTCCTTTCTAAGCTGGTCTTTTAATTATACTTTTTTGCCTCTTTTAGTTCTTTTGAATTTAAACTCTTTTTGAGAGAGGAAGAATGGTGAAAAGCCCAAATGGCAGGTTTAGAGTCTTAGTAAGTACTGGGCATAACAAGAATGGACTGGAGCTAAAGGGATAGAACTAACTGTCGAGCCATTCCTGTAGTTCATGTATGTTTTATCTTATCAGCTTTAATCCCGGTGGCATAAGTATCAATTTGAAGAAAAAAGCATTTTATAGTTCATATTCCTTAATGTTTCTGTGTTTGGCCTTACGCAGCAGACCCACCTTTCTCCTGGATACAGAAGGAGGGGGTCATTATGATGACATTTCAATGACAGAAAAGTGGAGAGGTCTAAAAAGTGGTTGCCTTCGAGGCTGTGATCCGATCCAGTCCTCTTTGTGTCCTGCTGTAGGAAAGGTAAAGATCTCCTTAAAGTCTGCCTCCCAGCCCACTGTGTTCTTTAATTCCTATCCAAGTAACTTTACAACAAAATAAGTCCTATTATCCTAGAAATGTCTTGAGCTTCAAGAATAAGGTATAAACAGCCTTTACAGCTGGCAAAGAAAGCTGGCGTGCACAGCAAACTGGCTACTTCAGCAATCCGTATTAACCCCACTGCATTCACCACACTGGGTACAAGTGGGAATTGAGAACCTTCATAGAATCATAGAATATCAGGGTTAGAAGGGACCTCTGGAGATCATCTAATCCAACCCCCTGCTCAAAGCAGGACCAATCCCCAACTAAATCATCCCAGCCAGGGCTTTGTCAAGCCTGATCTTAAAAACCTCTAAGGAAGGAGATTCCAGCACCTCCCTAGGTAACCCATTCCAGTGCTTCACCACCCTCCTAGTGAAAAAGTTTTTCCTAATATCCAACCTAAACCTCCCCCACTGCAACTTGAGACCATTACTCTTTGTTCTATCATCTGATACCACTGAGAACAGTCTAGATCGATCCTCTTTGGAACCCCCCTTCAGGTAGTTGAAAGCAGCTATCAAATCCCCCCTCATTCTTCTCTTCTGCAGACTAAATACAGTAACTCCTCACTTAACGTCCTTTCGCTTAACGTTTCAATGTTACATCCCTGCTCCATTACAGAACATGCTTGTTTAATGTTGTGCAATGCTCTGCTATAACGTCGTTTGGCCACCTACTTTGTCCACAGCTGGCAGCTCCCCATCAGCCCCTAGCACTCCCTGCCCGCCAGCGGGCCCTGCAGCTGGTTAGTACATAAGAACAGCTATACTGGGTCAGACCAAAGGTCCATCTAGCCCAGTATCCTGTCTTCTGACAGTGACCAGTAACAAGTGCCCCAGAGAGAATGAACATAACAGGTAATCATCAAGTGATCCATCCCCTGTTGCCCATTCCCAGCTTCTGGCAAACAGCTAGGGACACCATCCCTGTCCATCCTGGCTACTAGCCATTGATGGACCTATCCTCCATGAATTTATCTAGTTCTTTTTTGAGCCATGTTATAGTCTTGGCCTTCACAACATACTCTGGCAAAGAGTTCCACAGGTTGACCGTGTGTTATGTGAAGAAATACTTCCTTTTGTTGGTTTTAAACTTGCTGCCTATTAATTTTCATTTGGTGGCCCCAGTTCTTGTGTTATGAGAAGGAGTAAATAACACTTCCGTATTTACTTTCTCCATGCCAGTCATGATTTTATAGAACTCAATCATATCCCCCCTTAGTTGTCCCTTTTCAAAGCCAAAAGTCCCACTCTTACTAGTCTCTTCTCATATGGAAAACATTCCATATCCCTAATCATTTTTGTTGCCCTTTTCTGAACCTTTTCCAATTCCAGTACATCTTTTTTGAGATGTGGTGACCACAAGTAGCAGGTTTAAAACAAATAAAAGGAAGTTCTTCACACAGTGCACGGTCAACTTGTGGAACTCCTTACAGGGTTGGTGAAGGCTGGGACTATAACAATGTTTGAAAGGGAACTGGATAAATTCATGATGGCTAAGTCCATAAAAGGCTATTAGCCAGGAAGGGTAAAGAATGGTGTCCCTAGCTTCTGTTCATCACAGGATGGAGATGGATGGCAGGAGAGAGATCACTTGATCATTGCCTGTTAGCTTCACTCCCTCTGGGGCACCTGGCATTGGCCACTGTCGGTAGACAGATACTGGGCTAGATGGACCTTTGGTCTGACCCGGTACGACTGTTCTTATGTACATCTGCCCATAGCATTCAAGAGGTGGGCATACCATGGATTTATATAGAGGCAACATGATATTTTCTGTCTTATTATCTATCCCTTTCTTAATGATTCCCAACATTCTGTTTGCTTTTTTAACTGCCACTGCACATTCAGAGAACTATCCACAATGACTCCAAGATCTCTTTCTTGAGTGGTAACAGCTAATTTAGCTCCCATCATTTTATATGTACAGTTGGGATTATGTTTTCCCATATGCATAACTTTGCATTTATCAACGTTGAATTTCATCTGCCATTTTGTTGCCCAGTCACCCAGTTTCGTGAGATCCTTTTGTAGCTCTTCGTAGTCTGCCTGGGACTTAACTATCTTGAGTAGTTTTGTATCATCTGCAAATGTTGCCACTTCACTGTTTACCTCTTTTTCCAGATCATTTATGAATATGTTGAATACGACTGGTCCCAGTACAGACCCCTGGGGGACACCGCTATTTACCTCTCTCCATTCTGAAAACTAACCATTTATTCTTACCCTTTGTTTCTTGTCTTTTAACCAGTTACCAATCCATGAGAGAACCTTCCCTCTTATCCCATAACAGCTTACTTTGCTTCAAAGCCTTTGGTGAGAGACCTTATCAAAGGTTTTCTGAAAATCTGAGTACCCTATATCCACTGGATCCCCCTTGTCCACATGCTTGTTGACCCCCTCGAAGAATTCTAGTAGATTGCTGAGGCATGATTTCCCTTTACAGAAACCATGTTGACTCTTCCCTAACACATTATGTTCATGTATGTGTCTTACAATTTTGTTCTTTACTATAATTTCAACCAGTTTACCCAGTACTGAAGTCAGGCTTACTGGCCTGTAAATGCCGGGATCACCTCTGGAGCACTTTTTAAAAATTGGCATCATATTAGCTAACCTCCAGTCATTTGGTACAGAATGAAGCCGATTTAAATAATGGGTTACAGACTACAGTTAGTAGTTCTGCAATTTCACATTTGAGTTCCTTCAGAACACTTGGGTGAATATCATCTGGTCCTGGTAACTTATTACTGGTTAGTTTATCAATTTGTTCCAATTTGTACCTTCCCTGTACAATAGTAGCCACAGTTGGAGGAAAGAGTTGTGCTGGAGAATTTTTAGGGGAGCTACTGCCACTGTTTGGTGCTGAATCCTGGCCTGAATCCTGAAAATCAATGAACCAAGTTTTAATCAGCTCCTCTGTGTTATGAGCTGAGCTTTACTTAATAAATAAATGGTTAGGAGGGGATTCAGAGAAGAGCAGTGATGCTGATCAGGAGGCTGGAGTGACTGGCTTGTGAGGAGGAAGAAGAGTTGAAGGGGATAAGTATGTAGCATGGCTAATGGGAAATAAGTGCACACCACACACCTATCTGAATGGTATAATGTCAAAGAGGGCCAGGGATGCTTTAGGGTTGTAACCAAGAGTATACCAAGGAGAAAAGAATGAAATTAAGAAAGGGAGCAATCATTGAGTTGTATGTACCTCTGGCGTTGTCTCCCAATGGGATTGCATGAATCCCCAGCTCCTGGAAATTTGAAAAAAAAAATGCCATAGGAAACAATTCTGCATTAGCAGGGAATTGGATTGGATATCCTTAACAGGCCTTTTCCCTCTTTCCATTCAAGGCACTGTTCATTCCTGTGCCCATATGGAGGCCAGTTCACTACCTAGGGTTGCACCACTGGGAAATACCGGCGCCAGCCTCATTTCCCACCATGATGCGCCTCTGGCACACCCCCAGCAGTGGGGGAGCACCGTTGAAGGAGGTATAGAGTTAATTATGCCACCTCTGGCATTATAAAGTAACAGCAGCAATACCATGAATTTCTCTTCAAAAGTCTGATTCTTTATTGTTCATTTGCACCTTTGCAGAGAGAATGTAAATTGGGTGTAAAATGCTACCTTTCTTATTTGGTAACATTGTAAAGCCACTTTGTGTGAATATAGATGATTATACAGGGTCCAAGGAAGTGGAGACTCAAACACTATGAATCTCTGATGATGGTAAACTGTTGCGTGTAGGTTGTGCACATTGCTGTATTAAATGAGTTGTGGCCTTGGGAATCTGGTTACTCGTGCAGTGGTCATAAACTAAGTGAAGAAAAAAGGATGACATGGAATTGGACCAACTCTTCATTAACCTCTTGGCCATTGATAATTTGTTTACAGGATTTTAGTAGGACTATTCCTCTCAGTAGGAAATGATTAATTTTGATTAATTGGCTTTCATCTCACTTTAACTATTGACTTTTGCTGGATGGGGGAGAGAAAAGAACATGGAGAATATGAAACAAGTTAGCATGCAGTAGAAATTCTACCTGAGGTTGGAAAAAATATGTTGATTGCACATTCATTTACTGCTGAGGTTTGGAGAAAACTTTTTAAAAAAATCATAAAAGCATCTCCCCCCCCAACACATTTTAATTAACATTGAAACCTTTTACAGTTAGACGAGAAAGAAGGTGACTAATGGGAAGGAGCAGATGGTGTAACTTGGGCAAGATAAAAGTATTACCTGGTTAGAATCTGTTTAGTTACCCTCCCAAATTAATTTAATTGGATTTTTTAAAGTGCTATTTTAAAAGGGCATTACTAATACAAAGTATGTTCTAATTTCCTCTAGGCACCATTGGATGTTCCTTACTCAGAGCTGGGGTACATTAGTTACAATTAAAGCTAAATAAAATTTTAATGTGGAAACATAATGGCGTTTCTGTGTTGATACTGCCAGGTGTCCACAACTCTTTAATTTTTTTTCATGAGAGCCTAAAAGAGACTTTGCTATACAGGTTCCCCCTGTTTGCACCACTACTGTCTGTGATTTCTTTATACCGTCAACCCAATTGTCCAAGTTTTATTAGATCTAGAAAAATTTGCTCTGTCTTAAAAGTAAAGTTGTTTTGAAAATGTAACTTTTTGTGCATTTTGAAAGAATGGGATGGTTTTGTTTTGTTTGTGATGGTGCAGTTCCCATATGACTCAAAACCAGTTGAATTAAGCTGCTGCAGCACAGAGGGATCGCAATGCCTCTTTGGATGCCCTAACTTGAGTGTCCACGTTTGAACATTGGGCCCTATATTATTCTTTCTTTTTTATCATTGGTTGCATGTCTGTATTTCTGCTGCTGAGGAGAAATTGGTTGTGGTTTATGTGCATACATCTATCCTACATTCTGCCAAGCTGATTATTAGTGCAGTTTGTTGCAATGTTTTCTGTGAGCCTCTGACTTGGAATTTTTAATTTATTTTCACTTTTTTTTTCCAAACCTTCCTGCATTTTTGCATTGATAGTTCTCATACTTTTTGTTCTCTTTTTTTAAACTAGGTCATCCTATGCTTTTATTAAAAGCCAGATTTGCAAGTGCTCATATCTGCCATTGGGGCCAGATTTGCAAAAGTTCTCAGCACCCAGTACCTCCCATAATGACACTTATGCCATATTTTCAAAAGAGCTCAGCACCCAACATGCACCTACTTTGCTGACCTTTTCTGGCCATTTATTTAGATGCTTAAATGGAAGTTGAGCCCTTTTGAAAATTCCAGCCACAGTCACTAAGTTACATTGTGCTAATTATTATACTTGTTCTCTTAAAAACAATGCCATGGGTAGTCATAGTAATATGACTTATAAAGACAGCATGTCTGCCAGATGAACTGTCTGAATGTCATTGTGTGAGACGCCTTATTTTCTCTTTTTTTGACAATGTGTTATAGAGGGTCTGTTCCCGCCTCTTGTGTATTGCCAATTAGTGTTAATGAGTTTTAAGGATGCATATCAAAGGAAGTCTGGTAATAATACAGATTTGATAACTCATCTAAATATATATTTGCATGATTAGCGGTTGGTTAAGGTCTCTGGAGGATCCATTCTGCTCAGTATTGTCAACTCTCAGAAACTTCTGAGAGCTTAGTTATTTTGTCATCTGATTTTTGTTTTGCTTCTCATTTTATGACTGACACAGAAGAAAAGAAATTCAATCCAAAAAGTACACTATTAACGATAAAACATTTAAATTAAAACCCATTAGCAACAATCTAGAAAAGTTTAAGCCTGTTCTTAACTTGCCCTTATATACATTAGGTGTCCCATTTCTGGGCTGTGAAAACATTCTCTCTGATGAGATTTTCAGCAAACTGGCTTCTGGTCTCAGCCAGATGTGCCATGAGAACAGCAATTTGGCTTTGGTACCAATCTCAGCTTGAATCTGGAAGTGAAAAACCATTTATCCCAACACTACAGAGAGTTTAAAAAAAAAAGTTGGTCTGAAGTTTAGTGCTAAAAGAAGCAAAGAGTCATGATGGAAGTGGGACAGAGTTCTGGGGGTGGGGGGAAGGATTTTTTATTTTACACAGATTGGTTCTCCCCTCCTTATTCCAAAGACCTTTTAGAACCGAGCCACCATAGAGCAAGTCAAACACAAGTTAACTCCAGAATTTCTTGACCTCCCTTGGGTTGCTTTCAGTTGAAAAGACTTTGCTTTGGATTTCTCAGACCTGCTGTTTACAGACTCATAGACTTTAAGGTCAGAAGGATGTTAAATTGCAGAGTCAGCGGACCCATCTGGAATGATATCTTTAACCATTTGAAGAAAATGAAATTATCTTTTAGATGTAAACAGATCCTAATTAAACTCTGGAGCTCTTTGTCTCCAGCCCAGTGCTAGCTGAGCTCTGCACAGAGGCAGACTTTATTTAAAAAAATAAAATAAAAAAAAGTTGAATTACTGATATAATAAATTGCTTGTGACAGAACTAGCTCCGTTTTGCCAGCAGTACAACTGCTTTTTAAAAAACTTAAGCAACATATCCTTATGCCCTAGTAATTTAGTACGTTGCATTTCAGTTCTTCTTTTAGTAGGAAACAACCATGAGATTACAGAACAGACTTATGTCAGCATTTCATTTAGCTTCCAGAAAATCCCTGTGTGGAACTAGGAGACTATCAGCGCTCATTTGGCATCCTTTATTAATAATTCAGGTATATTATAAATACATTTAATTGTTTTTTGGGGGGAGAACAGTCAGAGTTCAAGTGTTAGTGGCATTAGTTATAACAGGGGAAGGCAACCTATGGCACGTGTGCCAAAGGCGGCATGTGAGCTAATTTTCAGTGGCACTCTCACTTCCTGGGTCCTGGCCACCAGTCCGGGGGGCTCTGCATTTTAATTTAATTTTAAATGAAGCTTCTTAAACATTTTAAAAATTTTATTTACTTTACATACAACAATAGTTTAGTTATATATTATAGACTTAGAGAAAGAGACCTTCTAAAAACGTTAAAATGTATTACTGGCACGTGAATCCTTAAATTAGAGTGAATAAATGAAGACTTGGCACACCACTTCTGAAAGGTTGCCGACCCCTGAGTTATAACAGGCTGTACATTTTCCAGCCCTCCTCAGTAGTTTGTCACTATTAACAATTAAAACACAGTGCTGTGTCATTCATAGGTTTTTTTAAACAGTTTAGTAGACAAAATATGTGCTTCTAGAGACCTAGTATGTTACTTTTGTGGTGCATTCCTGATCAGAACCAGATCTATCCAGAACCAGATCATATTCAGATTTACAGCAGCAATTTTCTATAATTGCCTTGACATGGACAAACATTACTTTTCAAAGGAAAACACATTTTATTTTGTTCTAGTGGTTTACAAGAAATGCTTAAGGAGAAATCATGTTGTCCAATTTATGAATGTAACTTAGGGTGACCAGCTAGCAAGTGTGAAAAATCATGACCCTTTTTTTTGGGGGGGAGGAGGGGGCAGAGTTACGTTGCGTATATAAGACAAAGCCCCTAATATCGGGACGGTCCTGATAATATAGGGACATCTGGTCACCCTAGTGTAGCCATTTCTGTAGTGTTTTGCAAGCAGAGACACTGGTATGTAAGAATACAACTACATTTTGTCTTGTCAATATAGTGTACATACAGAATATAGCTCTGTTAGGAACACTTTTTCCCCTAGTGCTATGACCCATCGAACAAAACATGTAAAGACATTTCCATTTACCTTTGTCTTGGCTTTACATTTCATCAGTGGAACCACATTTCAATCTGCAGGGGTAAACATGCAGTGCATGGAGATTTAAGCACACAATTTTATTGTTAATTGGTTGATGAATGATGAATGCCAAATTCTCTGCATCAGAGGAATTTACCCTAAAGGTTATATCCTAAGATCACTTGAATGCTCCTTTGTTGGGCATATACTGTATGCCCTGAATTACTTAAGGAGTTGATGTTGACTTGGATGTCTGAGTCTTTATAATTAAATTACACTTAAGGCTGCATTTTTGCTACAGCTGTCATGAGAATCAGAGTCCATCGTGTCTGGGAGGGATGGGACATTTGAGAGAGATGTCCATTTTACCTAAATAATTGCAGCCTGCAAAGTGGCCCAAGGGCCTTTTTCTTTTCTAATGGCAAAGTATTGCAGAGCTCAATGTGCGCTTACAGTAGGTTACTAATTGCAGAAATGTGAGCGTTTTCCATTTCAGCTATTTAAATGGATGGCACAGAATAAAAATTACCTCCCCTTTTTGGAAAAAAATACAGTGGCAAAACAACTCTGGCATCCAATGGAATCCTCGAGATTTCCTTGATCTCTTTTACTATGGCATGGAGACTGCACTAATCTTGGTCAGTCTTATCCTCTTGGCAATGGATAAACGTTCAGGTGTGAAATCCTGGCTCACATTGACTGCAGTGAGATCAAGATTTCGCCCTAGGTGTCCATGCTGTTCCTCTTTAGGTCTATCAGCCGCATTGGATTCCTTTTGAATGCAAGGTTTTGTTGGCTCACCTAAGGATCCTGAAGGGATTGATCTTAACTGGGTTCACTCTTCTCTTGAGGTGCATCTGCACTGCAATGGGAAGGGTTGTTTGTAGCATGTGTGGATATACTAGCTTTGATCTAACTGTTCAAGTATGTACCCATGGTATTGGGCAGACAGGGCTAGTCCATGCAGCCTCCCATGCTGCCTTGACTTCTCTGCTTAGATCTAGCACAGATATGCCTACATGTGCTGCTATCATACGTCCAAGTTGCGATGTAAATATACCCTAAGAGAGGTCCCAGAAATAGGTGATGACTGCATGCCGATTAGATACAAAATTGAAACTAACTAGCCTATTTTCATTGTCCAAGATGATGGAAGAGCAAATTAGAAGTTAGAATAAATGTTGAGAGGTAAATTAGATTTCAACGGTTCTTCTAGTTTCATTAATCTAACACATTATAGATTACACCAGGTAAAAACTTTTAATTTTTAACTGGCTGGTTAAAAATGTAGGCTTATTTTCTCTCTCTCTCTCTCTCTCTCTCTCACACACACACACACACACACACACACACACACACACACACACAGCTCTGGAGGTAAGTTGGTTGCTGCTAAGTTGACCCAGTATCGTATCTCCCCCTGCTGCTGTCTTATTTTCCCCTTCTTGATCTTCTCAAAAACTGCATGAAGTAATTTGCTAGTCAAATAACACTCCTTCTTGGGGTCTGGTTTATTAAGAGAACATTGTAGTTCAAGTGTC
The DNA here is from genome assembly GCF_007399415.2 of Gopherus evgoodei. Classification (NCBI taxonomy): domain Eukaryota; kingdom Metazoa; phylum Chordata; order Testudines; family Testudinidae; genus Gopherus; species Gopherus evgoodei. Next base: position 22,930,319 of record NC_044328.1, on the reverse strand, counting down.
AACTGAAAACAAGTCTTCCTCTAACTCCACAATTTGTTCAACCCCTGGCTGGGCTCAGGAGTTTTCTCAAAACACAGATCCTGCTGACTGGCATTTCATCAAGCCTCTTCCTCTTAAGGCTTCTGTTCCTGTCTCTCACTGCAGGTAACTTCAACCAGGCTTTTTCATCTGCCTTGTGTTGAGATGTCTTTCCCCAGTCCTCTCTGTCCATAGATATTTCTTTACATTCCCAGCAGGTCACTCTCCTCTTCATTGATGGAGCAGAATCCTTCTTACATGAAGTCCTGCTCCTTCCCTATCCCCTGAGGCTATCAGATGATCAACTGATCCAAAAGGCCAGGCTAAAACCCAGAAACATCAACTGGGGCCAGATAACTACGTATACTGAGGGATGGAATTTCATTAGCTCATGACGTGATTTCAGGACTCTGACTTTTAAAAAAACACATTTATAATGTGCCCAATTCCCTTAAAAAGCCAGCCCTCCCAGGGCTTTCTCAAGGCTGAGTTTGAAATAGCTCATTCTTGTATTTGGTGCTATCACTAGAATGATATCTCTCTCTTTTAGGGACATTTGCTCAAACTCAACCAGAAGAAATGGAGTTGATACCGGAATTACTTAGAAAAACACTGTGGCTTTTCTTATGCAAACTAGATGACCGTGGTAATTTCTTCTGAACTTAACTTGTGAGTCTAACTAGCAATCTGAGTTGCTTATTTGGGACACTGTCTTGGTGGTTGTGGTGTTCTCACCGCAGTTGCACAAAGGGGAGCCTTTGATTTTCAACTTGTGCATCAAGTAGCTGCATCCTCCAGGGTTTGTTCAGATGTAGTTCAGTGTGGTCCACAATCTGCATGTCAGGTCAAAACCAGGAAGATGGTTTGTTGGGTCAGAAATAATGTGCTAATTTGAAATGGTAGATGAGGTTCAGACACTTCGCCATTCCCTGACCAGATACAGAGACATGAGCTGGTTGTGTGTGGCCCATAGTGGTTTTCGTGATTTCAGGTGTTGTGGAGGTACGTTATCCATAACCTGCCAGATGGGAAGTTTGGTGTAATCTTCAGTGTGTTTAAATTCTTGTGCTGTAGCTATATCTTGATGAGTAGATGGAGATTCAATGTTTGCTAATACAGAAATTCACAGTAGAGGTGTTGATTTTAATGTTCCCATGATGATTTACATGGTCTGATGCAGCTGCCTTTCCATAAGTTGATTATGGCAATTTCTTGTCCACACTGGTACACAGTATTCTGCAACTGACTACACCCAGGGCCAAGGCCAATGTTCGTAGGACAGGGCCATTGATCCTCATCTTATTCACACTAACTTTTGAATAAGTTGACATGAGACTTTGCTCTAGAGGCTACTTTCCTGAGGTAATCATGAAAGGTCAATGTGTGGTCAAGAATGACACCGAGATATGTTAGCTTTGTGTCATAATGCAAGGTTCACCACAAAACTTGTGCAATTCTAATGTCAAGATGGGAAGCAGAGACTACCAATTTGTCCAGATTTGGTCTCAAGCACCATTTCTGGAAGTACTCCTCTGTCATTTTAACTTCAAACATAAGGGTCACTTCAAGTTCTTTAAAGCTATGGGCCTGAGTTGCATCACTGCTAGTAGCTAACAAAATAAGCGGTTAGCAGTGATACTATGGTGTACACATGAAGGACTGGAAACAGGGAATGAATGTATTTATGCTTGGGTATAAATTTCATGGATTTATTTTGGTTTGTTGGCAATTAACTGGGTTTGATAATCCCACTGTTTGGGGATTCTGCTGTATCATCCTGGGTCCATCCCTGATCAGCCTTTCTGGGGGCTGAGGTAATCAACCAGTAATCTCCAGTTCCCTGCATTCAATTTTGCCTTGGTACTCAATCTGCTCCCACTATCTGGAATTAAAAATCATTTCCATAGTCCGTCAGAGGACGAAACCACATTATAAATGTATTTTTTTAAAAGTCAGAGTCCTGAAATCATGTCATGAGCTAATGAAATTCCATCATCAGGCAATACAGACCTGATACTTCTCGAGACACTAAGCCATTCCAGACAGGGTCTCTGTAATCTAACCAAAAAATCAGTAGGAAACAGAATGTCAGCAGTGTGTTTTGAACCACAGCATGAGTCATGTGTCTTCATTCACTTATCACTTGCTGAGGATGTTCCGTTTTGTGCAACAAATTTAAACACAGAGTAATCTAGTTTGGGTTCTTATCTACAATTTCCTCAGATGCTGGTAATCACTACAGGACACAATATGACTGCTACCATGTTTCTCCTTACCCTTGCACCACCATTGATCTGGCCTTTTCATCCCTTTCTCTAATATTTGTGGCCTTTTTAATTTTTTCTTTAGTCAGCATTGGATTAACATCAAGTACTAAATAGTAAATTGTGTAACCTCAACTCTCAGCAGTCTGGAAAATTTTTATTAATGAGGTAGAAGAGTAAAAGGAAACAGAGCAAACGATGAGCCAGGAGTGAATTCAAACGGATTATAGCTACTTTCCATGGCTGGCTGGTTTCCAACAGGAAAAACAGTTGTTTGAGCACAATTCCCATAGAGCTTTTGCAAGGCAGATAACTCCAGAATACAGTTAGGATACTGTCAAGATTGATAAATTGGTTAATATTGCTTCACCTCCGGAATACAGGAATGAAAATCACAATAGGCCTCTCCACAAGAAAAAACTTTTCTGACTGTACATTTGTCAAAGTAAAAGTAACTTCTAATAATGTTTTACTTGGCAGTTTTGTGACTGCAAAAATATTAAGCCGGGAGAGTGTATACTGTACAGAACCATAAGTGTTGTTCCTCTGCCGAAAGTATTTTTCAGAATCATCGAACCATATTTCATTACTACTTTCTACACTTGAGTCTTGCATTCAGCATTGTAAATCTGCCCTTCAGAATATTTCTGGTAGTTAAATTCTCACCCTGAGTTTTTCGGCAGAGGACAAGTCTACCAGAGGTTCTAGGCACCTGAGGTGAATATTATTTGAATGTAGACTGGGAATCTTCAGAATCACCGGGGCCCAATTCAAATAAACCTAAAGCTTTTCAGTGAAAAGCCTTTCTTTTTATAATCCTGGAAATTTCATTGTAACAGAACAAGCCGTTATTGCCACATTGCAATTCAATTAGCCACTAGCCTGACCTTCACAATTACATATTGGGAGTGTAAAAGCTACATTGTAAAGAACATGCCAAAAGCTATATAAGAAATCTAGGCTTGCTTTTAAACCATGATGATGAACTATACAAGTGAGAGCTTTGATGTCATGTGTAACAACATGGCCCAATTTTGTGTTCTACTTTATTGATGCTCTAGGGATTAAAACTATAAAAGAGAGAAAGAGAGAGTAAAAAATAGGCTAGGAAAATAAGTGTGAGTTGTCACACATCAGGTTCCTTTTGAAGCAACATTCATATTTTAGTACTGTGTAATGGAAAAAGCCCTTTAGCTGCATCCTCTCCATTCAGCTGAAGAGGGACTGTGGAAAGGTGCCCCCTATCCCAACTCCTCCTGGGATTGTTTAACTGCTGGGTCAGTCCCCAGCAGGTTGCTCTAATTTATGCCACCTGCCTATGGCCCCAAGGGGCTATTGCAGCAACCAGGAATCAGTGGAGTGCAGGCATGCTTCAGCTATCCCCCTTTTCCCAGCGACATCCCCTCTGCCTGCCACGAGGGGAGTGGGATTGCATAGGAAGGGGAGCTCTGCAGCAGTGAATGCTTCTTCAGCATCTGGGTACACCTCTTTAGGAATGCTTTACACTGCTTGACCCATATAAAGCTGCCTTAATACCCAACAGGATCTGGCCCCTAATCTTCAAGCTATTTGCTTGCTTTAGACTTGTGGGATCTTCTTTAACTAAATGATTCTGATTTCTTTTAAAAATATGTAAATGGAGCCATCATTTAAATGGAAGTCTGAGATATAACATCCCCCATATGACACTTGTCTAACTTGAGACGATTTCTGTGAAAACTTGAATTAGACAAAGGCAGATGTAATGTCCCTGTTGAAAATCTAGAGCAGGGATAGGCAACCTATGGCAGGCATGCCAAAGGTGGCACACGAGATGATTTTCAGTGACACTCTCACTGCCTGGGTCCTGCCACTGGTCCAGGGGGCTCTGCATTATAATTTAATTTTAAATGAAGCTTCTTAAACATTTTAAAAACCTTATTGACTTTACATACAACAATAGTTTAGTTATACATTATAGACTTGGAGAAAGAGACCTTCTAGTAACGTTAAAATGTATTACTGGCATGCGAAACCTTAAATTAGAGTGAATAAATGACAACGACTTGGCACACCACTTCTGAAAGGTTGCTGACCCCTGATCTATAGTATTTAAACATCTGTTTAGATATCAGATAAGGCTGGGTTTTACCTGCTGCTTAGTGCATGAAGGCTGCTACATTCCTTTTGCTTATTTAATTCATTGCTGTAAGATGCTGTACAGGACACTTGGAGTCTGAGAGATGCTGTGTAATTGCAGGATGAAACTGTATTTGCTATGTTTAGACATCTCAAAAGAGGCCTTAAAAAGTGAGTTTGGAAAGATTAAAAGAACATTAATGTCTTGAAAGCTAAACCGAACCCATGTGGATGATTTTTTTACTGAAAGGGAATGTTGTGTAGTGGTTCAGGAGTTTGCGTGTTTGGAAGCGGGTCCTCAGCCAGTTTAAGTTGCCATACCTCCATTGAAATCAACACCCTACTGAAGTCAGTGGCACGAGGACACTTTATGCCAACTGAGGATCTGCCCCTCGTAATCATGAATTCTGTTTCTATCTCTCTCATTGATTTTTGTTATGTGATCTTGGGCAAGTCGCTTAGGGATAGATTTTTAAAGGTATTTAAGCACCTAGCTCCCATCAGTTTCAACGGGAGCTAGGTGTCTAAATACCTTTAAAAATCTGACCCTTAGGCCTAAATTAACCTCAGGATCATTCCTCAGCTTGTTGTCTGCAAAGGGAGTGATGATATTTAAGCCACCTTCATAGGGCTGATGTACATTTTAATTGATTGTTTGCTTGTAAAATACTTCAGGTCCCTGGCTGAAAGGTTCTGATAAACATTGTTAGAATAGGGACATCAATGAGGATGGAGAGAGAGCTGGAATAAAAGCAGCATATAGGTACTGGAATTGTGGTGAAGAAAACTGTTATGGCAATGTTCTAAAATTCCTGGAAATAAAAACCCTGCAGAATATGATTCTAAGCAGTGATAGTCATAATAATCTGAATGTTCCTCTAAAGGGGATTGGAGAAGGTTTATAGGAATAAATGGAGCAGAGGAAAAAATCTGCTCAGAACAAGTGCAGCTGTTTAACATCAAATTGCTGAAAAGGAAGCGAGCTAAAGTTCAAAATGTTACAGACTAGTACATGCATTTAAGGGCACTGGTGATTAGGAAGGCAGGGAAAGAAAATCACATTTTACTGAAATGAGACACTAGGAAAATCTGAGGCGAGATGGGGCTTGATCCTGGAAGGTGAAAAATGCTTCTGTGAGGTGCTGAGTATCCTGTACTCTCAGTGAAGTCAATGGGAATCAAGGGTGTTCAGCACCATTGTGGTATCTGGCAGGTTCAAGCCCATAGTCACAGAGTCAAATGCCATCTTGGAATGACTCTGCTGACTTCAAATAGATGAAGAGTCAATGGAGTAAGACCTGGGCTGAACTGTGCCATTTTTTTCTAGAAATGTGTGATTAATGCATACACATGCTGCCACCCGGACACTCAAGTTGTCACATCATGGGTTGATAACTGCCTTGGTGTAAGCGATCCCTGGGTTTGATCCTTCACTAGCACCTAGTGTATCCAGCTGGAAATGTCTGAGAAATAAACTAGGCGCAGAACCAGTGGAACCCATTAAGGAGATTATTTCTCAAGTGAGGTGGCACATTAATTAGAAAAAGGTTGGGGAAGATAGAGACTTTGAATTTGGGAGGTTGTGGGTTTGATTAGAATATAACAATCACTAACCTTTAGCAACAAACCAAGTAGGACCCTCAGACACAGCTCCCGAAAACACTGAAGGGCCATGATGTTGGGATTCAGGCAGAGGTGAGTAAAGACTGGTCATGCTGGTGCAGCTCTTCTACCTGCCTTTCTCGCAGCAGCTTTTTCATTATGTCCTCCAGTCTGAAAGATTTAAGAGGGACCCGACCCACATGGGTAACACAAGGGAGGTTTGCTAGAAGTCTCCACTGTCTTCTTCATGATGTTTCCTGGGCCCATCCCGTCTGTGAGAAACTAAATACCAGGGACAATCCTCAAGAGGATGGCTGAGGAGTGCCACTCATTGAAAAGGGACTGAAGTTCTGCTGTCTGGACTGGAGCATCCAAGCTCAGGTGGACTTAGTGACGAAAATCTAATGATTTCTGAGGGTGTGAATTGAGGTCCAGCCTGGCCTTAAAACCATCAGAACAAACTCATGATCCTGTCATTGTAACCCTTGCCTTTCTCTCCTCTTCTCCACTCTCTTCGGGTGTGTTCTCCCTTTTCTTTATTGTGAATGTAAGTTGTATGGAGCCAGGGCATCTCAGGGAGGTCCTACAAGGGCATTGTAAAAAGAGTAAAAATAATCATTTTCAGGACCTCATGAGCCAGGGGTTTCTTCTCCTGTGCAACATGCTATGAATTACAAGATATTTTAATAATAGTATCTCATATGGCACTTCTTGGCCATTGATTTAAAAAGTTTACAAAGGAGGTATCATTATCCTCACTTTACAATGGGAAAATGGAAGCATATAGAGAAGAACCAGAGTTTTCAAAGTATTTATGTGCCAAAAGATGCAGATAGGCATCTAGTGTGATTTTCAAAAGCACTTTGATTCCCCGAAGTGACTTGCCCAAGATCACCCAGCAGGCTGGTGGAAGAGCTCAGAATAAAACAGAGGTCTCCCGAGTCCCAGTCCAGTGCTCTATCTACTAGGCCACACTGCCTCTTGTGATATTCATAATCTAAGAAGCAGTGTGGTGTGGCGGATTGGACATGACTAGGAGTGAGGCGTTCTGGATTCTGCTCCCAGCTCTGCAGCTGACCTGCTCTGTGACCTGGTATGACTTGCTGCACCTTTTGATTTCTCTTTCACCTTTTGTCTTTTTTATCTATCCAGCTCTGTGGGGCAGAGACTGTCTCTCTTACTGTATTTATGTACAGTGCCTACCACAATATTCCTCAGCCCTGTTCTGGTGGGTCCACCCCTGAAATTGAGAGGTTAAGACTCCTGACTGCTAGAGTATACAGGCAGTAGTGTGTGCTGCAGTGGTAGCATTAACAGAGGATTCTGAGTTTCTTAAAGGGCACTCTCAATGATGCCACGTCACTTAGTTAATGAAAAGAACAGGTCAACAAGGGATAAACTTAAAAGCAGATGTATAGAAAAAGAGCTGGCATTTACACAGCTTAAATATTTGAAATAATCATGAATGGAAAACGTTCTGAATGGAACAAAACCAGGCGCGGTCGCTAATGGGTTCACTTATTACTAATGGAACCATCTTGCTAAAATGAATGCCTCATCTGTAGATGTGAACAATGACATCTTGCTTCTGATGGAAACTAGAGCATTAATGTCATGAGACTTTGCACCCCAGTTTCAGTATCAAAGGGACATGGGTCATGTTGTTATGGAATGCTGGTAATTCAGGAAAGCTAGATGTTGTGGGCCAAAGTTGTCCCTGCGGTAAGCCCACTGAAGCCAGTGGTGGTGTACCAGGGATGATTTTGGTGCTATGGGTGTATGTCTTCATCAGGCGTGTTTGAATGGAAATTATCCGTGGTGGGTTAAATTTACCCTTATGCAGAAAATCTCTTCACCATTTACATCCCATAAGTTGGACTCAAGTAGTGCTTAAATTAGCCTTGTGCTGGGCCTCTGCACAGAGGTGAAATAAGATCTATAAAAACCATATATGATAGTGGCTTCAGTGATGGATAATGAGATATGTGGAGTATTTTACTAGCTGTCGGTCGACAACCTGAATCTGTCACAGGATGGGAATGATGAAAGCTGTTACCTTCTGAAAATTCTTTAGTGGCCTCTTTGAAATGAGCTGATGGTCTGAAGTGAACTCCTACAAAGTGAGGACCTGTGATAGCACTCAAGCTGCCACCATCCCCATTTAACACCTGTGTTGAAAGTTTTAGGAGACAGATAAAGGACTGCGTGGAAGCTGGAGATCAGACTACCTTCTCATGTCCAGAAGTGGTTACTCTAGATCAGATCTGAGGCATTTTGGCAGAGCAGTGTCAGGAAGCTTGCTGTATCTGTTCTCTGGGGGATTTCAGTCCACATGATGACTACCCCATCAACTTTCACAAGCTCTACATTTATTTAAACTAATAACATGCCTAATGCTGTTCCATATGATAGTTATTGCCCTCCCCCCACCCCAAGTAGCTCATGGTGCTGCTGAAACAGCTTAAAAATAACACAGCCAAAACATCATAGCATAAAAGCAGAAATATCAAATGATATGACTGTCGTGTGGGGAAAGAGAAAAGTGTTTACATCAGAATGTCAGTGATGTCAGAGACCAGTCCTGCTTCCATAGAAAATTCCCAGTGGCTTCAGTGTGTGTAGGATCCTCCCCTTCGTGGGTGAATTCACTCTTCAAATGCTCTGTTTCCAGTTGTTGTGCTTGTATCATTGTTTGTTTATTTTTGGATTGCTTGGTTGAAGAACAAATATTTTCAAACAGTCTTTTCTTTCATAAATAACACGTGCTCTACTGATGTCAGCTGAGGAAATCAGTGTCAAGAGCAGGAAAAGCCAGAAGATGAATGGGTCTCTTACTTAAAAATAGGAAACAGCTTGAAGTTCCTTTTGGGGGATGAGGGGGAGAGGAAGAAATCTCCTTCAATAACAATGACATTATTTTGTCACTGGTACAGAATAAGGGTTCTGTTCTCCCAGTGGTGGACACATGCACCTCCTGTTCATGTGAACAATTCTGGGCATTCATGGAGGGAAAGATGTAACCCTAAATATTCAGAGTTTTGACCAGCATGCTGCTGTAGCAAATTTACTGAGCTGTTGAAACTGTGTTACAAAAACAGCAAGAAGGAAATAAAATGTATTATCTATGTTCCCACATCAAATTTTGACTGAACATATTTGTCTTTATGTCTTTCTTTCTTCACATTGGTGGGTTTCAAATAAACCCTTACCAAAAAACTGCAGGATCAAGTCTTCAGACATTCACAGCTTGAGGCAAGAATCATGCCTAGTTAAATATGCTTTCATGTTCCAAACAGAATCTGTGAATCAGTTATATGAGTGATGCTTGCATTCAGATCAGAATTTGGAAATGCTGTATGTCTGGCTACTTGTTCACATTCACATACACAGAATGTTCTGTGCAACTTTTTCCCAACCAAACCAAGAGTTATCAGGAATCACCAATCGGGAGAACTCTGTGTGGCTCTAAAGCTTGTCTCTCTCACAAACAGAAGTTGGTCCAATAAAAGATATTACCTCACCCACCCTGTTTCTCTAATATCCTGGGACCAACATTGCTACAACTACACTGCATACAATCAAGAGTCCGCAGTTATGCTAATCTCCCCCAGTTCTATACAAGGGTAGGTAGGAAGGTTTCCCAAATTCCCTTTATTTCCTTCCCCATTATCCCCAGATCCCTTCCCTGTTTTCCCTAAGAGCCCAAGGCTTCTGAAAAGTAGTCTGACTCCTCTCTCATGCTCCTCTGAACGTTGATAGTTCCTCTTCGGCACTGTCATCCTATAAACATTAACATTTTCCAGAAACCAGTTCCTTAAGTGAAGATGCCTGCTAGCTTATTAGAGTCATGTGTCAGTGAACCACAGCATTGTTTAGTTTAGCAAATCAAACCCCATAAGTGTTCAGTGAAAATTATTTTCTTCTTCAGAAGCACATCTGCATCCTGTGCTAGAGAGTTGATTATTTTATTTCAGAGGAATCTGTGAAAAGGTAATTGTAAGGAGGAGCAAATTAATTCTTTGTGTAAGCTACTCTCCACCTTACTGTAAGATCCTAATTAATCTTTCTAAATCAATATAGGAACTTAAACCTCCATTCCATTTACAACTGTTTCAGTCTGGGTTGTTTTTTTTTAACTAGAAAGGATCCTCTCTCTGCTGTCTCTGGGCATGGTCTCACCGGCTCTGAGAAGAACAGGCTCTACTGTGCATTATTAGAAATAACAATTGATTCATTAAATTCTGTAATTCAACAGTATAGGACTTTCATTTATTATCTTATATGCTTATTAAGATCATACCCTGTTCTTAATACGTGATTGATAGAAAGCATTTAGGGAACAAAGCCCAGTCATCATCAGTCTGTCTCCCTGTGCTGCCATGATGTTGCATTACTGCCTGAGTGTAGAGTGGTCTTGAATAGGGTCCAAAGGCTTAAGGGAAATAAGGCAGTTTGCATGTTATTTGCCAGCTGGTTCCGATCCAGATCTAATGTAATCATGCACATGTCCCAGTGGAGAGAGGGAGCTTTGGCATTTTTACAGGGTGATAGCGTGATTTCCACAGTAATGTACCAGTGACCCAATCCAAGTACCACTGAAGCAAGTGGTAAACATCCATTGAAATCAGTGGGTGCTGACTTGAATCCTCTGAAGTGAAAGCACAGAGCATTGCGGAGCCCACAAAAGCTTATGCTCAAATAAATTTGTTAGTCCCTAAGGTGCCACAAGTACTCCTGTTCTTTTTGCAGATAGAGACTAACATGGCTGCTACTCTGAAATGGAGCATTGCAGAGCATATTTGGAGATTTGTGTGCTAATACCCTAGTGCTTGTTTGTGTATAGAGGTCACAGAGGAGGTCACCAGAACAATGGAGATTTTTTTCATCTGAAAATGCTAATCTTTCTCTTTTTTTCAATCTTTTTCTCTCCCAGCTATCCATTTCCCATGGTGTTCAGCAGCTGCAGTAAAAAGGACCTGGAAAACAGCCTGGAAAAAGGAATGGGGATGTGTCTCTTTAACCTGCCTGAAGTTAAGGAATCATTTGGTGGACAGAAGTGTGGGAATGGCTATGTGGAAGATGGAGAGGAGTGTGACTGTGGGGAACCTGACGTAAGGCTCTCTCTCTCTTAGAATTACTGCTTTTCTCCTTGTGACGAACTGGGGAAGTTCTTAATGTTTTCTCTGAGTACTGTGTTGGTGCCTCAGTGTCCCCATAGCAGTTCTTAAGTATCTGGCAGAGCAAAGGGCCAGTGCACCTAAATGCCTGGCACTCTGTCTCCTAGCAACTGATGGCCTGGGCCACTCCTCTGCAAAGGTGCCAGCTGAAGGTGTTGGAGACAAAGGGATCAGGTGACCTCCTGGCCCGGGAAAGGGGCTGAGGAGAGAGGAGGGGCTGGGAGGGGTTGTTAGTCTGGAGCTGGCTGGGGTCAAGGGTGGAGGGCAGACCTGGGGGTCTGGCTCACTGCCCCCCAGAATGGACCCAGCCGAGGGGTCTGGTTCGCTGTATCTACAAGCTCTGTTTTAGACCCTGTTCCTGTCATCGAATAAACCTCTGTTTTACTGGCTGGCTGAGAGTCACGTCTGACTGCAAAGTGGGGGTGCAGAACCCGGTGGCTTCCCCAGGACCCCGCTGGGGTGGACTTGCTGTGGGAAGCGCACGGAGGGGCAGAGGATGCTGAATGCTCCAAGGAGAGACCCAGGAGGTGAAGCTGTGTGAGCTTCTTGCCCTGAACAAGTCTGCTCCAAGGGCGAGGAGGCTCCCCAAAGTCCTGACTGGCTTGGTGGGGAGCAGTTCCAGAGCATCGCCCGGTGACTCCGTGACACTCCTTGCTACCAATCTGTTATGGAGAAGAGGGCAAAAGTACTTGCAAATTAGTCAAAGTACTTTTTTGAGACTGATGGGTATTAAATAAAATTCTTCTTCCTCCTCCTTCATTTCTCAATTCAAACCTTAATGAAATTCCCCCAATAGCTGTTAGAATCCGCTTACTTTTCATTGTGTCTGATTGCAGTGCAATAGGAAGGCCCAAGTGTCATATTAGTGTGGTTTTACAAACTACCTGTATCTCTTAAGATTAGTGACCAAGAATTTTAATCATGTTCCTGTTGGGATTTGCAACATGGAAATCCATTTCAGTGCTAGTTAATGACCTGAAACCAACACAAATTGGTTAAAATTACTCAGATTTCTCAAGGTACCATATATTATCTGGAGATTTCTTTCCTTGGATTTGGAGCTACTTGTTTTTATAAACTAAATAATATCATAAAATATTGCTCCCAGGAAAACCTGCTTCCATTTTCATGCACAATGCATTTCCCCTTTTGATCTGAATTTTTTCTTTGCAACCATCTGATTCAGTTGCTTTACTAATAGAAATAACCTACACTACTTCCAGAAAGGTTACTACTACCTCAAAGCTGATTCCGTTTAATTTAGTGAATGTGTCAAAGGACGGCTAGAATCAGGAGAGATGATGCAGAATACCAGGATTAAAATGATATCTGATCAGACGTCCATACTTCTTTTAGTCTCAGTATTCATTGGTCATATTAAACTTCTGCCAGACTAACTGAATTGAACACATCAGCAGATGAGGCATTTGTCTCCTCTGATAAATGTGGAACTGCTGACAAAATAGACCCAGGATAGTTAAAACGGCAAATGGCTGCTGTAGCCTTTCCATACAGGATATTGAATTTATACAAACCATAAGGATTTCCTGACAGCTCACTCATTCTTCGGGGTAACAGGGTTGAAGAAGTAGGCTTATCTTCTTGTTTAACGCCAGTAGAGTGTCAATAGCTTGCAAATATCTTTCCAATTTAGTTACCATTCTCATTTTTCTTGAGTGTAAGTGACACTTTTTTAGAGTCAAAGCCACTTAATACCATTGAATAGTATCTTGATCTGCCTCTTCTCTCTCTGTTTTCTTAAATAGCTTAGAAATCTAACACTCGGGTACAATGGATTTAACTTGCACTCTCTCACTGTGGTCTGAGAGGTACCAGCGAATCTGTTGTATTAGTTAATGTTTCACTATCAAAGTCATTTATACCAGTGTCCGTACACCAGTGCTAATGCTATATGGCACCAGTCACAGTGCACCTCTGTATATGAGACTGTAGCATGCTGCACGTTATAGTTGTTTTTATCAACTTTCAAGATGAAAGATCACTGCAAGCATATTTATGTATAACAAGTGGTTTATCCAACATATTAGAATCACATGTTACAATTTTCATTGCTCTGCTCATAAAAGCTTTACCCAGGAGTATAGCTGTATTTAATGTCCAGGTTTAAGAAGTTTGTGCACTATGTGATGACCACACAACGGACCTTGAGTTTATGCCTCTGCAGGACCCATTAGCCAAAACATTAGGACCAAGTTCTGAGATCCTTATTCACTGAGTCATCGAGAAGTATGTGTGAAGACAAGAGGTGAAATCCCAATTAAGACTAGTGTCAATGCAAAACACCAGTTAAGTTCAGCATTCCCCATTCTGGCCCATTTTAAAGCTTTATGTACAGAGAGAGCTTAGATATGTGCTGCAGACTTATTCTGCGTGATGAGTAACAGGGGAGTGAGTGATTAGAATTAGGCAAGAGTGATTTTGAATTTTGGTTGGAATTTCATTCATAGTCTATATCCTATCTTTGAATATTCTGTAGCATGGATAGATGGCAGGCTGACTTAACACTGCTGAACAGCAGTTTTATCTGCTGCTATTTTAGATCTTAGACAGCTGTGATTCGAGTGCAAGTGATTTAGTTTGCAGCTCATGACTATAATGTCAGAAGCATAACCACTATTTTCTTAAAGTTTTTATTGTATCAGTCTAAGACTGATAAACAAACTGGCCCGGCCCACCGTTGCTTTCCCTACACAAGTGGCGACCCCAGTTTGAGAAACACTGCCCTAAACAATTGCAATATCTGTTCAGTATTTTATCTAGAAATAACTAACAATTAAGGTAGGTTAGGTTCATTTTTTTTCTTATTCTGTTTAGGAATAACTGACAATTAGGATTGGCTAGATTCATTTTTTTTTCTTATAATGTCTTGGAGACTGTCCAATATCTTTAGGGTCAGAATCTGTTATCGGTGATCCAGTGGAGCCTCATTGACAACAGTGTCACTGCACACACATAGCTGAGGACAGAATTTGGCAATGAGGCTTTGGGCCAGGATTCATCACTACATTCCTCTAGCTTCATACTAGTGTAACTCCACTGATTTCAGTGGAGCTACAGCCACTGGTGACTCTATATGCATATATTGTACATGTTAATAATATCAGGGGGCTGATCTTCAGTAAATAGGCAGAGCTCTATGGCCCTTGCTGGTTTACTGCAGTTACTTATAGGGTCACAGATTTCAAGGCGAAAAGGTCAACTAATTTGATCTCCTACATATAATTTCACAGTATTTCCTGCATCGAACCCATAACTTCTGTTGGAGCTAGAGCGTGCTTTCTAGAAACACGTTGCCTCTTGATTTAGAGCCAATTTTTATTTAACGGTGTCCAATGTTAATTTATTCCCCATCTAGGAATGTACAAATCGTTGCTGTAATGCTACTACCTGCACTTTGAAAGCAGAAGCAGTGTGCGCCCATGGACTTTGCTGTAAAGACTGCAAGGTGAATTTGTAGAACGGTTTCTTATTGCTGTGGAGTGGCAGAATTCCATAATCCTCTTAATTGCAGATTATCAAACAAGGAGGCAGAACAAACAAATTGGTATAATTAAGTATTAAAACACTTCTAGTGTTTCATGTAAGCCGTTTTAAAAAAAATATATCAACCAGAAACAGCAGTTGAAGATACAGGGCCAAATCAATAGGCCCACCTTAATTGTGCCTGCAGTATTTGTGGCTGTTTCCACTCGTGCATGCAAAATCTCTGCATTTATATGAATGTCTGCATGAAGATTTTTGCAGACACTTTGGGATGCTATGCCATGGCAGGCAATCAAGGTATGTTGGAAATGCTTCATATGCTGTGTCTGGAGGGGTTCTTAAGGAGGATGAATGTTAATGAATTCTATTAAAACAAACCTTTTTTGTTGGCAAGTCATAAGTGACAGCAAATTGTTAGCCTTGTGGCTACGGTTATGAACAGCCAGACAGGGTTGCTACAGACAGTGATATTCCTAAGTCCTCAAAACAGCTTTTGAGTATGAGTTAGTAAGGTATCTAGGCAGGGTTTCACTGAGGCTAGCAGGCACTGTTTTAAGCCTGCTTAGATGCTTTTCAAACACATACCATTTATCAGAGTCAATCTTGAAGCCATTCTGTTTGTTGTCTAGAATACCTTGTTGATGCAGTTAAAAATTTAGCTTGACTCCAGTACATAACCATTGTCATCTTGTTGATAAGTAAGTACGCAGAATGGCCGAGTCACCAGTTACTGATTCATTTCTTTCAGCTCTGAAGAGGATGAAGTCATTCTGTTAAGCAATGCAAGGACAGGAGCAGCTATTTGGACTGGCTATTCTCTGGTGGGTGGGGAGATCTTGAAACATGTAAAGAGAAGGATCTTTTATGAGGCCATCCAGTTCAGTATGGATAGGATAACCTCTTCTTAAGTTAGTTGTATTAGTTAAGGCTAGTACGTGTAATGTTATATGGTTAGTTTGCTGACTCAATAGTTATGTCATTACAATCACCTTGAGCATGTAATGTAGACCCAATATCAGCAGTGAACCACTGAAAATATTTTTAGCCTCACTTTTGATCCGCACATACAGTTGCCCTTTGTCATAAAACACCACATACTTTTATGTCTGCAGGAGCAATTAAGGAGGTCCCTTGAAAAACTGATGCTAGTTCTTTATCTGTCCATTTAAAAACCAAACCACTGCAAAGTTAATTAAAGGCTAAATTCTACTCTGAGGTGTACCACATAATCCGTACACTTTCATCTAAGAGCAGAGTTGTGCTCTTGCTTTGAAAATGTGCCAAAAACCTTTACACAATATGTCAAATAATTATATATAAAATGCTCAATTGTCTTTATGCTGTGGTTAATGGTCAGTTGGTGCAGAGCTTCTGAAATAAAACATTAATGTGTATCATAAATTATACCACTGGAGATCTTTTATTGGTTGGAATTACAGCAGCTTTTTTCTTCCTTCAGCTGAAGCCAGCGGGAATTTCTTGCAGAGACTCAAGTAATTCCTGTGATCTTCCAGAGTTCTGCACTGGAGCTAATCCTCACTGCCCAGCTAATGTATATTTACACGATGGACATCCATGCTACAGAGCAGATGGGTATTGTTATAATGGCATATGTCAGACTCATGAACAACAATGTGTCACACTCTGGGGACAAGGTAAGTTCTGAATACAAAGAGCTGGGTATTCTAGGTATTATGTCAGTTTTTAATAAAATAACAAATATCATATGACTTTGGAAGGCTGTGCAGGAGAGTGTTATGTACTGCAATATGTACCCATTGTGATCAGGAAGACATCTGAAGAAGTTGTGCCAGTGTTTTGTTCACCAACATATTCATAGATTTTAAGGCCTATAAATAAAGTTCAGATTAGTAAAGAAGTTTAGTTTTAGGCATATAGGGCCAGATCCTCAGCTGGTGTAAAGCAGCATGGCTACATTGAAGCCAATGGAGTTACTCCAATTTACACTCTCTGAGGATCTGGCCCATAGTATTTTTCGTTCCGATGGAACAATTTTAGGATTTGTTTTCCCCTTTTGTTCAGAGTGATATCTAATGGTTATAGCAGGAGACTGAGAGACGGTGTTCCTGGCTGCTACTAGCTGGCTATGTGACTTGAGGCAAATTACTGTACTTAGGTCCTGATTCTGCCATGACTTCACTGGGACTTAAACACGTATTTAAAGTTAAGCACGTGCTTAATTGCTTTGCTGAACTGGGGCCTTGCATCATCCTGCAAGGTGCTGAGCACTCTCAACTCTCTTTGAAGTCATTAATGCAAATGGAAATGAAGCATTAAAACCTCAGGAGTTAACAGCCTGATTTGTGTGTATGTTGTGTGTACATACACAGTCCCACACAAAAGTTGCATCTGAACTACTCCATCAAATCCACCAGTACACTAGCAACCTTACATACAAACCATAGACATACTTAGTGATTAAATCCACTTTTAAATCCCACGGATACAGGAAGTTTTCTCATGTAGAAAAGAAAAACCCTTTGCAAAACAGTTTTCCATACAATGGAATGTTACTCAGTTGAACTGTTAGTAATTCCTGTCACTGAGATAAATCCAGCTGAAGGTCAGGAAGCTGAATTCCCAGGGCTCTGTTGCCATCTTCATTTCCTGAGGAAGAGGTTCCTCTGGAAGCTCCATTTCTCAATGCCAGTTCTCTCACTACTGTCTTTAAAAATTCTGTCCAACGTGGGCTGTGCTGCATCGCAAGCCTACCACAGAAAGGAGCTACTGGGGCTCATTTAATGGGAAAATGGTCCGAGATCTTGTTGAGCCCAGGGACCAGTTGGTCATGAAACACCTTACCTGGAATTACTTCATTTGTCTCATGATTAGTTTCAATAACATGGGTGTGCACTTGCACACCCACACTTGTGCCAAGTCTGCACTAGAACAATGGCTCTCTGAGTTACAGCAACAGCCAGAAATGGTGCAGCTAAGCCAGAGGGAGTAACAGTATAAGGTTTTTATGGCAGGGTGATAAAACCCCTTGAGACATTTAGCATTTGTGATGTTGCACGGTTGCTAGCTGCTGCTGTATTAATTTTCCTACTGTGGTTGCCCCTACAACGTGAATGGCCCTCTCTCTTATTCTTGGAAGCTACCATAGACATTTCTGAGGGAGAAAGAGAGGAAACTGCCAAACCCAAATCGAGAGGTCTGATTCTGATCTCACTAACACCTTTGTAAATCAGAAATAACTCCACTGAAGTCACAGAGTTACACTGGTGTAAATCCTCTCCAGGTAAGATCAGAATCTGCCTCCTTTTTCCCATGAGAATGTGTCAAACACCCTGAGTCTTTCTTTCTAAATGCAGTTACTGATACCTGGTAGGTTGTGGCTTCAATAACTGTGTTATTTTTAAGGCACAAGGCCTGTGCTGTACCTACTCTTCAATACAGTCATGTTTGTGAGAATCAGGGTGAGATCCTCAGTTGGTGTAAAATGAAAAAGCTTAATTGATTTCACAGGATTTACCCCAGTGTACACCAGCTGGCCCACAGCTTTTAAATAATTGTTGAATCAAAACTCCAACTGTGAAGGAAACAAAAAAAGGTCATATATATCAGTACAGCAGTTGGGAGTAAATAGAATGTGGTCTCCCAGATTAGTATCTAACTGCAGGACCATCTTTCCTCTATGCTATTAGGTGGAAAATAAGAGCAGGGTAGAGGAGAATTACAGTAGAGAGAGAAAGAGAACCAAGCAAGGATGTTAATCAGTGAAGAATTGTAGCAGAGCTGGAAATATTTACCATTTACCATTACAAATAGCAGTAATGTAATGCTGGCACAAAACAGTCTCTCTTAGAGCCTAACATTTTTATATTAACCTTAAAACAACAGATGTGTAGCTTGACTCTTTTATAGCAAAACCAGATTTTAAACTTGATTGTACAGCAAAACTCCCAGCTGGTGCCAATGGATCTCAGATGTGTGAGCTGAGAGCAATTTTTTCCCCTTTGATTCAATGCCATGTAAGAAAGTGAAGTTTCAGTCGCCTCATCTACACAAAAAAGTTAGGTTGGCCAAGCTACCTCACTCAGAGATGTGAAAAATCCACACCGCTGAGCAGCATAGTTAAACCAACCTAACCCCGGTGTAAACAGCACTAGGTTGAGGGAAGAATTCTTCTGACAACCTAGCTACCCTTCTCAGAGAGGTGAATCTTGATGGGGAACCTCTCCTGTCAGCATGAGTAGTGTCTACACTGAAGTGCTACAGCAGCATAGCTGCAGTGCTGCAGCAATGTTTCAAGTGTAGACAAGCCCAGTGTTTTCTGTTGTTCTTTTTATACCTCAGTAATGTGGGAATCATAAAAATACTTCCTGTAAAACAAAGAGAGACCCTGAACAGTCTAAGATACTTTTCTTAGCCACATCTTTATAATATTAACAGCACTTTAAAATGTATAAATTTCACATTTGAACCCAAACTGTAATAATTATAAAAAAACACCCTACTGTAGCCAGAGAGAAACACAGACCTAGTTCACTCTCTCACTTGTACACATCACCTGCTCCTCTTTTTCTTCCCAATAAGCAAGGTGGAATAACAGGAAGTCATGTGAGATAAAGCATAGTAAAAGCAGCAAAGAGTCCTGTGGCACCTTATAGACTAACAGACGTTTTGGAGCATGAGCTTTCGTGGGTGAATACCCACTTCATTGGATGCATGCATCTGACAAAGGGGATATTCACTCACGAAAGCTCATGCTCCAAAACGTCTGTTAGTCTATAAGGTGCCACAGGACTCTTTGCTGCTTTTATAGATCCAGACTAACACGGCTACCCCTCCTATACTTGAAAGCATAGTAAGGTTTCCTGTATAAATATATTCAAGTCCTTGGTCTGCGTGTCCTTTGTACATGTTTCCTTACAAAAGCCCAGTAACACACACACTCATGATAAATGTTGACCATACCTTTGTAGATCTAGTTAAAGAAAAGCAATGAGAGATATTTGAGTTTGTTTAAATTAGGAAGAGCAATGAGAATCTGTTTCAGGGAAAGAAGAACTATACTGTACCATGTTTCTTCATTGCTTCAAGCAGATAAGTCCAGTTAACATGGAGAAGTACTTCTCATGACCCTGCTGCTCAATAAAACGAGCAGTATTTTAGGGTTAAGCATTAATTATACCAGGATATCATCTTTTAAAAAATAATTTGGCGTGTTTTCCCAGAGTCCATTTAATCTTTGTAAATTAAGTAACCCAAGACCAAATCCTAGTCCGCTGTGGAGTCCTCAAGATTTGCTTAGGTGTCACAGGACCTTGCACCTATCTTTAGGACATTTAGTGCCTACATGGCTGACCATCCCCATATGCTTTCCCCAGGGACAGATTCTGTGTCTTTTCCACCCTTTGACCTCCACCATTTATGGCAGTTGGGTAGTAGGATATGATGTCAGGGTAAAATCCCTGAGTGACAGACAGGGAAACTGAGTGGCTCCTCTTGACTAAGACTTTGTCTACACTGGCAAGTGAACGACAAAATTTTTGTCATTCAGAGGTGTTAACCCTCCCCGCCACCCCGAAAAGGAAAAGCATCACTGTGAACAGCGCTTTGTCGGCAGGAGCGCTGCCGCCACTCGTCGTGGGTAGAAGTTTTTTGTTGGCGGGAGAGCGCTCTCCTGCCGACAAAGAGAGGTTGCATTGCACGCCTTTTAGCTGCATCATGTAGACATAGCCTAAGACAGCACCTGAATGACAGTTTAGCATTAGAGCTACCAAACAAAGAAAGTAAGGGGCTGTTTGGAAGATAAGGAGCGGGAAGGAGTCTTGCAATACTCCTTGAAACCCCAAACCATTTCCTTCCATCAGTCATTTACCCACAGGAGCACAGATCATAGACTGACATGCAACTCTGGCCTACTTTTCAGTCAGTCATTTGCAGCCGAAGAGTGCAGTGATGTTAAATAATCCGAGTGTATGAAAGAGAAGTCCAAGCAGCCTCCTAACCCGTACCTAGACACACTTGGGAAAAGTGCATAACCTCTTGGATGCACCAAGGCCTCCACAGCTAGAGTTTGGTCCTAAATCAAGGCCACTGACAAAACATATGTTTTGTGTTTCACTAAGTTTTTGGCTGGACAGAAAACACCTCTGCTGGTGAAATAAAAGAATACATAGGGAACAGTCTAAAAATAACAGTAAACTTGTCAAAGAGCATCCCCACTGTGCTCTGCCCCCAGTACACACAAGATTTTTCTCCTATTTCACTCTTGCATGTGTAAGTGACAAGGTTAGGGCAGTAGTATCTTCAGAAGAGCTGTGTGTAGCTCAAAAGCTTTTCTCTCTCACCAACAGAAGTTGGTCCAATAAAAGATATTATCGTACCCACCTTGTCTCTAATATCCTGGAACCCACACAGCTATGGCAACACTGCATACTCTTGCATATGTGTCATTTTTAATACTAAAAGGGTAAAATGCTTCTACTCGACACATTTTTTCACATTTCTAATTCTAAAAAGTCATATTGCCATTGATTTGACATATCGACTGTAATATGACTGAAGGATACATCAATCGTAAATGCCTTTGTATAATGTCTGCTGCTCCATTGGCATTTTCTGGAAAAGCTCGATATGCAGATAAAACTATTGGAAAGAGACAAATTATTGATTTCCTGGGAGTGGGGGGAATGTTAATCTTTAGACTGCTGGCATTTTCTACACTGACAGGCAAATGAATCTTTAGGAAGGGGTGTGTGGGGGGGGGCAGATTGTGCAGCCAAGTGACACATGGCCTTGTTGGATGGAGTGTGTCTGCTGGTGCTATACCTAGCCATTGCAAGTAACAGGGAGTATCATCTGAGCTAGTACCCCGTTGGTATGAGAGAAGGGGTCAGGGGGCTCTGCTAGATGACCATTCATTCCCTATGAGGAGTCTGTGACTCTACAACATGCTTCCCTCCCTGGTGCTGGTGTCCTTCAGGACATACTGCACTGCTCATCTGCTTCCTGGACTTTTCCAGGCATGGTGTAAAGAGGGCTTTGGGGAGCCAATTGCAGGCACTAGCTTTTTAATAATTAGCGGGCAGTTGACTTTGTGATGTGACAGTTTGGACAGCTGTGGTTATTTGTTTAGGAAGAGTTCTTCTGATTGTATGTGTGTTTGTTGTGGGTACCTATGGTCAAGGCAGGCACTCTTAAGAAAAAGAAAGAAAAAAGCCTACAGCAGTAAATCAAGATAAATTAGGACATCACACAGGTTGGCCCCATCCAAATTGGCTGTTTAAACTATGGTTAAATCATTTTACCTGGAACTCTGGTCTTGCCAAACTTTAAATTGATTTATATCCATCTGCATGACTGGTAAATACAAATTAACTTTATATACCCAAATTCACAAGTATTTGAACATGATAAAACGTGATCATCACAAATTTAGGGCCAGTCCAAAGAGAGCTACAAAGTTAGTATCAGGGCCAGGTTGGGACTCAGAGTGTTCCCCAGTGAAAAGCAGAACAGCTTAAAAATTGGGCTGTCTCATAGACTGCCAGCAGCCCAGCGGAGCTGCTCAGGCGTCTAGGAATCACCCAGATGGATGGTTAGGGGCCAGTGATGCGGGCACTATATCAGCTCTGTGCCACCAAACTATTCCCCCTATACAAAGAGACTTCTCCACTGGCCAGATAAAGCAGGTTGAGGTCTGCTTTTGCACCACTGGAACAGCACAAAGCAGACTTAACAGATGCAGAATCAAGACTTTAGCCTGCAAAACTTAGGATTCCTGCATGTCTTTCTTGTATTTATTTGTACACTCTTACATGATTGACAGTCATAAGTGTAGTGTCTGAGCATCAGGTCTCCCACTCACCCTATGGGGTTATTTTCCCATTTGATAGACAAGGAACAAACACAGAGAGATTAAATGTCTTGCCCAGGGTCCCACAGGAAGTCTATGTCAACACTGGGAATTGAACCTACATTTCTTGAGTCCCCGTCTAGTCGCTTAACAAGACCATCCTTCCCCTCCTTTATGCTTTTCATTCCAGCACCTAGTACTTCTGTGTTGTAACCTCCCCTACTGTTAGAACTCTCTCTCCTTCCCAGATTCTAATCCTCCTTCTTCTCCTAGATGGTATTTTAAGGTATTTTTTAATTAAAACAGGTCAGAGAAGCATCTGAAACCACACAACATTTCTCTGTTTCTATATTCTAACTGAAGAAATGAATGTATCAGTTTGCACATCTGAAAAAAAAATCTATCCAGACTGACAACTTTAAAGGCATGTTTTAACGTGATGTGATTTCAGATGGCTGATTTAATTCTTTGAAAAAAAGATTTGTACGGGAAAGGCTGATAGGACCTTAATTATAGGGTTGCAACGCTATAATTATCAATAGCAAAGTGAAATAAACTCCGCTCATCCAGATCAAGGAGGTTAATATCCACTGGAAATATTTGCACAAACCATTTTGCTTCTGCCTCTTGAAGTAGCTAAATAGAGAAAGACAGCACTTTCTGCTTCAGTTTGTGTACTGAAATTGTGATAAATGGACTTCTTCAAGAAACACAACATTATGATTTTCTTCTGTAAGTGTCCTTTGAAATCTTTCTTTTAACCCAGTAACTCCATCTGTTCACTTTCCTCTTATGTTTATATGTTTGCAGCTATAATAAAATCCAAAGCTCATAAAAAGATCAATCTGGAGAAGGCTGCAGCCATCTGAATCCCAAGCCAATGAATGTTGTGCCTTCAATTAGGAGACAGAAATGTAGCACTAGGCTTTGGTTTCCAGACTGCAGTTGACCAGTGGGAGTCAGTTGCTTTTACACGCAGAGTATTTAGAGCCTGGTAGGAATGGACTTTCTGTTCTCTAAAAGGTCTATTCTCTTAATAAGTAACATCAGTTGGAGTTGAACGTTCCTGATGCACTAGAAGAGACAGACGTGTTCCCTGTTCAGCAAGGCCCCTTTTGTCATCTTTAATGTGCTGGCTGCTTACACATTTAAAAATATAGGTGTGTGTCCCACTCGAAAGGTTCAGTCAGAAAATAAAAATACACTTCTTCATCCAGATTCTTATCCAAGTAATGGCAGTTGCCTCAGTGAACCCTGATTGCTGGTCTTGAGGCAGTGCTGGTGCATGTATGCAAGCAATGCTTTTGCTCTTCTGGACCCACATACCATTCTGGTGCAAACATATCTGTGCTTTGGACTGCCAGAGTGAAGCATTCTCTTGATACACGCTCAGGGGAAGTGTTCATTATGGTAGTAATATAACATACTGTGTAAGAGGTTTCCCAGCTGGGAAGAAGAGACCAGAAGCAGGTGCACAAGATCTATTCAGTGCTGCACTCCTTAAGTCAGTTATGAAAGCTGGGGCTAAATAATTAAGTCTGTGCAGAGGTAGGAAGACACAGAATTAGGTATATTTCGTTTTTTAGCTTATCTCCTCTTCTTCCCCATCTCACTTTCCCTCTCGAAAACCAGTCATAGCCTGTGCACGTTTTAATGTTTGATGCTGAATAGCCATTGGCCCTGAACTGGAAAGTCAAGAAGGAAACCACATAGAAAGTGAAATTTGCATTTTGGCTTTCATCTGGGTAGTTTCTTTTTCTAGATGCTTCAGTCAATTTACAATTATTGCCCGTGGTTTTCTGAAAAAAAGTGCAAGGAGCCTGTGTGAGTCCTTTTTAATAGTCTCAGATTAGAGAAGTATCCTGAACTCAGCAAGCTTGATAGTAATCATTCAAAGAATTTCAGGCTCTTGTCCTTCTCTCCAGGAGAGCAGCAGCTCATATTTTGTTCCCTCTATGCCCTATTTTCTCAGTTTTCCAGTTTCAATGTGTAAAAAGTTAGAGGAAGGCAGAGAAACCATCTAAAACCTCTCTTCAAGATTGCGCATTTTGTCAATTGTAGCATTACCTTGCTGTTCAGTTAAGGATATTCTATTAGTCAAGCTTCTGACTGTAAAATGTAGATAATTAATTGAGGCTTTAGTCTTTGCATTATTAGTTAAAAGATTCACACTAACTGTAACTCTTTTTATCATGTTTAATTTTATTCTCCAAGAGTATCAAACTCTTTTTTTAACCTCCCTCTTTTAAAAGTTTTTCCCAAAAAGTGCAGGATTTTTGCTATATACACATACTTGGAAACAGCTCAAAACATTTGGCAATTGTAATGCTCAATAGGATATTCTGTTTCTGTTGCTAAGGGTTAGGGTCATAGTGTGCTAAAATTGTAATATTCTCAGCCTGCAGTTTTTCAAATAATTTTGTTTTGTTATTTCATTTTCCTGATCTGACAAAAGTCCAATGCTTATTGGCTGTATTTTACATGAGGGCCTTTTTTTGTTAAGGGCCACTGGCATAGCTACATCAATGCTATCAATGGTGTGAGTGCTGGTGCACGCAGAGGTCCAAGCATCTGCTTGAACTTTAACCACTGTGTCATCTAACTCTTCTCAGAGCAAGTCGTGGTGCTTGGAATGCCAGCAATGACTTGCATGTGGTGTATAAGTACCTCCATAGGGAGAAAATATCAGGGACCAAATCTGTTTATCTTATCAGATAAAGGTGTAACAAGAACCAAATGGCTGGAAGTTCAAGCCATGCATTCAAATTAGGTATAAAGAGTAAATGTCTAACAGTGAGCGCAATCACCATTGCAACAACCTACCAAAGGCAGTGGTGGATTCTCCATCTCTTGAAGTCTTCACATCAAAACTTGGGTGCTTTTGTAGAAGATAATGCGTTAGTCAAATACAAGTTATTGGGCGGAGTACAGAAGCAACTAGATTAAGTTCTATGGTCTGTGTTATACAGGAGGTCAGACTAGGTGATCTAAAGCTCCAATCTGGCTTTAAAATCTATGAATCTGTGACCTGTCTATACAAGCATACCCACCTTTGCTGTCACCAAAGAAGCTGCACTGGTGTTGGGAAATGTTTACATTTAAAAGGCTAGTGCAAATAAGGTGCAGGTGTCATGTAGCTTCATAGTCTCCTAGCTCTGCCACTTCATTAGAGTATTACCCTTCCTTCAAACCAGTCCTTCCTCTTGTTTGGAATTTTTGAAGAACTACATGTGTTTTATGAGCTCTTTACATATTCCTTTCTCCCCATTTCACTCAGTGACCTAGCACTTCTCTTTGGCTATTCTGTAGCTCTTAAGTTCTCACTTAGCTACTCTGAAGGGGAAGAGAGCCAACTGGCAAACTATTCAATATCTGTCTTAGCCAAACTAGTTACAATTGTTATGTCCTAGGAAAATATTTGAGGGACACCATCTAGAAATCTTAAAGGAGAATTAAGCCTGCCATGTTTATCAATTAGCCTAGCCAAGAGAGACCACCAACTGTGGACAACCCATACATTCAGGTTGCTCCGTTAGCAGGCTGAGCCAGCGCAAGTGTTTTGCTGTGCTTTGTCTGTATGCAGGCTGCCTTTTACCTTCAACTACACCACCAGTGGAGCTCAAAGAAAATGATTAAAAACACTGCATCAGATGAAAGTCTTGATTTGTTTTTGTTTCAGGTGCTAAACCCGCCCCTGGGATCTGCTTTGAGAGAGTCAATTCTGCAGGTGATCCTTATGGCAACTGTGGCAAAGATGCCAAAAGTTCCTTTGCTAAATGTGAACCCAGGTAGGGTCTCTTTTTGCACCCAGAACAACTAACATTGCAACACAAGCCACAGGTTTTGGATATCTTTAAAATTATTGAAATCATTTTTCCCTTCAGAGATGCTAAATGTGGAAAAATTCAGTGTCAAGGGGGAGCAAATCGACCTGTAATTGGTACCAATGCTGTTTCCATAGAAACAAATATCCCGCTGCAGGAAGGAGGCAAGATTCTGTGTCGTGGTACCCATGTGTACTTGGGAGATGATATGCCTGATCCTGGTCTCGTTTTGGCAGGCACAAAATGTGAAGATGAAAAAGTAAGATTCAAAAATACTTTCCAAGCAGCCAATTCTCAATGTATAAAAGTGAAGCTTTACCATCCTTGTGTTTCAAATCTGTGTGTACTAAGACAAGTGTCACTTTTTTATTTTATTATCTTCCCTCATAATGAGCCAGATTTTTACCTGCTCCTTCACTTTGCTTCTGTTTTTGAACCCACAGTTTTGCATGTAGAATGTAAATCACTTAGACATCTGATTTATGAGCACAGTCAAGTACTTTTCGTACAAATAGCAGAGATTTTACCTCCTTCAAAAAAATTCCAGAAACCAAAATAAAGGCCAATTATTGAAAATCTATATTTATTGCTGAGAGCTATATCTGGACATTAGGATTGCAATTAATCAGATCTGCATGTTGTCTTGATTCAAGATTTATTGTTTACACTATTGTACAGAATTCATTTGTTAGGTCAAAAGATTTCCATACACAGGGTACCCACTACTTCTTGAATGTCCTTTAGACCCATTCAAAGCAACCAGTTTGTGTTTAATGAAACATAAGATTCAAAATATGTGTCCATGAATTTTCATAACAATATCCAAAACTTTCAGAGTCCAGGGAGTTTCTTGGTATTTTTGCAAAATTCTAATTAGCCTCACACCAGCTTCATAATATGTTCATGAGATTTTGCTAATCATTGCTCACACTTCCATTTTTCACTTCAGAAAAAGCTGTTTATTGAAATTGAGGCAATTAAGAAGAAAGGCAGCTTCTGCCTGCAAAGAATGGCCTTTCACTTTAAAGGGAAACATAAACCAATTGTTGTGCAGCCACCAAAGCAGATTTTTGCACACACGTGCGCGTGCACACATATTTCACAAGCATTGCTAATTGTCTTGCACATTTGTAGTACAATTTCCATCTTGGCACCGCATCCATAGTTTTGGGTGGAGAGGAAAAGAGCAGAGTGGGAAATAGGAGACAGAAGAGCCCTGGGGACATTAGAGTGCCGTGAATTTATTGGGGGAGGGAAGAATGGTGTCTCGGAACTACGGAGGAGGAGGAGGGGGAAGGCATGCTATTGGAGGATTGTGGGCAGAAAGGAAAAAGGGGAAGAGCCTAGAAAAGTTTAGGTAAGTTAAAACAAAACCATTCATATATCCAAATGCTTGAGTTTTGCTGAGTTATCACAATTTGTTAGGCATATTGGCAACCGATTTAAAACATGCCCTAATTATGACTACAAAAACTATATTATAAGAAAACGCACCATCCTCCAAAAATGTTTTCAAGTAATTCTGTTATAAAATGGGCTATGAAATGGCTTTTCAAAGAGAAAACTAGTGAGGAATCCAGTGGTATAAAGTCCCCCCATTCCAGTTCAGTAGTGAATATCTAATCTTTCTAATCTGTTTAATCGTGTACATATACACACACTATCAAATATACAGCCTAATACTTATGAAATCGTATGTTTTACTTTCAAGGCATTACCACATTTGTATTATGGATTCAGAATATGAATTTAAATAGTCTTGATTTTTTTTATGCTGAAGATATGCAGTCTGAAATGCAGCCATTTTAATGTGCTCAGAATTCTCTGTGCTAGTGCACTCTGAATATCTGAATTGTGAATACTGCTGTAATCAGAGCATATTCACTACATGCATGCACGTGGATGCCAATTCACTCTAATTTGTTTCCCATTTTTCTTTCCCCCAGGGGATAACTGCCCTGAATAGACATCCCTTTAGCCTGCTGCTAATTATTGTGACTGTCTTGTAATCCTACTAAACTGAACTACAGAGTTAAAGAAGAGCAGAATTTGTACACTGGGTTTTTTATTGTTGAGCTAGTATAGTAACAGTCATTCCAATCGTAATATTTTTTTCAGCTTGAATTGGATAACTTTTCAGTTACATCAGTCATTTCAGTTTGTATTGGTTGGTGCTTTTATTAATGATGCTAATCTTGCTTTATCCCAACTTTCAGCTGTGTGGGAAGAGTGATGTTAACTCTCTGTAATGATTGCAAAACAAAGAATTTTGCATGTGATTATATGACACTCTATATTTGTTAATTTCCACTTAACAGAAGGGTAAAAGCTCTTCCTCTAGGCCAACGCTAATTTGTAATTTCCTGTGAGATGATTTTTACCTAATCTGCAACTCTATTTATAGTTGATTTTAAAAATAATTTAGCTTGAAAAAATTCAGTTAGAATCATTTAGATTTATCAGATGAGATGAAATTAGCCCCTCCCCCAGCGTTGATCAGTGTTCTTTTGAAAATATTAAAAAATGTCCAGACATTCTGGGCCAGCTCTTCCACTGGTGTAAATCAACATACCTCCACATAATGGTGTAAATGGAGCTATGTCAGTTTATACCAGCAGAGGATCCAATCTTTTAATTCAGGAAGTGGTCTGTTGGCTTGTGAGAATTCTAATACAGCCAGTTCAAGTACATGAAAGAATCTGGTTTGGCATGTTCATAGTTCTGGAAGAATAAGACACAATTATTTAAATAATAAAGTGTTTTAGTAATTGTTAATTTTCAAAAACTAAGAGACAAATCCTCACCTGGTGTAAACTGGTGTAGCTCCATTGAAGTCAGTGGAGCTATGCAGATTTACACTAGCTCACTAGCCTTCGATATCAGATAGATCTGAAATTGAATCTTGCAATACCCTGCATGCCAGTCAAGAGCGATACCAACCTTTACCATGACCTGGGATTGAAGTGGATTTGAATCCAAAGGATTTACAAGGATGATAATATAAGGGACATACTTTTAAAAGTATTCAGGCATTGCTGAGCTCAGTGTCGCAATGCCTAACTGATTTAGGAACTTAAGTCGTATTCAAAAGTGTTTGAGGCATGGAGAAGCCCAAATGCCATTGACTGCCATGCTTGGCGCATAAGTGCCTAAATTCCTTTTGAAAATGAAACTTAGGCTTCTGAATCAGTTACATGTTGCAACACTGAGTGCAACACCACCTAAATATCTTTAAAAATCTGGGCCATAGGTTCTGATTCTGATCTCCCTTACATTGCTGTAAATCAGGGATAACTCCACTGGTGTGAAATCAGTTGCTGCCTAGGCAAATCAGTACAATTGCTACTGGAAAGGTGATAGATGAACAAACGTAGCTGTAATGATGTAACAGTTTGCTGTGTGCACCCTAGGTATGGTTTTTTCAGCAACATTAAAGCTGTTCTCTCTCATTTTGCAGATCTGTCTTAACCGCCGGTGCCAAAATACTAGTATATTTGGTGTTCATGAATGTGCAACAAAATGCCATGGACGTGGAGTAAGTATTACAGAAACAATTTTTTGCAATACCCAGTTGAGCAATAAATCATTCATTAATAACACCTCTGGAATCTATGATTCTTTGTAATATATCAGTCAAAGTCTTTTCAACATTTCACTCTAAAGAGATTAATTTTCAGTGCCCTTTACAGATTGCGAGAAATTAAATGTGATTTTTATTTAACAAAAAAAATTGATCAAGTAGTAGTTTTTCTTTTTTTTTTAAATTAACATTCTGTGATGAAAAGGAATTGTCATCTTCAAAGTGATTTTAAGCCTACCCTTCCTTCATGAAGAATTTCCTATTAACATTTCAAACAAGTTGGTTCTCTGTGGTCCCAGCAGTAAGTTATAGTATGCATCTGAATTGAGATTTTTCAAAAAGGATTAAAATAAAAAAAATAGCAAAACCATGGTGACCGCAGTGTGGGAATTTCAGACCAGTCACCTTAACTTCAGTACCCAGAAAGATAATGGAGCAAATAATTAAGCAAATCAATTTGTGAACAATCTAGAACAAGGGTTGGCAACCTATGGCACATGAGCCATAGACGGCACACAAGCCGATTTTTAATGGCACACTGCTGCCTGCCAGAGTCCCAAGGACTTACAGAGCCCACGCAGCCTTCTGCCCTGACCCCCCCGCCCACACACACACACACCCAGCCCTTTGCCCTGACCATCCCCACACACACACCCAGCCCTCTGCCCTGAGCCCTGCACACCCCCCAGGCCCATGCCCTGTGCCCCGCACATCCACCAGGCCCCTGCCCTGAGCCCTGTACCCCCCTCATACACACTCAGCCCTCTGCTTGACTTCTTCACCCACCCATGACCCTAGCCCTGACTCTGGCACCCCCCTCACATGCCCCCAGCCCTCTGCCCTGACTCTTGCACCCCCCTCACACCTCATGCACCCCCCATATCCTGACTCTTGCACTCCCCACATTCCCACCCCCACCCTGAGCACCAAACGGGAGCTCCTGCACACCCACACACACATTCCCATCTGCACCCCTCGCACCAAATGGGAGCTGCCCAGGTAAGTGCCCCACACCCAAACCTCCTGCCCCAACCCTGAGCCCCCTCCTTCATTCTAGCTCCTGGCCAGACCCTTCACCCCCAGCCCTGTGCTCACTGCACTCCCACCCTCAGCTCAATACTGAGAGAGGAAGAGAATGGGCCAGAACCAGGGAGAAGGTAGGTCCCCACTGTCATAAACAGATAGCTAAGGGTTAATGTTCTTTTACCTGTAAAGGGTTAACACAGGGAACTAAACACCTGACCAGAGGACCAATCAGAAAACAAGATTTTTCAAATGTCAAGGGAGGGAAGTTTTTTGGGAGGCTGTTCTTTGTCTTGGTTCGGTGGCCCTCTCGGCTCTGAGAGTGATCTCTCTATCTCCAGGCTTTCTAATCTTCTGTTTCCAAGTTGTAAGTACAAGGATAGTAAGACAATAGGTTTTATATTGTTTTTTTGTATTTACATGTGTGTAGTTGCTGGAATGTTTCAAATTGTATTCTTTTTGGATAAGGCTGTTTATTCAATTTTTCTTTTAAGCAATTGACCCTGTATATTGTCACCTTGATACAGAGACCATTTTTATGTCTTTTTTTCTTTCTTTTTATATAAAGCTTTCTTTTTAAGACCTGTTTGAGTTTTTTCACTGGGTAAGGCTAAGGAATGAAGGGAGGGGGAAAATCTCTTTGTGTTAGATTTACTAAGCCTGACTTTGCATACCCTCTGGGTGAGAGGAGAGCGAGATTTGATCTCTCGGTACTTGTGTTTCAAGGACTTGAAGCAGGGGATATCCTAGAGTACCCAGGGCGGGGAAATCTGGGAGGAGGTAAAGAGGGGGAAGGGAAGTGGGTTATTTCCCTTTGTGGTGAGACTCAGGGCATCTGAGTCTTGGGGTCCCCCAGGGAAGGTTTTGGGGAGACCAGAGTGAGCTAGGCACTGGAATTTTCTGGCTGGTGGCAGCGATATCAGATCCAAGCTGGTAATTAAGTTTGGAGGTTTCATGCTAGCTTCTCATGTTCTGAACTCTAAGGTTCAGATCTGAGTAGGAAAGTTATGACACCCACAGTATGTGGGCAGGCCCGGGACTCCAGACCAGCAGCAGGCTGAGTGGGTCTGGCAGCCGGGATCCCGGCTGGCAGGAGCCGGTTGTTATAAACAGATAGTTAAGGGTTAATGTCTCTTTTACCTGTAAAGGGTTACAAGCAGTGAACCTGGACCACCTGACCAGAGGACCAATCAGAAGACAAGATACTTTCAAATCTCAGGGGAGGGAAGTCTTTGTTTTGTGTTGTTTGTCTGTTGTTCTCTCTGGGTTCTGAGAATAACCAGACGTACCTACAGGCTCTCTAATTTTCTGTTCAAATAGTAAGTATAAGTAGAAGGCGGTTTAGTCTTTTTGATTGTTTTCTTTATTTGCAAATGTGTATTTTGCTGGAAGGATTTTAATTTGTATTTGTGCTGGGGGCTTCTCTCTAGTATCTATAAGCGGAAAGACCCTCTAACCTTTACCATCTTAATTACAGAGACAACTTTTACTTTTTTCTTTCTTTTATTAAAAGTTTTTCTTTTTAAGACCTGATTGATTTTTCCCCCCGTTAAGGCTCAAGGGAATTGAGTCTGTACTCACCAGGGAATTGGTGGGAGACAGGGAAAGAGAAGGGAGGGGGGAAGGTGGAATCCCTCTGTTTTAGATTCACGGAGCTTGAATCTGTATTACCTCTTGGGGAGCCGGAAAGGGAGGGGGCAAGGTGCACTCCTCTCTGTTTTTAGATTCAAGGAGTTTGAATCACAGTGATATTCCAGGGTAACCCAGGGAGGGAAAGCCTGGGACAGGCAACGGAGGGGGAAAGGGTTTACTTTCCTTGTGTAAGATTCAGGGGGTCTGGGTCTTGGGGTCCTCTGGGAAGGTTTTGGGGGGACCAGAGTGTACCAGGCACTGCAAGTCCTGGTTGGTGGCAGCACTACAAGATCTAAGCTGGTAATTGAGCTTAGAGGAATTTATGCTGGTACCTTGGTATCTTTTGGACGCTAAGGTTCAGAGTGGGGAATTATACCATGACATGGTGGCAAAGGTGAGATAGATGGAATCCAAAAGCCAGTAAGATTATTATTTTCTTTTTCTCTGCTAGCTGCTTATAAGCAAAGAGAAGGGGGTTTTTAAAAGCAAGTCTGCACCTTTTTTTTGTCTCTTCCTTCTGAGTACTCTGAAGGCAGACATTAAGTTTAACGAGGGTCTAAACAAAGCAGGCTTAAGCTGTGAACAGCAGAGACCAGCAAAACATATTTGCAAATCAAAGAGTTTCTTTTTTTTTTTTAACTCTATCGGGAAAGGCTAGTTAAAAAGTGTTAAAAAAGACACTGTTGCTAAGCAACCCTAAAAAGGCAACAAAGAAGCAGCATTTCAGGCAGTAAACACCAGAGGGCACCCCAACACAAGAAAGCAGGAACCATAACTATCAAGGACGCACTGAAACAGGAACGGGCAAGACTGGATGCAGAGGTACAAATCAAAGACGCAAACCACAAGCGAGATATGGAAAAGAAACTACAAAAACTAGAAATAAAACAAAAAAGAGATGGAACTAAGAGAAAAAAATGGAGCTGAGAGAGAGGAAAAAAGGCAGCCCACAGAAGACAGATAGAACTCCAGAGGGAGGCCCACCAGCAGGCCCTGGAATTAGAACAGGCTAAGCAGAAGAACACAGCCGATCCTAGCAACCCTTCGCCAGTTATTGTTCCACATCCCAAGAAATTTCCCACCTACAAGGCAGGTGATGACACTGAGGCCTTCCTAGAAAATTTTGAAAGGACCTGCCATGGGTACAACATCCCTGAAGACCAGTACATGATAGAACTGAGGCCACAGCTCAGTGGACCCTTAGCAGAGGTGGCGGCTGAAATGCCTAAGGAAAACATGAACAATTATAAACTTTTTCAAACCAAGGCTAGATACAGAATGGGGATAACACCTGAGCATGCCCGTCGGCGGTTCAGAGCCCTAAGATGGAAACCAGATGTGTCATTCCCCCGACATGCCTACCACATTGGAAAGAATTACGAGGCCTGGATATCAGGAACAAAGGTTAACAATATGGACGAGCTGCACCTCCTAATAAAATTGGAACTGTTCTTAGAGGGTGTAGCTGAGGAAATAGAAAGGTACATCCTAGATGGGAAACCCAAAACTGTAACCGAGGCAGGGGAGATTGGAGCCAAATGGGTGGAAGTGACAGAAAAGAAAAAAGCTACTGTCAAGGGGAGCGAATACCCAAGGGGGCACACCGACAATAAACCCTATAACCGAGGGCAACCCAAGACCCCACCTACAACCCAAGGAAAGCCCCAGACTACCTATTATCCCATCTCACCAGTCTCCAGTAACCCACCTCGGCCCAGTGACCAGTCAGCTGGGCGATGCTTTAAGTGTAATGAACTAGGACATATAAAGGCCAACTGCCCCAAGAACCCCAACAGAGTGCAGTTCATTACACCACCATCACACCAACGATCTGGGATCCCGGCTGGCAGGAGCTGGTGGATGGAACCCCTGAGCAGCAGTAGGTTGAGCCGTTCAGCCCTCTGCCGGTCTGGAGTCCCAGCTGCTGGCCCTGCACAGCCCGCTGCCAGTCTGGGGTTCTGGCTGCCGGACCCTTGGCAGCTGGGGTGCTGGCCACAGGCCCTGCTTAGCCTGCTGCAACCTAGGTGAAGAGAACCCCAGACCAGTAGCCAGCTAAGCGGGCCAGCGGCATAAGACAACATTTTAATTTAATTTTAAATGAAGCTTCTTAAACATTTTGAAAACCTTGTTTATTTTACAATACAACAATAGTTTAGTTATATAATATATAGACTTATAGAGAGAGACCTTCTAAAAAACATTAAACTGTATTACCAGCACACGAAACCTTAAATTAAAGTGAATAAATTAAGACTTGGCACACCACTTTTGAATGGTTGCCAACCCCTGATCTAGAAGATAAGTATGCTATAAGTAATAGCATAGATTGATCAAGAACAAATCATGTCAAACCAATCTAACAGCAGAGTAACAAGCCTTGTGGATAGGAGAGAAGCAGTAGATGTGGTATATCTTGATTTTGATAAGGCTTTTGATATTGTCTCAGATGACCTTCTCATAAACAACTAGGGAAATAAAACCTAGGTGGAGCTACTATACGGTAGGTGCATAACTGGTTGGAAAACCATTCCCACAGAGTAGTTATCAGTGGTTCATAGGCAAGCTGGAAGAGCAAATCAAGTGGGGTCCCGCAGGGATCAGTTCTGGGTCTGGTTCTGTTCTATATTTTCATCAGTGATTTAGATAATGGCATAGAGAGTACACTAATAAAGTTTGCAGACGATACCAAGCTGGGAGGGGTTGCAAATGCTTTGGAGGATATAATTAAAATTCAAAATGGTCGGACAAATTGGAGAAATGGTCTGAAGAAAATAGGATGAAAATTCAATATGAAAAAACACAAAGTACTCCACTTAGGAAGGAACAATCAGCTGCGCACATACAAAATGGGAAATGACTGCTTAGGACGGAGAACTCCAGAAAGGGATCTGGACAACAAACATGCTTCTGGAATGTATTAACAGGAGTGTTATTAAGCAAGACACAGGAAGTAATTCTTCTGCCCTACTCCATGCTGATTACGCCTCCACTGGAGTATTGTATCCAGTTCTGAGTGCCACATTTGAGGAAAGATGTGAACTAATTGGAGAAAGTCCAGAGAAGAACAACTAAGGTTTAGAAAACATGACCTGTGAGGGAAGATTGAAAAAACTAAGAGGGGACATAACAGTTTTCAAGTACTTAAAAGATTGTTACAAGGAGGAAGGAGGAAAAATTGTTCTTAAACTCTGAGGATAGGACAAGAAGAAATGGGCTTAAATTGCAGCAAGGGAGGGTTAGGTTGGACATTAGGAAAAACTTCCTAACTGTCAGGGAGTTTAAGCACTGGAATAAATTGCCTAGGGAGGTTGTGGAATCTCCATCATTGGAGATTTTTAAGAGCAGATTACACAAACACCTGTCAGGGATGGTCTAGATAATGCTTAGTCCTGCAGTGAGTGCAGGGGACTGGACTAGATGACCTTCTGAGGTCCTTTCCAGTCCTATGAGTCTATGAAAGTTACATGAGATAGATTTAGATTTAAACAAGTTATGATAATCTATTTCAGTTCACAAAACTTTTTAGCGATAAAGAGCACCTAAATGTTTTTAAACACAATTTATTTTTCATTAATGTGTTAATTATTTCAAACTACATCATTTTAATTTTGATTTGCTGCACGATTGGTTCATTTGTTTCCGTGAAAGCCTGTGCCAACAGAAATCATGCTTCAAGAACTATAGGAACTAAAAATCCCTTTTTATAATTAATAGATAATATTATAGCTTGTGTTTTGAAAAGATTTGTGGAGTCCATGATAACATAACTTCTTCAAGTGCTTGCTCATGTCAGTTCCATTCTAGGTGTGTGCATGCCCATGTGCACAGTTGTCAGAGATTTTTGCCTTAGCAGTATCTGTAGGGTCGGCAGTGGTGCCTTCTGGAGTGCTGTGTTCACGCGTCGGTATAGTAGGCACTGCCGGCCCTATGCCCTCTCAGTTCCTTCTTACTGCCCTTGATGGTTGGTCGGAGTGCCTTCCCCTTGCCTTGCAAGTGGATAGCAGTTCACACTAAGTCTCGTTGTTAATTTTGTATATTGTTTGTTTACAGTAGGTAAGTGTTAAGTAATGTTACTTTGTAAGTTAGAATCCCAGTGAGGATTTAGCCCCAGGGTGGGGTATGTCCTGATCCCTGGGTTTTAAGCCTCGTTCTGACTGCAATAGGCCTATTCCTATTAGTTAGCTGTCACACATGAAGGACAAGTGTCGCATTTGCAAGAACTTTCATCCTCGAACTCAAAAGCAGCACAACATTCATCTAAGGGCCTTCCTCATGGAGGCTGCTCTTCACCCAGCATCAGCACCTTCCCGCTCTGACTCTGTGCCCACCACCTTGGCCTTGGTGCGCAGTGTACCACCAACACTGGGGTCTGCCCGGCCCTGCTCCCTTTCCCCGGTGGCCAAGAAGGGTCTGAAGAAACGAGACTCCCCGGCACCAAGCAAGAAGAGTCAAGGGATGTTGGGCAAAGGACCCAGTTAAGGCCACCCGCCCACTCTAGAGCCACAAGAGGGTACCTCTCTGGCTGGATGCCCCAGTCCGCCCTAAGGATCCACAACTGACTCCCAGAAGCAGTAAGGCACACAGGCACTTGGTAGGGCCATCAGCATCTGAGGACCTCCCGGTGACCAGGGATCAGAGAGCTCTCCCAGCGCCACCAGTGCAGCGTATGGTGTTGGATCCAGCTAAGGTTTCCCAAAAGGGTAAGCCAGCCATGAGACCTCCTCAGAGGGCAGCCGAACGCTGTTGGTCCCCAGAGCAGATGCAGCGTTCCCCATCTCCGCGGCTGGGATCCCTGATTCTACAACCTAGGTCTCCTGTCAGACAGCCCAGGTCACCAGCACAGCACTTGCGGTCACCATTGACATGCCTATGGTGAGATGTGGTCTCCGTACATCCAACACAGATCATCCTCCTGCCAGCCTACCCTCAGCATTGATCTCCATTGGTGCATCATTCCCCTCAGATATGGGACCAGTCATTGGCATGGCACTGATTTCCCTGCCTCCAGTACTGGTCTTTGGAGAGGCACCAGTCCTTCAATTCGAGACATCACACTACCATAGCTACGGTCAGCTGCCAGACACATGCTTCTATGACCCCACCCTGGTCACTGGAAGGGGACTTGTCCAGATCAGAACAGGACTTTATCCCCTCGCCATGACAGCAGCAGCTCTTGTAGGCACCCAAGACTAGGCTTCCACAGTGCTGACCTGGCAGCAGGGCCAGTGGCAGTGGCCATATTGGAACGCAAGAGGCGTGCCAGTTATACCAATGCCCTTCTCGCATCATTCCTCCCTTGCTGCCTCAGAGAAGCAATCCACAGCACTGATGGCACTGGGCTTGGTGCGCAAAGTGGAATCTGATATTGCAGTAGAGGAGCGGGTGCCCACTCCAAAAGAACCTTCCCACACAGGGGACAATGTCCCAGACCCTCCTCAGGTGGTCTAATCCTCATCTTTGTCCCCAGACAAGGCAATAGCAGCGCCATCAGGCACCAGTCCTGAGGACTTTAAGGAGCACCAAGCCTTGCTAAGAAGGATGGCTTCAAACTTGGGCCTGGAGGTAGAAGAAATAGCAGAGCAACCTGACACTTTATTCAACATGTTTTTGAAAGTTTATTTGATCGCCAGCTTTCAGTTTAGGGTGTCAAACCACCACGCTTTATTGGGGAGATACAAAATTTTAATCTGTGGTACTCCTTCAAAAAGTTTAAAGACTCGCTACTCCAGGACTTGGCCCAAGAGCTCACTGCCATCTTGGAGAAGGGTACCACAGTGGTAAGGACCTCCCTCCAGATGGCCTGGGATGCAGCCAGTTCGGCAGCCAGGTTCAGTACCTCCGCCATGGTAATGAGGTGCATTTCCTGGCTTCAATCCGCAGGTCTGTCCCAGGAGATGCAGTCCTCCATCCAGGACCTCCTGTTCGATGGGAGCAGTCTCTTCTCCAAGCAGACAGATGCAAGGCTACATGAATTTAAGGACACTTGGGCCAAATCCCCTCCTGCACCAAAACTCCCTCCCAGATCCCATGCCCCTCACCCTCTCCTGCACCCCAACACTCTTCCCCATCCTGTGGCCCCTTCCTGCACCCAAACTCCCTCCCAGAAAGAAACTAATATTACAGCTGTTCTAAGGTAAGAAGTAGGCCATTTTGAATTAACTCAACTATATTTTACATGTTTTCAGACTGAAATGAAACCACAGAACGGATTTATGTTAATTAAAAGGCAAGTTTAGTACAGCATTAATGCCATAATTGTGATCATTTTGTTTTAAATTAGGAAAAAGACTTGTATACAGGGGCCCCACAAAATCTAATAGCCCCGGGCCAGTAGGAGAGTTAATCTGGCCCTGATAAGGGTAACCGGCCCAAGCAGGCTTCGCTGTGATCGATATTGGACTACTTTCTGCATCTCAAGCTCCAGGGCCTGTCTCTTTCTTCAGTTAAGGTCCACTTGGCACTATTTCAGCCTTCCACCCTCCATTCTAGGGCAGGTCGGTCTTTGCTAAAAACATGATGATCAGGTTTTTGAAAGGTCTGGAGCAACTCTATCCCCATGTTCATGACCCTGTCCCTCCTTGGGACCTGAATCTCATGTTGACGCAGCTCATGGGTCCCCCTTTTGAGCCTTTGGCTTCCTGCTCCCTTCTTTTACTCTCCTGGAAGGTCTAATTCCATTTTACAAGGACAAGGTCCGGCTGCGACCGCACCCAGTTTTCCTCCCTAAGGTTGTTTCACAGTTTCATATAACCTAGGACATATACTTACCTGTTTTCTTTCTAAAGCCTCATAAGTCAGATGAAGAGCATAAATTACACTCTCTGGACATCAGGAGAGCATTGCCTTTTACATTGAAAGGACCAAGCTGTTCCATAAGTCAACGCACTTGTTTGTCATGGTGGCGGACAAGATGAAAGGTCTTCCACTGTCCGCCCAGAAGAATTCATCATGGATCACCTCCTGCATCTGTTTTTGCTATGATTTGGCTAAAGTGCCTTCACAGTGATTGTAACTGCCCAGACAACAAGGGCCCAAGTGCTGATTCAGGATATCTGCAGGGCCACTACCTGGTCATCCATTCGCACTTTCATGTCTCCTTATGCACTTACCCAGCAGATCTGAGATGATGCTGTCTTTGGTAGAACAGTGTTGCAATCCATACAACCATGAACTCCATGCCCACCTCCATGGATACTGCTTGTGAGTCATCTAGAATGGAATCTACATGGGCAAGCACTCGAAGAAGAAAAAATGGTTACTTAGTTTTCATAACTGTTATTCTTTAACATGTGTTGCTTATGTCCATTCCATTACTTGCCCTCCTACCCCTCAGTCGGAGTTGCAGACAAGAAGGAACTGAGGGGGCGTAGGGCTGGTGGCACCTAGTATACTGACACATGAGCACAGCATTCCAGAGGGCACCACTGCCGACTGTATGGATACCGCTAAGGCAGAAATCTCTGATGACTGTGCATGTGGGCACACACATACCTAGAATCTAATGGACATGAGCAACACATCTCAAAGAACAAGTTACGAAAGGTAAGTAACTGGGTTTTGTCAGTGTGCGGAAATAAACATTAACTTACAGATTGGCATTTATACGTCAGTGCTATGGAGCATACATGGTGACGTCTAAGAAGCAAAACAAGAACTTGCAGAGTTGTAGATGGTAATCCTTGCAGAGCTTTAATTTATAAATAAGTATAGCATAAATGATATTTTTAACTGTATGGGGAAAACAAATCAGCTGTAATGTTTTATATGACTCTGGAGTATTTCCTTTAAAAGTACTGTGAGAGGAAGCGAAGGCTGAGTAAATTATTTTTATTGAACTATGCAGACTCCCCAAAATACGGCCTTACTGAAAACCTGCAAATTGGCTTCCTCAGAAAAAGCATCTTGAGAGGTTATTTGACCTAACTAGATTGTCTTAAGCAGGCTTCTACTGATCAATCTGTTGTCAAGTTTTCCCATGGCAAAGGTTCCTGCAGAGCAGTGATGATCAATGTTAGTAGAAC
Organism: Gopherus evgoodei; assembly: GCF_007399415.2. Classification (NCBI taxonomy): domain Eukaryota; kingdom Metazoa; phylum Chordata; order Testudines; family Testudinidae; genus Gopherus; species Gopherus evgoodei. Next base: position 22,889,728 of record NC_044328.1, on the reverse strand, counting down.
TAAGGACCCCCTTGGCACCTTGCCATAAGTGCGAGTGTGAGAGTGATAAAGCGTAACTCTGCCTTGCTAGCCCTATGCAGCACAATGTTTAACTCGTTCAATCATACCATAATGGCAAAAGGTGGATTAGCCGCAGCTTAAAATCCTGGCAGCACCTCATTTGGATGGGAGGAGAAGGTCTTCCCCTGGGTGAGAACTGAAGGACTAACCCTTTGTTGGAGAGCTGAAGGTTTCTTTTTTTTTTTTTTCATATCTCTCCCAAGAATAAAGCACAGGGATCCCATTAGCTCATTCTCCCTCGTGCAATGGAAACAGGTTGTTATTACCCGATTGGGTCTGTTCCTTGGTGCTCCCTCATGCTGCAGGGAGCACTCCATCAGTGAGCCATGTGCTTCTATCTCTGCCAAACTATAGGCTAAGCAAATAGAGCACCACTGTGGGACACTAATATATATATATATATAATTTTTTTTCAGGTCATGCAAATCTAGTGTCAAGGAGAAAAGTTTTTGTCACAGGAACCTGGGGCAGGTCAGGTCTCTTCAGAGATGCCCACCTTGCACCATCCTTCTAATCTGTCAAGATCCCTCTTCCTTCAACGTGCATATCCCATGAGATCAAACTCTGTCCTGCTTCCAGTTCCCTGTCTCCTCCCCAGGGGTGGCTTTAGGTATTTTGCCGCCCCAAGCATGGCAGTCAGGCTGCCTTCAGCGGCTTGCCTGCAGGAGGTCCCTGGTCCCGTGGATTCGGTGGCACGCCTGCAGGAGGTCCCCCAAAGCCACAGGACCAGCGGACCCTCCGCAGGCATGCCGCCAAAGGCAACCTGCCTGCCATCCTTGCAGCGACCAGCAGAGCACCCCTTGTGGCTTGCCACTCCAGGTACGTGCTTGGCGTGCTGATGCCTGGAGCCACCCTTCCTCTTCCCTTTAGCTGGGAATGTTGGTCAGCCTTAGAACTGAGGCCTGAGAAGTGGCAGAATCAGTAGGCAGTCCAGCACAGGTAGGTTAGGACTTGTTTACAGAATTCAGCTGGGGAATTGAAAACTGAAGCCTAAAACCTGACAACTGTTCCAGCATCTGAAGTTCAACTCTTGGAAAACTAAAACATCCAGGTTTCTTTAGTAGACCTTTCCAGCAAATACAGTTGTATTGGTGCTGGCTACTGGAGTAAACAGGGATCGGGAAGCAAGCTGCTCAGGCATTATTAGAGTGTTACGAAGGTGAGAGGAATCTTGTTCCTTTCAGGGGAGAAGGAACGGGAGTTGTGAGAAAGTGGGGCTCCTGTTAGAGAGGAGAAAGGGAGACACTGAAGACAACTGTACTGAGTGTTATTTCAGATGATTGAAGATGAACACCACTCCTCTTTGATGCTCTGAGGTTTATAGTTCCAGTAGAGGTACTAGATGGCACCTACAGTTCAAGTTATCACCTGCAATACATGAATAGTGATTTAGGTTCCACGTTGCTATTAGGATATACACATTTTGAAAAATGTATAAGTAATTGTATTTAATTGAGGTTGTGGCAGCAGGCTGATTTGGATGTGTCCCTGTTGTGACATGAGCTTTAACCCCCATTCATCTACCACTGCCGGAGTGAAAGCTCCTATAGTCTGATAAGATTCAATCTAAGCTGCCTGGAATAACATTTTATATTACTTCATTTGTCATTTTGTTTTGAAGGTCTGTAACAATAAAAAAAATTGTCACTGTGAAGCTAACTGGGCCCCTCCCCATTGTGATAAGCCAGGGTTTGGCGGCAGCATGGACAGTGGACCAACCAGACAAGCAGGTTAGTAATAGCTGGTGCTTTCCTACCATTCCATGGTAGAAAGTGAAAATCCAAACGAGTTTTATTGAAAATGTCTGAGACTGCAAAACTGTCAATAAATTGAGCAAGCTAGTCCAAATGAATTGGCACTAATTAAAATTTAATGAAGCCAAAAACACTGACAGTTGATTGTAGCAATGTTGTTGCATAATTAAAAACACAACAACCCAGATATTTTGTTTGTTTTCAAAAGTACACTATCCAGTTAGGTAGTTCTGGGATGTGGGGCGATGGTATATTGGTGTGAGCACAAGATTATGAACCAGGAACTCAAGTTTTAACTCTCAGTGTGTGGACATGAGCAAGTAACTTAACTTTTCAACTGCTGTAAGGGCTTACAGGGCACCCTGTAACAGTTCCCACATATTTATTAAGTCTCTATATCATATTATCATATAAGAGATAGACACAGTGTTTTTGATCTACCTTGAGATACATCAAACTCCAAAGCATCCTCCATTGATTACAGCATCACTGTATCAGCACCAGCATGGGTTTATGGAAAATAAATCTTCTCAGACTAACTTGATATCTTTTCTGGATGAGATTACAAGTTTGGATGATAGAGGTAACAGTGTTGATGTAATGTACTTAGACATCTGTAAGGCATTTGACTTGATACCACGCAACATTTTGATTAAAAAACTAAAATACAGAATTCTCATCACAAACATTAAATGGATTAAAAATTGGCTAACAGAGAGGTCTGAAAATGTAATTGCAATCAGGGAATCATCATTGACCAGGTGTGTTTCTAGTGGGTTTCAGAGATTGTTTCTTAGTGTGATGCTATTTAACATTTTTATCAATGACCTGAAAGAAAACTTAATATTCACTTATGACACAAAGACTGTGGGAGAGGTCAGTAATGAAGGTGACAGGTCATTGATACAGAACAAACTGGATCACTTGCAAACCATGTGTATTTTAATATGGTCAAATATAAACAAAGAATACTTACAGACTCTGACCTGGAAATAAACCTGGAGGTCATGGCAGATAATCAGTTCTACATGTGCTCCTAGTGCGACCCTTTCACCAAAAGGGCTAATGCAATCCCTGGATGCATAAACAAGGAATCTTGAGTAGTGTTAAGGATATTACCTCAGTATATGGCACTAGTGTAACCGCTGTTGGAATATTGTCTTGTTCTGGGGTCTACAATTCAAGAAGGATGTTGATAAATTGGAGAGGGTTAAGAATAGATCCACAGGAATGATTAGTGGCTTGGAAAACATGTCTTACGGTGATGTACTCAAGGAGCTCAATCTATTTAACAAAGAGAAGGTTAACAGATGGTCACAGTTTGTAAGTACCTATGTGAGGAACAAAAAATTGACAATGTGCTTTTCAATCTAGCAGACCAAGGATATAACAAGATCTAAAGGCTGGAGGTTTAAACTAGACAAATTCAGACTACAGATAAAGTGCAGATTTTTGACAGTGAGGGTAATTAGCCACTGGAACAATTTAGAAAATCCACCATGATCCTTGCTATCACTAGCAATTTTTTAAAACAAGATTGGATGTTTCTCTGAAAGATATGCTCTAGTTCAAAAATAAATTAATTCAAGGAAGATCTATGGCCTATGTTATATAGGAGGGCAGACTAGATGGTTACAGTGGTCCTTCTAGCTTTATACTCTATGAATTATGAGACTGATTTTCAATAGTGTCTTTGTACTGTTTGTGCATGCAAAGCCACACCCACAATTGTGTGCCTAATGTAAGCCTGAAATTGCTGTCGTTACAAGTGCAAATCGGGAATTTGTGCAATCAGATGGCCAGACATTCATGCATACTATTAACTGATTTGCATGCATGATTTTTAAAAATCAGAACCTCAGAATATGACAAATCCAGAAAAATAAGCAACTGTGATATGAGGACTTTAAGAAGGGGCTTTTGTAGTGGGGAAAACTTCTGAATATGTCATAATTAAACATAAATGCATTTAACTTACACATATATTTAAAAGTTCCTCTCAAATTTGATGATAATGGAAGATGTATATATTTCCTTTACCCTGTGCCTTCAATTTCTCTATGAGCAATCCCTGAAATATTGTCCGTTGCATCCTATTTCTCCCCTAACCAGACAGATTTTTTCTATACATGTTGATAATCCTTGAAAATCTTTAGACAGTTGTGGGTGTGGCTTTGCATGCACAAACAGTACAAAGACACTGTTGAAAATCAGTCTCATAATTCACAGAGTATATAGCTAGAAGGACCACTGTAACCATTTACTCTGTCCTCCTATATTTATGTTTCAGAGTACGATAACTTCAGTGATTTCAATGGAGTTCTAATTTATATCAGTGACAGGAGAATTAGGCCCATAGTCTACTTACATTTGCATATGTGGCCTATGGTTTCCTGGGAAGTAATCTGAGCTCTTTTCATATGAATAATGATATTCAAAAGTAAATCGGATTGTATTCTCTATGTACTGGATCCTGCAGTGAATTGTAATGCTGAACTAGTGACCTCACAATCATTTCCATGGCAACAACATGACATTATGATTTCACTGCAAGACATAGCAGAAAGATGATTCTGGGTTCTGAGGGAGAAAGATCTTATTCAAATACCAAACATCCAACAAAATAGCAAAGAAACTGAGCTCAAGAAGTGAGCAAGTACAGTTATTAATGTGCAAATATTCTCATTTTTCCAGGTTTGTCTAACACAAGTCCTTCTTTAACTCACCATGCTATGGCTAAGTAGTGCAGGGAACTACAAAATCTGACTGCACATATCATGTAGAATGTGCTGCACTACACAGTGGTAACTGGGGAGAAGGCAAATATGGAGTGTCTTCAATAATTCTGTTCTCTTCTTTGGAAAGAAGCCCTTCAATGTTACTTTTAAAATAGTTTTCTGCAGTTTTATATATCATGATACTTTTGCCATCTATTTTCAATAATCATAGTATATTCAGTAGTATTGGGAATAAACAAATATAGAAATTGCTAGGGGAGCTAATTTTCCTTCCCTGACACTTGTGATTTAAATATGAGCAGTTGATACAAGGTTTGGATTATGATCTTAATAGTTTGCACACCTGTAAATCAAACTGTAGAAGGATTAGCTCTATAAAAGACACGCAGTCATTTACCTTAGTTAAATGTGACACATGGCTTGATTTGTCTTTAGTAACTGATTTTACCCAGCTGACTTTTACTAAATCCGTGTACTCAGCAAACTATAGCTTTATTAAATAACAGCACTAAAAATTTAACAGAATCGTTATGTAAAGGTAAATTAAATGTAATTGCCTATATTCAGTTTACTAATTTTATTTAGCTTATAGTACTGGAAAGAGATTTATTACTGGTACTCTGAGCTAAAGTGCTCTATGTCGCTGTCAGTCAGCGCATACTTTATTGTCAATTGCATTGGCCAATATCTAGTTGAGGTTGGGGTATGTTGAAGATGTAGCTGGCTGAAATTCAAGATAATGCTGGTAGGTTGCTGTTGTAAGTATTATAACTGTACCTTTTACTGAGGATGAGAAATTCCATATATTGTTAGAGTTTGTAGTTCTGGAGTATTATTGCATCTCCAGCTGCTGGAGATGATCATACAGCAGACCTGTCTAACAGACTCTTTTTCCATCTCCTCCTGACCACAAGATTGACACTGGTTTTTGGTTTTTTAGATGCAAAACTTGCAGGCATGATTGATTCATATCTTTGTTACCTTTAGATTAGACTATTGCATTGTGCTCTGCACAAAACTGCACTTTAAATCATTCTGGAAACCTAAGGCAGTGTATAAGGCAGCCTGCACATTAAATGGTGTGTCTCATCACAAGCACATGATACCATATTCTTAAATTGCTTGCTCCTTGATTTCCAAATTGAGATTAAGATGTTGGCTTTGACGTATAAAGCCTTAAGGGCTTGAGACCTTCCCACTCCCCAGCCATACTGCCACAGCTGCAGTTGGCAGAGAACCTTGAGCTGGAGCTCTCTGTTGGTATAAAAGAGAGAGGGAGCGCTCCTGGCAGGGTTTGCTCTGGATTGGGTTGGATGGAATCTTTGATTAGATTATTTTCTGGTTTTGGAAGAGCAGAAGCAACCAGCATTATTCATTATTGCATATTACTGTATTTAGAGCAAAGGCCACCCTGTTATACCAATTATATTAGACCAGTAAAAACCAGCAGGATCTTATTAAAGGGGACAAGGCAAAGACGCCACATTTATTATGATAACAGTTTATGACTAATAACTAATATCTTAATTCTTATACACACACATTATACCTACTACCTATACACACACACATTCACATTATACCTAATACCTATACACACACATTCACACACACACATCCACAATCATCAGGTGTTCTGCAGCTGCTGCATAGTTACCAGTCCTGAAGATAGCTTAAGTGCATGGCTTGATTTTGCAGCTTGGGTTCGTAGCTTGTGGCAGCTAACTGGCTAGGAAAGCTGGGCACAAGGCTGAGCTGGATCTCTGTTGGGCAGGCACCGACGTTCTTCCATGTTGGCAGCAGAATGTTACCCATCTCACCCTTCTTTTTTATAGGCTTTTAGTTTGGATTCAAAGCCTATAGGTCTTGCTGTGTCACGCTGCCTCTGGGTTTAGATTGATCACCCATCAATTGCAGGCGTGACTTTCAGCCTTGAACCTGGCTTTGATCTTCCTTCTGTTGTTCTGTTGTCCTTTTCTTTTTAGGGTGGATGCTTCTTACTTTGTTTAGGGCTGTTGTCTCGGTCTTCAGCTGTTGGTATTTGAACTTTATCTCATCAGGACAGGCTGGGGCTGGAGGTTGATTCTGTCATCCACACATACCTCATTCACACATCTAAACTAAACTAATAAGATTACAGCAAGGTTTGCAAAAATGAAGGTTGGAGGAAGCTTTTACAAAATTGAGTGAGTGTTTTAAAATGGGGTTTGAATTACAATATGGAACAGAAGTTACAGTGTAGGCAAGTGTAGTGAATGGTGAACAGAAGTTACATTAATAAAGTGAACAATTAAAAACAATTTCATTTATCAGTTCTACAACCCATTATTCCATTCCATCTGCTGTTACTGAGCTGAAAGGAGCATAACCATTGTCACAGCAGTTAACAACCTGCAATGTAAAAGGCTGACATTTGGACTGTAAAATCCAGAGTAATGCAATCCAAATACGACTGTGAAGTGGGTCACTGGAATACAGTGGAACCTGGTAAAGAAATTGCCATTCTGTAGTGTCTTAAATAAATACAACCGTGAGTGGTCTTGTTACTTAATTTGACCCTTAAATGGTAAGAATTATGTTTTCCCACCATAAGACAACTGATTTTTACACTTTCACTAATATCCATTTGAAGTGGAGAAAACTTTGGTAAACTGAGACACAACCATTTTGCTATCAGCTCTTGAGTTTTGCGTAGTATCTCAAATTGAAGCTAACAAACTGTCAAAGTTTTTAGTATTTGTATCACTGAGAGTTGATATTTAATTGCCTCTTCCATCTTTTAGTGCACCCCTCTGTATTTTTTTTCCAGTTTTCTGCTTTGGATATTTACACAGTTGAGGAATGAGTCTATCAGCTTGTATTTAACTATTTTGTTTTTGGAATTGACAGAAACAAATGGTGTGAGAATTAAGTTCATGCGTAATCATGGCAGAAATACTACCATATTAATTTCCTTATGTATTATTTACTAATTTCATTTTGTATGTTGCTAGAAAGCAGGCCTAGCTTGCAATATCCCACTCTTGATATCAGACAGATTTCATCATAACTGACTCCATCACAAGTCAAAAAATGTGTTTTATTTCAGATAGTAGAAGTTTAACCATAGGAATACTCGTAACCATTCTGTGTCTTATTGTTGCTGGTTTAATCATGTATCTCAAAAGGAAGACTTTGATTAGACTGCTATTTACAAATAAAAAGACAACAATAGAGAAACTAAGGTATGATAATTTTTCTTAACTACCCACTCATTTAAATAAACTTCAATAGAAACTGACTGTACTCATTACATTTCTCAGTACTTATGGTGCGTATATGAGACATTTACTAAAAGTGGAATCATTCATTAATTAATATGAGTTTTTCAGAAGTGTTCTTTCTTCACTTTAACTTCATTGACATCAGTAAATAAAATGGGGTTTGACTATATGCCTTTTTATTATGCTTTCTGTGATAAGCAATTAAAAAGTAAAGGAAACTTTGCCTTGATTTTGGGTTGCTTGAAATATTTTCATTATCTGGCTTGGCCTTTTATCTAAACTCAGTCAAGTGAGCTAAAACTTCCGTATTTGAGGTCATTACTACTTAAATGCTAGACTCATTAGAACAGTCTCTTGGGTGCTATAAAACTGCATTTCCACAGATTGCAAGAGCTAATTTAACAGACTAGTGGCTTCAAAAAAATCAATATTTATTTTTATTCTTGCAAGATTTTTAGATAATTTTTACATTTCCTTGTTTTCCATAGAGAGCAAAAATAAGAAAGCCCTTTCAAAGTGTTATTCTGAGAAAGATACTGTGAAAAAAGTAAAGCTGTAAGAACAAAGCTGCATTCAATAAGTGTATACTTGTATTGCAGGTCTGTGAGTCCAGCAAGGCCTTCCAGTTCATTTGAGCCTAATCATGTTCATACCACAACTCTCAGTAAAAATCTAGTCATAAAGCCACAAAATTTAAACATACATCAGGTGGGTTCTTAACAGTCAAAATATCATTATTAGAATTTGATATACATTTCCTGTATATTTGAAGTAATTATGACACTTATTATCATTAAGTATTAAAATTATATAAAACTATGAACTAATTAAACAAGAGCAGAAAAAGTGGGTCCAAAATGCACTTTGGCTTCCAAGTTCCAAACAGATGGAGACTCAAATGTTGAAAGGAGATACAATTAGCCTCTGGGATACAGCCAGCCATCTCAGACAGAAGCATTACCATCTGAACAGCCAAGGATTAGTGTTTGAATAGGCTTCTGGAAGTTGTTAATTGCTTGTTCTCTGGCTACAGAAAGGGAGTTTAGGGGGACGGTAAAGCAGGGAGGGAAAGAAGGGAAAAGCAAGTGCAGAACACAGAAGATTACAGTGTTTCAAACAATATTGTTTGTATCCATAATATTCATTGGGATTTTTTTAAACTGCCAATTTTATTATTTTATGGCTCTATAGAGAGATGGTCCGAGAAGATTGCTACCATATCAGACTATTGACAACACTAACCCTGTAAAGACATCTGATTTACAGCGGTCAAAAACACCACAGCGAGTCCTACCACCCCTTCACCAGCTACCCTGTCATCAAGCTGTACCTGCACGGCCACTGCCAGCTAACCCATCTCTTAGGCTTGCTCAGGTAAATCTACATTTTCTTTCTTATATTTAGATAGTGATGTCAGGCTACAGCCTGCAGCATGAATAACAGCATATAATAAATCAGAATAAAATGTTTTATCACTTTTCATATATGGGTTCTCCCGCGGCATTTCCTGTGTGATTGATAGTGTAGCGAGTGGATAGCCAGACAGCAGTCATTATGGCTTAGCTCCTCAGCTTGTGTAAAGTGGTGTAGCTCCAGTTAAGCAAATGGAACTGTTCTGATTATCATGAATGAGGATTTGGCCTTAACTATTTCTTGTACTTCAGCCAATTAAAAGACCAAGTTAGTACATGGTTGCAATATATAGTACAGGTGGGAACTTTACTATGGAACCTCTCTGTAACTGGGTAAACATCAAGGGTATTTTCCAGTTTAGCATACATGTCAACACTAAAATTTGCAGTGGAGTTATCCTCTGTGTTGTAACTGGTTTCCCTTTCTTACTTATATGCGTTGATGAAAGGGACTTTAAGCAAGGGAATGTTGGCCAGGTGACCACTATTATTGCTGCTCCTTCCTATAAGTAAAGATCCTTTTTACCATTACTCATGTGAGAGGAGATGGTCTTGTGGCTGAAGTGCAAGACTGAGAATCAAAGGTACCTCTTTGCTGTAGAGTTAATTTGCATGAGCACCATCCAGGTTAGCCTAGCCTGTATGTGTGCAGCCACACTGCAAATCTCCAGGTGAATTACTGTGTGCTCCCTGGTGCTGTACTCAGCTATATATAGTGTTAGGACTTCTCAGGACATATCCTTTGATAGTTCTTTGTGCTGCTGTTACTTGAACCACTATGATTCTTTCCTGGTGAATTGTGGAAGAATTTTTCTGTCCTTCTGCGCTGATACACAAGGAATTGTGGAAGGGCACTGGAAAAGTATCAGCGCTCAAATGATTTAACTCAGGTGATTTAGCACCTCCCTCTCTTCTTCCCTCCCATGGACGGTGTAGCAGGGTGACTACCCTGCTCCTAACATAGAAGAGGTTAAAAGCAGCCCTGGAGACGGCTGTGGCTGGGGACAGCTGATTGGGGAAGCAGCCGCAGCTGAGCCACATCCTAATTAGGCCACAGCTGGCCCTATAAAGGGCCATCAGCCAGGAGCTAGGGGAGTCTTTCTCCCTCTAGCTCTGGAGGGAGATGATCCTTGCTGCCTGAAAGCTAAGGGTACTCAGGGTGGAGCAGTGCTGGGAAAGGGGCAAGCTGGGCTAGGGAGCTCAGGCCTGGTGACCTCCCAGGCTGTGGCCTGATAGCAAGGCCTAAAAGGGTACTGGGTTAGGCAGCAGGTCCAGAACCTCCCTTGCCTATGATGACTGGCTTTTCACTGCAGTCAAACCCCTGGCCACATGCAAATGCCCATCTATTCAAGTCCTCCACTTGGTGGGTCAGCAAACTAACAGCCATGATGGCTGACCTGCTTTCTTTACCCCCCACACCGCCCCATACAGTTTTCCATAAAGAGAAAGTCTCCTTGTGCCTTCATTTTAAATTCCTCCCAAAGTTAATCTCTGAGTTTTAGCTCAACCAGTACATCGATCTCCCAGTCTTCCATCCTAAACAGCATTCCACTCCCGTGGATAGGACACTGCACTCCCCGGACATCTGCAGGACACTGGCCTTCTACTTGGATAGGACTCACGTCTGTCATGCCTCCCCACACCTCTTTGTAGGCACAGTGGAATGGTTGAGAGGGCAAGCCCTCTCCTCACAGCACATATCCAATTGGGTCTCTAAGTGCACTACAGAATGCTATGCGCACTCTAAAGCAATGCCACCTGGCAGAATTACAGCATATTCCACGCAAGCACATGCAACTATCTCTGTCTCTCTGGCAGATGTCTCTTGGCATGTGAGCTGCCGCGTGGCAACATGGTGCTCTGTCCACACTTTCACAGCGCACTATGCCATCGACTTGTGGGCAGCCACAGAAGCCAATATAAGACACGCTGTCCTACAGCAGGTCTTCCCCATTACGTCCTCGCACCCACCTCCAAGCTGATCATTACTCCATACTCACCTGCATTTGAAATACATATAAGTGTATCACAGAGAAGAGGATGTGGTTAATTACCAGTAACTGCAAAAAGAACGAGGAGTATTTGTGGCACCTTAGAGACTAACAGGTTTATGCCCAAATAAATTTATTAGCCTTTAAGGTGCTATAAGTACTCCTCGTTCTTTTTGCTGATACAGACTAACACAGCTACCACTCTGAAACCTGTCACCAGTAACTGGAGGTTCTTCAAGATGTGTGGTCCCTATTTGTATTCCAGTACCTTCCCCTATGGTGCGGAGACTCTTATGTTGTGGTAAGAGGGAGACTGAGGGTGTGTTGCCCCACATAGTCTCTTATAACCTCACACAGAAGATGTGGTGACATCACGAGGCCATGAGGGGTCAACAGACACTGCTGCTGAAAAACCTTCCAACTCGGGCACATGGCATGCCTGTGCATCAGTGTTTGGAATACAAATAGGGACAACACATCTCAAAGAAAAGACGGTTACTCACCTTTGTAACTGTTGTTCTTCGAGATGTGTTGCTCATATCCATTCCAGTTAGGTGTGTTCGCCGCGCGTGCACATTCGTCGGAAAACTTTTACCCTAGCAACTCAGTGGGCCGGCAGGTCGCCCCCTAGAGTGGCGCCGTCGTGGTGCTCGATATATACCCCTGCCGGCCCACCCGCTCCTCAGTTCCTTCTTGCCGGCTACTCCGACAGTGGGGAAGGAGGGCGGGTGTGGAATGGATATGAGCAACACATCTCGAAGACCAACAGTTACAAAGGTGAGTAACCGTCTTTTCTTCTTCGAGTGATTGCTCATATCCATTCCAGTTAGGTGAATCCCAAGCCTTACGTAGGCGGTGGGGTCGGAGTGAAATGTGGCAGAATGAAAACTGCTGAGCCAGAGGCTACAGCATCTCTTGACTGTTGAACCAGGGCATACTGCGAAGCAAAGGTATGGACCGAGGACCAATGGAGCTGCACGACAGATCTCGTGGGTAGGAACACGAGCCAGCAAGGCGGCAGATGAAGCCTGAGCCCTGGTAGAATGCACGGTGATGTGGCTTGGGGAAATATGAGCCAAATCATAACAAGTGCGGATGTACGCCATCACCCAAGATGAGATCCTCTGAGAGGGAAAACAAGCAAGCCTTCCCTTTGGTCTGCTACCGTGACAGAGCTGGGGCACCTTACGAAATGGTTCTGTCAGCGCAATATAAATGCGAGCACTCTACAGATGTCCAGGGAGTGCAACTGTTGCGCCCATTGCGTTGACCTGTGGGTAACATGAAAGGCCGAAACCACCTTAGGGAGGAAAGCCGGGTGTGGTCATAACTGCACCTTGTCTTTGTGAAACCTAGTGTACAGCGGAACCACCGTAAGAGCTCTGAGCTCGGAGACCCGTCTGGCCGATGTAACAGCTACGAGGAAAGTTGTCGTCCAAGACAGGTATAGCAGAGGGCCGGTCACGAACGGCTCGAATGGGGGAGACATAAGTCTGGTTAAAACTAGGTTGAGGTCCCAGGTCGGGGCTGGGCGGCGCACCCGAGGTTGCAAGCGCTCCAAGCCCATGAGGGACCTCGAACCCATAGAGTGTGAGAACACGGAACATCCACCTTAGCCTGGCTGGAAGGTAGAGATGGCTGCCAAGTGTACCCTCAGCGATGATACCGCCAGGTCCTGCCGGTGAAGGACAGAGGCAGGCCAAATAGAGGGGATCGAGACCTCAGTAGGAGCAAGATCGAGCGTATTGCACCTGTAGAAGAAATGCTTCCACTCGGCCAGGTACGTTGACCAGGTGGAAGGCTTCCTGCCACCCCGGCTCAGTTACGCAGCAGCCACAGCATGAGGCAAAGAGGCTGCAGGTCCGGGTGACGAAGCCTGTCGTGGCCCTGACTGATGAGGTCTGGGTGGGGTGGCAGGGTAATTGGGTTGGTTACTGACAGGCCGAGCAACGTGGTATATCAGTGCTGCCTGGACCACGCTGGAGTGATCATGATGATGCGCGCTCTGCCCCTGCTGAGTTTGAGTAGGACCTAATGAACCAGTGGGAAGGCATAAAGGAGTTGGCCTTTCCATGTCATCAGGAATGCGTCCAAGATCGATCCCGAGGAGAGACCTTGGAAGGAGCAGAACATCTGGCATTTTCTGCTCTTGCGGTGAGCGAACAGGTCTATGTGAGGAAAAATCTCCACTTCTGGAAAGCAGAACGCCTCACATGGGGCAGAGTGACCACTCGCAAGACAGGAAAGACCTGCTGAGTCAAAGCGCCAAGGCGTTCCGAACGCCTGGGAGAAAGGACGTCACCAGCTCCATTGAGTGGGCCATGCAAAAGTCCCAGAAATGGATGGCCTCCTGACAAAAAAGGCAGGGAGGACCATGTCCCTCCCTGGTTATTTATGAAGCACATGGTCGTTGTGTTGGCTGTAAACACCGAGATACCACGGACTCGCAGCTGCCGCTGGAACCCCTGGCACGCCAGGCGGACTACTCTCATTTTTAGGGCATTGATGTGGAATTCCAGCTCCCGAGAAGACCAAAGGCCTTAAGCTCGGAGGTGACCATGAGCACTCGAGCAGAGAGATGACGCGTCTGTCGTCAGGGGCAGTGAGGGCTGGGGCGGATGGAACCGCATCCCTGCCCACACCAGGGAGGGAGTTAGCCACCACTCTAGGGAGCCTAAGGTGCTCGAGGGAACGGTGACTACCATGACCATTGGCTTCCTGTCCAGGCGGTACGCCGAGGTGAGCTGGACTTGGAGAGGACGGAGGCGGAGCTTGGCGTGTTTGGTTACAAACTTGCGGGCAGCCATGGACCCAGGAGACTGAGACAAGTGCGAGCCGAGGTCGTTGGGAAAGTCTGCAGCCCTCGGATGATTGTTGCCATCGCCTAAAACCGCGGCTGTGATATGCAGGCTCCGGCTAGGTCGGAGACCAGGATAGCCCCTAGGAAGTCCAACCTCTGCGTGGGAACCAGAGTGGATTGCTCTATAGTAATCATCAGGCCTAGACCTGTGAATAAGACCGTGATGATGCCCATGTGCTGAGTGGTTTGTGTCTCGGAGTCTCCTCGGATAAGTGAATCGTCCAGATATGGAAAAACGCATATCCGACATCAGCGAAGGTAGGCGACGACTATGGCCATATACTTGGTCAATACCTATGGGGCTGCAGAAAGGCCAAACAGTAGGACCGTAAACCAGAAGTACTGATGGTTGGCTAGAAAGCAGAGGTATCTCCTGTGCAGAGGGAAGATGGCGTTGTGAAAGTACGCGTCCTTCATATCGAGGGCAGCATAGCAGTCCTCAGGAGGCAAGGATGGGATAATGGTTCCCAGGGATACCATGCGGAACTTCAACCTTATCCTAAACTGGTTGAGTCCGCGCAGGACTAGGAAGGTCTGAGACCTCCGTTCGAGTGGGGGACTAGGGCATAACGGGAGTAAACCCCCTTGCCCCTTTCGTCCGTCGGTGTCTGCACCTCTTGTACGAGGAATTGCTCGTGAGGGGGTCCCTGAAGGGGGACAGGGTTGGAACAAATTAGAGGTGGTACCCATGCTCCACCGTGCGCAGGACCCAGCGATCTGAAATTAACTGGGGCCACGCCAGGAGAAAGCGGGATTGGGATCCCGGCCTGTGACTGGTACACCACCCTCAGGCGCACCTTGGAAGGTTCGTCTTTGGTCCCAGTGGTAATTGCGAGGGACCTTGACCTTGGCTCTTTAGGGGTCCTGACGTTTTTCTGCGACCACCTTGGCCTCGCCGTTTGCCAAAGTCCTGTCTCTGGCTAGGCACAGAGTATGGCAGCTGGGGACAGAAAGGCCTGCGTTTGGTCGCTGGCATATGCACGCTGAGAGAGCGCATTAGGACCCTATTGTCCATCAGGCTTCGCAGCCTGGGGCTGTCTTTGCCGCGAAGAGGCCTTTACCAACAAAGGGTAAGTCCTGAATGGCATACTGCAGCTCCGGCCGGAGGTTTGAAACCTGAAGCCATGAGATGCACCTCATGGCGACACCAAAGGCCAGAGTCCTGGCTGCTGAGTCTGCTGCGTCCAACGAGGCCTGGAGGGACGCTCTGGGTACCTTTTTCCCCCGTCCTCCAAGACGGCAGCGAACTCTTGGCGGGAGTTTTGAGGGAGAAACTCCATAAACTAAACTACCTTCACCCAGGTGCTATAATTATAGCAGTTAAGCAAGGCTTGTTGCTTTGCTACCCAGAGCTGCAGGGCCTCTGCAGAGTACACCTGGTGGCCAAGTAGGTTCATTCGCCAAGCCTCCTTTGGTTTTGGGGCTGGCGCCTGCTGGCCATACCAGTACCTCTCCTTAACAGACTGAAAGACTAGTGAGCAGAGAGGAGAGCGGACAGACGAGTTGTCGTACCCCTTAGAGGGCACCATACCGGGTCCTCTACCTCTGGGACCTCCTGCACCTCACGGTAACTGTCACGGTGCCGGGAGTCGGAACAGTGGCGATAGTAGCGGGTCGGCGAACGGGATACCGACCGGTGCGGCGAGTGTGACCAGTACCGATGAGGAAAACAGCACCGGGACTGCAAGTGGTGTCGGGTGTGCCGACGGGATCTGGAGCGTCTGCAGGACCGTGATCATGAACGGTGCCCCTCTGCTGTGCTGACAGAGGACGGTCATATGAAGAGACTGTATTACCCGCACCGGCGGTGCCAGGGTCAGGTAGCATCGACTCTGTCATGACAATGAGATCCCTCGCCGTTGGTAATGTCTCCGGCGTGGAGGGAACAGCAGGCTCAACCACAATGCATACTAGGGGAGCTGTCAGGCACCAGATTCGACGGCCCTCGTGGGACCGGAATCGACGGTACCGAGGTCGTCAGAACTTCGGTAGGTGTCGGTGCCGGGCGATCTGACTTAGACGAGCTCTCTGGCTGCGGTGCAGTTGGCATGGAAGCAGCAGGAGCAGTAAGCTCAACCACGACGCGTGCCGGGGAGCCATCAGGCACCGGATTCGACGGCCCTTGTGGGACTGGGATCGACGGTGCTGACGTCGTCGGTGCCTCAGCAGGTGTCAGTGCCGGGCGATCCGACTTAGACGAGCTCTCTGGCTGTGGTGCAGTTGGCACAGAAGCAGCGGGAGCAGTAAGCTCTACCACGGCGCGTGCCAGGGAGCTGTCAGGCACTGGATTCAATGGCCCTGGGGGACTGGAATCGACGGTGCCGATGTCATCGGTGCCTCTGCAGGTGTCGGTGCCGGGCAATCCGACTTAGACGAGCTCTCTGGCTGCGATGCAGGTGGCACGGAAGCAGCAGGAGCAGGGGGCTCAACCACGGTGCGTGCCGGGGAGCCATCAGGCACCAGCAGGAATTGTAGGCTTTCTCGACTTCGGAGGAAGGGAGCGGTGCCGAGTCGACTTCGGTGCCGGTGATGGCCAGTGCCGAAAGGCCCTGGCAGTACCGGCGGGGTCCGGTGCCGAGGAGGCGCTTCTGCCAGCCGCTTGATCATTGCTCGGTGCCAAAGGTGGAGGGTTAAGTGAAAGTCCCGCTCCTTTTTGTTCTCGGCTTAAAAGCCTTGCAAATGGGGCACTTAGCTATCAAGTGTGATTCCCTGAGGCACTTCAAACAGGAGTCGTGTGGATCTCCCTTCGGCATCGGCTTCTGGCAGGCCGAGCCCATTTTAAAACCCGGTGAGCCGTGCATGGGCTCCGGCACCGGGTGCAGGAAAGGGGCTACTTCCTGAATCCCGCTAACTATTACTAAACTAACTATGTTAGTAAAGAAAAAACGTATAACTATACAAATATATATATAAAAGGATTATAACTGCATAACTATATACGAGAACTACAAGTAGCTAGGGAAGTGGAGGTCAGCTAAGCCGCGCTCCACTGTTCCAATGACCGACATGGGCGGTAAGAAGGAACTGAGGAGCGGGTGGGCCGGCAGGGGTATATATCGAGCACCATGACGGCGCCACTCTAGGGGGCGACCTGTCGGCCCACTGAGTTGCTAGGGTAAAAGTTTTCCGACGAATGTGCACGCGCGGGGCACACACCTAACTGGAACGGATATGAGCAATCACTCGAAGAAGAACCTCCAGTTACAGGTCAGTACCTCCTCTTCTCACTGTTTGCCAAGGGTAATATTTAAAATTCTATGACCAATATAAAATTTTCTTTCGTATAGAAGTCTTCATGAAACAGTTTGATTATCCATATCAGATCTTCAGCTGATGTAAATCAGCATAAAAAGTTATAGCACCTAGTGAATCCAGTCCATAATTTAGGTCTTCATTCACGTTTTCCTTGGTTATTCTGTAATCAGTTGCATGCTACTGTTGTTTTGCCACACCACATTCTCATCTAAATCAACTCATTACAGGATATCCTTACTGTACGACAGTGGTTCTCAAACTTTTGTATTGGTGACCCCCTTTCACACAGAAAGACTCTGAGTGCAATCCCCCTTATAAATTCAGAACACATTTTTTAAATATTTAACTCTATTATAAATGCTGGTGGCAGGGGGGTGGGGTCAGGGATGGAGGCTCACAACCCCTTGAGGGATCATGACTCCTAGTTTGAGAACCCCTGCTGTGAGATATAGTTGGTAAGGAGCCAGACCTGTATTTACTATCTGCATGTTCTGCCACAGTCATCTCAAAATGGCTTTACAGTCAGCTCCCTGATACAGAATCCATTGAAGCACCTTCTTCACTAGATTGATAAAGACCCCTCTTTCTCACAGTGCATTTTAGATTAGAAACCTCTTCCATAAGCATATTCAAAATAGACCAAAGGAGCTAATTAAAGTTGATATACATTGTTTATAGCTGCCTACTATATAAGAAATATACTTTCTTTCTCCTAAGCACAGCTGTAACAAGAGCTAGTGCCATTATTGAAAACAGCCCTTTCCCCAAATACAGATGAAAACCTGACATACTGAACTCGACTCTAGTTTACTGATATAAAATTAGAGAAAGAAATCTATCCATAAACACATTTAGCTGATGCTCTGTAGGGGAATAAAACAGGGTCAGGAAAAGGGCCTTATTAGCAGAGGGAGCTTGCGCAGTGAAGCACCACCTTTGTGGTACTGAGGGGCATACTAGCAAGTTGCCAGGAGCTCAAAGGTCACAACTCATTTCCATGTTCATTTCCATATATTGACATGGCTTGTGTCAATTTGTATTCCCCGTGATACACTTAGAATATGTAACACAACTGTAAAGATGCAGCTATTCTTGGTTTCTTTTCTCTCAAACATTCATGTCTCTCCTTCCGAGAGCCACTGTTTTCTTATATCATTTTCTCCATTAGGTGATTTCTTCTTCTGTCTCTCTCTCCTATCACATCACCTCCTCCTAACACCCTTTGCTAATCATCTGCCTCTACAACCAGTCTTACTTTTTTCCTGTGCGCCCCCCTCCTTGCTCTCCTCGTTTTCCTCCTCTTCTCCATTCTGTTTTCCCAACTGTCATAATTACCACACCATGCCCTTCCCTATTGTCCATCTACTTCATTGCACCTTGCTAATACCATAATTAACCAGTGTAGCTACCAGCAGATAAAGGGTTTGTCTCCATTTGGAAGATATTCCAGAATGAGATAGGGTGTGTATTTCAAATTTTCTCATTAAGCTCAGGGCTAGCCTTACCATGAGGTGAACTGAGACAGCCGCCTCAGGTGCCAGCCTGTCAGCGGGGGGCCCCTAGGACCCAGAGTGTAGAAAATTGTGTCTGCTGCTGATGCATATGTATTCTCTCTGCTCTAAATGCACAGAGATGATGGAGTGCTGTGCTGGAGGAAGGAGGGCACAAGAGACATAACCGGCAGGCAGGAGAAAAGGTGAGAGGGAATAACAGAAAGCAGGAGCTGCAGGGAGAGAGGAGGAGGAGCAGGAGCCTCTTATGTACCTCTCTAGCACCCCCAGCAGCCTGGACTGAACAACACCAGCTTCTCAAGGAGCTTCCTGTTTCCTGTTACTTCCCTGAACCCACTTGAGGAGAACAGGCAGTCAACTGAAGTAGTAGGAGTCAGTTAGGCCCTTAAAACGCTGATATCTTCCCCCACTCAGGCCCTGCTAGCAGCCTTATTTGTCCCCTTCAACTGAGTGTTGAGAGCCACATAGCTGGCACAGAACAGCAGTCATGAGTGAAAGAAGAAAACGCCCCCCTAGGGCAGCATTCAGAAGAAGAAAGAAAGCAAAGGAAGCTTTTCTATCTAAACAGGAAGGAGCTCTCCTGTGATACATAGAGACAAATGTTCACGGTGAGACTTCCGGCCCCAGTGAGAATGTGAGTGGTGAGGAGATGCCAGTTCTTCCAGTTAGTTAGACTGTAGGTGACCTGACAGCTACTGCAGCATCCATATCTTCATCTCAAATGGATGTAACCATGCACATTCCTGAAGAAAAGTGTAGATCAGAGAAGAGTGTGGTGGACATGCAAGAAACAGCTGCTGCTGAGTTTAGTTCCTTAAGTATAGATGATCCATGACTGTGACCCACTTGAGCAGTAGTGTGAGGGACTTCCTTGTACTGCATGGGCCACAGCAAGTGAAAAACTTCATGTTCCCCAAAGACAATGAAAATAGAAGTTTCCATCCAACACATTACCGGCATGAAATCCCCAATGGTGACAAAGTGGAGAAGCCATAGCTTATGTACTCAAAAACCCAGAATGCTGCATACTGTTTTTGTTGCAAACTCTTCCAGTTCCAGCCACATTGGGTTCTACAGGAACAAAGGACTGGAAAAATCTGACTAGAAATCTGGCATGCCCTGAGAAGGCAGCAAATCACCAGAGAGCATTCCATAGGTGGAAAGAGCTTGAGATGAGACTAAGGTTAAAGGCCACCACAGCTGATCAGCATCAAGAGAAGATTGCATCAGATTCTCTTTACTGGCAAAATGTTCTGAAAAGGCTCATTGCCATTGTGAGAATGCTTGCTACCCAAAACCTAGCACTGTGTGGCACTTCAGATCAGCTGTATGTGCCAAACAATGGAAACTTCCTTAAAATTGTGGAGCTGATGGCTGAGTTTGATGCTGTACTCCAGGGGCATCTAAGAAGAGTTACCACCCAAGAAATGTACACGCACCACTACCCTGGAAAAAATTCAAAATGAGATCATACAGTTACTGACAACAAAAGTCAGACAGAAGATTGCAGCAGATCTGAAGTCAGCAAGATATTACTCTGTTATTCTGGACTGCTATCATAACATTTCTTCCCAGATCTGGACCTTAGCATCCAAAATATGGGTGTTAGCATGAAAACCTCCAAGCTTAGTTACCAGCTTGGACATGGTAATTGCTGCCACCAGCCAGGAATTATACAGTGCCTAGCTCACTGTGGTCTCCCCAAAACCTTCCCTGGGGGACCCCAAGACTCAGATTCCTTAAGTCTCACAACAAAGGGGAATAAACCATTTCCCTTCCCCCTCCTCCCCTCCAGGTGTTCCCTCCCTGGGTTCCTGGAGAGAGATACAGAAGCAAGCTCCGTGAATCTAAACAAAGGGATTCTACCCTCCCTGTTTCCAGTCCTGGAAACACAAGTACTGAGAGAGCTAATCTCTCACCCTCACCCAGAGGGTATGCAAAGTCAGGCTTAGTAAATCTAACACAAAGAGATTTTCCCCCTAACTTCTTCCTCCCACCAATTCCCTGGTGAGCTGCAGACTCAATTCCCTGGAGTCCCCACTAAAGAAAAACTCCAACAGGTCTTAAAAAGAAAGCTTTATATAAAAAGAATGAAAAAGGACATAAAACATAGTCTCTGTATTAAGGTGACAATATACAGGGTCAATTGCTTAAAGGAAAAAAAATGAATAAACAGCTTTATTCATTTAAAACATTCCAGCAACTACACACATGTAAATACAAAAAAACAATATAAACCTATTGTCTTACTATCCTTGTACTTACAACTTGGAAACAGAAGATTAGAAAGCTTGGAGATAGAAAAATCACTCTCAGAGCCGAGAGGGTCACCGAACCAAGACAAAGAATAAAGAACTCACACCCAAAACTTCCCTCCACCCAGATTTGAAAAAGTCTTGTTTCCTGATTGGTCCTCTGGTCAGGTGTTTCAGGTTACTGGTGTTACCCCTTTACAGGTAAAAGAACATTAACCCTTAGCTATCTGTTTATGACAACTGCACACCTGACATCAGCCATATGGACCAAATGACTTTAATGGTGCGTTTTGGAACAACAGAACCTAGTGAAAATGTCCCTGCAATAGTGACTGTCAGAGAGCATTTTCTAGAATTTATTGACATTGATGATACTACAGGAGCTGGTATGACAAATGTGCTTCTTAAAAAGCTGGAAGATACGGGAATTGCGATAGCTGACATGAGAGGTCAGGGCTACGATAACGGTGCCAACATGAAAGGAAAGAACAGAGGAGTGCAGACACGGAGCTGAGAGTTAAACCCTCGAGCTTTTTTTGTCCCTTGCAGTTCTCATTCATTGAACTTGGTGGTCAGTGATGCAGAATCAGCTTCTAGTGAGACTGCTGAATTTTTTAAATGTAATTCAAAGCATCTGGGATACCGGGAGGAAGCACGAGCAGGAAAGTACAAGAGGGGAGGACTCCTGTCTCAGACTGAGAAAGTGGGACAATCAGCGAGTTATCTTAAGTGCCTATACACAAATGCAAGAAGCCTGGGAAACAAGCAGGGAGAACTGGAAGTCCTGGCACCGTCAAGAAACTATGATGTGATTGGAATAACAGAAACTTGGTGGGATAACTCACATGACTGGAGTACTGTAATGGATGGATATAAACTGTTCAGGAAGGACAGGCAGGGCAGAAAAGTTGGGGGAGTTGCACTGCATGTAAGAGAGAATTATGACTGCTCAGAGCTCCGGTATGAAACTGCAGAAAAACCTGAGTCTCTGAATTAAGCTTAGAAGTGTGAGCAACAAGGGTGATGTCGTGGTGGGAGTCTGCTATAGACCACCAGACCAGGGGGATGAGGTGGACAAGGCTGTCTTCTGGCAACTAGCAGAAGTTACTAGATCGCAGGACCTGGTTCTCATGGGAGACTTTAATCACCCTGATATCTGCTGGGAGAGCAATACAGCGGTGCACAGACAATCCAGGAAGTTTTTGGAAAGTCTAGGGGACAATTTCCTGGTGCAAGTGCTGGAGGAAATGACTAGGGGCAGAGCTCTTCTAGACCTGCTGATCACAAACCGGGAAGAATTAGTAGGGGAAGCAAAAGTGGATGGGAACCTCGGACGCAGTGACCATGAGATGGTTGAGTTCAGGATCCTGACACAAGGAAGAAAGGAGAGCAGCAGAATATGGACCCTGGACTTCAGAAAAGCAGGCTTTGACTCCCTCAGGGAACTGATGGGCAGGATCTCCTGGGAGAATAACATGAGGGGGAAAGAGTCCAGGAGAGCTGGTTGTATTTTAAAGAATCCTTACTGAAGTTGCAGGAAAAAAACATCCCGATGTGTAGAAAGAACAGTAAATACAGCAGGCGACCAGCTTGGCTTAACAGTGAAATCCTTGCTCATCTTAAATGCAAAAAAGAAGCTTACAAGAAGTGGAAGATTGGACAAATGACCAGGGAGGAGTATAAAAATATTGCTCAGGCATGCAGGAGTGAAATCAGGAAGGTCAAATCACACTTGGAGTTGCAGCTAGCAAGAGATGTTAAGAGTAACAAGAAGGGTTTCTTTAGGTACATTAGCAACAAGAAGAAAGTCAAGGAAAGTGTGGACCTCTTACTGAATGAGGGAGGCAACCTAGTGACAGAAAAAGCTGTGTGGAAAAGCTAAATGTACTCAATGCTTTTTTTTACTTCTGTCTACACGAACATGGTCAGCTCCCAGATTGCTGCACTGGGCAGCACAGTATGGGGAGGAGGTGACCAGCTCCCTGTGGAGAAAGAAGTGGTTTGGGACTATTTAGAAAAACTGGATGAGCACAAGTCCATGGGGCCAGATGCGCTGAATCCTAGGGTGCTAAAGGAGTTGGCGGATGTGATTGCGGAGCCATTGGCTATTATCTTCGAAAACTCATGGCGATCGGGGAGGTCCCGGATAACTGGAAAAAGGCTAATGTAGTGCCCATCTTTTAAAAACGACAGGAGGAGGATCTGGGGAACTACAGGCCAGTCAGCCTCACCTCAGTCCCTGGAAAAATCATGGAGCAGGTCCTCAAGGAATCAATTCTGAAGCACTTTAGAGGAGAGGAAAGTGATCAGGAACAGTCAGCATGGATTCACCAAGGGCAAGTCATGCCTGACTAACCTAATTGCCTTCTATGAGGAGATAACTGGGTCTGTGGATTAGAGGAAAGCAGGGTGTGTGTTATTCCTTGACTTTGGCAAAGCTTTTGATACTGTCTCCCACAGTATTCTTGCTGGCAAGTTAAAGAAGTATGGGCTGAATGAATGGACTATAAGGTGGATAGAAAGCTGGCTAGATCATTGGGCTCAATGGGTAGTGATCAATGGCTCCATGTCTAGTTGGCAGCCGGTTCAAGCGAAGTGCCCCAAGGGTCGGTCCTAGGCCGGTTTTGTTCAATATCTTCATTAATGATCTGGAGGATGGGATGGATTGCACTCTCAGCAAGTTTGCAGATGACACTAAATTGGGAGGAGTGATAGCTACGCTGGAGGGTAGGGATAAGATACAGAGGGACCTAGAAGATTGGGCCAAAAGAAACCTGATGAGGTTCAACAAAGATAAGTGCAGAATCCTGCACTTAGGATGAAAGAATCCCATTCACTGTTACAGACTAGGGACTGAATGGCTAGGAAGCAGTTCTGCAGAAAAGGACCTAGGGATTATAGTGGGCTGCATAAGTAGGGGCACTGCCAACAGATAGAGGGATGTGATCATTCCCCTCTATTTGACATTGGTGAGGCCTCATCTGGAGTACTGTGTCCAGTTTTGGGCCACACAACACAAGAAGGATGTGGAAAAATTGGAAAGAATCCAGCAGAGGGCAACAAAAACGATAAGTCATATGCTCCAGCCCCCTAATGAGAAGAAGCTGAGGGAACTGGGATTGTTTAGTCTGCAGAAGAGAAGAATGAGGGGGGATTTGATAGCTGCTTTCAACTACCTGAAAGGGAGTTCCAAAGAGGATGGATCTAGACTGTTCTCAGTGGTACCAGATGACAGAACAAGGAGAAATAGTCTCAAGTTGCAGTGGGGATGTTTAGGTTAATATCACTAGGAGGGTGGTGAAGCACTGGAATGGGTTACCTAGGGAGGTGGTGGAATCTCCTTCCTTAGAGGTTTTTAAGGTCAGGCTCAACAAAGCCCTGGCAGGGATGATTTAGTTGGGAATTGGTCCTGCTCTGAGCAGGGGTTTGGACTAGATGACATCCTGAGATCCCTTCCAACCCTGATATTCTATGATCTATGTATTTTTCTCTGCATCAACTCATCGATGGCAAATTTTGAAGCAACATCTGGGAACATCCTCTCTGACATTGAAACCACCAAGTGCCACATGATGGGAAAGTCGAGTGGGGGCGAAAAAGCCTATCAAACACCAAATTGGGAAGATAGATGATGCCATAATTGGCATTATGGAGGATAATGTTATGACAGGAACAGTTCGTGAGAGAACAGTGGCAGAGGGAAATGGAATCACCAGAAACATACATAACTTCAAATTTCTGTGTGGCTTAGTGTTGTGGCATGACATACTGTCTGAAATAAATATTGTAAGCAAGAGACTCCAAGGTGTTGACCTTGATATATCTGGAGCAATGGAACAACTGGACGAAGCAAAGTCATACCTACAGTCTTACTGGTCAGATGAGGGATTTCAAAACATTCTGAAGAGTTTTCAGAAGTTGGCAGAGGAACTTCACACTGAAGCTATTTCTCCACCGAAGAAGGCGACATTTTGATTACGAGGCATGGGATAATCCCATAAGAGACCCCAAACAACCGTTCAAAGTTGAATTCTTTAACCAGGTGCTAGATTGTACAATACAGTCAATTGAAGAACATTTCATGCAGCTCAAAGAACACACCAGTATATTTGGGATGTTGTATGATATTCCAAAACTCCTCGCTATACCTGAACACAACCTGCACCAGCAATGCAGGGCACTAGAGACAATGTTGACACATCATGATATGCGCGATATTGATGCGAGTGATTTAGGTGATGAACTGAAAGCCCTGTCAAGATACATTTCAGCAGGATCAACTCCAAAGGCTGTTCTGGAATATTTGTGCACAAATAAGATGACTACCTTCTTTCCAAATGTTTTTGTTGCTCTGCACATACTTCTAACACTTCCTGTAACAGTTGCCAGTGGAGAACGCAGCTTCTCCAAGCTGAAATTAACAAAAACACATCTACGCTCCACAATGACACAGGAGAGGCTGGTTGGCCTTGCAACCATCTCAATAGAGCATGAGCTGGCCCAGACTGTGGACCTTCAGGAAGCAGTTCAAATCTTTGCAACCAAGAAGGCACGGAAAGCACCATTTTGATTATTCAAACAGAGTAAAATTCCAGTGTTTACTATGCAGACAAAAAAAGTTACATTTGCTGTTCAGGCATTTGAAAGTTGTGTTACTTAAAATGCCGTGTTCAAAAAATTTAAGTTATTAGTTCTCCTTTATTGGGGTAGGTAGCAAAGCAGTACTCCAATGAGAGGAGTAGAACAGGAAGAAGGCAGAATTGAGACCTTTCAAAGTTTTGGCCCAAGCAAGGGGGGCATGGAGAGCTCAAATTATGCCCTCACCTCAGGTGCCAAAATGTTGTGGGCCAGCCCTGATTAAGCTCTATCTACTACCAATGTGAATTAGGCTAAAACTCAAAAAAGACACTTCAGTGGAATGGCTATTCTGGAATAATTTCCCCATGGAGGCAAGTTGAAAGGCTGATTGATCTGTAACCAAGTTGTTGGCACTTCCTCGTTCTGTGCCCCGCACTACCCAGTAAGCAGTTCCATTCCCTACTAATGGGCTGGGCGAAAGGAAGGTGCTACTAGCAGAGAGCCATGGGAGAGGAGCTATGAAATAGTAGCTACCTGCCACTTAGGATAGGTAAAATGGATAAAGTAACATTCCTGACCTTTGTTGATCTTGTCCGTTTAGACTGTAAGCTCTTCAGGCCCGGGACTGTCTAACTATATATTTTTTAGTGTGCTTAGCACATTCAGGTCCCCATCTTCATTGGAGGCATCTAGATATTACCATAATACAAATAAATAAAAGAATTTTCATTAAAGCCTGATCTTGCAAACACAAGTGAATAAATAACTTTACACAGATGAGTTAGAATGCTCATCTGAGTAAAGCTACTCACATGCAGAAGCAGGTCACTTTCATATTATTGTAGGCAGTCAGTGGAACAAAGGTTTTATGATGCAAGAAGACTAAATTCCTTCTAATTACTTGCCATCTCCGTAATGCTGATCTTTATTTATTTGGTCATTAACTCTTTGGCAAAGAAAGACTAACTGCAACCAAATACAATGGTACAATAAAATTGCACACAATCATTCATGTGCCAACCACGTTGAAATGTTTTTGGTTTTTTAAATCCATTACCTTAGGGAACCTATATTCATAATCATAACTCAATGTAGTATTTCAGTAAGAGGCAATTCCATATATATGCAAAAAGTTGTATTCTTTATGGTTCAGCTGCAATATGCCTTCTTCCAAAATGGTATATTGTGCTTTAAACATAGATACATACATGCAAGTTTTATTCCTCAAGAAATCTAGCACATGTGGTTTCTCGACCATGGATTATTTGAATAGACAGGCTGCTTCTCTCTTACAGGTTGTCCATTTTATATCCACTGAAACTTACCAAATTTTGAACAATTTCATTTGCTAAGATCTATAATTGACTTCATAAGCATCATCATTATATTCCTATCACACAGAAAGATATTTACAAGAAATTGCTGGTTTTTTCCACTATGGTTGATTACTTCATTACTATTTGCAATATCCCTTGTATTTTCCTTTTATGAAGTCTATTCTTCACACACAAAACAGCACTGATAAGAAAAATGTTTTTCCTTTATTTTGAAGGAAGAAGTTGATAAGAACTTAAAATTCTTTTGGATGATGGTCAAGGTTGACTTGTATGGAGTGAGAGATTATCTTATCATAGTAGCCAAACAGGAAAAAAAAATGTATTTAGTCTTGCCATTCCTCACGTGCATACAGCATTAGTACTAGTTATGCAGCAACTGCATGCAAGGAGAGGAGGGACACAGAACTGTAGTTTTAAAAAATAAAACTGTTCTAAACTTGAACTGACTGAATCCAAAGTTTACTCAAAGTCCAGCTTTCTCCTCCTTTGTGATCATCAGGTTTAGTGGTCATTCCCCATTTCCTTTCAAAAGTGCAATGCTTATGTTGAAAATGAGATGCTTAAAACAGATAATGAAAATTTAGTGTTCAGAAACCATTTTTGCTCAGCTGCACACATGCCAAATTGCCAGTATTAAATGGTGGTCTTTTTTGGATCATAAACTGTGCAACAAGCATTCTTCTCTCTAAGACCAATGAAACAATGTTACCATCTTTGGAGCAGATTGATGGCCACACAGTAATGACATTAATTCATGCCTTGCAGCAAGATTACTACTATTCTTTACTAATTAACTACTTAGTTCCACAGTTCTTTTGGTTGAAATAAATTGCAGCTGTGTTTATAACAATTCCATGAATGCTCACCAGTCAAGCTCGAATCAGACAGATTGATTCTAGGGTCATCCAAAATTTGCGTTTTGAAGTCATTTCCACTGTTGTCATCTCCTGTAGGAAACCTTGTATGTGTTTACTAATTGTAAACTAACCAGGCCGAAAACACTGCCTCCGGAAACAATGGAAACTCATCCTGGAGACTTGGATGTGCTATTGGAATGCAGCTGCATCTAGATTTGCAGAGGGAGAGGGTTGCAAGAAAATAAAAGTTGGGCTTGTGCTCTTTTTTTGCTCCTTGTAATGTATAAAGATGACCTGAAAGGATTTCTTTAAATAACTAAAAATTGTGTTTGCTTTTTAAAATATTTTTAATGCTAGAAATTCAGGCCCTAAAAGAGACACTAACAGAAGAACTAGTGAAATTATGACATCACATGAGTTAAACAAATGAAAATTGAGCAACTGAAAAAGGAGGGGATGTTTAATCAAGTTGTTTAAAACTGTTTTGTTTAGTTTTAGTTTTATGTTAACACCTGCTAACGTCCAATGATTAATTACAATTTTGGACAAAAGATGTCTTTTTAACACCACTGCTTCAATAAAGGAGTGAGATCACAATGCACATGCAATGAGACCCATCAGAGTTTCTCCCATAAAGATAGTGAAGATCAGATTTGTTATTCCCAATATTCCTAAAATAAAAACAAAGAGAAGGAAAAAGCCTAAAAAGAAATCCTTTGCAGCCCTCTTCATATATCATAAGACAATAAAAAACAGTAGAAGCTCATTTAAAAAAACAAACAAACCAAAAACACTCCTTTACAGATCACCCTTATAAACATATGTGGACACAATGGACTAAATTCATCCTTGATCTAATTGCATTGTTGTTACCTACCCTCCCTTGATTTGCCTTTTATTTTTTTAATTGCATGACATAATTGAGGGCAGAATATGTCCCCCAGTCCAAAACATGGATTATGGAATTAACTTTCCTACTGCAAATTGGTAAGAGTGAGTTTTATCTAAAAAGTTCTTTTGGTGTAAACACATACACCATGGTTCTGAAAATATGCAGTGTTAACGATTTGGAAAATTTCAATCACATTTGAAATATAAAAATTACAGTCTATAATTTGGACATTGTGTGATATACTGTAGGATTCAAATGCATCTCTCTGATGAACATTTAAAAAAATAAACAAAACAACAAACTTTAGTGTTCCATGTGTTCTATCTACCGCATACAGAAGTAGAAAGCAACTCCGTTTAAAAGTGTTTGTTTTTTCATTTTGTTTACAAAGATTACATGATCTGATTTTTTTTTTTTTTTTAAACAGGAAACTCTGAAACCAAACCCTCCTCAAAAGCCTTTACCAGCAAATCCTCTGAACAAAACTGCTCGGTTTAACAATGCCTCCAGCCCAATACCTGGACATCAGAAACTTGTGCCTTACATTACTCCTGTAAGGTTAGTTTAGCTAATCAAAATTTTTTTTATGACTTATAGCAAATACTTTACTGGCAGTTATAGAATCTCCCTTACTCAGAGCTGACTTGCCATATTTTTGGAAAAAAACCACCATCCTCTCCATTTAAATGGTCTGTCATCAAATAAGGTTCCCTGCAACTCCCTCACCTATATATTAGCATTGTGCTTATATCTTACTCTGGTAGAAAACAAGTATATCACAGACGAGATCAAAAACGAAGACATCTATTATACAGCAATGAGTTATATTCTAACTGCACATAAAATACCATTGTAGAGTACCTTTGCTATGTATCTTGGTAATAAATAATCATTTTCTCTGTGTTTACCAAATATGTGAAAGATAGGACCAGATTCTCAGCTACTGTAAATAAATATAGCTCTTTTTTCTTTTTCAGTGGAGGTATGCCATTTTATACCAGCTGAGGATCTGTCTTTAAACACCTAATTCACTTTATTTTTTAAACTCTTATGTAATAGTACTTTCATATTGTACATTACTCGGACTTTAAGGTCAGAAGGGACCATCGTGATCATCTAGGCTGACCGCCTGCAAGCAATGATGAAGAAAGACTGTGGCAAGGATCACAAGAAAGAGATAGAGAGCATTAGCCTACAGCCCTCATGAAGGCAAAACTCATTCAAGAGCTATATGATCTTATATAATGTATGAAAGACCGCATGCAATAACTTTGCACATTGAGATGATATTCTGCTGTATCAACAATGCTTTATTGGCAGGCACCTCCTATAACGAAGCTTGCCATTATTTTATAGTTTCAGCATTACCAGAAAGTAATGTAGTTGGCAGTGGTTCAGAAATTTAGTGTCACAAAGGATGCAAGGATTTCATTACATTACTTGGGAAGAATTCTTGGTGAATAAAACTAAAAACATACAAGATAAATAAGTTCAAACAGGCATAGCAAAGACTTACAGTAAAATCATCCATACTGTAGATACAGAAAAGTTTAGAAGCTTCAGTACTTTGCTTGTGATTTCTGTGTCAACATGCAATTTAATCCATGCCCATTAAAAAAAAATACTGTTTTTCTTTCAAAATCAGGGCACTGCAGTTACTTTATATGAGGAAAACGGTGTGGCAAGATGTTTGTTTTTACAAACTCCTGCTCCCCCCCTCCAAATAATTGAACAAACAAGCCGATAGTGATGTTGCAGCACAAACATTGAAGTGTGATTCTAAAAATCTTCAGCAGCACAAAAGAGATGTCTCTTACAGCAGCTGCTTCGAAAGAATCCAGTAGTTAGCCTTTTCAGACAGCATAGTACTGCAGCAGACAACTAGAACTGGGGATGATAGCATTCCCACCTTTTTGAAAGATGATAGCAATTTAATAGAGACTCATTTGATAGGAAGTTTTGTGAGTTTTTTGACTAGTGTAGGCCTGTATGTAGGAAACGTACACTGAGAATCGTCATTATATTCCTCCCTTAGCCATCTCAGCCCCATACCTCCGCCACACACAAACATTTAATTCTTTTAGGTGATATTTTAAAGGCACCTCCTAGACCTTATCTTCACTAGGAAGTTTTATCACTCTTTAGCTAAAAATTTTCACCCATGTTAACACCGGTTCATCTCCACTAGTGGGGGATCTAGTGTAAATAAGGCTCCATTAGCTTCCAAATTTCCATTTTATCATTGTATCATGTAACCCTAGAGTTTAAATCTTCTACGCATTAAAAAAAAATGAGTCTCAAAGAAATAAAAATAGTGGAGTTGGAAGCAATAGCAGTTCTACCCTGAGACACCTAGTGTGATGCTCTGCTCAGAAAACTGAAAAAAATCAAACCACAATAACATTTTACTTTCCTAATAATTATGTACGTTATGCATAGCTCTTAACTTACCAGTATTACTCTTCCATGTGGAAGATCCATGGGAGGGAGAGAGGAGTTCCTCCAAGACCCTGTATTGTGTATTATGCATCCCAGTAAGATGCTCTTAAGAAGCAGTAACAATACTTCAAGGTGGCCACCCACACATCTTTGAACTGGTACCTACAGTACAGGACTAAGAGGCATTTTTTAAAGTATCCTAAATTAAGTAACCCCTTAGGGAGCTAAGGAAGGTTATCACACACACCTAAAACTTAAGCCTAGTTCTGCAACTGGTCAGAGGGCAATATTTTAACAGATAAAGGGACTTGGATGAGGGTCACACAAGAAATCTGTTTCTAGAGCAGATCTGATGGTGCCTTTAAAAGAAGTTGGATGTCCTACCTTTTTTAAACATAAAAGTTCTGTGCTGCTTCTTCACAAAGTGAAGATAAAATTGGTAAATCCCTTTATTGCTGAATGAATTAAGCTATATTTCCTAATGCTAAAATTAAAAACAGAAGTTTAACAATTTCTGACATTTTCATTTATATATTTCTCATCTTTTTTTAAACAGACCTGCACTTGAACATCCACAAGTGCCCAGATCCAGCAACACTGCCTATGTGAAATGACAAGAAAATCTGACACCATTCTGAAAAAAGTGAAGACAGAAGTTTGCACTATCTTTAAACTCCAATTAGAGTGGGTTTAAAAAAAATAACAATACTTAGAATTTTTAAAGTTTAAAACACCATTATTTTTAAAAACTCTGAGCTACTTCTTTTGGTGCTGTGCTGTGCTATGGTGCTCACGTACTTGCTCAGGTACTTGTAAATTATTAATTTATGATGAATATTTATTACAGTGCAGTGCACTGTAGTAGATATTTTTTTACCATAGCTGAGTTTTCCTAGGAAGGAAGCCTTTTTTATAATATTTCAGTGAACTTGAAACATTCTGCTTTGTATCTTATGTAGAGTGTTTAGTTTTGATCTATTCTTTATAGAGTACTGATACTCATGGATAAATCAGTGGATAAACAACTCTAGTGATCTCAGTGGTTTATAACAAACCTGTGAATAATTACATCAGTGTGAGCCATGTTTTCTGGAATACAGTGAAATGCCCGATATCTGCACACAAATGTATACCATATCTGTTTAACCAAAATAACTGTTACTAGTTGTACTGTAATTTCAAGATGCCTGGTATCACTGTTTGAAATTGTCAGGAAATCTGTGCTTAACCAAAATAACTGTTACTAGTTATACTGTAATTTCAAGGTGCCTGGTATCACTGTTTGAAATTGTCAGGAAATCTGTGCTTAAAGAGAGCATATTGGTTTTGGACAAATATTGTATATCATAAAATTGTATTTTTAGCTCACGGTTTTATCAAACACAACACAATTGTTCCGTATCAATGCAGATTCAGGCCTTCCAATGTAATCACATTTTTTGATGCTTTGGTAATTAGATAAATTCAATATAATATAAGATCTTACTATGCAATATAGCTATACAATCAAATACTTTGAAAACATTAAGATGCTATATTTACAAATAATTGTTTTAAAAATAGATTATATGCATTTCTGCTGCCTCACTTCTGCTTATCAACTGTATTTTACATATTTACTGCTGTTTTGTAACTAGCTTCTAAAATGTTATTCTGTCTGTCTCTTATGGATTTTTCCCAAAAGACTCATACTCCTGTGAATGAAGCGTTAAAAAGATGTACTTTAGTATAAAGACATGTGAGGTATCAGAAATCAGAGAGGATCTTCGTATCTCTTGAGCTGTTAACTCGGGATCTGATCCTGTAATAACACCCATGCTGACAAAACAGAGTTACAAGGATCATAGATGGGTTAAAACTAATCGGAACCATAACCGTTAAATCTTGGTACTTTAAGATTGACTTTCATATGATCTTGCTTTTGCTTATATGACCTACAGTGAGATGATGCATCATCACTAATCAGACAACTCTTGCTATCCCAGGATTAATTTTAAGTCTGCATGAGAAATCTCTGAAAAATACCTTTAACCAACTTGTAAACTAAAAATTTACAACTACTTAAAACAGCTGACTAAACAGGGGGATATATGTCAACGGTTATTAAACACTTAAACTTCTTAAAGCAAAACAGCTCAAGCACATGTAATGATTTTGAGATTAATTTTATAGTTAAAGGCTATGATACAAGTATGTGACAAAGTATGACCTACTTGAGACTTGCTGATTCATGTCCTGATTGGGAAATGCCAGAGAGATCTGGACCCTTTGAAAGCATTCCCTCATTCTAGAGAGGTAAAAAAACTTAATGCTTTGTTGTTTCTGTTACTGGTAAACAACACTCTCATAGAACCTGGGGAAGAGCATGTACATGGGCTCCCCACAGAACAATGCATAAAGGTGCATTATGTTAGTGCATGGGACTAGAAGTACAAATGACCATCAACAAACCAGTGAAAATTACTAAATATGCAAAGTACAAAAACTGTATAAAACAGAGACAGACATGGGGTTTTAGTAATCATAGGTGTTGTTTTTATATAGATACCAGTTTTCATATACAAGTCTGATTTTTCCACCTACATGTCTTCTTTTAAATGCCTAGTTACATGGCTGCTGTACATGGCTTTTTTCCTGGCAGGTACTTTTTTTTAGCATCAGTTGTGTTTGATTCTGATTGTTTGAAAATGCAACGTTATTCCACTATTTGCTAATGCTCAATAAATTTTACTAGTTATAGTTTGTTTTTAATGCATTTAGACATTTACAATAAAGTTGAAGGATGATTCATTCGTTAATTATCTTTTAGTACACTAGGAAATTTACTTTTGTAAACTCACTAGTGCCAAAACTCATTCTACATACAGATTATCCCTTCTGAACAGCAACTAAATAAATCTATCCACAAGAGATTATGCCCCTATGGATCATCACATTTCGCAAAATATAGTTAAATATGAATTTAGCTAACAGAAAAAGAAATAAAATACTAATCTACTACACATTTAAGAGAGCGTGGGGTCTAATGGTTTAAATATGGGAGTAGGAATTGGGAGATCCTGAATGTTCATCCTTCCCTTGATACAGATTTCTCTTTTTGATCTTGCACAGTTACTTAACCTCTCTGCATCAGTTTTCCCAATCTGTGAAATGGATATAGTAACACTTAATTACCCAATTCATAGGATGGTTTTGAAGCGTAATTAGTTGTTAGTTACAAAGCACTTTAAAAACTATTGAAGTGCTACACATTATCTTAAGTCATCTCATAAACTTTCGTCTCGCTATCAAATTCCTGCTTTCGCATACTCTCTTCTGCTTGGTGTTTGCTTCTCCAACATACCAATATGCCTTTCCAATATACATTCACATCTACTTCAAACCAACACAAGACTTCTGTATGTATTAATTTATGTTTTTAAACAAAGCATTAAAAAGTGTGACCAGTGACTAAACAATCATTAACAGAGCAGTCACAGAAAAATATTTTTAAAAGCACTTTAAGGCAGGATATATAAAAATACAAGGCATGTTTTCACTAGGTTAGAGTCGGGGGAAAAAAGGGTGCTATTCTAGAAAAAAAATGTAGCAACTGATAAATAATTTTAACTGTTTAAACTGCAGACCATTTAGCACAGTCTGATCTGAGATTAAAGCTACATAAACCAGCACATTTCTTTTTATGAACCATTCATTTACAATGCTTCACTTAAACTTAAATGTGCTTAACTTTTTCACACACTTAGCTATATAACAGTTTGTGTTACTTATGTACACATTTCCTTGTAGAATTTGTTATTTTAAGGTATTACAAGTGAACACAATGTAATGCTGCAATAGCAGGACACTATTCATTGTTAAGAATACTATATTCAATAAACAGTAAACATTTGTTTTGTCTTATGTAATTACTAAAATGATTTAGAAAATTGCAAGCACCACATCAAGAAAAAAATATAAGATACTACCTAAGAAATCAGTATGGTAACATCTTTCTTTGCTAGGTATGTCAATTATTTCATTTCGACACTCTAAATAACCGTAAAATTTCACTATGCAACAGAATTATTTATTTTTCTTATATATTAGCATATCACAGGCATTTTTTGTTATACATGTATGCAGATATTTTCTAAATATGTACTTAAAAATTTGAAAAAAATTATAGGAGTTTGAACTATCACCTTCATATATGGTAAACTAACAGAAAAAACTTGTTTACAAATAGTGTTTTCTTTAGCCATTAGGAGTCAGAGCTACAAGCTTCCATTTTAGAGCTGCATTTGAAATAGCTTACTGAGCATATGAAGGAAACATAGATGTCTAACACAAGCTTAATTTCTCATACCACATTCCTTGCTAAACGTTTGCAGAACAGAAATTACATTAATACTGAAGGAGCAGTTTATCTGCTTTTCTATTACGAAGGAGTAGGAGCAGCTTTAGGCAGGCTAGACAGCTACTTTTGGTGTCATATTTTGGGTATTCTGAAATTTCCTTAAATAACTTGTGTTTCAGCATTATGTAAGTTTGTTATTAGTTCAAGAAGCTTCCATCTCCCTCCCAGCTGGAGACCTTGCTCTATTAGTAGACCTGTACATGTAATAT
The DNA here is from genome assembly GCF_007399415.2 of Gopherus evgoodei. Lineage (NCBI taxonomy): Eukaryota > Metazoa > Chordata > Testudines > Testudinidae > Gopherus > Gopherus evgoodei. Next base: position 22,853,918 of record NC_044328.1, on the reverse strand, counting down.
ATACATTACCACTTTACTTGTTTTGAACATTATAAGAAGGTATTGTGGAGAAAACAGTATGTAAATATAATTAAAAAGACTTTTCTTGATACATATGCATAAGAGGGCTGAATTAAGGTTGCACAGGCAACTTTAATTCTGGTATTTCCTTTTCAGTGCTTCTGTTTGCAACTTTAGTAATATTCTTCTAACACTTCTGTGTGTGTAATTTCCTACATTTTTAAAAAAGCAAACTAAAAACAAGCAAAAAAATGTAACCCCTTCTCTCCCTGAAATTCCATATTGTTCTTCAGCAGGGTTGGAACCTTTAGATTCACCTCATAGATCCCTGTTCTTTGAGTAAATTCATTATAAAGGGAAGGAAGATTGTCAAATAAAATGTAAAATGACAGACCGAAGAGTAAGAAATAGTCTAGTTTCCTTCCAGCACAAAGTGAAAGATAAAAACATCATGTGTTAGATGACAGCTGTGTAAACAGCCCATCCCTGGAAAAAACGTAGATGCAGAGGATAAGCATAAAAACAATCCATTATTTGTTAATTGCCATGGCTAACAGTATTACTGTTTTCATGGTTCCATTTCGACTTTACATCTTACAAAGGTAAATAGAGTGGAAAAGAAAGTTAGCATCTGAATGTGAATCATATTAGTTGGCTGACAATTTTTTGAAAGGCTGGATTAAGAGAACAGAATTTTCACTGCAGAAATTATCTTTGCCCTGGAAAGAACTAGGAATGCTCTCCTGATTCAAAAGAAGATTTAGCTTCTACAAGAAATAGCACAAATGGAGGAAAATCCTAGAACTGTTGCGTTTTCCCCTGCCCTCCCAGGCGTCTTCCAAAGCCCCTTCTGTTCTGCATAAAACCTGAAAAGGAAAGAAGATTCACAAACAAGTTCTTCATTAATGAGGTAAATATTTCTGATAGTACAGTCTCTTTGTTATCAATCTTCTTCTTACAGGAATTCAAGATACTGAGGTTTATTTTATTTTTTTCAAATTAATAGAATTTTAGCATACATTTGTTTTTTGAATTTTAGTAAATTGAATCCATATTGGCAGTGCTGCTGGGCAACTGGACTGCTTAAAACAACATAGCATCAAGGATAGGAAATGTTGGCATCATTTTGCCAAAAAAAAAAAAAAAAAAAAAAAAAAAAAAAAAATCCACAATGCCATTCTTGGTATCTTAAAGGTTAAAAATACCAGTCTAACACTGGGTTAGACCGCCCCACAAAATGAAAGTTACTTCTTTTAATTTACCTTTATAGAGAAACACAAAGTAAGTGCAGCTTATGCTTTATTGCATATGATAGCATTATCAACAGGATAGAAAGTACAATGATTGACACTTAAAAGTAAACATTTACATGTGAGAGAACTAATGTGCCCCATTGTAATATTTCATTGTAGTAAGGAAAGTATTGCAACATATCATGATAAAGGAAGACATCTACATTTTAATGTCAATCAGTGTATATTTTTAAAGTGACAGCAAGCAAAAGACTTTCAAAATATAGTTATGTGGATGTATTTTATATAAAAAATATCAACTATAATTACCATTATCTTGCATCTGATGAAGTGGGTATTCACCCACAAAAGCTCATGCTCCAAAACGTCTGTTAGTCTATAAGGTACCACAGGACTCTTTACTGCTTTTATATGAAATATGGTAATTGTCAGTAAATAGCATTGATGTGCACTCTCCCCTCTACAAACTTAGGAGTACTTTAATTACAGTTTAAATGGTCTTCTCATGGTGAAAATTTAAAGCATTCAAATTGTATAAAACTCTGCTACTTGTTTTCTCACTGTTCATAGTTACATTTATCTCATAACATCAACATTTATCTCATAATTGGTACAGTTTACATTGGCTGCTACTAAATTGTGTTGATTTTTAAGTTTTATTATTAATTAATGTTTAAAGCTTATCACTATTTAACTCCAACTAGCCATTTCTGGATTTACTAATACCTTGCACACTATATTGTGAATGCAAGAGTTACAAGCAATTTTTGAAATAATAAAACATTATTTAGTGACCAGGCCAGGTTAAATGTTGCATTAATGATTTGGAGTTCTTTAGGTTTGAACTCCAAAAAGCTGTTAGGCTGTACCTTTAGTGATGATTAGACTGCACCTTTAGTGATGATTTCCCCTTACCTCCCCAATATAGGCTTTGTCTTCTCTACTGAAAAGGGTAACTAACACACACATGAGCTATCCCAAGGTAAAAAAACAGTGAAGACCTGTCACTTTACTTTTACCACGAAGTGAACTCAGTGAGGTCAATCCCTTGAAGTGGGTATAAGGCTCTTTATCTTGTGATAAAACTTAAGTACCTGAACTTCATCACGTTTCTACTGCAGGATAGATTGTGCATGCGTGTTAGTTGCCGCTGCAAGACCATGTATGAGGAGGTCCCTGATTATCTACATCAGATAATAGTTACAGTTAACGTCACAACTCAGCTTCCACCATGAAATCCACCTTTCAACTTTATTTATTACATACACCTTCCTAACCTAACACATTATCCTGGAAAGATATTACAGTCCTTAAGACTTAAACTTAGTGCTTCACTCCTGTGGCTGAGTCTGGGCGTGCTGCACAAGCAAGATGCTCATTTCCTGGAGAGAAAGAAGGGACTTCCTGGCTATTTTAAGCATGACACTGACAGGCATCAATGGGAGTTACTGAACATTTTCTAGCCAGAGGGACAGTTACTAGGAGACAAAGGAAAAGAAGAAGAGGGAAGTAATAATAAAAAATATGTCAAAAAGAATCTTTGTCATGAGCTCTGAGAAGGGCTTAGAATAGGAAGGGAAATGATATACAAACTACATTTATGAAAACATTATTTTGATTTACATCTAACTCTAAATGCAAGAGAATATGAAGTAGTGTTAGGGAACAATGGAAGTACAACATACTTATATATTTAGATACAAGACAACATCCTCAAGAAGCTGAGCTACACATTTTAATGAGCATCCAAGAATCTGTAACAACTGAACAGTATAAGATAAAACAAGCAAATTCTAATGCTTAACTGAGGGCCAGTCTTCATGTTTTCATCTTGCTGGTAGAAAAAGCGCTCCTTTTCTTTTATTTAGTTACCTCACGTGCCTGTGAGCCAAGAACTGGTGGAGGACAATTGGTGTTCCCACTTAATTTTCTCTTATTTTCTTCTAACAAGATGACCACGCTCTAAACAAAAAAAGGCAGAGAGATTAACGGAAAGGGAAAGGTTTTAAAAAACAAAACCAGTAGAAACCAGGAAATCAATATGTAAAATAATTATTCATACGTGTCTGTGAAAACCTCTAGCCATTTCTAGAAGACCTTTGCCATACTGAAAGACAAAACAATGGCATATTCAAAATCTTTTTTAGATTTTTTTTTTATAATTTTTTATAATATGGTGATTGTCTGTAGCTACCTCATTTTTAACAGTAGCGTCTGCTCCTTTATCCAGCAGCAACTGAATCAACTCTTCATGGTTATTTAATACTGCCACCTGCAATATAATTAGAACAATACTATAATACATAGCCTTATATTACAATACTGGTATCTGCCACAAGTTAGTATATGTATGTTACATTACACAGGCCCCAATCTTGTACTGGGATCTGCCAATGTGAACTCCAGTGCCCATGCAGAGTTCTGGCTTCAGGGCCGGCTCTAGCAATTTCGCCGCCCCAAGCACAGCGGCACGCCGCGGGGGGCGCTCTGCCGCTCGCTGGTCACGCGGCTCCAGTGGATCTCCCGCAGGCTTCCCTGCGGGGAGGTCCAGTGGTCCCACAGCTCCAGTGGGCCTCCCGCAGGCGTGCCTGCGGATGCTCCACCGGAGCCGTGGGGCCAGCGGACCCTCACACGCCTGCGGGAGCAACACCGGAGCCGCCTGCTGCCCTCCAGACAACCGGCAGAGCATCCCCCGCAGCATGCCGCTCCAAGCACGCGCTTGGCAGGCTGTGGCCTGGAGCCAGCTGTGACTGGCTTCAGTGAGATTCCAAATGAGTGCAGAGATCAGCACTAGCTGAATCTGAGGCAGGATCTGGGTTTTACACAGCCAAGAGGGCTCTGCAATTATATGTAGATTTACAAAGATCAAAATACCACACACATGTATTTATCAATGTTATGAATTTAAAATGTACAGGCTATGTTCCTCTGTGATAAGTGAAATGATAACATGATATAGAAAGCATGTTATCATCTTTATAGAATACATAACTATAGTACTTCAGAAAGATAAATTCTGAAAGGGTGAGGGAATCAGAGGACTCATCCTCATAAAAATACATTTGAGCCCATGAAGTCTACTCAAACTAAGTACTGTTATTTTACAAACCAAACCAAGAGTTTTTTAATGTATAATGTATTAGTAGAGGAACAGTAGTAATTTTTTTCCTTGAATAAAAGCCCTCTAGGAGTGAATGAATAACCACTGCTATCCTACTGCACATCTGAGTTAACAAGAATTTTCTAACTGTAGTCAAATTCCCGACCTTAATTGCAAGTACACAATTAAACTGATTATTAAAAAAGACATACCATTAAAGGTGTTTTGCCATCTTTATCTTTCACATTCACATCTGCTCCTGCTTCAATTAAAAGAGATGCCACATCTTTATTCCCTGTTACTGCAGAAACTCTCATCAATGGTGTCCATTCTAAGCACGTATCTTTAGCATCTACCTATTGCAGAAAGGAAGACATTTCTCATACTTGAAAAATAAAATCCCTATTTAAATAAACAAGGATTTTTCACATTGCTGAACAACTGCTGAGTTGAACAAATTCACAACTCTGAGGATGCCATATTTTTAAAATGTGCAATCCAATTGTGCCATAAACCTAAAGGGACGAACTCACATATTTAAAATAAATTATATGCTGAAGAGCTTTGCTGGATCAAGGCTACATTAGGAGTTACAATTCTGGCCGGCCTCCCAGAGGATATTATAAGTAGTACTTAGGGTGCATATTTTAATTGGAATCCCAGAAGTTTTCTCCTGCATGCGTCTTTTAAGAGGAAGCAATGTATTCCTTGCTCTGCACCCAAGTTGGATGGTAATTGCTTTAAGAAAGTAACATTTGAAGTGACTCCTGTATGTTTTCAGGCCTTTGAAGTTTGTGCATGGAGAATAGATTTCTTCTTCATCCAAAAGAATCATAACATCATTATGTATTTATTATTTATTGCAGTTTAAAATAACAAAAATGCAAAGCGTTAGGCACCCTACACATATAATTAATATTACAACAAAACCTATGCAGTATGCCAATCATTTAAATAAGAAATCTTCTATCAAGTCACCAACAAAAAAAATCTCCTTTCTACCCCTTGATTCTGGAACCTTTGTACTACAGCTCCAGTAGTAAACCTCAATATGGCTGGATATCTGATAAATTAAGTATTCAAAGTCCATATTTTTTATGGTAAAATAAAATAAAAATGTATACCAAAGAAGAACATGGTAATAACCTAGATAAAATTATTTTAAATCTGAAAAATAGAAACATACCACTTCTATGCCAATATTCATGTTTTTCAGACTGCAATATGCAAGTTTAGGTCCTGAAAATATACAACTCATTTTCCTTTAGGTTGGAGTCATTGTGGAATGCAACAGGATCAAACTTCATTCCAAGATTTGCAGATTGTTCAGTTATCCGTAACCTCTACTACCCTACTCACTGGGCTAAGAGTGCTATGTGACAATAAATTTATAATGTGAGGTTTAATTTTTGACCTATCTAGCACATAATCCCCTTCTCTTTCACTTTGCACTCGTGCAGGAAACTCTATCAACATGACTTTTCTTAATCTGAACTTGTTTTACAGGTCATTTCTTGGTGCTTTACAGTTCTAGTATTCTCAATTAGAATAACATTATACTTATCAATCTTTATCTCCATACCTTTAACTTTTCATTTAGCCTCCCTGCAGTCTTCAACCAGAGCTTGATTAAATTATATCCACCAATTTGCCAATATTTGAAGAGCTGTTACTAAGAATATCCCATTTTGTTTGCTAATGCAAGTTTGTGTCTTAGATGGTGCAAAATCAAAAGTAGGCATGACTGTCTGTCTCCAATTTCATGGAGGCTTGGGAGCAAAACAAAATGCCAGATTTTTATTAAAACTATAAAACCTTCAATTTTAGGCTCTTCAGGGTCTGTCTATTTCCCTATTAGCTATCTACAAAACAATTACCAAAGTATAGTAATTTATTTATAAAAACAACAGAATTAAAAGGCAGCACTTCTCCCAGCCTCCTATAGCAGATTCTCCATGTTCCTATCAGAACTCTGACCTGCACCTTCCCCCATTTTTTCTTCAGTTTCACAATTCCTAGATGCTCAGGACCTATGTCATGGTCATGGTCACTATCCATTGAGCAATAAGATGCACTAGTTTATCCCAAGGGGCTCAGATATATACTTAGTGAGCACTAACATTCCCAAAGTATCACCAGGCTATCAGACAACCTCTTTATGTCCCATAAAAATGCTGTTTTCTCTTAAGAACACACAGATAAAATCCATACCTGACAGCCATCATTAATCATCCATTCAATAACCTCACAATGTCCTCCATCCACAGCCCAGTGCAAAGCTGTACAACCTCCCAGATCTCTGACTTCCCAAGAAGCTCCTTGTTCTCTGAGGTATTTAATAATATCCAGGTGACCAGCAAAACAAGCTAACATTAGGCTGTAACATAAAGAGAATTATTTTGCTGGAAGAACAGGACATCATTATTATTCTTACACTGGTGACTTATTTTAATTTGGACAGCCTTTTCTTGTCAACTAGTAATTTTGAGCTGACAACCACCAACTTTACTGATATTTAATGTACAGCTAAGCTGTAGCTGTCCTTGGGAGAGGGTGAAAGAAAGGCACAAGACCCTTCACTTCCCCTGCTGCACCCCACTCTGCCTCCAGTGCTCCAAAACAGAAGAGAACCATAATGCTACAGCCACCATTACCCAACTACAGAGGAGAGAGTTACTAGTACTGAACACCATAGTGCAACCTTCCTGCATGCTGGCAAGCACGTGGAGGCCTGGGAATAGAAATGGCCATTAATGAGTTCATCTTCAGACAGTGACACTGGAACCATTATGCCTTCTCCAGCCCTGCACAGGCATAAGAGCAGGGGCGGCTCCAGGCCCCAGCACACCAAGCGCGTGCTTGGGGCGGCATGCCCCGGAGGGCACTCTGCCGGTCACCAGCACGCCTGCGGGAGGTCCACCGGAGCATCAGTAATAATCCTATTAATCTCTGTATCTTTGAGAAGCTAACAGAGAATACTAGATTTTAAGGGTAATGGTGTGCAGAGAGCAAGGGAGACGATTTTTCTTTGCTTTAGACTGTAATATAATTTTCAGTGCCTTGTGATCACCCTGGCTGCCATTCATGATCCCCACTGTGAAATATTGATCTGGTGGATGGGAGCACTGGACTAGGGAATATGGCTTCTAGTCCCTGTTCTACCACTGCTGTACTGAGTGACACTCAGCAAATCACTTCACCTTTCTGTTTCTCATTTCCCCTCTCACCCTTAGTCTGTCTTCCTATATTTTAACACCACCTAGTACAAGGGGGCAAAGGCACCAACTCAGTGGGTGCTCCAGTGCTGGAGCCACCACTGGGGAAAAAAGGTGGGTGCTGAGCACTCACTGGCACCCCCCCTATCAGAACCTCCCCATTCCCACAGTGCCTCCCAACCCCCAGCGGGCCCCGGGGAACAGCGCCTCCCTCCTCCCTCCCTGTGCCTCATGCCTGCCACAAACAGCTGGTTTGCAGCATGCAGGAAGCTGGGAGGGATAGGGGAGGAGCGAGGATGCGGCATGCTTCGGGGAGTGGGCAAAGCTGGGTGGGAAGAGGCAGGATGGGAGTGGAGCAGGAGTGGTAATGTATGGGGTGGGGGCGGGGCTTAGGGTAGAGACAGGGATCGAGCCGCCCCCCTCCTCCCCCCGGCATTTTGAAAAGCCAGCAACTGTGCAATGGTGCCCCTGATGTTGGCTGGGGCATGCAGGCACTACTGTAATATTAATAACAATAACACTGTCAGAGAGACATATGGTGGGTGAGGCAATATCTTTTACTAATAAGATATTACCTCACCTGAGACTAATATCCTGAGACTGACACAGCTACAACTACACTGCATACAATAACGCTATCACTCAGATGATGCACTTCCTACCCTAACACAGTTCTGGCTCTTAAAGCCTTAACTGAATCCTTAAGGTGAAACGAAAATATAAATACGTTTTTTATTCAGAGTATTAAAATTAAAACAAAATTAGTCTGTAATAATAAAAATAAATAAATAAATAAATAAATAATGCTAAGATGATGTTTTGACTGGCCACATGCCTAGATAACATCTAAACAATTGTCTCAGTGATTCATTAATCTCTCTCTCTCATTAATCTCTTTTAAATAAAATAATTATGTAGCTACCAAACTGTACATTGAGCTAATATACTCACACTTTGTGTTTCTATTACCCTTGTCTTCTCCCTCCCATAAAATTTGGTTCTACACCCACCTGTCCTGTCTTGTCCCTATTTAGACTGTAAAGTATCAGGACAAGGACTGTCTTATTTTATTTTTGAATAGCACTTGTCACAAGGGAGCTATTCAAGTACACAAACAATGAAATCACACATTTAATTTCTGAGCCCTTAAATTCATTGTCAACCATAATAAAATTGCTCTATGTTAATCATACAAGAAACATGAATCAGTAACCAATCATCATAGTTTTCCCTTTACTTTTAAATTGGAAAGAATCTAATTTAAATTTATCTATCAGTATTGTGTATATACACTTGCTAATCTTAGATGATATCCAACAGTCTTCAGTCTTCCCCAAAACCATGAACCCTGGCATCAAATGTGTCCATGGATAGAAATGAAAACATATTTTATCAATGCACAGGAAACAAGACAAATACATTTCTTTGGTGAATGTGGAATAAAGTTCACTGAATATTGATGCTCTGTGTATAAGAAAGTATATATAAATTATTGAGCCTGCCAGTTCATTAACAGGCAGAACAGAAGCATGTGTGCATACTACAACCCCAGAAAGACATAACCAGCCCATTGATCATCCAAGGGGGCAGGGAAACAGATTCGTGATCTGACAAATAGAGAAGCAGATGGACAAATATCCTGGGACACTTGAAAAGGTTCACCACTGGGAGCATTTGTCTTTTGAATCACGTATGGAACCAGATAACTCTACCTCTCATTGTCTAATTTACTAAGTACCAAACAGAGTAGCCTAGTTATGAGTGGAGAGGACAAGCAGGATAACAGAACTGCCAGAAAGGGCTGCCTGGACCTAAGAATGGAATGGGGAAATCAGAGTGGCTACACTAGAAACTCAAGTAGCTACAAATGGACTGGGCTACCTAAATGCTTCAGGGGTGACAGCCGTAAGGGATCCCAGCAGATAGGTAGCAGTCTTATCAGAGAAGGAAGTAGGGTGAGAGCTGCAAGCAAGGGGACAGGCAGTAAAGAATATACCAGAAGGAAACTAGAAGCTCAAGTTCAAAGGAAGACATTTTGTAGAACACCGTGAGGTCAGACTAGAAGGAACCCAGACAGCACCAAGATAGTGGCACAGATTAAGACAAGGTCCAGGAGAAACAGAGAGACCTAGCAAGCTTAACTAGATGTTAGGAGGCACCACCTTATGCAAATCAATTAATTGACTAATTTGCATGTTTAAAATTTGCTTATTACCACATAAACTTGTTTTTAAAAATTGTGTGCAAAATTAGTGATGACGAAAGGCACTGTCATAATAGTCCTGGTAAATGATACGTTCTGTTTATCTCCAGGGCAGCAGAAGCCTCCACAGCCCATGAACTTATCAGTCTCTATGTTGAGTCTGCCATTATTAAAGCATTGCGGTGAGTTTGTGATGTGGGAGCAGACACATACCAAATTCATCTCACATAGGGGCCACCAAAGAGTCACTAGATGGGATCAACTTTCACCTGAATATGAATTTCGTAGAGGCTCTAATACAGAACAGCATACAGTGCCTAACAACTACATATCTATCATGTCTATCAGTCACTTTTCTTATCTTACTAAAGTCTGTTCTAGTGTTTATTTGAAGAAGGGGTTGTTCCTTGAAGATATTTTTTATTTGTCTCTTTTCTTTACAAATGTATGAATGAATTTAGAGATTAGAGCCACGCAGTGAGAGTAAATACTGTGTAAGCTTTCTCTTCAGACCTGTGCTAATGCAGCTGACTCCTGATCTACTATTCTCTTTTCTAATGAAGTCCTGTATTCTTCCTGAACAAAGATTCCCAGTTTACTGAACTCCATAGTAATTTTATGATGCGGTCAAATGGAAACTAAGATTAAATCAATAAAACTCATTTTCAGTTGTGACCAAAACTAGAATTTGAATATCAGTTTTCAGAACTGAAAAAATATTGATGCAGTAATGCATAACACCAGTTCCCCAAAATCTCTGGTGAAACAATATATCCATGCAGTACCTGTCCTTTCCACTTCCATTCTTCTGATTTACATCTGTTCCATTCTGTACCAATATTTTCACAAGCCTATATAACATAAAATATTTTCATCAGAACAATGCCCAGTAAACTAACATTTCTCATTAAAATAGAAACTCTGAAAGAGTAAATAAAAACTTAGTTTTGCATACAGTCTATTACTGATAGTAAAATATATAAAGGCAACTTTGACAATTTATAAACACTTTGGATGAATTTTATAAATTGTCAAAGTTGCCTTTATATTATGAAAAAACAAAAACATCAATAATATTCTATTGTACTTTTCCTAAACTGACCATCTATTATTGTGCTCAAATATAGTAGAAAAGTGTAAAAATGTATCATGCACAACAAAGAGATAAAAGAAAAGCAGTAATACCTATCATATCCTTTCTGAGAAGCAACCATCAGAGCAGTAAAGCCTAGTTTATCAGGAACATCCACCTTCACATGTCTTACGGGAGGAGAAAAGAAAATGTTACAAACTAGCGTATCTCAAATATTTTCAGAGACAACTATAAATCTTTCCACAACATATTTCTAAGGAGTGTCTTATAAATTCAAAGCATTGTGATCACCTATTAATTTTGCCCACAGTGTGAAAGTAAAAATCATTAATCATTTTATCAAAAATTCTGACTACTATTTTTGCTGACTTCTATTGTTACGGTTTGTTTTTTATTGTTTTTTTCCATAGAAATTCATTGACAAATATTTTTCAAGTTTTATTTTTCCAAGAAAAATAAGCTACTTAAAAAATTATAGCTGCCTAGATAAAATCATCTTTTTAGGGAAAAAAAATTTCACCATGTCAGAGTTGAGGTTTGAAATATAATGGAAGTCAAATAAATAAAATATTCTAATAAACATTTGAAAAAAATCAGGAAAATTGGACAAAGTTTCACAACAACCTTATTCTAAACCTGTTGACTTAACTAGGATACTAGTCTATTATACAAATGAAAGCAACTAGAAATTGCATGTTACTGATTGCAACTGAATGGGATGGTAACTTGCTGAGTGATTAAGATATATACTTTTACATAAATAACTCAATGAGTCTGTGTGCATCCCTATGAATACGATATTCTATGACATTTGTGGTCAATTGTGACAAATAGACAAGAGAGATGTGCCTATGATATGGGGAAGATGGATCAGGTTGATACAATGGGGAAAGTAGAATGCATTCCTTTACTCACACTGGACTTCTAAACATGGATGGTATCTCTGAACACGCAAAGAGCTGTGGAGCTAAATCCTGGAATGGGAGCCCATCACCAGGTCTTCATGAAGGATGCAGATAAGATGTACCTCAATCGGTGCAACACATGAAGCCTTTCCCTTGCTTTGTCAGATATAGTAGGTTAAGGCCAACACATTCTGGCCTTATCTCTCGGTTTTCCCAAAAAAACTTGCTCCTGCTGATACATCCTATACTGTCTACCCTGCACACCTGCCACAAGTGGTACAGCACTTTAAACAGCTAATTACTAACACCACCTAAAACAAACCAAGTTTATCAGGCACTAAGTAGAAAGCTGGCACCTATGGTCCCAGCTATGCATGTGAGGAGTGCAGCCAGCAGAATGAGATGTGCTGGCTCCACCACATCTCACCTCAAGGGGGCCATTCCCTACTTACCAGGTGAAAGCCACAATCCATCCACCATCTAGTATGGGGAGGAGGCGACAGTCTTAGTTCTAGATCAGAGGTGGGGAAACTACAGCCCGCGGTCCCCCTCATCGGGTCATGTAGCCATTTTTGTTGTCAGAAGGGGGTCATGTTGCAATGAAGTTTGAGAACCCCTGCTCTACCTTTCTGTTTCATCAGAAGTCCCCTTTTTCTTATGTTATGAGAAGGGGTGAATATAGGTTCCCATTTTCTTTATTTTGTACCCTTTTATGATATCCCCTCTGCCTTATTTGTCAACTCTGTAAAATAAACACTCCCAGTTTCTTCAATTGCATTTCACATGGAAGTGTTTCCATGCTTCTGATCATTCCCATTGCCTGTACACCTCTGACTCGATATAACACGGGTTCGCATATAGCCCGGTAACCCCGGGGCTCCGGTAGTGGGACTCGGGTGGCGCTTTAAAGGGCCCAGGGCTCCAGCTGCTGCGGGGAGCCCTGGGCCCTATAAAATCACTGCTGGAGCCCTGCTGCCGCTACCCCAGAGCTGCAGCAGCAGGGCTCGGATGGTGATTTAACAGGCCCAGGCTCCCCGCAGCAGCCAGAGCCCGGAGCTCTTTAAATCACCATCAGAGCCCTTCAGCCATTACCCCGGGGCTTTAGCAGCGGGGCTCAGGTGGGTGATTTACAGGGCCCAGGGCTCCCCGTGGCTGGAGCCTTGGGCTCTTTAAATCATCACTGGAGCCCTGCCGCCACTATCCCAATATAACAGGGTTTCATCTATAACGTGGTAGGGATTTTTAGCTCCCAAGGACTGCTTTATATTGGAGTAGAGGTGTATTTGGATCCCATCTATTTCTTATATACACTTCTTAAGGAAGAATGATCAAAACCATATGGCATATTCCATTTGTAAAATGATATAACACAGAAAGCAAATTTGTAATTTGTCACTTTATCATAAAATGTGCAGTCTAATTTTTAGGACATGGGAAAACTAACTCATTGAAACAAAACACAACAGCATCATGCAGTTTACATGATTTCATGTCCACTGTAACACTTTATAGATATTTTATAATCTGAATATTTTCTCACCCTCCCTGAAGAATGTTAAGAACTGCCTCTACATCATTCATACTGACAGCTCGATGAAGTTGCTCTCCGCTCATCGGCTCTCCTGTAGAAAACAAAATAGGAAAATATTTGCAAAACAGTTGAGATTCATTCCAGTGGTGTTGCCAAGCATTGAAATGCTGCAAATAAATTATTAGCTTTCATATTTTTCAGTACCAGTTTTGGATATTTTCTAGATTACTAAATTAAACAAAAGAATCTGTATCACTGTTACATAGCTGTTTTTATTTAAGAGGTGACGAAGTGTGGTAATACTCACTGGCATCATTCTCACAATGCTCATTACTAATCTTTGTCTTTTTTCATTACCATTTTTAAAAATCAATTATTTTAGTGGAAGACTAATCCCTTTATATACTTCTGTATTGGAGATGAACCTATATCTGGGAACTATCATGTTAGAGATTAAACTACTCTACTGCTCAGTCAACATAGTACAGTCCCTTGAATGCTGTGGTGATTAGGAGAGATCTGGCTTCAAGTTCTCTCTTAATTCTTTCTTGAAGAGCAAAACTGCTGTGTTCGACCATGACTCCCTCCTGTCTAGGGTTTGGACCATGATCAGCCTACCTTTATTCACTAAGATATCTTCCTACAGCCCCTTTGTCAAAATAAAAATAAGAACCAAACACCGCCCAAAACTAGATTAACAGCGGTTCTAGATATCTTCTCTCATAACAAAATCCAGTTGTAAAATGGTATTTCCTAAACAAATCAAATGTATTGTTCCTCGTGCCCATAAGTGTGTCCAGTTTCAATGGGCCATCTCTAAAACACACTAGTTCCTGTGGTAACTGGTAAAGACCAGATTTCTAATCCATATGCCACACTTTTTGTGTTAGTCTAATGATGAACATGGGCATTAATGAACCAAAAAAATAACAACCTTCTTTTGGATGCAGAATGATCTCTTTCCTATTTACAGAGAACACAGCTGTAGTTGTAGTTGTTGCTACCTAACCAGGCCATACGAAAGAAAAAGAGGAGAACACAGCAAATAGATTTGATTGCTCAGCCTCTAGGTCCAGCATAAAGTGTTGCAGGTCTCTCCCATGAAAATTAACTAACCTTGGAAAAATACAGTTACTCGGCTTTTTGTAACTATTGTTCTTCAAGCTGTGTTGTTCATGTCCATTCCAAGCAGGTGTGTGTGTACCGTGTGCACGCCAGCCAGAAGATTTTCCCTTAGCAGCATCTGTAGGGTCGGCCCTGGTGCCCCCAGGAGTGGTGCCTCCATGGCACCCTATATAGGGACCCACTGACCCTCCACTCCCTCAGTTCCTTCTTGCCGGCACTCCGACAGAGGGGCAGGAGGGTGGGTATTGTAATGGATATGAACAACACAACAGTTACAAAAAGGTGAGTAACCATTTTTTCCTTCTTTGAGTGATTGTTCATGTGCATTCCAAGCAGGTGACTCACAAGCCTGAGTTTAGTTGGTGGGGTCAGAGTTCACTGCAGATTTGAGCACCGCCCTGCCGAAGGCTGCATTGTTTCTGGCCTGGTGCATCACGGCATAGTGTGACGTGGATGTGTGGATTGAGGACCATGTGGCAGCCCTGCATATCTCCTGTGTCGGGACCTGAGCCAGGAATGCTGCGGACTGTGCCCTTGTGGAGTGGGCTGTGATTGGCGAGGCAGGCACCTTGGCTTGATTGTAGCATTCGCGGATGCAAGCCGGGATCCATGAGGAGATATGCTGTAAAGAGATGGGGAGCCCCTTCATCCTGTCGGCCACAGCTACAAAGAGTTAGGTTGATTTTCTGAACGGTTTAGTTCATTCAATATACAATGCCAGGGCCCTGCGAACGTCCAGGGAATGCAGCCTACGCTCTGCATTGGAGGAGTGTGGCTTAGGGTAGAACACCGGGAGAAAAATGTCCTGGCCCATGTGGAATTGGGAGAACACCTTAGGAAGAAACACCGGGTGTGGCCTGAGTTGGACTTTGTCTTTGTGGAAGACTGTGTATGGAGGCTCGGATATCAGCGCTCTGAGCTCTGATACCTTCCTGGCCGAGGTGATAGCCACGAGGAATGCAACCTTACAGGAGAGATATAGCAACAGCACGTAGCCAGTGGCTCGAAGAGGGGCCCCATGAGGGCGGAGAGGACCAAATTAAGATCCCAAATCGAGACTGGTTGTCAGGTATGCGGGAACAGCCTATTCAGGCCCTTGAGGAAGCGACAGACCAATGGGTTTGTGAAGACTGAACCATCATCAGCTCCTGGGTGGAACATGGAGATGGCCACCAAAGAGAGGGAAAGTCCTTGCTGTCTCAACTGGAGTAGGTAATCAAGGATGAGAGGGATCAGGGCAAGCAATGGAGCCTGTCCCTGCTGTTCAGCCCAGATGGAAAAATGTTTCTACTTGGCCATGTATGTGGCCCTGGTGGACAGTTTTCTACTACTGAGGAGGACTCGTCTGACCTGCTGTGAGCATTGCATTTTCACCGGGCTTAGCCATGGACCATCCAGGCTGTGAGGTGGAGCGACTCCAGTTTCAGGTGGTGGAGGTGGCCCCGATTCTGTGTGATCAGGTCCGAGAGCAGTGGCAACGTAAGGGGCGCCTGTATGGACATGTGCAGCAGCGATGTATACCAATGCTGGCGCGGCCACGCCAGCGCTATCAGTATGACGAGAGCATGATCCTTGCGTATCTTGAGGAGTACCCTGTTGACCATGGGGATTGGAGGGAAGGTGTAAAGCAGGCCACCTTCCCACAAGAGGAGGAAGGCATCCATTAGAGACTCTGGACTGCACCCCATGAGGGAGCAGAACTGTCGACACTTCCTGTTGTCCCTCGAGGAAAACAGGTCTATCTGGGGATAATCCCAGAGACAGAAGATTGAGCGTGCCACGTCTCGGCAAAGGGACCACTCATGACCATGGAATGAGCAGCTGAGGGCATCCGCGAGGCTGTTCTACACAGGTACATGAGGTAGGATGCTGTTAGGTGAACTGCGTTCTGTACGCGAGGGCTTCCCAGCACAGGGAGAGGAGTGTGCACCCGTTTGTTGATATAGAACATTGCGAAGGTATTGTCCATGAGGACTGCAACGCACCTGCCCACCAAGCGAGATTTGAAAGTAAGGAAGGCAAGGTGAACAGCCCGTAGCTCCCTGACATTGATATGTACGGAGAGGTCCTCTGGGGACCAAAGGCCTTGGGTCCTGAGATTCCTGAAATGCGCCCCCCACCCCAGATCCGATGCATCTGTCACCAAGGAAAGGGATAGCTGAGGGCTGGCAAAGGGTACTCCCGCACAGACCACCCACAGGTCGAGCCACCACTAAAGGGAATCCAGCACCGTTCAGGGAAGCATCACCACTGAGTCCAGCGCGTCCCTGCTTGGTCTGTACACAGTCACTAACCAGGACTGAAGAGGGCATAGCCTGAGCCTGGTGTGACTCACGACGTAGGTGCACGCAGCCATATGTCCCAGCAACTTGAGGCAGTTCCTCACTGTGGTGGTCGGGAAACGGCGGAGACCGAGGATGATGTCGGACATAGACCAAAACCTGGCCTCTGGTAGGTATGCTCTGTCCTGTGTTGAGTCCAGAACTGCCCCTATGAACTCTATCCGTTGGACAAGAGATAGGATAGACTTGGCCTCGTTCAACAGGAGACCGCGCTCGAGGAAGGTCTGTCTGATAAAGACCACCTGAGCCTCCACTGTGCCTTCGAGCAGCCCTTGATGAGCCAATCGTCCAGGTAGGGAAACATCTGAATTCCATGCTTGTGCAAGAAAGCTGCTACAACTGTCATGCACTTTGTGAAGGCACTTGGGGCCGTTGACAGGGAGAAAGGCAGTACTGCGAACTGGAGATGGGTGTTGCCCACTACAAATCTGAGATAATGTCTGTGCTGAGGAATTATTACAATATGGAAGTATGTGTCCTTCAAGTCAAGGGCGGCGTACCAGCCTCTTGGATCCATGGAGGGGATGATAGAGGACAGAGAGACCATACAGAACTTGAGCTTCTTTACAAACTTGTTCAGACACTGAAAGTCTAGAACGGGTCTGAGGCCCCCTTTCACCTTCGGTATTAGGAAATACCAGGAGTAAAAACCCCTGCCCCTGAGTTCCTGAGGAACTTCTTCCACTGCCCCTACTATGATGAGGGACTGCACTTCCTGAATTAGAAGTTGCTTGTGAGAGGGGTCCCTGAAGAGAGAGAGGGAGGGGGCTGGTGGGGTGGGAGGGAGGAAAATTGGATAGAATATCCCTTCTCTACCATGCAGAGCACTCAACTGTCCAATGTGATTCAGGACCAGGCATGACAGAAGGGGGACAGACATGACAAAAAGGTAGGGTTGGTACGATCCAGAGTCCTGACTGGTAGGTTGTCCTCGACCACACCATCAAATTTGGGGTCTAGGCCCCGACGGAGGCTGCGGTTGATTGGATGACTGGCCGGAGGGCTGTTGTTGCCTCATTCTGCCATTTCTGCTCTGCCTACATGAGGGCTCTGGGCAGTTCTGGGGTGGTACGGCTGCAGAGCCAGCTGCAACTTGAATTACCTGCATTGGGTGGCTTGGGTGGGCAGGCCTAGCAAGCGTAAGGTAGCCCTTGAGTCTTTTAGGCTATGCAGCCTCTTGTCCGTCTTCTCAGAGAAGAGCATGGCGCCTCGAAGGGGAGGTCCTGGATAGTCTGTTGGACGTCATGTGGAAGGTCTGAGACCTGAAGCCAGGCTCCCCGTCGCATGACTGGCCCGGTTGCCAGTGTGCAGGAGGCAGCATCCGTCGCATCCAGGGCTGCTTGGAGGGATGCCCAGGAAATTAGCTTCCCCTCCTCTATCAGAGCAGAAAATTCTGTTCGCCATTCTTGGGGAGGGAGTTCAGCGAACTTGGACAAGGCTGAGCATATGTTATGGCCATACTGGCTCACTATAGCCTGTAGCTGCAGACCCCTCGTTGAGTACACCTTTCTACTAAAGAGGTCCAACTTCTTGGCCTCCTTGTTCTTCGGTGTAGACCCTTGGAATGTCTTACGCTCCCCCTTTGGTTGGCCACATCCACAACCACAAAGTCTGGGAGAAGGTGGGTATATAGGTGCTCATGGTCCTTGAAGGGTACAAAGTAGCACCTCTCTGTCTTTTTGGCCATAGGGGCCAGCAAAGCTGGCGTCTGCCACAAGGTGTGGGACGTATCAGCTATCGTTTTGATCAACAGTAGGGCGACCCTAGATGGGTCTGAGGGGAACAAGATGTCCACCACTGGATCTACAGCCACCTTAACCTCCTCCGCTTGGATCACCAGGCTCTGGGCAGCATGCTTAAGTAGCTGCTGAAGCACCCAGTTGTCCTCTAGGGCCAGTGCCGCTGAAGTTCCTGCAACCGCCTCATCTGGCGAGGAACAGGAGGAGATCACCTGCTATGGACCTTCCTCTGTACCCTCAGCCTCTGCAGGGTTCTGCGGCACACGGTACTCTGGTTGCGTGGCCGGTGCAGATGTAGGATGCGGCACCACGGCGGTACTGGGGTTGATGCTGAAAGACGAGGCATGTTGGGCAGTACCTGTGGCATCTGAAACATGGTCCCCGTTGGTGCTGGTGTCTGACTAGGCAGTGCTGGGTTCTGTTGTGGCACACTCTTGTCGGGACATCGGTGCCAGCAATGGAGACATCTGCACCGGAGCAACCGATGTCGAGGAGACCGATGCAGACCTGGAGCGTGGGCTGTGTGCCTGTCCCAGGGACTGATGGTAGGCCCAGGGAGTCAAGAATGGCCACTGGGAAGGTGGTTGCCACTGTTGCTGCCACGATGCCGGGTAAGGTTGTTGGCTTGCCTGAGAAGCGGACCTCCTGCTCCTCAATCTACTGGAGCAGTAGGATTCTGCCTCCGAGTCCGAAGTCTCCAAAACAGGAAGACCGAGGGGGAGCAGTACCCACTGTCGCTGGAGAGTGGTGCCGCGAGGCCAGGGAGCGCTCTGTCTGTGTTGGTGCTGCCGGAGTGGCACGGGGCAGGGACTGGGGCTACATCATGGCTGGCTTGCCCCTTAATTGGATCGGGGGTCAGGCCATGTCTGATGGCTCTTTCCACCAGTGCAGGGAGGCTGGTACCGGGAGGCTTAACAAGTTAGAGGCCACCTCAAACGCCTCCAGCGTCGATGGGAGACACACATCCTCACTGAGGTCCCGGGGAGCTAGACCAGTCCGGACTCGACCCGCATCCCCACCAGCGCGGGAGTCAACAGGACATTGGGAGGATGTCGTTGTGGCTCAGCTTATCCTACGCACACTGGATGCTGCCAGCCTTTTAAGGTCCTGGTGGGATGATCAGTCTCTCACCAGCCTCTTCTTTCTCGCAGGCACCAGAGATGGTGATCTGTGCCACACGGAGGCCGATTTTCTATGTCCCGATGCTCTCCGGTGCCGGGACTTAGAGGACTTAGACTGGGCTTCCTGTCTTGTTAGTGGTGCCAGAGCACTGCGCACCAAGGATGAGGTGCTGGGCGCCGGATCAGCAGGCTCAGGGTCCGACTGTGGCCGGAAGGCCACCTCCATCAGGAGAACTCTGAGTCTCTGCCCTTAAGAGTCCTGGGATGGAATCCCCTGCAGATACTGCACCGGTCTCTTGGTGGCTCTCCCCGAGACACTTCAAGCAGGACGAGTATGGGTCACTCTTCAGCATAAACTTCCGGTAGTTCATACAGAGTTTAAACCCTAGCGTGACCCACGTATTCCCCAGCAGGGTGATGACTACGTTGGAGGGAAGCCCCCCAACAACTATTAACTAACACTAACTAAACTAGAGAGAGGAAACAATTATATACACTTAGACGAGACATTGCTAGGCTTGCTGCAAGAGCCAGCAAAGTTCCAGCTAGCCATCACAGGCGGTAAGAAGGAACTGAGGGGGTGGAGGGTTGGCGGGCCCCTATATAGGGCGCCATGGAGGCACCACTCCAGGGGGTGCCAGGGCCAACCCTACAGACGCCGCTAAGGGAAAATCTTCTGGCTGGCGTGCATGCAGTGCACACACATCTGCTTGGAATGCATGTGAACAATCACTCGAAGAAGCATGTCTGGTTGCATTCTGAAAAAGTAAGGGCAAGGATGAAAAAGGGCCTGGTAAACTTCAAAAAGTGGAATATTTTAATTTGATTGTTGGATAGGCACCTGATGACAGCATGCCAAGTGAGTCAAATCCTGTTGCAAAACAAGCAACTACTGGTTAGCCACATTTCAGTTTAAAAAGCTTCAAACTGCATATTTTCTAGAACCTGTATGGCTTTGCATTTTAGAAAACTACATGTTAAAATGCAGTATTGACTCAAAGCAAGATTAAAATCATTCTGATTAGTGTGTGTGGAAGTATTTAAAGAAAGAAAATGTGGAGGGTTAGTGTGAAGATACTGAGTTGTCATCTTTTGAGATTTTACAAGATAGCTACAGAGAGCTGATGAGTTAACTTGCTTGAACAAGACATTTGTTAACAGTTTTCAATTGCCAGAATATGCTTACAGGTCTGTCACATCTTACACTAGGGTTACGTTCCACAGTCAGAGCGTAAAGCGAAAATTGTGTATAGTAAAAATGATCCTTGAAAATTCCTTAACTCACCCATAAAGTACAGTTTTGTGTATACAACCCTGTACAGTACTATGTGTTGCATACAGCAATATGCAGTACAGTATATAATAAAGACTACATATGCAAAATATAATTTTACAGTATTTTTATAACATAACAGAAAGATGGAAGAATGAAAGAATAAAAATGAAGACAGTACAGTAAACTTGAACAGTCACCAGTCATCCTGGATATTCTTGCTAGTCTTGTACTGTACACACTCCAATGATTAGTCTTCCCCTGATAACACTATCATTGAGTCCCCAGGGCTTGATGTCAATCCAGGAGATGATGGGCCAGGCTTGAGTGATGGAGAGCGAGTCGTAGAGGAAGTGGATGGCTCTGGTTCAGCTCGAGAAGTTTTTTGTGTAGGCTCTGCTGCTGCTGGTTGTTTTTTCTTTAAATACATGATGATTGGCAACTGTCACTGTTGTCTCTTGAGCTCCTCAAACATTTCTTGTTACGGTCTCAAAATCATCCATAATACTACATGGGATTTTGAGAGTTCGTTCCGTAGAAGGATCATATTAAAAAATTAAATCATTTAAGTGTTTCATTGCTTGGAACACTTCAGAAAATTTATGAAGATTCCAAGTTGCTGGCTCTTCCTGTTCATCATCATCTTCGTCTTCTGTAGACGATTTTATCAGTTCCTCTAACTCTTCGTTAGTCAATGTTTCTCTATGGCTCCCAATTAATTCCTCAATTTCTTCCTCGAGAATGTCGATGAAGCCATCACCACCCACTTGCCTGGCCACTTGAACAAGGAGTTTCACTTCTTTGTCAATGGTCAGGAAACCCTTAAAATCGTTCAGTTTTCCCATAGGTTTCGCCAACATGCATTGACTGTTTCAGGCTTGATTGCATCCACTGCCTTTTTAATATAAGTGATGCAATCTGCAATGTTGAAGGACTTCCAACACTCCATCACATTAACATTGAGATCAGCATCCATAGTGGTAAGGATCCAAGAGAATGTAAGCCTTGTGCATGCGGCCTTGAAATAGCTAATGATGCCTTGGTTGAGAGCTTGGAGGATGGAGGTGGCACTGGAGGGGAGAAAGACGATTTCAACGTTGTTATGCGCAAACTGGAGTGCCACAGGGTGGCCAGGAGCATTGTCTATGATCAAAAACACGTTCAAGTCAAGTCCTTTCTCTTCAAGGTACTGCTTGACCTCCAGAACGGAACACTTGTGGAACCAATCTAGAAATAATGCTGCTGTCACCCAAGCCTTTTTATTTGATTGCCAGAACACAGGCAGGAGATTTTTGTTCTTACCTTTTAGGGCACAGGGATTTGCAGCCCTGTAGAGCAAGCCCGGCTTTATTAAATGCCCAGCTGCATTGCCACAAAGCAACAGTCACACGGTCTTTAGGTGCTTTGAAGCCAGGGGCTTGTCTTTCTGATTTCGAAATGTAAGTGCGGGTGGGCATTTTTATCCCGAAGAGCCCAGCCTCATCAGCATCAAAAACTTGTTCTGGAAGACAGCCCCTTTCCTACATGATTTTCTTTAATTGTTCGGGGTAGGCTTTTGCTGCCTCCTCATTGGCAGATGCAACTTCACCAGTAGTCTCTGCACATTTTTGAGGTTGAAGTGGCTCCTAAAACTGTTAAGCCAACCTTGACTGACTTTGAATTCCTTCTTATCAGAAGGCTGTCCCTCTTCAGTGGGAGGTTTGAACAGTGCATAGATGCTAAGAGACTTTTCTCACAACATGTTGCCATTGATAGGCACAAGTTTACAGTTCATGTCTTCCAGACATAAGTTTAATGCCTTTTCAGTCTTCACTAAAGTCTTAATCACACACTTGGCTCGTCACCCTAGCAGTTACTGGTGCACTTGATTCCACAGCTTGACGAATTTCTCTCAAATCTTGATGGCACGACTGCTAAATTCGTTATGGCTGTATTTACGCGCCACATTGGCGAGGGACATACCATCTCTCAATAAGTCCAACACAGCCAGTTTTTCCTCCAGCGTTGGAGCAGATCGCTGTTTCTTTGGTTGAAGATGAAGTAAGTGACTTGCGTTTAGGGGCCATGTTATACGAAAAATACATATTGTATCTTTAAACAGTACAGGTACAGTAGAATCTCAGGGCGGCGAGATGTGCACAGTATGAGGCGCAGAGGACTGAGTACTGTAGTGGGAACAGCAGATTCTCTTCTCCCATCTCACACTCACTCCGGGGCATACACACTATTTAAACTGAATTTTTGTTCTTTTTTGGCCAACCCTCCAGGGTTATTACAGGGGAGAACCTTATTACAGGCCTAAAGACATGCTGTTGCTGTCAAGTTCCCACAAAAAATGTATTTTAGTGGGAACAGTAGATTCACATCTCACGCTGGTGGAATTGCCCGCACTTTCTTTTTTTTTTCCCCGACCATGTAAAGCTGAAATCATGCATGTTAAATGCATCTAAGATGTGACAGACCTGTATTTTATTTGCCTGAGAACCGGCTTCAATAAAATTTATAGAATTTGGCATATTACTTTAAATCTTAATTCTGCAATGTTTACAGTGTTTGAAGTTCTTATTAGCTAGGTAGCCCAAGGGTGGTATTTTTTAGGGCAGTGCATCTATATTTGAAAAGTTCCACAAGTCATTCAACAAGACTCCAAAGTCAGCCATTGCATCAGGAACCCTAAACAAAAGCAAAGAGAGTGGACACTACAAAAGGGAGTGATGCTGTTGTAGCTTCTAAAACAGTTTACCATGAAAGAAAAGGAGTCAAGGGAACAAGAGAGAATAAGAAAAAATTAGAAATAAAACAGATAAATTAAAAGAAGATAAAGATAAAAGGAGAAAAGACATAACAGCATTTTGGTGAATCAGATTTAATTCACATATCTTACTTCCTACATTTCACTTTACTGCTTTAGAAAATGCTTCACAGTTCTATTAGGGATAGAGTGTGACATTTAGTCACAACTCTGCATTATGGGTAGTGAAGAGACATACCACTCCTGTAGAAGGGCCAGGGTGAATAAAAATCAATGATTTTTAAAAAATGGATTTTTTAATTTAAAATCAGATTTTTTTGACAAAATGCTTTTTGAGGAAAAAACCCTATGTAAAGCTAACGTATCTTAATTAAAGCTATAGCTCAAAGATATCATTATGGAATAGGTATTATAAATTCTAACTCTACAGTATGAGAATATATTCATGAAATGTTTAAGAAAAATTTGGTAAATGAGTTCATGGATTAGGGACCCAATCTTATGGAGTTCCAGAGGCTTTTGTATAGATTATTTAGGTTAATCTTTCTATCTACCCAATGGGACTCAGTGCTAAGTCTAGAAGATACCATCAGAGATGCTTAGTTTTGCAGTTCTCAAACTGTGGATTTGTGTCTCCAAACATAACATGCTCGTTAACAGCAAAAATGTTTTTAAATAAATAAATATAGAAAGATGGAAATATCAGACCTCAACTCTATTGTCCCTCTGGAAATTTTTGTACAGAGGGACAATCCCTTACCTCTCTCTAACAGTGCAAAGGTTCAAAAAGTTCAATGAATAGAAGATTGTTGGGGGCGGAATAGATCTGGACAAGCACAAGAAGTCTGGAGATAAATGTGAGAGGAGAGGGACAGGCAGTAGAAACAAAAGTGAAACTGTTTGAGCAGCATATTCCAGAAGTCTTGAGGTCTTTCTGAGTGTAGCCTTCATTGATTTGAGATCTACCATACCATTCTCTCACTAGAAGGGAAAACCAATAATGGCAGCAGGTCATAAAAAAGACCCAGTTTGTGTCTCATCTATCTCTGAGTTGTGAAGAATATGTATTAAGGTTATAATAACCAAAAAGAATGCACTTTTATGTAGAAATCCATGATTAAATCGAGTCTTCCTGACTAGTGATTTAAATCGTGAAATTTGATTTAAATCAAATCGACCCTGAGAGGAGCATTGTGAGGAAGAAGTTTCCCTGGTATACTTCAGATTCCCTCTCTTGGGTTCTTGGTTGGCTGCCTGAATCTCTTGTTTCAGGTAGCTTCTTGAGAGGCCATACAAAGGTGCCTGAAATCAGCTCAGAGGCTCCGTGCTCTTCATTCATCTCTCCCTGCATACCGATTGAGCAGGTATTGAACTGCTGCTCACAAATAATGGCAGATTTGCAGATGGTGGCCAGCAAAAGGAGCAGCAGGCTGCAACCCAGACCAGGGAGTTAAGAAGGAAACCTTAGCAGTCTGTCCCTTTCCAGCACATAACCAACCCCCACAGGGAAGAAAACAAATAGTTTCTTGGGACCCTCTAGCATTCAGGGGGAAAAGTACTTCAGCTGGGGGAGAGAGGGGCAAAAGGAGGGTTGGGGGGACAAGCATCCTCAAGAGAGAAAGGGGAAGCCTTAGAAAGGGAGAGATCCAGGAAAAGCCCAAGGGAGAAATCAAACAGAAGATGGATAGGAAACCTCAAGAAGACAGAGAAAGAGATGGAGGAACAGCTAACTCAAGGGAAAGAGGAAGGTAGGGGGAACCAGAAAAAAGAAGGACTGGAGGAATACTTAGGGCAGGGTAGGGGATATGGAAGATAGATACAGAAGGAAAGACTGGGAAAAACCTCAGTGGAATTGATGAATTATTTGGAAGAGGAGAATTGATAAAAGCTGATGGCTGGGGAAAAAATGATGGGGTTGACAGTGAAGAGGAATATTATACAAATGAGATACTGCACCATCCTCAAATATGCCAATTTGGGCAAAATGTAATTTGCATAAAAGCTCCAGATTTCCACACCTTACAAGCCTTAAGAAAGGAAATGAAGGTTGTGATATTGCAGTCTATACGATTTTATAAAAAAGGTCTCTTGTAAGGTATCATCCTATTTGTATCAATGTACCACTCTTGTATCTGAAACTAGAAATATGCAATATAACTCTGAGGGCCTATTGTAATTATGCAAAGTGTGGGTCATTAATGGTGGTTTGGAATCTTGATGACTCCCATTAACCAGGACAATTGACTACAGATGGCTGTGTTTTACCTGTAAGTCTTCCTGTATACAAGTGTGCTGGCAAGTGGGCAATGAAGTCTTGCAGTGACATGTGATCATGTCACCTGAACTGGAATCTATCTTTAACCTGGTGTCTTTCCATTGAGAAGGAGGGGGGTGAGAACCCAGAAAGGGACAAAGGATTCCCGCCTTATGCAAAAGATATATAAAGGGGTGGAACAGAACAAAAGGAGTGGAGCCATCATGAAGAATCCCCTAGCTACCACCTGAGCTGGAACAAGAGCTGTACCAGGGGAAAGAATTGTGCCCAGGCCTGGAAGGTGTCCAGTCTGAGGAAAAACTTACTGAAGCATCTCTGAGGGTGAGATTATCTATATTCAGTTTGATTAGACATACATTTGCGCATTTTATTTCATTTTGCTTTGTGACTTACTTTGTTCTGTGTGTTACTACTTGGAACCACTTAAATCCTACTTTCCGTATTTAATAAAATCACTTTTTAATTATTAATTGACCCAGAGTATGTATTAATACCTGGGGGAGCAAACAGCCGTGCATCAGTGTTATAGAGGGCGAACAATTTATGAATTTAACCTGCATAAGCTTTATACAGGGTAAAACTGATCTATTTGGGTTTAGACCCCATTGGGAGTTGGGCATCTGAGTGTTAACGACAGGAACACATCTGTGAGCTGCTTTTAGGTAAACCTGCAGCTTTGGGGCAAGTAATTCATACCCTGGGTCTTTGTTGGAGCAGATGGGTGTGTCTGGCTCAGCAAGACAGGATGCTGTGGTCCCCAGCTGGCAGGGAAAGCAGGAGCAGAGGTAGTCTTGGCACATCGGGTGGTAGCTCCCAAGAAGGTTTCTCTGATCCAACTCATTGCAGGATACTGTTGATGGTGATTGATGAAACACAGAAATGTCCCAAATACAAGACCCAGTAGTAAATAAGAACATAAGAACAGCTGTACCGGGTCAGACCAAAGGTCCATCTAGCCCAATATCCTGTCTACTGACAGTGGCCAATGCCAGGTGCCCCAGAGAGAGTGGACCTAACAGGCAATGATCAAGTGACCTCTTTCCTGCCGTTCATCTCCATCTTCTGACAAACAGAGGCTAGGGACACCATTCCTTACCCATCCTGGTTTATAGCCATTAATGGACTTAACCACCATGAATGTATCAAGTTCTCTTTTAAACACTGTTATAGTCCTAGCCTTCACAACCTCCTCAGGTAAGGAGTTCCATAAGTTGACTGTGCGCTGCGTGAAGAAGAACTTCCTTGTATTTGTTTTAAACCTGCTGCCTATTAATTTCATTTGGTGACCCCCTAGTTCTTGTATTATGGGAATAAGTAAATAACTTTTCCATGTTCACTTTCTCCACATCACTCATGATTTTATATACCTCTATCATATCACCCCTTAGTCTCCTCTCTTCCAAGCTGAAGAGTCCTAGCCTCTTTAATCTCTCCTCATATGGGACCCATTCCAAACCCCTAATCATTTTAGTTGCCCTTTTCTGAACCTTTTCTCAGGCCAGTAATTGGGGACTTTAACTACCCACACATGTGTTGGAAAAGTACCATGGCACAAACTGTCTAATAAGTTCTTGGAATGTATTGGGGACAACTTTTTGTTTTAGAAGGAAGTAACCAACAGGGCAACCATTCTAGACATGATTCTGACTAACAGGAAGAAATTGGTTGTGAATCTGAAGGTTGAAGGCAATTTGGGTGAAGGTAATCATGAAATGACGATTTCATGATTCTAAGGAAAGGAAAGAGTTAGAGCAGCAAAATAGGACAATGGACTTAAAAAAAGCAGAAAAAATAAACTCAGAGAATTAGTAGGGTAAGGTCCCACAGGAAGACAATCTAAGGGAACAAGGAGTTCAGGAACTGGCAGTTTCTCAAAGAAACAATATAGGTGCGACAGTGAACAATCCCAATGCAAAGGAAAGACAGATACGGCTTATATAGTTGGGGATTGGTCCTGCTTTGAGCAGCGGGTTGGACTAGATGACCTTCTGAGGTCCCTTCCAACCCTGGTATTCTATGATTCTATGCATCAGGAGATCATTAAAGACCTGAAAATCAAAAAGTGCAAACATGGGCAAATTGCTAAGGATGAATACAAAAGTATATCACAAACATGTAGTGACAAAATCAGAAAGGCTAAGGCATAAAATGAGTTATATCTAGCAAGGGACATAAAAGGCAATAAGAAGAGGTCCTATAAATACATTAGAAGAAAGAGAAAGATGAAAGAAAGTGTAGGTCCTCTGCTTGGCATGGAAGGAGTGTGAATAACGAATGACACCAATAAGACTGAGGCTTTTAAAAGGCTAATAGTAATCAGATACTTAGCACATATTTAGAATAAGGAGGAAGGAATGCAAGCCATAATAGGGAAATAACCTCAGCCAGAGGTTATGGGTCTATTACAGGATTAGCTGGGTGAGGTTCTGTGGCCTGCGATGTGCAAGAGGACAGACTAAATGATCATGATGGTCCCTTCTGGCCTTAAAGTCAGTAAGCCTAAGAGACAGTTAGATACATTCATGTTGGCAGGGCCTGTTGAAATTCACCCTAATGTTCTTAAGGAACTAGCTGAAGTAATCTCAGAACGGTCAATGAGTATCTCTGAGAATTCATGAAAGAGAGATGAAGTCCCAGAGGACTGGAGAAGGGCAAACATAGTACCTCTCTTTAAAAAGGGAAACAAAAGTAGAATTACGGGGAATTATATACTAGTCAGCCTAACTTCAATATCTAGAAAAATACTGGAACAATCAGTTTGGACAAGCACCTACAGTAGGTTAATAAGTAATAGCCAATACGGAATTGTCAAGAATAAGTCATGCCAAACCAAACTAATTTTCTTCTTTGACATGGTAACTGCCCTAGGGAATGGTGGGGAAGCTGCAGACTTGATACACCTTGATTTTAGTAAGGCTTTTTACACAGTTCCACATGACATTCGCATAAGCAAACTAGGGAAATGTGATCTTGATGAAAGGGGGGTGCATACCTGGTTGAAAGACAATATCAAAGAGCAGGTATCAGTGGTTCACTGTCAAACTGGAGGGACGTATCTAAAGGGGTTCCATGGGTGTCTGTCCTGGGTTCAGTACCATCCATTACTTTCGTTAATGACTTGGAAAATAGAGTTGGAAGTACGCTTACAAAATCTGCAGATGACACCAAACTCAGAGGGATTGCTAATGCTTGGAGGACAGAATTCAAAATAACCTCAAAAAACTAGAGAACTGAAATAATTTAAATGAAATTCAATGAAAATAATGCAAAGTACTACAATTAGAAAGAAAAAAAATCAAATGCACAACTACAAAATGGGGAATAACTGACTAAGGACTGAAAAGGGTCCAGGGTTACAGTGGATCACAAATTGAATATGATTCAACGAAGTGATGTAGTTACAAAAAGGACTAACATCACACTGGGGTGTATGGAAGAGTTTCATATATAAGATATGAGACAGATAACTGTCCTGTTGTAATCGGCACCGGGGAGGCCTCAGATGGAGGACAGTGTCCAGTTCTGGATGCCACACTTTATGAAAGATATGGACAAAATTGGAGAAAGTTCAGAGGACAACAACAAAAATAAAAAAAAATTATAAAACCTAACCTATGAGGAAAGTTTAAAAAGAACTAGAATGTTTAGCCCTGAGAAAAGAAGATTGAGTAGGGAACTGATAATTGTCTTCAAATATGTTAAGGGCCGTCAGAAGAGGACTGATCAATTGTTCTTTTCCAATGAAGGTAGAAGTAGTAGTAATCAGTTTAATCTGTAGCAAGAGAGATTTATGTTAAATATTAGGAAAAGCTACCTAACTATACAGATAATTAAAGACTGAAATAGGGAAACCACAACCTCTCTAGGAAGTCTGTCACTGAAGGTTTTTAAGAACAGGCTAGACAAACACCTTTCAGGGATGATCTGGGTATACTTGTCCCTGCCTCAGCACAGTGGGGCTGGACTATACGACTTCTGAGTCCCTTCCAGACCTACATTTCTATGACATTATAGTTAACCACAGAACAAAGATAAACGGTAAGGAATTTTTAAAATGGCATGCTTTAGTAGCAGGTAATTTCTCCTTGAATTTCAAGACCAAAGCACCAGTTACCCATTAGTATGTACGCCAACAATACAATGAGAGTTATTTAATCTACAAACAACATATATCACAAACATTTTCAGGACACTCTACTTCAATTAAAAATAATATAAATTTCTAAATTGCATATTAAAAATGAAGTTTATTAATATATATATTATATTTGTATTTAATTTCAACCAGAAAATAATCAAAGAGTGGGAACATTCAAATATATTTTAATCCATGATTTGGAATGAGTGTATGCAGGGGTACAGAATTCTTATGTCCTTTTTCCATTTAGATTTCCTGAAAAAATATGAAAGTTGTTAATTATGTATATTAATGTCTAATACAACAAAGATATACATATAAATATAATTATTTACAGTCTTGCATAACTGGCATAAATGACTGGAGAATCAACTACCATTAATGTTCTCTACCTGGATATATCATTGCAAATTTCCTGTCCACACTACTGAAACATACATATTTTAAAATAATCTTCAAAACTCTAAATTCTTCCTTGGCATTGCCACTGCAAAACCTCCCTGTCAAGGTTACATATCCATATGGCAGGGCATCTAGTTCCCAAGGTAACCACAGTGTGAATCTGCAGGGCAATTTATTTGGAGAAGAACAGTTATCTGGTTGTGTAAGGGGCCAATGTAAGAGTCAGAGAACATAAAAGTGAGATATATGAATTTTTTAGTGTTGTTCCAAAATTTAATACAAATAATTTTAAAAATTAACATTTCATATGGTGAATTTAAACATGCATGCCTGTGCTTTCATATGAGAGTTCTGTCCACTCACAATAAAACATAATAATTAGAAAAGCACAACAAATCTGCACAGGTGAAAGTCATAGATTTCTCTTTTGAAATGAATCCTTCATGCATTATAAATGAGTCATTTGGTTACAGATGTGCAAGCAGTCATACTATAATGTGGTGATAACACCTTTATTTATGGAATTTAAGGTTCTATTGAAAGCAGTGAATAAATGATGAGCTCATTGGTGAAGACATTCACCAATTAACAAGCAGCAGCTGTTTGTCTCTCTTTTTTCAGGGCCCAATTGATTAAAATTGCATGCCTCATTTAAACAGTATTTTCTTATACTTTTCCTGGAGGAAAAAAAAGGCAGAACACCCTTTTTTCAAGCAGAGTAGTTTCTTTTCTGATTTATTAAACCACTATCCAACTGAATGCAAATTAGAAACCTAGAGTCATATTCTGTTTTCATGTGCATAATATAATGTGCACAGACTATTTTACTAATGAGTTAATGGAAAATATTTACATGCAACTGCAATAGTTAAAAGAAAATAGCCTGTATGGCAAGTTATTCTGGTTTAAGCCATATTTGCTTCACTATTTAATATAATTGTTTATATTCATAGGAATTGCCATATCACAATAAAGAGTGAAGGTTCCAAAAGTGCAGTCATTGTGTCACATTTACCACAGAACTGCAAAATTAGGCAATGTTGGTCCATTGGCAGTGCCAGAGTACTGCAGTAAATTTACCACATGAAGAT
This sequence comes from Gopherus evgoodei, assembly GCF_007399415.2. Lineage (NCBI taxonomy): Eukaryota > Metazoa > Chordata > Testudines > Testudinidae > Gopherus > Gopherus evgoodei. The sequence goes on along the minus strand of NC_044328.1, from coordinate 22,822,360 downwards.
TACATGACTGTGACTGCTAAACAATGAGATGCGAGTGTAGGATCAGTATATAAGTACCTACATGGGGAACAGAATGTTGAAAGAGGGCTCTTTAATCTAGCAGACAAACACACAGGCATAACAAGATCCAATGGCAATCATGCAGGTTGCAGACAAAAGCCTGAAAATGTGACTCAAATGTGACTTAAAAGACTAAGAACCCAACATTTATTAATTTTTAATGATTAAGCCAATTTCATGATTTTGGGGGCCTAACTCATGATTGTTGAACACTTGAGGTTGGTAATACTGCATCTCCCTTTGCTTTTCTATGTTCAAGAATCACATCTTGCAGTTGGTCTCTTCTGCTAAGCAGTAAATTATACCTCTTCAGCTTTAACTTTTAGAATGACAGCAGAAACACAATTTGTTCAGAGCACACAATACACAGATATGATTCCTGGACACACAAAAAAATAAAGAAAACTAACATTCTCAAAAAAAATATTCTAAGTAAATTATATGAAATAAAATAGGCCAGAAAACATGAAAAATGTGTTATTAGGAATATTTTTATTCACAAGGGATATATAGTCCACCACTTACAGCCCTGTCTCGGTCACTCAAATTCGGAAGATATCTTTCACTGAATAAAGTATTTCTGATTCTTTCCCTTGTGCTACTCCCCAGTGAGACAATCCAAACCACAGAGTCCCGTATCCCACTCTCTGTGGCACAGAGACATTCTCTAGCCTTTCTTGAAACCTGTGGCTGACAGACTCAGATATATTTTCTGTTCTTCCTCTTTATGGGAAAGACCTTTATTTCAGTTTGAGAATAAGCCTAGTTTTGAATTCAAGTGAAGTGAGTAAAAAAAGAAACCACAGTAGCATTTGATGGAACTAGTAACACTCCTGGCCTATTTTCTACTCCAACACTTGGGGTCTGAATAACATGAAGAGGAAATTGAAATAGCACACTATATTTTGAAAAATTAAACTACTATTTTAGAGAATACAGAACTAAACAGTTTGTAGGTGACTCAGAACTCATAATACTCTTAGAATAAGTAATAAACATATGCAATATATTTATGTTTCCAATATACATTTCAATGTTTGTGAATTCCGAACTACAGTCTTCAATTCAACAGCTATTTTATATCAGTTTTTAAAAAAATAGTAAGGAATTTTGTAATTTTTGTCACCTTATAATAAATTAAAGTCTGTACTTACTTGTAGTGGATATTGAGACAGCTGGACTATAAGAACACTCCCCTGTAGAACCAGTGACCTTTAGTCGAAATCTGTAGGTTGTTCTTGGCTGAAGACCTTCTATGACATGTTGTCTAGCATATCCCCTAAAAAATCTCTTATATAATAATTCATATAGTATTTTTCAAACATTTTGACAAACAACATTTAAGCATAATGTCCTGATGCATAACTGCTCAAGCAAAAATGTACATACAATTTTAAACCACTGCTCCCACGCTGATCTATCTACAGGATCTAGACCTTACAGCTGTGTCCACATTGGGACAGGAAGAGAGCGAGCAAGTGGGGAAGCTGCCCCTCCCCCCCAGCAGGCAGGACCACCAGGAATGCAGAGGCTTTATGGGCTGCAGGGCCCTGGGCTATGGGGGCCCCAGGCCTACAGCTCTAAAGCCCCTTTCAAAATGCGGCCCTGCAAGCATGGACTAGAGGACTCAGAAAGAGCAGGGCAGCCGCGCAGCCAGCAGCTGGAGAGAAGCGGTACTTTCCCCTTCAAAGCCAGCTGGAGAGAAGCTGCAGGCCAGGATCCCGTAGCCCCCTTAGCCCAGAACCTTGCAGCCCCTAAAGCCCCTGCGTTCCAGGTGGCCCTGCCTGCCGGGGCGGGGGCAACTCCCAGAATCGCAGCTCCCAGACTCGCAACCATGGGGGCGGTGCCGCGCTGCACCGAGCCACCTGCACACCCTCTGCACCAAACAGGAGCTACCCCAGGTAAGTGCTCTGCACCTCCTGCCTGCCCCAGCCCTGAGCTGTCTCCCGCACCCCACTCTGAGCGCCCTCCCACACCCTAACTCCCTCCCAGACTCCGTACTTCCAGCCCTGAGCCCCAGGAGGAGAATGGAGGGAAAAAAATGAAAGATGAGGGGGAGGGGATAAGAGAGAATGCTCCCCCCATGGGGGGGGGCAAAAATGAAGCTGAGCACAGGACCCCACTAACTCTAAATCCACCACTGGTGGGAGGGGGAGGAGCGGGGAAGCGCCGCATCTCCACTCCTCCCCCTCCCTCCCAGAAAGTCCTAAGTGCTGCCAAACAGTTGTTTGGCAGCAGGGAAGTGCTGAGAGGAGCAGGGATGCAGCGTGTTCCGGGGAGGAGGTGAACTGAGGGTGGGAAGAGGTAGGCCTGGGGTGGAGCAGGGACGAGAAGAGGCAGGCCTGGAGCAGTCCCCGGCAAAGTCAGCACCTGTTCTTCTGGGGGTGGGGGAGCTGCTGCTGTGCAAGGTGCTTCCTAGCGTCCTTGCCTGCCTTATTGTCTGCAGTGGGCTGTGCCTGTGTGGGATAAGCCAGGGACACCTCCCCACCACAGTACAGTACAGTGCTGTAGAGTATATAATGCCTTTTCTCTGCCCCCAAAAAATTTCCTTGGAACCTAATTCCCTGCATTTACATTAAATCTTATGGGAAAATTGGTTTCATTTAACATTGTTTCACTTAAAGTTGCATTTTTCAGGAACATAACTACAACAGTAAGTGAAGAGTTACTGTACCTATATAACTATATCAATATAACTGGTAAAACTTTCCCATGTTGACAAAAGCCTAATTTATACACTCATTTAAGGTTAAGTGAGCATGTAAATTAGATATTTGCAAATGGAAACTGCCCCTTAGAAGCATAAACAGACATTTGCCTATACTAATCTGTGCATGCAATTGCTGCAACTATATCTGAAAATTAGGCACAGATTTGAGAGCATCTTTATAAACCAGGCGCTGAATATATTGTTTTGTTGTCATTTATGGGTTAAATACATTTTGCAGCAGGAATACCCCAATGGGGGAAAGAAACAGGTGTCTAATAAGTTTATTTTACATAACAAATACAAAGTGAAAGGGTTAATTAATTATTTACAAGAATTCTATAGAGTTTGCCCTTTGACACTTATTGCATCCAAGATGCAAAATTTCTGCTTCTAAAAATGCTATATTTATCAGAATTTTTTTTCCAAAACCCAGCATCTTAAAAAATTTTAATTTTAAAATATATGAAATGTGAAAAACTGCTTTGGCAGAGCATAAAAGGCCAGTATTAATACAGTCTAATTCTGCCACCTAGTGACAAATCTTACACTGTAAGGTTTTCTAAATACTGGGAACCATATTATGCATTACTGAAGAATCTAGAGTCAGTGCAGCATGCCATACAGTGCAATGCAAGAGGCTCAAGTTAAGAAGTGACTAGTCTTAAGAAGTTTGATCTCCTGAGGCTTTAGGGGAAGGCAGGTTGTACTGTGAAGAACAGCATACAACATCAATCCATGGACTGCTTTACAAACAAGCTGCTCATCTTACAGATTTTATGTTGGTGCCTGTTTATAATCAGACATGAGCAAAAGGGAAGGGAAGGAGCAGATCCTACAGCCTCTGCCCTCTAACCTTAACATCCCTAAGCACTCTTAGCATCATCTTAGCTCCTTACTCCTATAGAGGCAAGTTCTGCACTTTGCTAACTAATCATTATTCAAGTTAGGCACAATGTGGAAGGGTAATAAAGGGACTCAGTGCTCATTTTGTGGGAGTAGGGTATAAAGCCACTTTGTGGGGGAGGGGGGGATGACTAGTGGCCCTCTCTCCCACATTTTGCCTATACAGACCATAACCCATGGAAAGAAAAGAGAGGTCATCCCTAATAATATTAAATATATTCTCATGGGAACTGGCCATCTTCTCCCAGATGATTGTACCACTTTTGGACTGTCAGCCAGCAGGTTGCATGGTAGACAGTTTTCTTTTCAGCTATCTGTCAGCCAAGCAGAATCCACACCACACACACACACACACACACACACACACACACACACACACACACACACACACACACACACACACACACACACACACACACACACACACACACACACACACACACACTGTGAAATTCTGGCCCCAGTGAAGCCAATGGGAGTTTTGCCATTGATTTCATGGGTGGCCAGAATTTCAACCAGTGTCTCTCAACTTCACCTAACATACTGACAGCCATATATAGCAGTTAAGGGGACAATCACTAATTGTGACCAAGGGAAGTGAATGGAAATTAACAGCCATGTAGGTGTTACTCAGTTGCTTCAGGTATGCACCCCTCATGATCAAGCAAGGTGGAACAGAGTAACAACATACTCTTTTTTTTACAACAATTATAGGTAATACGTGGTACTACCTCAAAACTTGTGCTTCTATTAAGTAATTTATTTCAAAAGAAATCAGATTTTAAAAATTGAATGAAAAATGTAATAGTTTTCAGAACATAACAAAAACAACATTGCCATCATAATAAATATTTAGCATTTCTTCATCTCTTTTCATCTTCAAAATGCTTTGCAAGTCATAACTTAAGATAAAACTTCATTAATATTGCACCTACGTATAAATGGTACCATAGGTGTGTAATTTGGGGTCCTCTTCTTCAATTGAAATCTTTAGCCATTGCTCTTGAGGTCCTTTTCTTTGTGCTGTATTTTCCAAATCCCAAGAGAGCTGAATGCTGTGGTGGGTCACCTCACCTACAACTGGAGGATGTGGTTTGGGGATAGTATGTTTTCCTAAAAAATATTTCAAAATATTATTTCTGTAACAAAGAATATAAAAAGATCTTCATATGTGCGAAACTGCATTTTAGGTGTTCATTGATTAGTTTTGTTATTCCTATTTTGATTAAGATCTTGCATTTTTCAAATATTTTTGACATATAGCAGATTTACCCAAGAGTACACACTCATGTATAGAGGAGAACACTCTTAAATTTTTTGCATTCCTTTATCTTGCAAGTAAGATCATATTTTAACTCACCACTTGACAGGGAAATAATATATAATTATTGTGCAAAGATGACTTAAAAAACATAATGCTGAGTTGGTGCAGTGGACATATAAGTAGTTTTAAGTGTGTACGGACTGTGTTTTAAGTACACTACAATTTGTACATAAAAAGAAACTCAAGACGGAGAGTTCTCTACAATATCCAAGATGCCACAAGCTTTGGAACATATTTTAGAAAGCCTATAGTGTTATAGTTTATCAATAGTCAAGTGTCCCAAGTCACAAAACAAAAAGGTCTAGGAATAAAAACATAATAATCAATGAATTAGGCTAAGATTTCAGAAGTTACATACAGTTAGTTAACACTATACTCATTTAAACTAATCAGTGAAAGTCTTATTATATTAAACATCCTTTACACATATAGTCTAAGGAACGCAAACTGACTATTTCACATTGTTTATTAAATGTTCAAGGGATGATGTGTCTCATGCTATCGGCAGTGGCTCACAACTGTGAATGCCTATCTCAGGGCAGACTGTTAGAAAACAGGGTAGACACCCCAAGCCTGTGGTATTTCATCAAACCAGTAACAAATGTGAACTCTTGGGTCGCTATACCAGTCTTACCATGGAGTCACAGACTCTCCAGTCTATCTTGCCAAGCAAACTGAACTTCGTGATAAAAGTTTACTTATACCAAAAATCACACCACATCAGGTTGCTCCCAGTCTCAAGAGACCAATCACTTACCTCAGATCTTACACAAAAGACAAGGCAGGTAGCCAATTCTACAGTAAACTAAATGAAGGTTTATTTGCTAAGAAAAGGAAGTGAGCGTTATTGAGAGGTTAAAGCAGATAAAATACATACATAAAGGTGAGTCACAGTTTGCAATTCCAAATGGTGGCAGTGATGTAATAAACTGCCGGTCTCCAAAAAAAATATTTCAGGGCTACCCAGAATAACTCTAGGAATCTCTGTCTTCTCATTCAGTTTCTCTGACTTGTTAGAACACAAACAGTCCAGAGATACAGGATTTTTCCTCGAATCCATATTTAAATTTTTTTCTTACAGAAAGCAAGTTGACAGTGTCTCTACCCACATGGGCTTTTCATTTGATGACGGTGAGTGAGGAAAGCACTTTGAGCCTCTGACCTTCACTCATCACACACCATGGCCACTTGCTTTGAAATTAGCCTTTTTTCTGTTAAAGTTTTTCATTTGCATTTCATAAGGCTTCTTTCTTGTCTGATGATTTATTCAGTTACAGGGACCTTTACAATGTAGATGTTTGCTATTACATTATATCATGACACACAAGTAAAATAATACCTGTAAGATCCATTAGTTTTCATGTAGTTTAAACACCAAAATACACTCTTATAGATTTAACAGTTACTTTGATCTATACTAAAGTGAATTCACCTGAATACTCTTTGGCAAGACTTGGTCTGCTAACATCACAATGTCAATCATCTCTTCAGCACTATGAGTAAGCAACTGCTGAATAAACCAATACCATTTTTTTCTCAAGTTTTGAGTTTTTCAACTGTGTAAAGGTAGGTGCTTGTCCTGAAGAGAGACTAGCTGCAGGAGAGAGGGGGTGGAAGAGGTGGGGGCCTGAGACTATCTTATCTCTAGTCTACATTTGGGGGGGGGGAATCGATCTAAATTACGCAACTTCAGCTACATGAATAACATAGCTGATGTCATCGTACTTAGATCTAATCACTGCAGTGTCTTCACTATGGTGAGTCGACTGCTGATGTTCCCGCATCGACTCTGCCTGTGCCTCTCAGCCTGGTGGAGTACAGTTGTTGACGGAGAGCGCTCGGGGGTCAATTTATCGTGTCTAGTCTAGACGCGATAAATCGACCCCTGCTGGATTGACCGCTGGCTGCTGATCTGGGAGGTAGTATAGACATACCCTCAGTCATACATCTCAACCTGGCCAAACTGTACGAAGCAATATATGGCAAAGAACCAAAGGTACACAAACATTATTTATGCAGGAAACTTAAAAATTATGTGGGATTCATTCCTTTAGTGTAAATGACTACCACCTGTTTCATAATTATTTAGTTTTGATGTAGATAATTTCCAAAAATAAAGATGAGGGGACACTAAATTTGTGCAGATCTAAGGTGACCCTGGATCTAAAATGAGTGACATCCCTTGAAATGAGGGACATCTGAGAGGTAAGGACCTGGTACCAGAGACTAAAAATACAATTAAAACTGGTTCAAGTCCTTGCCTCTGACTACCAGCAGTCACTGCTCCAGAGCTGCTAAGCAACCAGAGAATTCCAGGTATAATTTCATTGCCCTCCTCATTGCTTTCTATAAGCCAGAGGCAGCTACAAACAGCAGCAGCTTCAGCTAGCCTCCACATTAATGGTATTGTAATCCTATCACGTATCCCACAATGTGGAGAACAACAATGAGATTCCTCAGGGAAATAGGAGAAAAGAGGGAACTGTTAAACCCCATGTAGAGGCGGAAAGAGGACAGGAAGACTCAGAGACGGGAGGAGGGTGAGAAGCTGGGAGAGAAGATGAACCTTATACTAATGACAGGCAAAAATAAAAGGGTACCCAGCAAAGGTGGCAGAAGAGTGGAAAGAGGGAAAAACTATACTGAGGGATAATTTGGGAAACGGAGGAGTGGATTAGTGCCCCCATAAAGTTGCCAAAATGAGGGAGCAAAGTTATTGCCTGCCGCAATCACACTAGATAGGATAGCAGGTTGCTAGATTTTTTCCCTCAGTGAGTTACAGCCTAAACGGGGAAAGGTGATTTTGTGGGAGAAGATCACAAAATATTAGTGAGAATCTATGGATTCAGATTCACATTTTGGAATGTTTACTTTATCTTAGAACTTTTGAAGTTCTCCCATCAATAGTTTTACATGTGCTATATGAATGGCAAAGTCTGTAGTGCCAGCAGTGCACCACTGTGATGAAACAACATATACTGAGACAATATCAAAAGTCTACATACATTGAGTGTAAGATATAGTGGATTTCTGGTAGGAGAGCAGCTCTTTAAGAAAACTGTATTGGTTTTGAAGTTTTAAATGACAAAATATTTTTATTTTTAAAACCTGCATTCACCAGAATATGCACTTGACCCTCCAGTAGTTCAGGGCCCAGCTATATGGAAATTGTTCCTAGCAAAAATATTAATATGCTAACAATTATAAATGTACAATGAACTCAGCAATTTCAGCATGAGGTTTTCTTAGAATATTTTCAATAATACCATTATGAACAGACAAATAGTTTCTCCATAATTAAGACTGCAAAAAGGATTTCATTACAATAAAGAGATTTTCACATGCATTACTCTTAAAATTCAAATCTCTGTTATGTAGGGTAAGTCCCAGGGTGTAACAGTTTTTTCCACAGTCATAAACAGATAAATGATAAATAAGAGTTAATAGAACAGAAGCACTTCATATCTCTTTTGCCTGTAAAGGGTTAACAAGACCAGTGAGCCTGGCTGTCACCTGACCAGAGGACCAATTAGGGGACAGGATACTTTCAAATCTTGAGAGAGGGAAGTTTGTGTGTGTGCTGTTAGTTTTTGGTTGTTGTTCACTCTGGGGACTCAGAGGGACGAGACGTGCAACCAGGTTTCTCTCCAATCTCTCCGATACAGGCTCTTATATGTCCAGAATAGTGAGTACTAGGTAAATAAGGCGAGTTAGGCTTATATTTGTTTTCTTTATTTGCAAATGTGTATTTGGCTGGAAGGAGTTCAAATTTGTATTTTGCTGAAAGGATATTAATTTGTACTTGTATACTTAGGCTGGGAGGGTATTCCCAGTGTCTATAGCTGAAAGACCCTGTAACATATTCCATCTTAAATTTACAAAGATAATTTTTACTGTTTTTTCTCTCTTTAATTAAAAGCTTTTCTTGTTTAAAAACCTGATTGATTTTTATTCTGGTGTGAGATCCCAGGGGACGGGGTCTGGATTCACCAGGGAATTGGTGGAGAGAAAGGAGGGAAGGGGGAGAGAGAGACTAATTTCTCTCTGGGTTAGGATTACTTTCTCTCTCAGGGAGAGTCTGCGAGGGGGAGAGAGAAGGAGGGGGGAAGGTGCATTTTCCTCTCTGTTTAAGATTCAAGGAGTTTGAATCACAGTGATCTTCCAGGGTAACCCAGGGAGGGAAAGCGTTTACTTTCCTTGTGGTAAGATCCAGAGGGTCTGGGTCTTGGGGTTCCCCAGGCAAGGTCTTGGGGGAGACCAGAGTGTATCAGGCACTGGAATTCCTGGTTGGTGGCAGTGCTACAGGTTCTAAGCTGGTAATTAAGCTTAGAGGATTCATGCTGGTACCCCATCTTTTGGACGCTAAGGTTCAGAATGGGGAATTATACCATGACATGGTGCGCAGCGTGTGGGATAGATAGATAGATAGATTAGATAGATAGATTAGATAGATAGAAGTCAAAAAGCCAGTGAGGTTTTTATTTCTCTCCCTGCTAGCTATCTGCAGGCAGACTGAGAGGTTTGGGTTTAGAAGCAAAAGCCAGTAGGATTTTTTCTTTCTCTTTCCCTGCTAGCTGTGTACAAAGCAGGCTAGAGGAGATTTGCTTTTAAAAGCAAAGGTCTGCAAGGTTTTTTTGGTCTCTCCCTTCTGAGTACTCTGAAGGCAAAGGCATTAGAGTTTAACAAGGGTCTTTTGTTAAACAAAGGGACTCCAGCTGTGAGTCACCATACACCAGCAAAACACATTTGCAAATGAATGGTTTTTTTTTTCTTTCTAACTCTGTTGGGAATAGCTAGGTAGAAGGAGTTAAAAGAAAGACTCTGTTGCTAAGCAACCCGAAGAAGGCAACAGAAAAGCAGCATTTCAGACAGTAAACACCAGAGAGCACCCCAACACAAGAAAGCAGAAACCATGACTACCAAGGACACCCTGAAACAGAAACAGGCAAAACTGGATGCAGAGGCACAAAATTGAAGACGCAGACCACAACCGAGACATGGAAAAGAAACAAAAAGAACTAGAAATAAAACAAAAAAAGAGATAGAACTGAGAGAAAAAGAGATGGAGTGAGAGAAAGAGAAAAAGAGGCTGCCCACAGGAGAGAACTGGAGATAAGGGGAAAAGAGAGGGAATAGAGGGAAAGAGAGAGGGAAGAGAGAGAAAGCATGAACTAGAATTAGTGCAGGCTAAGCAGAATAACACAGCCACCCCAACAATCCTTCGCCAGTTGTTGTTCCACATCCCAGGAAATTTCCTACCTACAAGGCAGGTGATGACACTGAGGCCTTCCTAGAAAATTTTGAAAGGACCTGCCATGGGTACAGCATCTCTGAAGACCAGTACATGATAGAGCTGAGGCCACTGCTCAGTGGACCCCTAGCAGACGTGGCAGCTGAAATGCCTAAGGAACACATGAACGATTATAAACTTTTTCAAACCAAGGCCAGAATCAGAATGGAGCTAACACCTGAGCATGCCCGTCGGAGGTTCAGAGCCCTAAGGTGGAAACTAGATGTGTCATTCACCAGACACGCCTACCACATTGGAAAGAATTATAATGCCTGGATATCAGGAGCCAATGTTAAATCTCTGGACAACATGCACCTCCTAATACAATTGGAGCAGTTCTTAGAGGGTGTTCCTGAAGAAATAGAAAGGTACATCCTAGATCGGAAGCCTAAAACGGTAACTGAGGCGGGGGAGATTGGAGCCAAATGGGTGGAAGTGGCAGAAAAGAAAAAAGCTCCTATCAAGGGGAGCGAATATCACAAGGGTCACACCAAAGATAAACCCTATACCCGAGGGCAACCCAAGACCCCACCTACAACCCAGGGAAAGCCGCCGACTCCCTATTCTCTCACCTCACCAGTCTCCAGTAACCCACCTCGGCCCAGTGACCAGTCAGCTGGGCGATGCTTCAAGTGTAATGAACTGGGAAATATAAAGGCCAACCGCCTCAAGAACCCCAACAGAGTGCAGTTCATTATATTTCCATCACTCCAAAGATCCCCAGGCCCAGATGCCTCTCAAATACCCTCAGAGCGAAGGGAAATTTTGAGAGTGGGCGGAAAGAAGGTTATCGCGTGGAGAGACACGGGGGCACAAGTGTCAGCTATACACCAATCCTTAGTGGACCCCAAATTCATCAACCCAAAGGCCCAAGTGACAATTTACCCCTTCATGTCACAAGCTGTAGACTTGCCTACAGCTAAACTGCTTGTCCAATACAAAGGCTGGTCATGAATGTGGACTTTTGCAGTCTACGACAATTATCACATCCCCATGCTACTGGGGGAAGACTTGGCCAACCAGGTAAAGTAGGCCAAGAAAGTGGGAATGGTTACACGCAGCCAAGCCAGGCAAGCTTCCAGACCCATCCCTGTTCCTGAGCCGTCCACTGGGGCCCCGTCTGTGTTAGCAGAGATCCAGACAGAGGTAGTGGACCCGGATCCCCTGCCAACGACTGCAACAGCCACAGTACCTCCAGTCCCAGACCCGGACCTGGAAATGCAACCAGCACCAGAACTATGGCCAGCACTGACGCCAGCGGTTGCAAATGCATCTTCAACCCCAACGCCAGAGAGCGCCAGCGAGCCTGAACTGGCAGAAGCAGCAGACAACCATATTTAAGAGGCTCAACCGGAGCCTGAAATACCACCTGGTGCACCAGCGGGGAGCGGTTCACCAGCCACAGAAACAACCCCATCACCTACATCACTTCCCGAAGGACCAAGCCCAAGTCCACAGTCTAAGGAAGAACTGGAGTCTCCAGTCTCCAGGAAACCGTTCCAGACTGAGCAGGAAGCAGATGATAGCCTTCAGAAAGCTTGGGCGGCGGCATAGAGCACCCAACCGCCTCTCAGCTCTTCTAAACGATCCCAGTTTGTTATAAAACAAGGGCTTTTATATAAAGGAGACTCTTTCTGATGGACACCGGGAAGACTGCCATCCACAAAAACAGTTGGTGGTTCCAACTAAGTACCGGGGGAAGCTCTTAAGCTTAGCCCATAATCATCCCAGTGGCCATGCTGGGGTGAACAGAACGAAAGACAGGTTGGGGAAGTCCTTCCACTGGGAGGGAATGGGCAAGGATGTTGCCAAGTATGTCCGGTTTTGTGAGGTGTGCCAAAAAGTGGGAAAGCCCCAAGACGAGGTCAAGGCCCCTCTCCAGCCACTCCCCATAATAGAGGTCCCATTTCAGCGAGTAGCTGTGGTATTCTGGGTCCTTTCCCAAAAAAGACCCCCAGAGGAAAGCAATACATACTGACTTTCGTGGACCTTGCTACCCGATGGCTGGAAGCAGTAGCTCTAGGCAACACCAGAGCTAAAACTGTGTGCCAGGTCCTAACAGACATTTTTACCAGGGTAGGTTGGCCCTCCGACATCCTTACGGATTCAGGGACTAATTTCCTGGCCGGGACCATGAAAGAACTGTGGGAGACTGATGGGGTGAATCACTTAGTTGCCACCCCGTACCACCATCAAACCAATGGCCTGGTGGAAAGGTTTAATGGAACTTTGGGGGCCATCATACGTAAATTCGTGAATGAACACTCCAACGACTGGGACCTAGTGTTGCAGCAGTTGCTCTTTGCCTACAGGGCTGTACCACATCCCAGTTTAGGGTTTTCACCGTTTGAGCTTGTGTATGGCCACGAGGTTAAAGGGCCATTACAGTTGGTGAAGCAGCAATTGGAGGAGTTTACCCCCTCTCCAGGAACTAACATTCTGGACTTTGTAAGCAACCTACAAAACACCCTCTGACACTCTTTGGCCCTCGCTAAAGAAAACCTAAAGGATGCTCAAAAAGAGCAAAAGGCCTGGTATGATAGACATACCAGAGAGCGTTCCTTCAAGGTAGGAGATCAGGTTATGGTCTTGAAGGCGCAACAGGCCCATAAGATGGAAACATCATGGGAAGGGCCATTCATGGTCCAAGGGCGCCTGGGAGCTGTTAACTACCTCATAGCATTTCCCAATTCCTCCCTAAAACCCAGAGTGTACCACATTAATTCTCTCAAGTCCTTTTATTCCAGAGACTTGCAGGTTTGTCAGTTTACAGCCCAGGGAGGAGATGATGCTGAGTGGCCTGACAGTGTCTACGATGAAGGGTAAAGTGATGGTGGCGTTGAAAAGGTGAACCTCTCCACAACCCAGGAACGTCTGCAGCGGCAACAGATCAAGGAGTTAATGCACTCTCCCATGAAAATTTCCCAGAATCAACTGGTTAAAAATTGTCCTTACAATGTAAAGAATCTTGTAGTTTTACATAATTAGTAGTATAGGTAAAGGTGTATGTGTTTATTAATCTGTTTATTCTAAGTTCTAGGAAAAAATCACTGCCAGAGTGGTCCCACACTGTCAGCGATTTGGGGGGCATGTCATAAACAGATAAGGAAGAGTTAATAGAACAGAAGTACTTCATATCTCTTTTGCCTGTAAAGAGTTAACAAGACCAGTGAGCCTGGCTGTCACCTGACCAGAGGACCAATCAGGGGACAGGATACTTTCAAATCTTGAGGGAGGGAAGTTTTTGTGTGTGCTGTTAGTTTTTGGTTGTTGTTCACTCTAGGGGCTCAGAGGGACCAGACGTGCAACCAGGTTTCTCTCCAGTCTCCCTGATACAGGCTCTTATAAGTTCAGAATCGTGAGTACTAGGTAGACAAAGCGAGTTAGGCTTATGTTTGTTTTCTTTATTTGCAAAGGTGTATTTGGCTGGAAGGAGTTCAAATTTGTATTTTGCTGAAAGGATTTTACTTTGTACTCGTATACTTAGGCTGGGAGGGTATTGCCAGTGTCTATAGCTGAAAGACCCAGTATCTATTCCATTTTAAGTTTACAAAGATAATTTTTACTGTTTTTCTCTCTTTAATTAAAAGTTTCTTGTTTAAGAACCTGATTTTTTTTATTCCGGTGTGAGACCCCAGGGGACGGGATCTGGATTCACCAGGGAATTGGTGGAGAGAAAGGAGGGAAGGGGGAGAGAGAGGCAGGCTAATTTCTCTCTGGGTTAGGATTACTTTCTCTCTCAGGGAGAGTCTGCGAGGGGGAGAGAGGAGGAGGGGGGAAGGTGCATTTTCCTCTCTGTTTAAGATTCGAGAAGTTTGAATCACAGTGATCTTCCAGGGTAACCCAGGGAGGGGAAGCCTCAGAGAGGGAAAGGGTTTACTTTCCTTGTGGTAAGATCCAGAGGGTCTGGGTCTTGGGGTTCCCCAGGCAAGGTCTTGGGGGGACCAGAGTGTACCAGGCACTGGAATTCCTGGTTGGTGGCAATGCTACAGGTTCTAAGCTGGTAATTAAGCTTAGAGGAATTCATGCTGGTACCCCATCTTTTTGACACTAAGGTTCAGAGTGGGGAATTATACCATGACACCCCTGTTCTAGCATATATTGTAGTTTATGGTAATTTTCACAATACACGATTTTCCTCTTACGCAGGGACTTTAGAACCTAACCCCCGTGTAAGATGCGACATGGCATCCAGTTCATAAAATCCTATTTCAATAACAGAGCTTGCTGGCTTGCAATGCACATCTGCAAGGAGGAAATCGAGTAGACCTTTCTTCCCATTAAATCTAGCCTTCTGAAATCCTTTTCTTTAGGTGCAGATTTATATCTTCCCTGTTTTGCTCACTCATTTGCCACTGTCACAACCAGGGAATTTGGAGTTGAATGAGAGAAAAAAAAAAGATTCAAAATCCTGCACTGGCACATAGTACACTTTGTTGTAGGCTTTAACAAAGCTGGGGTATTCCATAGAGATTTAGCAAGTTCTAGTATTGCTTCATTTATAGTGAAAGCAACTTCCCCAGGAGCCAATATCTGGAGGATATCCACTAATTTATGGGTCTTCTGTAGAAACTCAGTCTTAATACCTCAGGCTGATGCCATGTGCCAGAACAGATAACAATATGACCTGAAGTCTTTTGGTAATGGAGACAAGGACTTGGGTTTCATTGTGTCATCTGGTGATGAGGAGGAAGATGTAGCTGGGATCAGTGGAATCCTCAGGAATGACTTCGACTGCCCTACAAAGGACTTCCCAGGGATTCCATGGAGGTCACTGTGCATAAGGATACTGCACTGACTGCCAGAAAGAACTAGGCCAGGTTCCCATGTCTCTTCTGTGGGAAAGGTACTGATCCCGGTACCAACTATGATTCCTGCTATGTCAAAATGACTTTCAAGTTCAAGAGC
Organism: Gopherus evgoodei; assembly: GCF_007399415.2. Classification (NCBI taxonomy): domain Eukaryota; kingdom Metazoa; phylum Chordata; order Testudines; family Testudinidae; genus Gopherus; species Gopherus evgoodei. Next base: position 22,807,165 of record NC_044328.1, on the reverse strand, counting down.
AAGACAGGGAAAGGGCAGGAGATGCTTCTGAGCTCAAGTGTGAGGATCCTCCAAATAGTTTGATTGTGATAGTGGGGCTGCTCCTAACACCTCATTGGAGTGGACCACATCAAACACCAACATTACCCATAGCTCATCCTCGCAGGGCCATCACTACTGAGGAACAGTTGATGGTTCCTTTTCCCAAGGAATGGTCCCCTGATCCACATTCCTTCTCAGATAACCAATTCATGAGATGCTTCTCACTTTACTCAGGGATAGTTATGGAGCTTAAAACTCAGACTCAATACATGGGATGATTCCATGATCAGCCTTGGTCTGTGCAGAGCTTTGAAGCACCGTGTGGACAAGAGCAATTGGGAGGAAGTTGGAAAGAAGGCCTGTAGCAGGTGGAAATGACAGACACCCTTCAGCTCATGAAAGTTAGCAGGTATGAGAGAAGAAATCAAGTACAATCAGTTTTTAGAGATTCTTATATAACCTCTCTGCTACCATAAATTCTTGGGTCAAAATCAGGACAATATTGCAAAATACAGTAACTCGTCACTTAATGTTGTAGTTATTTCCCTGAAACATGTGACTTTATGTGAAACAATGTTAAGCTAATCCAATTTCCCCATAAGAATTAATATAAATAGAGGGGGTTAGGTCCAGGGATTTTTTTTTCGCCAGACAAAAGTTATTATATACATATACAGTACACATTTTAAACAATTTTTAACAAACAGTTTAATATTGTACATGGCAATGAATGATTGTGAAGCTTGGTTGAGGAGATGGAGGAAGGATGGAATATTTCCCAGGGAAAGCTTGCTGCTAAATGATGAACTAGCACTCGGCTAAGCCCTCAAGGGTTAACACACTGTTGTCAATGTAGCCTCTCACTCTACAAGCAGCATGGACTGAGGCAGGAAGCACAATAGATGCAGGGCAGTAGCTGCAAACTCTTCCCTAGAAAAACAGAAGATGAGGAGAACACACTATCCAGCAGAGGGCACCACTCTCTCCTCCTGACAGCACATGCACAGCTGAACAAATGCTGACTTTCCAAAGTGCTGGGGGGTGAGTGCATGAGAGAGAGACAGACGTGCATTGCCCCTTTAAATACGCTGATCCCACTCAAGTATGTTGCCCTTTTAAGCAGACCAGCCAGTTCAGATAGGAAGCAACAGCTTCCAGCAAGCTCCCTCCTTTCTGTCCCTGATCCCTGTCCCACTACTCCGCTTTGTGGAGAGGGAGTACCAAGCGGGTTTGCAGGAGCAAGGGGACATCCTGATATCAGCACCCCTCTCCCCTCCTCCCCCAGCAAGCAGGAAGCTCCCAGGAACAGCTCCAAGGCAGAGGGAAGGGCAGGAGCAGCATGGCAATGTAGGGAGGACCACCTGAACTGCTGCTGGGCAGCTGCCAAGCCACATACCTTACAGGGAATTTAAGGGAGCTGATGGGAGGGCTGCCGGCCCCCCATCCCCCAGTTTTAATCTCCACAAGGAGGAGCTGCTTTTCCTGAGAATCCTGCAAGCAATGGACAAAGCAGGAAAACAACGTTTTAAGGGAGCATTGCGCAACTTTAAACGAGCTTGTTCCCTAATTGATCAGCAACGTAATAACGTTAACCGGGACAACATTAAGTGAGGAATTACTGTACTTTTCTCATAATTCCTTTTTATACTCTGTGGAAGATTTTACTTCATTTCTAAAAAGATTCCTCTTCCACATTTCATTTTTATATACACACACACACAGGTGAGCTGGAGCTGGTTCCCACCGGTTCACAAGAACTGGCTGTTAAAATTTGATGCTGGTGTAGAACTGCCTGTTAAGCGGCAGATGGGTGGGACTGTCCTATCCCCCACCTGAGCTCCCAGGAGTCCCAGCTGGGCAGGGGGGGCGCAAGGCTCCCGGCCCCTCCCCTACTCCCGCCCTCCCGCAGAGGCGCAGCGTGCCAAGCAGTCGGGAGCTCAGCTCCTGAGTCTTGCCACTTTGAGCGGTCGCCAGCAAGGTGGGTGGGGGGAGCTGTGAGCTCCAAGGCCACCGGGGGATGAGGGCGGAGAGGAAGTGGGGAAATTTGCCCCAGGACCTGGCCCTATGAGGATGACTCCCCTTGGCCCTCCCCCTCACCCCCACCCCACACACACAGCTGCAGCGTGCCAAGCCACCAGCAGCTGTGCAGTTCAGTTCCCAAGTCCTGCTGCTTTGAGCGGCGGCTGGCAAGGTAAGGGGGGAGGGGGGGCTATGAGCTCCAGGGCAGCCGGGGGCGGGGGACAAGTGGGACAATTTGCACCAGGCCCTGGGCCCTGCAGGGGCCCCTGGCCCCAGTGATTTCCCTACACACCCCCTGAATTTCCCCAACACCCCCCACCCCCCAGTTTTGTGAACTAGTTGCATGCCAAACCTGGTGGCTGAACTTTGCGACTTTGTCCTCACCCACAACTATTTCACATTTGGAGACAATATATAACTTCAAGTCAGTGGCACTGCTATGGGTATCTGCATGGCCCCATATTATGCCAACATTTTTATGGCTGACTTAGAACAATGCTTCCTTAGCTCTCATCCCCAAACGCCCCTACTCTACTTGCACTGCATTGGTCACATCTTCATCATCTGGACCCATGAAAAAGAAGCCCTTGAGGAATTCCACCATGATTTCAACAATTTCCATCTCACCACCAAGCTCAGCCTATACCAATCCACACAAGCAGTCCATTTCCTGGGCACTACTGTGCTAATAAGTAATCGTCACATAAACACCACCCTATACTGGAAACCTACTGACTGCTATACTTACCTGCATGCCTCTAGCTTCCATCCAGGACACACCACATAATCCATTGTCTACAGCCAAGCTCTAAGATACAACCACATTTGCTCCAATCCCTCAGAGAGGGACAAACACCTACAAGATCTCTGTCAAGCATTCTTAAAACTACAATACCCACCTGCTGAAGTGAAAAAACAGATTGACAGAGCCAGAAGGGTACCCAGAAGTCACCTACTACAAGACAGGCCCAACATAGAAAATAACAGAATGCCACTAGCCGTCATCTTCAGCTCCCAACTAAATCTCTCCAGCACATCAAAGATCTACAACCTATGCTGAAAGATGATCCCTCACTCTCCCAGATCTTGGGAGACATGCCTGTCCTCACTTACAGACAGCTCCCCCAACCTGAAGCAATTACTCACCAGCAACCACACAACACAAAACAAAAACACTAACCCAGGAACCTATCCTTGCAACAAAGCCCGATGCCACTTCTATCCACATCAAGGCCGGCTTCAGGAGTGCGGGGTCCGATTCGAATAGTTTCGACGGTGCCCCAGCAGGGATGACTCACCTGGTGACACTCCGGGTCTGTGCCGAAGACCTGGAGCGAGTGAAGGACCTGCCGCCGAAGACCTGGAGCACTGCTGGGTGAGTAAATATTAAAAAGGCACCTAAGTTAGGTGCTTTTCTTTAGGGTGGGGCCCAATTCGGGGGAATTGGGGGAATTGGCCTAAAGCCAGCCCTGGTCCACATATCTATTCAAGTGACACCATAACAGGACCTAATCACATCAACCACACCATCAGGGGCTCATTCACCTGCACGTCTACCAGTGTGATATATACCATCACGTGCCAGCAATGCCCCTCTGCCATGTACATTGGCCAAACTGGACAGTCTCTACACAAAAGAATAAATGGACACAAATCTGACATCAGGAATCATAACATTCAAAAACCAGTAGGAGAACACTTCAACCTCTCTGGCCATTCAGTAACAGATTTAGAGGTGGCAATTTTACAACAGAAAAGCTTCAAAGACAGACTCCAACTAGAAACTGCTGAACTTGAATTAATATGCAAACTAGATACAATCAGTTTAGGCTTAAATAGAGACTGGGAATGGCTGAGCCATTACACACATTGAATCTATTTCCTCATGTTAAGTATCCTCACACTTTCTTGTCAAACTGTCTCAAACTACAAGTTCCACTCTATGCATCCGATGAAGTGGGCCCACAAAAGCTTATTCTCAGATACATTTGTTAGTCTCTACGGTGCCACAAGTACTCCTGTTCTTTTTGCGGATACAGACTAACACGACTGCTACTCGGAAACATGCTAATTTAGTGACTGGAAATTTGAATTGAAATTGAAACATTAATACACACTTTAAAAGTGTATGATAAAATACAAAGTATAATAGATTTGAAAAGTATGAACATAGACTAGCTTCCTTATACATCTGTTTTTTATGACAATGTCAGTGCATTCATTTCAGTTATGTTGGCCAACTTAATTTCAAATGATGATTTGTAAATAAAGTCTAAATGAGCTCTCCCTGACAGCTAATGATGAGCTGGAGGGAAAAGGCTTCAGGACCAGACTGTATTTACATTCACACCTAATCTACCTTAGTATCCAGAGCTGTGTTGCCCAAGTGATAGATTTTGGCTGGGGCTGGGTTACAAGTCACTTGAATGCATTGGCGGGGAATGAAATATTGTTATTCTTATTGTATGAGTAAAGGGCAGTAGAACTGTACTTAGCCTGTGCTGATTGAGGGCATCAAGAGAGAGGGTGGGGACCTGTTCATCTCCACTGTTTTAAAGACAGAGCTGATTAGGCTCCATAGATAGTCTTTTGTTCTGTTAAGCGACCACTGCAGCTGAAATCACTGATAATCAGGTCTACGTGCTTAGTCCTGCTGTGGGTACAGTGTTTGTGTAAACGACACCCAGACTGCACTAGCAGTGAGGTTCCCTCGCTGAGAGCTCAGCTGAAATCACTGAGAGCTGGTGGAACCTCAAGAGACCAACTCACAGAGGTCACAGTGACAGGTGGCAGCAGAAGATGACTGCACAGGGCCATTGGCAACAGAGTGGTGGAGTGAACGGTTGTACAATGAACAGCCATGGCCAGAGCGAACAGTGAGCAGCTGGAGGGACGAGCAAGGTGCCTTCTTGCCCCCCTACCTGGGAGGTGTACTCATGTGAAAACACCTCTGAACTCTGAGTCTCCACTGATCAAGGACAACACTGGTGAGTGGGGTGCGGTGGAGGGAAAGTGAGGGGCACGTTAAATAAACATTTGTTTGCTGGACTATATTTTAGTGACATTGCTCCAGAATGCTAGATTTGTGACTGGGAATGGAAACTTACATGTTTCCTAGTAGGTCAAGATTTTTAAAATGCATTATTTGCCAAGGCTGTTATCTCACATTGTTGCTATCTTGAGAGGTCATTATGTTGGGGAGTTTCTGTACTAAACATTTTTATTATTATAACTAATTTTTATATAAGAATGGTCATACTGGGTCAGACCAATGGTCCATATAGCCCAGTATCTTGTCTTCCAACAGTGGTCAAGGCCAGGTGCTTCAGAGGGAATCATCAAGTGATCCATCCCGTTGCCCATTCCCAGCTTCTGGCAAACAGGCTAGGGACCCTCAGAGCATGGTTTTGCATCCCTCCCCATCCTGGCTAATAGCCACTGATGGACCTATTCTCCAGGAATTTATTTAGTTCTTTTTTAATCCTGTTATAGTTTTGGTCTTCACAGCATCCCCTGGCAAAGAGTTCCACGAGTTGACTGTATGTTGTGTGAAGAAGTACTTCCTTCTGATTTTTTAAAACCGGCTGCCTATTAATTTCATTGGGTGACTGCTAGTTCTTGTGTTATGTGAAGGATTAAATAACATTTCCTTATTCACTTTCTTCACACCAGTCAAGATTTTATAGACTTCTGTTATATCTCGTTAGTCGTCTTTTTAAGCTGAAAATTCCCAGTCATTTTAATTTATCCTCCTGTTTCATACCCCTAATCATTTTAGTTGCCCATCTGTCATAAACAGATAGCTAAGGTTTAATGTCTCTTACACCTGGAAAGAAGTACCTGAAACAGCTAAGGTTTAATGTCTCTTACACCTGGAAAGAAGTACCTGAAACACCTGACCAGAGGACCAATCAGGAAACCAGACTTTTTCAGATCTGGGTGGAGGGAAGTTTGTGTGAGAGTCCTTTGTTCTTGGGTCTTCTGCCTGTCCCTCTCGGCTATGGGAAGGCTTTTTCTATTTCCTGCTTTCCAATCTTCTGTTTCCAAGTTGTGAGTACAAAGATAGGTTTGTTTTTTTGTATTTACATGTATGTAGTTGCTGGAGTGTTTTGAATTGTATTCTTTTTGAATAAGGCTGTTTATTCATATTTCTTTTAAGCAATTGACCCTGTATTTGTCACCTTAATACAGAGAGACCATTTTTATGTATTTTTCTTTTTATATAAAAATTTCTTTTTAAGACCTGTTGGAGTTTTTCTTTAGTGGGGAACTCCAGGGAATTGAGTCTGTGCTCACCAGGGAATTGGTGGGAGACAGAAGTCAGGGGGAAATCTGTGTGTGTTAGATTTACTAGCCTGACTTTGCATTCCCTCTGGGTGAGGAGGGAAGAGAGATTAGCTCTCGGTACTTCTGTTTTCCAAGGCTGGAAACAGGGAGGGTGGAATCCCTCTGTTTAGATTCACGGAGTTTGCTTCTGTTTATCTCTCCAGGAACCCAGGGAGGGAATACCTGGAAGGGAGAAGGGAAGGGAAATGGTTTATTCCCCTTTATTGTGAGACTCAAGGAATTTGGGTCTTGGGGTCCCCAGGGAAGGTTTTTGGGGGGACCAGAGTGCCCCAAAACACTAATTTTTTGGGTGGTGGTAGCTTTACCAGATCCAAGCTGGTAACTAAGCTTGGAGGTTTTCATGCTAACCCCCATATTTTGGACGCTAAGGTCCAAATCTGGGACTAGGGTATTGACATGGTGGCAGCATTTGTGGGAAAGACAGAATCCAGAAGCCAGTAGGAATATTATATTTTTCTTTTCTGTGCTAGGGGCTTTTAAGCAGAGAGGAACGGTTTGGTTTTAAAAGGAACCAGAGAGAATTTTTTTTCTGCTCTCTCTGGCAGTTTTTGGCTTGCATATTAAGCAAGGAACCATTAAGGGACTATTACGGGTCTTTTGTCACACAATAGCACTCCCATTAGGGGGCAATTACCAGCACTATACACATGCAAATAAAGTGGTTTTTCTGGTTTACTTTACATTGAAAAGATTAGCTAGAGGAAGAAAGGGAAAAAGGCACTGTTGCTAGGCAGACCCCAGGATGCAACAGAGCCTGAAGTTCAGACAGTAAACACCAGAGGGCACCCCAACACAAGAAAACAGGAACCATGGACTTCCAAGGAAAAAAGGGAGGCCGAAGAACAAATCAAAGAAGCTGAACACAGGCGACAACTGGAAAAAAAGACAAAAAGAGGTGGAGCTGAAAGAAAAGGAAGAAAGCATCAAACTGGCAGCCTACAAAAGAGAACAAGCAGCCAAAGAGGCAGCCCACAAAAGAAAACTAGAAGAAGAGGCGGCCCACCGAAGGAAACAAGAAGAAGAGGCGGTCCACCGCCGAGACATGGTAAAACAACAAAAAGAAAGTGAAGAGAAGGAAAAACAGAGAAAACATGAACTGGACTTAGCGCAGGCTGGGCAGCATGCGCCAGCCAGTCCTAACAACTCTTCGCCAATTATGGGTCCACAGCACAGGAAATTTCCCACCTGCAAGGCAGATGATGACACTGAGGCCTTCTTGGAAAATTTTGAAAGAGTCTGTCTTGGGTACAGCATCCCTGAAGACCAGTACATGGTAGAATTGAGGCCACAGCTCAGTGGACCTTTAGCAGAGGTGGCAGCTGAAATGCCTAAGGAGAACATGAACGACTATAAACTTTTTCAAACCAAGGCCAGATACAGAATGGGGATAACCCCGGATCATGCCCATCGGCGTTTCAGAACCCAAAAGTGGAAACCAGATGTGTCATTTCCCAAACACGCCTACTACGTTGGGAAAAATTATGAGGCCTGGATATCAGGACACAATGTTAAAACCTTGGAAGAACTGCACCTCCTCATACAAATGGAGCAGTTCTTGGATGGTGTTCCTGAGGACATGACACGGTACATACAAGATGGAAAACCCAAAAATCTCACCGAGGCGGGGGAGATTGGAGCCAGATGGATGGAAGTGGCAGAAAGCAAGAAAGCTACTTGCCCCAGAGGGCACACCGACCATAAACCCTACAACCGAGGACAGCCAATGACCCCACATACAACCCAAGTAAAGCCACAGATGCCCTATTCTTCCACCTCACCAGTCTCCAGTAACTCACCTCGACCCAATGACCAGTCAGATGGAAGATGTGTTAAATGTAATGAACTGGGACATATCAAGGCCAACTGTCCAAAGAATGCCATCCGAGTGCAGTTCATTACACCACCATCACCCAAAAGATCCCCAGGCCCAGATGCCTCTCAAATACCCTTGGAGCGAAGGGAAAATTTGAGAGTGGGCGGAAAGAAGGTTACTGCGGGGAGAGACACGGGGGCACAAGTATCAGCTATCCACCAATCCTTCGTAGACCCCACATTCATCAACCCAAAGGCCAAAGTGACAATTTACCCCTTCATGTCACAAGCTGTAGACTTGCCTACAGCTGAACTGCCTGTCCAGTACAAAGGCTGGTCAGGAATGTGGACTTTTGCAGTCTATGACAATTTTCCTATCCCCATGCTACTGGGGGAAGACTTGGCCAGCCAGGTGAAGCAGGCCAAGCGAGTGGGAATGGTTACACGTAGCCAAACCAGGCAAGCTTCCAGACCCATTCCTGTTCCTGAGCCGTCCACAGACGCCCCATCTGTGTTACCAGAGACCCAGACAGACGTAGTGGACCTGGATTCCATGCCAACCACTGAAACAGCCACAGCACCTCCAGTCCCAGGCCCGGAACTGGAACAGCAACCAGCATCAGCAAGTGCAACCACATCTTCAAACTCAACACCAGAGGGCGCCAGCGAGCCAGAACTGGCAGAAGCAACAGACAGCCATACCCAAAAGGCTCAGCCATACCCAAAAGGCTCAGCCAGAGCCTGAAATTCCGCTGGTGCACCTGAGGGTAAGCGGTTCATCAGCAACGGAAACAACCCCATCACCTACATCGCTTCCAGAGGGACCAAGCCCAAGTCCACAGTCTGCGGAAGAACTGGTGACCCCAGCCTCAAGGGAACAGTTCCAGACTGAGCAGAAAGCAGATGACAGCCTTCAGAAAGCTTGGGCGGCGGTACGGAGCACCCCACCGCCTCTCAGCTCTTCTAATCGATCCCAGTTTGTTATAGACCAAGGACTTTTATACAAGGAGATTCTTTCTGGTGGACACCGGGAAGAATGGCAGCCGCAAAAACAGTTGGTGGTTCCAACTAAGTACCGGGGGAAGCTCTTAAGCTTAGCCCATGATCATCCCAGTGACCATGCTAGGGTGAACAGAACCAAGGACCGGTTGGGGAAGTCCTTCCACTGGGAGGGGATGGGCAAGGACGTTGCCAAGTATGTCCGGTCTTGTGAGGTATGCCAAAAAGTGGGAAAACCCCAAGACCAGGTCAAGGCCCCTCTCCAGCCACTCCCCATAATTGAGGACCCATTTCAGCGAGTAGCTGTGGATATTCCAAAAAAGACGCCCAGAGGAAAGCAGTACGTACTGACTTTCGTGGACTTTGCTACCCGATGGCCGGAAGCAGTAGCTCTAGGCAACACCAAGACTAACACTGTGTGCCTGGCCCTAACAGACATTTTTGCCAGGGTAGGTTAGCCCTCCGACATCCTTACAGATTCAGGATCTAATTTCCTGGCAGGGACCATGCAAAAACTGTGGGAAACTCATGGGGTGAATCACTTGGTTGCCACCCCGTACCACCATCAAACCAATGGCCTGGTGGAAAGGTGTAATGGAACTTTGGGGGCCATGATACGTAAATTCATCAACGAATACTCCAATAATTGGGACCTAGTGTTGCAGCAGTTGCTGTTTGCCTACAGGGCTGTACCACATCCCAGTTTAGGGTTTTCACCATTTGAACTTGTGTATGGTCACGAGGTTAAGGGACCATTACAGTTGGTGAAGCAGCAATGGGAGGGGTTTACGCCTTCTCCAGGAACTAACATTCTGGACTTTGTAAGCAACCTACAAAACACCCTCCGACACTCCTTAGCCCTTGCTAAAGAGAACCTAAAGGATGCTCAGGAAGAGCAAAAGGCCTGGTATGACAGACATGCCAGAGAACGTTCCTTCAAGGTAGGAGACCAGGTTATGGTCTTGAAGGCAACAGGCCCATAAGATGGAAGCATCATGGGAAAGGCCATTCACGGTCCAAGAGCGCCTGTGAACTGTGAACTACCTCATAGCATTTCCCAATTCCTCACTAAAGCCCAGAGTGTACCATGTTAATTCTCTCAAGCCTTTCTATTCCAGAGACTTACAGGTTTGTCAGTTTACAGTCCAGGGAGATGATGCTGAGTGGCCTGACGGTGTCTACTACAACGGGAAAAAAGACGGTGGAGTGGAAGAGGTGAACCTCTCAACCACCCTGGAACGTCTGCAGCGGCGACAAATCAAGGAGCTGTGCACTAGCTTCGCCCCATTGTTCTCAGCCACCCCAGGACGGACTGAACAGGCATACCACTCCATTGACACGGGTAATGCTCATCCCATTAGAACCCCACCCTACCAGGTGTCTCCTCATGCCCAAGCTGCTATAGAACAGGAGATCCAGAACATGCTACAGATAGGTATAATCTGCTCATCTACCAATGCATGGGCATCTCCAGTGGTTCTGGTACCCAAACTAGATGGGGAAATACGCTTTTGTGTGGACTACCGTAAGCTAAATGCGGTAACTCGTCCGGACAACTATCCAATGTCCCGCACCGATGAGCTATTGGAAAAGTTGGGACGGGCCCAGTTCATCTCTACAATAGACTTAACCAAGGGGTACTGGCAAGTACCGCTAGATGAACCTGCCAAGGAGAGGTCAGCATTCGTCACCCATGCGTGGGTGTATGAATTTAATGTCCTTCCTTTCGGCCTTCGAAATGCACCCGCCACCTTCCAGAGGCTGGTAGATGGTCTACTAGCAGGACTGGGAGAATATGGGTCTTGGGGTCCCCAGGGAAGGTTTTTGGGGGGACCAGAGTGCCCCAAAATACTATTTTTTTGGGTGGTGGCAGCTTTACCAGGTCCAAGCTGGTAACTAAGCTTGGAGGTTTTCATTCTAACCCCCATATTTTGGACGCTAAGGTCCAAATCTGGGACTAGATTTATGATATGGAGATTAGAAAGGCAGGAGACAGAAAAAAAATCACTTCTCATAGCCGTGAGGGACAGGCAGAAGACCCAAGAACAAAGGACTCACACAAACTTCCCTCCACCCAGATCTGAAAAAGTCTGGTTTCCTGATTGGTCCTCTGGTCAGGTGTTTCAGGTACTTCTTTCCAGGTGTAAAAGACATTAACCCTTAGCTATCTGTTTATGACACCATCTCTGTACCTTTTCCATTTCCAATATATCTTTTTTTGGGATAGGGTGACCAGATCTGCACACAGTATTCAAGGTGTACATGTACCATGGATTTATAGAGAGGCAATATGATATTTTCTGTCTTATCTATCCCTTTCTTAAAAAAGAAGCAAAAGGATTCAGAGTAGAAGCCGTATTAGTCTTTATCCGCAAAAGACAACAGGAGTACATGCAGCACCTTAGAGACTAACAAATTTATTTGAGCACAAGCTTTCATGGACTACATCCGACGAAGTACGGATTTTAAACTAGTAGGGCTTTAAACTAGGTTCGACGGGGACAGGTGAGCAAATCCCACAGGTAAGTGGGGAACGAGACCTGGGAGATGGGTTGGAAACAGGAGGGAGCACGGGCTATAATGGCAGTGAGGAAGGAGGGTCAGGGCAAAGCTGGGAGGCAAGATCAAACCAGTATCTTAGATGCCTATATACAAATGCAAGAAGTAGGGTAATAAGCAGGAAGAACTGCAAGTGCTAATAAATAAATACAACTATGACATTGTTGGCATTACTGAAACTTGGTGGGATAATACACACGACTGCAATGTTGGTGTGGATGGGTATAGTTTGCTCAGGAAGGATAGACGGGAAAAAAGGGAGGAGGTGTTGCCTTATATATTAAAAATGTACACACTTGGACTGAGGTGGAGATGGAAGTGTTGAGAGTCTCTGGGTTAGGCTAAAAGGGGTAAAAAACACGGGTGATGTCGTGCTGGGAGTCTATTACAGGCCACCTAATCAGGTGGAAGAGGTGGATGAGGCTTTTTTCAAACAACTAACAAAATCATCCAAAGCCCAAGATTTGGTGGTGATGGGGGACTTCAACTATCCAGAAATATGTTGGGAAAATAACACCGCGGGGCACAGACTATCCAATAAGTTCCTGGACTGCATTGCAGACAACTTTTTATTTTAGAAAGTTGAAAAAGCTACTGGGGGGAATCTGTTCTAGACTTGATTTTAACAAATAGAGAGGAACTTGTTGAGAATTTGAAAGTAGAAGGAAGCTTGGGTGAAAGTGACCATGAAATCATAGAGTTTGCAATTCTAAGGAAGGGTAGAAGGGAGTACAGCAAAATAGAGACAATGGATTTCAGGAAGGCGGATTTTGGTAAGCTCAGAGAGCTGATAGGTAAGGTCCCATGGGAATCAAGACTGAGGGGAAAAAACTACTGAGGAGAGTTGGCAGTTTTTCAAAGGGACACTATTAAGGGCCCAAAAGCAAGCTATTCCGATGGTTAGGAAAGATAGAAAATGTGGCAAAAGACCACCTTGGCTTAACTTTGAAATCTTGCGTGACCTACAAAATAAAAAGGCGTCATATAAAAAATGGAAACTAGGTCAGATTACAAAGGATGAATATAGGCAAATAACACAGGAATGCAGAGGCAAGATTAGAAAGGCAAAGGCACAAAATGAGCTCAAACTAGCTATGGGAATAAAGGGAAACAAGACGACTTTTTATCAATACATTAGAAGCAAGAGGAAGACCAAGGACAGGGTAGGCCCACTGCTCAGTAAGGAGGGGGAAAACAGTAACGGGAGACTTGGAAATGGCAGAGATGCTTAATGACTTCTTTGTTTCGGTCTTCACTGAGAAGTCTGAAGGAATGTCTAATATAGTGAATGCTTACGGGAAGAGGGTAGGTTTAGAAGATAAAATACGAAAAGAGCAAGTAAAAAATCACTTAGAAAAGTTAGATGCCTGCAAGTCACCAGGGCCTGACGAAATGCATCCTAGAATACTCAAGGAGTTAATAGAAGAGGTATCTGAGCCTCTAGCTATTATCTTTGGGAAATCATGGGAGACAGGCGAGATTCCAGAAGACTGGAAGGGGGCAAATATAGTGCCCATCTATAAAAAGGGAAATAAAAACAACCCAGGAAACTACAGACCAGTTAGTTTAACTTCTGTGCCAGGGAAGATAATGGAGCAGGTAATTAAAGAAATCATCTGCAAACACTTGGAAGGTGGTAAGGTGATAGGGAATAGCCAGCATGGATTTGTAAAGAACAAATCGTGTCAAACTAATCTGATAGCGTTCTTTGATAGGATAACGAGCCTTGTGGATAAGGGAGAGGCAGTGGATGTGATATACCTAGACTTTAGTAAGGCATTTGATACGGTCTCACATGATATTCTTATAGATAAACTAGGAAAGTACAATTTAGATGGGGCTACTATAAGGTGGGTGCACAACTGGCTGGATAACCATACTCAGAGAGTAGTTGTTAATGGCTCCCAATCCTGCTGGAAAGTTATAACAAGTGGGGTTCCGCAGGGGTCTGTTTTGGGACCGGTTCTGTTCAATAGCTTCATCAACGATTTAGATGTTGGCATAGAAAGTACGCTTATTAAGTTTGCGGACGATACCAAACTGGGAGAGATTGCAACTGCTTTGGAGGACAGGGTCAAAATTCAAAATGATCTGGACAAATTGGAGAAATGGTCTGAGGTAAACAGGATGAAGTTCAATAAAGATAAATGCAAAGTGCTCCACTTAGGAAGGAACAATCAGTTTCACACATACAGAATGGGAAGAGACTGTCTAGGAAGGAGTATGGCAGAAAGAGATCTAGGGGTCATAGTAGACCACAAGCTTAATATGAGTCAGTGTGATACTGTTGCAAAAAAAGCAAGCATGATTCTGGGATGCATTAACAGGTGTGTTGTAAACAAGACACGAGAAGTCATTCTTCTGCTTTACTCTGCGCTGGTCAGGCCTCAGCTGGAGTATTGTGTCCAGTTCTGGGCACCACATTTCAAGAAAGATGGAGAAATTGGAGAGAGTCCAGAGAAGAGCAACAAGAATGATTAAAGGTCTTGAGAACATGACCTATGAAGGAAGGCTGAAGGAATTGGGTTTGTTTAGTTTGGAAAAGAGAAGACTGAGAGGGGACCTGATAGCAGTTTTCAGGTATCTAAAAGGGTGTCATCAGGAGGAAGGAGAAAACTTGTTCACCTTAGCCTCCAATGATAGAACAAGAAGCAATGGGCTTAAACTGCAGCAAGGGAGATTTAGGTTGGACATTAGGAAAAAGTTCCTAACTGTCAGGGTAGATAAACACTGGAATAGATTGCCTAGGGAAGTTGTGGAATCTCCATCTCTGGAGATATTTAAGAGTAGGTTAGATGAATGTTTATTAGGGATGGTCTAGACAATATTTGGTCCTGCCATGAGGGCAGGGGACTGGACTTGATGACCTCTCGAGGTCCCTTCCAGTCCTGGAGTCTATGAGAAGTGAGCTGGAGCCCACAAAAGCTTAGGCTCAAATAAATTTGTGAGTATCTAAGGTGCCACAAGTACTCCTGTTCTTTTTAAAAAAGCAAACACAACGTTGGGAATCATTGACTGCCACTCCACATTGAGTGGATGTTTTCAGAGAACTATCCACAATGACTTCAAGATTTCTTTCTGAGTGGTAACAGCTAATTCAGACTCCTTCATTTTGTATGTATAGTTGAGATTGGTTTTCCAATGTGCATTACTTTGCATTTATTAACATTGAATTTCATCTGCCATTTTTGTTGCCCAGTCACTGATTTTTGTGAGATCCCTTTGTAACACTTCGCAGTCTGCCTGGGACTTAATATCTTGAATAGTTTTGTATCATCTGGAAAAATGGGTAAACAGCGAGGTGGCAAAATTTGCAGATCATTTATGAGTATGTTGAACAGTACAGTCCTTGCATTGTAGGCACAGTCCACTATCAGTGCCAAACACCTTTTGCTGGCCCTCAAGGTCTTTGCCAAGTTTCTGGTGGCAATAATAGCCAGACTCAGATGTGTATCTCTTCTTAGATGACATCTTGATCAGCACTCTGACCCAGGCAGCATCACATCGTGCCACAATCAGGATGCTGGATCTGCTTCAAGCACACAGATGTGATAAACACAAGAAGTGCTCTTTGACTCCCTTAACAAAGACAGTTCATGTGGCAGTGGACATAGACATGTGTTGCAATTTCTGTCTATCACTGAATGTATTCCACAAGATCCAGAACCTAATATCCATGTTGGTAGAGTGTGTAAGGCTGACTCTTGCTCAATGTCTACTGCTACTGAGCCTCCTGGTTTTGTCTATAGGACTCATCCCATAGGTGAGGTCCCATATCAGGTGCCTTTAGGCCTTTCTCCTGAAAGTATGTGTAAGCAGAATCAGAATGAGCTCTCCCAGACATCTGGTGGTGAGCTGTGGAAAAAGACTTTAGGGGCTGATCTCATTTGCACTTCTTTTGGCATGGACAGTGAAAATCAATGAAGTCAGCTTCAGGCTTCCATAGCTGAAATATTTAGGTGTAAAACAGTGCAAGAGAATGCTTATTTGTTTTACCACTCCTGTTTTAATTGTCAATAAAATAATAATAATAATAATAATAAGGGAAATACCTGTTGGTGTTAGTTTTGTAAAAGTTTGTTCTGGCAGAGTTTTGGGACAAATTTAAATTGACAGTGTCCTTTTAAAAAGACACTGTCAACTTGAAATCTAGTCCATTAAAGAAAAAAAACGTTATTTCAGGTTTACACCAGCTCCTAAATTCCCTTTTAAATTTCTACGCATTAACAATCACATCGTCAAACAGAAGTGTGTTTTATTTCTCTGTTATTTTTAAAAAGTTGATGTCCCATTAAAACAACTCATCTGACTGCTGACAGGGTTTACTTTTGGTTCATGTACCAGCCAATGAAAATGAAGAAGTCTTTAATAAAATAGTTTAGAAAAGCAAAAAATTATTAAAATGCTTTAAAGCAGGTTTTTTAATGTTAATTCAAACAACTGATTTAAATTGCTTTCTATTAAATTAACCTACCCTGCAATCAGATATTTGAAAAAACTGTCAAATTATTTAATTGCTTTTTAAAATGTTTCTCTTTATTGTTTGTAATCCTCTGGAAAGCACACAAGTAAAATATTTTTTCTCACTGGTTAGTCCTTTGTTTGGCACTTTTTCCCTTGTGATTTGACTGCAGTTGAAATTGACATGGTTGGTTTCCTTTAATCACAGAGTCACTGTAACTGAACTTTGTCAAATGTCTCATGCTTTGAAAATAAGTCTTAGTTTTGCTTTGGCATCAGGAGGCTGTCCCATGAAAGCTTATGCTCAAATAAATTTGTTATTCTCTAACGTGCCACAAGTCCTCCTGTTCTTTTTGTTCTAGTATAGTGGCTTTCAACTACATTTGGACAGTGTTATATTTCTTTAAAATGCTATTATTTTAAAGTGCTAGCCAGTTGGGACCCAGAAAATCCCATGACATTACTACAGTCACCATTTTCAAATTAATTTTTGAACACTTGGACTTAAATCATGGCCCCACTGAAGTCAGTGGCCAAGATTTCAACCTTGTGGCCTTATCCATGCCGAACTTCTAGTAAAGTTGATGGGATTGGCCTGCATATGTTGTTGTTTGTTCTTTATATGATTATACTGCATAGGAGCCCAGCTGTGGGCTGAGATCCCATTTTGCTAGGGATAAACAGAATAAAAAGACAGTTCCTGCCCCAGTGAACTTACAATCGAAGTATAAAACAGAGCATAACTAAGGGTATCGGAAGACAGGAGAGTACAAGGAAACAATGAGACAATATTGGTCAGCATATTAAGCAGTGATGTGCAGAGTCAGGCCCTCTTTGTTTTAAATTTTTAGCAATTTTTGTAGCCAATATTCAGTATAAAGAAATCACTGTATTCTCAAATTGAAATTTCTAGTAATAAGAAAAACTGATTATATTATGTTATTTTCACAAATAAAATATGTAGAATTTTGCAGAATTTGAAAATATTGTGTGCAGAATTCTTAATTTTTTGGCACAGAATGCCCCCAGGAGTAGGAAACTGAATAGCATGTTTATCCCAAAAATAAAGCTTTCAGTATAAAAACAAAGCTATTTCCCCTTGGATCAAAAACAGTTACCTCGAGGGGGCAACAATGCCTTCACACCTGCAGCTTTGAGCCTATTATTCCATTATACATCATTTTTTTAAACTGAAGGAATAGTTTTCTATTCTAAAAATATTTTTTTCCTATATAAGTATTTGTTTGTATTTATAATAATTTAAGGTTAAACTTCATATGAATAGCTCTTTATTCTTATCACCTTTTCCATGATTTTATTCTTTTAGGGCCAAATTCTAGCACCCTTACTTGCAATGTGTATCACAACACTCTGGAAGAGTCTCACTGAAATTAGCTTGAGTAAGGATGGCAGAAATTTGCCATAGCAAGTAAGTATAGCCCTTAGTCTTTATTTTTTTCTCCCTCTTATTTTTCCTTTCCTGATTCATATATCAGATTCAAAGAAGGAATAGCTGATAATGCAAAGCAAGGAAATCCTTAAATGCTGAGTAATTCTGCTAGAGTAGTTCATTTAAATAATTAAAAAGATTTACACCAAAAGGGAGGCTCAGGTCTTTTTTATTTTAGGTTATTCATGAGTTTCAACAGTCTCCAGAGAAGTTAAAGTAAACTCCCAAATTGAATTTGAAGCAAGAGATTACAAGAATAAGTAACTTTAGATTCTGCCTGACAGATTTTAAAAAACTGATCTGATGCCTCCTAGTACAGCTCTCCCTAGCAAATACAATGTTTATAAGGTCTGTTGTCTGTCTTTTTTGTCATTCACAGTACCTGTCAGAGGAAACTGAGAGAGTTTAGTAATTTCTTTGTTAAAGCATCATTCTGAGAATTTAAGAAAACTACTATGTGTAGTAGGTTTCTGTTTTAATTTACTTACAGCAAGAGAATTTCTGCTTGTGGCCTAGAAAATCCTAGTTTAAGTTTCTGTGCAGTGGTATTCTTCACAAAATTGAGATATATAGCTATGCATATAAATACACATGGGTCCTGCACTTCCCGGTGGATTCTGCTAGCCTCAGAGGCTCACTGTGACCCTCTACATAGCCTTTTTCTCTCAAGAGGCAAAGGTCACAGCTTACTGAGCCATTTTCATCATAAGCCAACACTAGAGGTGAGAAGAAGCAATCCTCCCTCACACAGTCTCTGTTGTCTCCCAATCTCAGTGATTAATCAGGAAGGGGAGAGCCCAGGCTCACCCTCTACTCCAGGCTCCAGCCCAGGGACCCTAAAATTAGCGGCTGCAGTAGCTGACTTTTTGGAAATAGGACATGTACAATTCCCTGGGCCACTTCCCCACAGCAGCCCCCACTTAATATCACCTTCACCATTGCCATTACCTCAGGGCCTCCTTCCTTGCACCTGATATGGTTTTGTACTGTTTCACTCCTCCAGCAGCACAGCTCCTGACGCCCACCTCACTGGGTAACTGGGAGGCTTTTAACTAGTTCCAACCAGCCCTTGATTGGCTTCAGGTGTCCCAATCAACCTAGCTATCTTCACTGCCTTCTAGAAGGATCTTAATTGGCCCCAGGTGTCTTGATTAACCTGGAGCAACTGCCATTTGGTTACCATGGTACCAGGGATTTGTTTGGTTAACATACCTGTTCCTCACTACTTTACTGTAGCCATCTGGCCTTGCCCCATCACTATATATTAAAAAAACCCAGAAACACATCATCAGGTATTAAATGAGCCCAAAGTAAATCAGTATATGGAGAATAACTGTATTATAGATAGTGCTTTATCCATGGAAGTGATAAGTATTTAACAAATCAATACTTGTCATGCATATTACAAATCCTGTTTCTGGCTGAGCTCCTCATTCAATATAGCTTTCTCAAAAGATGGGGCAGTAAACATAGATTATATTACTATTTATTTGGCTTGTGATTTTTTTTTATATGCCAACAAATCCATCCAGTGAAACTGTAGTATCACTTGCTGTCATACTGACAGATAAATAAGGTCCAGAGAATGTTATTTTAGGCAGCACATAAGCAATAAAGTTGCTTTTGTTAGTTGCCAATGGTAATTTCACAGGACCAATGTGAACATTTTACATGGAATGCCCAGGATCAATGGCCAGTGTTCGCGCCATGCCAAGTTGCTACTAGACTTACTTAAAACAAGAATAATGTTTTAACTGTTCATAATTTGAAAATAGGTATAGGTTTTCAAAGACAGAGTATAAAATGTCTGGTGTGCTAACTTTGAGCTCCCCAATAGACAACATTTGGTACAATTGCATCAAATAGAGCGAAAGAGTTTTGTGATATCAAGTATTTTTATTACATTAAACCTTACTTGTGCCAAATATTACATTGCTCAGAGGACATGAATAGCTGGATTGGGATTGTTCCTTAAAGAAGTAAGAGGAGATTAATTGTCTTTCAGAATGTCAAACTTTTTCTAGACTCTGTACCAGATTCTTAGGGTGAAAATGTGTAAGATTCCAATTTTAGTCATTAGATAATGGCCTTTTCTTTCAAATTCTGTACTATTTGATGAAGGTGCCTAGCTACCTTTCTTTCTTTAACATTTGCTGATAATTTAGAGAAACAGTAGATGTGAATATGCGGAGGAACTGCTTGCTTCCCACCCCTGTTACTTTTACCGGCTTGTAATATATCTAATTACAGCCTGGGTTTCTTTTTATTCTGTATTAATTTAAAAACAAAAGTTTGATTAAAACTGGCATTCCAGTTACCATATCATCATTTTAAATTGAGATGATGTGGAATTATCATTTACTGATTGTGAAAATATTCTGAGAGAAGTAGTTTAATTAATACAATTTAAAAAGGGTTGTACAAAAAGAGTGAAAGGATATAATGTAGTCTTCCCTTGATTTGTATGTGTAATTCTTGTTGATCTTAATGAGTTAAGTTTACTCATCAAATAAACAAAGGAATCCTATTCTTTATACCTTTACTATGGTGCACTATGAATGTCTGTCAGAAAAGGGTACTTATTTGTGATCGTTTCATAACCACAAGAAAATCTCATAACATTGAAAATATAAATGAAAATTGATTTTAATTTTGGGCTAGCTTCATAAAGGTATATGCCTAAACCAGGGATCGGCAACGTTTCAGAAGTAGTGTGCCAAATCTTCATTTATTCACTCTACTTTAAGGTTTTGAGTGCCAGTAATACATTTTAACATTTTTAGAAGGTCTCTTTCTATAATTCTATAATATATAACTAAACTATTGTTGTATGTAAAGTAAATAAGGCTTTTAAAATGTTTAAGAAGCTTCATTTAAAATTAAATTAAAATGCAGAGGCCCCCGGACTGCTGGCAAGGACTCAGGCAGAATGAGTGCCACTGAAAATCAGCTTGCGTGCCGCCTTCGGCACCCATGCCATGGCCTAAACTGTTGAATCAATATGTCATATGCAATGTATTTATTTACAACCAGTCTGGTACAGACTGACATATTGACCAAACAATAAATGATTCACTGCCTCTGTAAACCCCAAACTCTTAAATCACCTTCCACTGTTTGTACAGAGCTCAAATAAACAAATTAGTGCAAACACTGTGGAAGTTATTCTCCAAAGGAAAATATAAGCAAAGACAAGCTTTAAGGCTGAAAAGTGGTTTTGCTGAGTAAGATGAGCCATACAAACCTTTTTTCTTGGAAAATTAACAAACAGAAATTTAATGTGAAAAGCAATAAGCCACTAGACAATTATATCCCCTAATCTTGTGTTTGGCCTGACCATAATTTATTTTTTGGTAAACCCCCCCTCTGTTTTTTCTCATATGTATTTCTACTGTACTTCTAATACACCACTACCTCGATATAATGCCACCTGATATAACACGAATTTGGATATAACGCGGTAAAGCAGTGCTCCGGGGGGGGGAGGGGAGGGCAGGGCTGTGCACTCCAGTGGATGAAAGCAAGTTCAATATAGCACAGTTTCACCTATAATGCGGTAAGATTTTTTGGCTCCCAAGGACAGTGTTATATCGAGGGAAGTAGAGGTGTATGTGGATGATATGGCCTGTGTAGTTCATAAATTGTATTAATGGGTATTTAGATAGCACTGACAAAAGTGAACATATGTTATACCACTAACTGTGAGTTAGCATTTGTAATTTTTTTTAAACTGTGCACACACACACACACACAAAAGTGTTAAATTTCTAACTTACAAAAGCATAAACAATGACACAGTCCTAAAGAAACCACAACTGGTGATACATTGATATATGTTGATTGTACATTGAGTATATATTGAAGTTTTGTGATGTCAGTCTCTTAATATATTGCCTCAGGTTTATAATAAATAATAATTGGAGATATACCAATCTCCTAGAACTAGAAGGGACCTTGAAAGGTCATTGAGTCTAGCCCCCTGCCTTCACTAGCAGGACCAATTTTTGCCCCAGATCCCTAAGTGGCCCCCTCAAGGATTGAACTCACATCCTGGGTTTTGCAGGCCAATGCTCAAACCACTGAGCTATCCCTCCCCCCTTTATCCATCCTTTATAGTCTTATCTTACACTCCTTTTTGGAGTTAATTTTTTTTTGTTTTTGGGCTTGGATTTTTACCAATTAATTGGTCACATCACCAGGAGAAAATGAAAATGAAAAGCAGGTTATTCACACTTTACCACAGTTGTAGAGTTACAGCTGGTGTGCAGACTGTGTAAAAATGTCAACCTTCGTGCTATAATAAATTTTATTAGGAGAACAGAAAGAAATGCGGTGGTTGACTGGAAAAAGGCTAATGGAGTGCCCATCTTTTAAAAATGGGAGGAGGAGGATCTGGGAAATTCCAGGCCAGTCAGCCTCACCTCAGTCCCTGGAAAAATCATGAAGCAGGTCCTTAAGGAATCAATGTTGAAGCACTTTGAGGAGAGGAAAGTGATTAGGAACAGACAGCATGGGTTCACCAAGGGCAAGTCATGCCCAATTAACCTAATTGCCTTCTATGATGAGATAACTGGCTCTGTGGATGAGGGGAAAGCAGTGGACATGTTATTCCTTGACTTTAGTAAAGCTTTTGATATGGTCTCCCACAGTATTCTTGCCAGCAAGCTGAAGTATGGGCTGAATGAATGGACTATAAGGTGGACAGAAAGCTGGCTAGCACGTCGGGGTCAACGGGTAGTGATCAATGGCTCCACGTCTAGTTGGCAGCCGGTTTCAAGTGGAGTGCCCCAAGGGTCGGTCCTGGGACCAGTTTTGTTCAACATCTTCATTAATGGTCTAGATCAGGAGTAGGCAACCTATGGCAAGGGTGCTGAAGGCGGCACGCAAGCTGATTTTCAGTGGCACTCACACTACCTGGGTCCTGGCCATCAGTCCGGGGGGCTCTGCATTTTAATTTAATTTTAAATGAAGCTTCTTAAACATTTTAAAAGCCTTATTTACTTTACATACAACAATAGTTTAGTTATATACTATAGACTTATAGAAAGAGACCTTCTAAAAATGTTAAAATGTATTACTGGCACGCAAAACCTTAAAGTACAGTGAATAAATGAAGATTCAGCACACTACTTCTGAAATCTTGCCGATCCCTGATCTAGATAATGGTGTGGATTGCACCCTCAGCAAGTTTGCAGATGACACTGAACTGGGAGGAGTGGTGGATATGCTGGAGGGTAGAGATAGGATACAGGGGGACCTAGACAAACTAGAGAATTGTGCCAAAAGAAATCTGATGAGGTTCAACAAGGACAAGTGCAGAGTTCTGCACTCAGGATGGAGGAATCCCATGTACTGCTACAGACTAGGGACTGAATGGCTAGGCAGCAGTTCTGCAGAAAAGGACCTGGGGTTACAGCGGAAGAGAAGCTGGATATGAGTCAACAGTGTGTCTTTGTTGCCAAGAAGGCTAACAGCATTTTGGGCTGTATAAGTAGTAGCATTGTCAGCAGATCGAGGGACATGATCCTTCCCCTCTGTTTGGCGTTGGTGAGGCCTCATCTGGAGTACTGTGTCCAGTTTTGTGCCCCACACTACAAGAAGGATGTGGAAAAATTGGAAAGAGTCCAGTGCAGGGCAATGAAAATGATCAGTGGGCTGAAGCACATGGCTTATGAGAATAGGCTGAGGGAACTGGGCTTATTTAGTTTGCAGAAGAGAAGAATGAGGGGGGATTTGATAGCTGCTTTCAACTACCTGTAGTTAACAAGTTTTGTCTCTGGAGAGACCAAGGTTGGATGTCCAGAATGTCCTCCAGTTTCCCGGGGAGAGGGGGAAAAGATATATATCGGCTCACCGGCTCTGACCAGGAAGAGCTCAGCCCTGGAGACATCCTTGTGGGGCCAAGCAGTAGTTTCCCCAGGAATTGAAATTAGGGGGGGTGTTCGAATTTACGGGGGGGGGGGTGTCAGGATCGATGAGATGTATAAAAGAGATATGAATAAAGTAAATGTTTTGTTAGGATAATGCAAATTTAACATAAGGATAATGCAAGTTACACCAAAACACATAACAGGTCTAGATTTCTTAAAAAAATATAATTAAAAAAATGTATTTAATTTAAATTGACTTTTGAAAAGTAAGCCGTCATGGGATAAGAGGGAAGTCCTCTCATGGATTAGTAACTGGTTAAAAGGTGGGAAACAAAGAGTAGGAATAAATTATCAGTTTTCAGAATGGAGAGAGATAAATAGTGGTATCCGTGAGTGGTCAGTACAAAAGGTGCTGCGCCAGGCCAATGCGTGCTGCTCAAGGCATCATGAGTCAAGGGACATACTGGCCACCACTTGCAGCAGTTCCCATTGGCGATCGGCTGGACCTGCGGACGGGGCAGGTAAAGAAACCGGCCCGCCGGGAGCTTTCCCTACACAAGTAGCGGCCCCAGTTTGAGAAACGCTGACTTAGATATAGAGTTTGTTGAAGTGGCAAAAATGTTTTTTGTCTGCCCTACCTTCTGCTGCTGCTGTAGAAAGAATAATTTTCTTCATTTGGACTATAAAACTCTTATTTGAAAAACCAATGAGAAGTCAGAATAAGTCCATTGACTTCCAATTTGTTTCCACTGTCTGTAACTGCAGTGTCACCTTTGCCTTTCAAGCTCTGTGGACGAAATCCTGGCTCCATTGAAATGAATGGCTAAATGCCCATTGACTTCAGCAGGGTCAGAATTCCATATTCCATTTCCTCCCAAAACTTCTGGGTCTGCAAACCTAACATCACCTCTCTGTGCCTCTAAGCATGTACGCAAGTGCCTCACTGCCGCCTCTGTTGAAATCCTCATCTATGCTACACTCCTATCTCTGACTGTTACCAGTCCCTTTCATATTTCCTCTGCGCCTCCTCCCTCCGCAATTCCTAGCAAGCCAAATTCCAGCATATAAGAAACTCTTCTTCCTACAAGTGAGAAGACAGAAGCAGGATCACATCACCCCAGACAATTCAACTGGCTCCCCATTTATTTCAGGATCCTTTTCAAAATTGCCACCTTTGTTAAGCTTTGGCTTTATTCAGCTGAGCTCACACATCTGGTGTCTGTCTACTCATCTACCATTACACTTCTCACTGTCCCATCAGACTTTCTAGTCCCCACCCAACCTTCTCATCTGCATCTTCTTCCATCTGGAACAGACTGTCCTAACACTATATAATTGATTCTCCATCTAATATAAAATCTAAACCAAAATATCTCTTTTTTCCCATGCCTACAGAGTACTTCAATTTCTCTGTCCTGCTGTTGGTTAATCTCTGTAGTTGGGTTAACATTCTAAAATATTTGGGAAGCAGTATGTATGAATCAGTGACTACATAAAAACTCAGTTATATTACATTACTGACTAAGGAATAGAAAAAGGAGGTCTTGCGTTTTCTAACATAAACAGAACAGGCAACAGATTTACCAGGGGCCAACTCCATCTTTCTATCATCAATCATCTCAACATGTAGATATTTAGACAGTACTAACAGTCATTCTACAGTCCGACTTTGAAATTCTACTCAATCGAGACAAAAATTTTGTGACAGACAAATCTTCATCACAGTGGTAAAGCGTCACCCGTCACTCCCCACATTTGGTGCCTCGGCAGCCAATTTGCATGACACTGCTATTTGGCTGCCACAGTGCAATTTATAGGATTTTGGCTTATTTAATAAAATAGACAACTGACACATACGTGTGTTATGAACACTATTGTGATAGTATAGAGATATACGAAAAACAAGATGGTCAGTCAACACTGAGGGTTTTTTTTAAAATCATGTAAATTATTAAAATTCCATAGACTAGTGATCATTTGAAACAGGTGGATAGCATTCTTTCCACTAATATATCTAAAATACATTCTAAGAATAGCAACATTCTAATAGAAATATTTTAATAATTAACAAAACATAATGCAGAAAATTACATACTTGAAATTATAGCTTTTGTATATTGCTATATAACTTATATAGTGGAAATGCAGTTTGTGCCTCACCATTCAACCCGACACATTGTTACAACACGTGCTTATGTAGTTACAACATACATGGAGTGAAATCTTGGCTTCACTGCAAAACTCCCATTGGCAAAACTCCCACCAACCTCAAAGGCGCAGGATTTCACTCATAATATTTACATACTGTTTGCAGGCCAAATATCAGGCTAAAACTCCATCATTTTCATAAAATTGTAACAAACAAGAAAAAGATTAAAATGGCAAAGGAGACTATTACGATGCCCTTTTTCAGACTATAAGGTAACAATGCTCTATATATGTTAATTCTTTTTAAACTTTAAAGGTTCCACTCACAGAACCCAATAGTCTTTGATACAGCTTTATCTATTTTATTACAAATATGAATTATTTCTGTCACTGTTCTATGTAGAGAAGAAAACAAGGAGATTTTTAGCTCTCTGGAATACATGAATCCAAAGTCATTGAAAGGCTTTGAACTGGGGGTTTACTATAGGATTTACACCAATCTGTCACCAGGCTCCATTTCGCATTCTCTGGCTCATTCAGGCATTGAAAGATGGACCTCCAGTGTCTGAGGCCTCTTTAAAGAGTTTCAATGCCATTATCCCTTCTCTCACTTCTTTTACACACACAAACACACCCTCCTTACATCCCCAGTGCCCTCTGACACTCCACTATCTCACCCCCCAACCAGCACCATTTTCTCTCTCGGAGGTCACATGCATCTCCAGTGCAAACTGCCATCTCACTACTAAACTACCACCAGCACACTCCTCTCGCCACTGGGGTCACATTCCCAGTACTTCCTGTCATCCCACTACTTGACCCATTTCTACTATCCCCTCCTCTCTCCAGGGTCAATCCTCAGCAGCTTCTGCCATCCCACTACTTCACCACTGACAGCCCCCTCCATCTCTCTCCAGCGTCCCCTACCTACTACCCCACTACTTCACCCTCTGACAGCCCCTACCCCCTCCTGGGCCATGCCCCAGCACCCTCTGCTATCCCAATAGTCCACCCCCTTGCAAGCCCCGCCTCTCCTCCCCTCTCCAGGGTCACATCCCCAGCACCCCCTGCCATCCCACTACTTCAACCACAGCCAGCATCCATCCCCTCTGCCAGGGTCACATCCCCAGTTTTTCCTGCCATCCCACTACCCCACACCCTTGCTACTATCCACCTCCTCAGAGCTCCCTGCCATCCCCTTACTTCACCTCTGCCAGCCCTCCATCACTCCCCAGCACCCCCAGTAATCCCCTTACTTCACCTCTGCCAGCCCCCCATCACACCCCAAGCACCCCCAGTAATCCCCCACTTCACCTCTGCCAGCCCCCCATCACTCCCCAGCACCCCCAGTAATCCCCCTACTTCGCCTCTGCCAGCCCCCTCCAGGTCACTCCCCAGCGCCCCCACCACCCTCCTACTTCGCCTCTGCCAGTCCCTCCCAGGTCACTCCCCAACACATCCCGCCACCCCCCTCTACTTCGCCTCTGCCAGCCCCCTCCAGGTCACTCTCCAGCACCCCCGCCACTCCCCTACTTCGCCTCTGCAGCCCCCTCCAGGTCACTGTCCAGCGCCCCCGCCACCCCCCTACTACGCCTCTGCCAGCCCCCTCCAAGTCACTCCCCAGCACCCCCGCCACCCCCCTACTACGCCTCTGCCAGCCCCCTCCAGGTCACTCCCCAGCGCCCCCGCCACCCCCTTACTACGCCTCTGCCAGCCCCCTCCAGGTCACTGCCCAGCGCCCCCGCCACCCCCCTATTTCGCCTCTGCCAGCCCACTCCAGATCACTGCCTAGCGCCCCCGCCACCCCCGTACTTTGCCTCTGCCAGCCCCCTCCAGGTCACTGACCAGCGCCACTGCCACCCCCCTACTACGCCTCTGCCAGCCCCCTCCAGGTCACTCCCCAGCACCCCCGCCACCCCCCTACTACGCCTCTGCCAGCCCCCTCCAGGTCACTCCCCAGCGCCCCCGCCACCCCCTTACTACGCCTCTGCCAGCCCCCTCCAGGTCACTGCCCAGCGCCCCCGCCACCCCCCTATTTCGCCTCTGCCAGCCCCCTCCAGGTCACTGCCCAGCGCCCCCGCCACCCCCCTATTTCGCCTCTGCCAGCCCACTCCAGATCACTGCCTAGCGCCCCCGCCACCCCCGTACTTTGCCTCTGCCAGCCCCCTCCAGGTCACTCCCCAGCGCCCCCGCCACCCCCTTACTACGCCTCTGCCAGCCCCCTCCAGGTCACTGCCCAGCGCCCCCGCCACCCCCCTATTTCGCCTCTGCCAGCCCACTCCAGATCACTGCCTAGCGCCCCCGCCACCCCCGTACTTTGCCTCTGCCAGCCCCCTCCAGGTCACTGACCAGCGCCACTGCCACCCCCCTACTACGCCTCTGCCAGCCCCCTCCAGGTCACTCCCCAGCACCCCCGCCACCCCCCTACTACGCCTCTGCCAGCCCCCTCCAGGTCACTCCCCAGCGCCCCCGCCACCCCCTTACTACGCCTCTGCCAGCCCCCTCCAGGTCACTGCCCAGCGCCCCCGCCACCCCCCTATTTCGCCTCTGCCAGCCCCCTCCAGGTCACTGCCCAGCGCCCCCGCCACCCCCCTATTTCGCCTCTGCCAGCCCACTCCAGGTCACTGCCCAGCACCCCCGCCACCCCCCTACTTTGCCTCTGCCAGCCCGCTCCAGATCACTGCCCAGCGCCCCCGCCACCCCCGTACTTTGCCTCTGCCAGCCCCCTCCAGATCACTGCCCAGCGCCCCCGCCACCCCCCTACTACGCCTCTGCCAGCCCCCTCCAGATCACTGCCCAGCGCCCCCGCCACCCCCCTACTACGCCTCTGCCAGCCCCCTCCAGATCACTGCCCAGCGCCCCCGCCACCCCCCTACTACGCCTCTGCCAGCCCCCTCCAGATCACTGCCCAGCGCCCCCGCCACCCCCGTACTTTGCCTCTGCCAGCCCCCTCCAGATCACTGCCCAGCGCCCCCGCCACCCCCCTACTACGCCTCTGCCAGCCCCCTCCAGATCACTGCCCAGCGCCCCCGCCACCCCCCTACTTTGCCTCTGCCAGCCCCCTCCAGATCACTGCCCAGCGCCCCCGCCACCCCCCTACCTCGCCTCTGCCAGCCCCCTCCAGATCACTGCCCAGCGCCCCCGCCACCCCCCTACCTCGCCTCTGCCAGCCCCCTCCAGGTCACTCCCCAGCACCCCCGCCACCCCCCTACCTCGCCTCTGCCAGCCCCCTCCAGGTCACTGCCCAGCGCCCCCGCCACCCCCCTACTTCGCCCTTCTCCCCAGCGTCCCCTCTTCCCCGAGCTGTTGTCCCGGCTCTTCCTCTCCGGGCTCGCTCACCCTTGCTCGGCTCCATGGAGGGCGGGCGGCGGCTACCCCGCCTCTCTTCACCTCTGGGCGGAGCCCGGCCTGGCGTCCCGTCCCCACGGCAACGCTGAGGGGGACTGGTCGGCCCACAGCTAAGCGGAGACAGGCCCAGAGGGCTCCTCGAACATCGCGGCTTGGCCCGCCGAAAGAGGGAAGGCGATAAGCGGCTAAACGCCTGGTATCCCTCCGTCAGAGGCTTCTAGAACCGAACTTCCAGGCCTCCTGACCCACCCAGTGTGTATCCATGCGCCAGGAGCCCCCAAAAAGCCATCGCCCACAATGGGATTCTGTCATAGAGCCCCATCAACCAGCAGTGCCCCAGCCCCGACCCACATACCTCATCTGTCCTCAGGTCCCCTTTACCCGCTCTGAATGTGTTTGCTAAAGGGCTCAAGGCCCCTGGCCAATCCTCTGTCCCCCCACTCCTCCTTGATGAAGGGTTACACAGTAGCTATGGGCCCTGTGGGTCCAGTTGGTAACACCTGTTGGGAGCAGGATCTCAGTGACTCTGACAGGAGGTGGTTACGGGGTGTGCGTTGCTCCCTGTGGAGGGATTCAGTGTCCCTGATGAAGAGGGGTCTTGATGTTCCTGGGAAAGGCTAAGCAGAGGGTGTGGGAGTCAAGGGGTTAAGGAACACACAGTGCGTAAGGGCTGTAGTTGTTTATGGTAGATATACTAATGGATGAAGGGGTTGTGTGGCTTTTGGCAGCAGATATAAAGTGGGAGAGGGGAAGCAGGGATTGTGTGGATCTTGGTGGAGGGATACATATTGTGGGGGTGGCTGGTGGCTCCTGCTAGAACAACGTTTCTCAAACACAGCCACCAGGGACCTTTCTTGCAGCCAAAACCTTCTGGGCGGTGATAGGGAGGAAGCAGCAGCTCCTCCCGCAGGGCTGCCAGCAGAGGTTCGGCCCTGCCCCCTCTGAAGCCACAATTTCACAAACACTGGAGGAGTTGGCAGCTGGTGTGATTTCCCCACCTTCCTGGGGGTGATGGGGCTCACACTTCCAGCTTCAGCCCTGGCGTGGTGGGTGGCAGGCTCCAGCTCTGGGGCTTCAGGCTCCAGCTGCATGGCAGTGAGTGCTGGCCCTGGCCTCCATTGTCCCTGGCCCCTACTGCCTCCCCATCCAGGGCTTAATTTGTCATCCAGCTTGCTGAGGCTGAGTAAATCTGCTCTGGAAAGTGATATTTGTATGTTTGTTAATATCACTTTTCAGTACCTCCCAGCTAGCTAGCAAGTCTGCTTCTGTGAAAAGTGATATCACACAAATATCACTTTTCACAGCAGCAGACTTAGAAGCTAGCAAGTCTAATTTAAAAAAACAATCAAAAAAGCAAAAAAAAAACAACAACATCAAAAGACAAGACCATGAAAAGCACCTTATTTGTGTTTCTATTCTGTGTAGGTCCAGAAAAGAATAGAGACAACAGTACATTGTTTTTATTATTGAGTTTGCAACAACAAAAAAACCCTTCCGTGAATAAATGACAATGATTTGGATAGGTATATGTGCGTATTTATTTGTTTTTCCTAAAATGAATTAAGTATTTTAGGAAAAATTGTCAGAGTGGCCACCTGCAAGAGTTGGTGGCTGCACTCTGAGGCCATCAAAAAAATTGTTGTGAGAACTCCTGTGTTAGAATCACAGATGGAGCAGAGGAGGAAACTATGTCTCCTGGCAGAGGAATACCTACTGGATGAGATGACGTAGGTGGATCCTAGTACAAGGCTCTGTGGTGGCTGAGGGGAGTACCATGGCTCCTGGAGGAGGGATACCTGCTGAATGAGGTGGAGTACATAGATTCTAGTGCAATGGTCTATGGGTCAGAAGGGCACCAAGGCTGGTGGCAGAGGAATTACTGTATCTGTAAAGAAAGCTAAATTTTCTTCATCTCTGACCATTTTGAATTAAGAAAGCGTGTGCATGCCACAACATAATGTAGATCAAAACTTTGTTTTAAATGAAGCTTAAGATGTATTTTTACTGAGATGACAGTAGTATACAAAATTATTTAAGAAGGGGAGGAAGAATGGGAGG
Organism: Gopherus evgoodei; assembly: GCF_007399415.2. NCBI lineage: Eukaryota > Metazoa > Chordata > Testudines > Testudinidae > Gopherus > Gopherus evgoodei. The sequence continues at coordinate 22,776,073 of NC_044328.1, read as the reverse complement.
ATGGATCCTCAACTGTTGAATTCATTAGGAACAGAGAGAGCTGAGCAACTCCTAAAGTTGGATCTTTAGTTAACAGATAACGCAGATATCTCAAAAAAATTGCTCAAATAGATTTTTCTAAAACAAGTCTGGAAACCATGTTATTAATATGTAGCAATTTGAAAAAGAGCACTATCTTGTACTTGAAGAAGAACTCTGTGTCGCCTTGAAAGCTTGTCTCTCTCACGAACAGAAATTAATCCAATAAAGATATTACCTCATCTCACTTTGTCTCGAATATTCTGGGACCAACATTGTTACAACACTACTTCAGGTATCAGTAGATAGAATTTAGCCTCATAGTCACACTGTTTCTTTCTTTCTAAAATGCTAGAAATTCCCTCTACATTTTCTCTCTCCAAAACTAATGCCTGGAAATATTTGCTTTCTCTGAAGTTAACAGCATAAATGATGTGAACATTGGTAGCATACCATACCAAGCAGCAGGAATTTCCTTTTCTTGCCAAGAGTTCCCGTTTCCCCTGGTGAGTAGGAGGGAGAAGTGCTGATGTCACAAAGATGTTTCTCTGTACTCCATAAGGCACACCTGGAGGCTACATGAATTTTTCCCTCCTACTGTCAGGTCTGCTGATGCTTTCTCACGGTCTTCACTTTGGGTAAATGTCCCTTCTGGGGTTTACCAGGATTTATAGACTGCTTAAATTGTATACTTCCTTTTTCATAACGCTAAGGACTTGTCTGCACTAAAAAGTTTGCCACCTCAGTTACACCGTCATGCCTAGTTTATACAAGTATAAATTACTAGTCTGCTACAAACTATACCCCTATAGTGTAGATGCATTTATACCAGTATAAAAGTGCTTATACCAGTATAGCTTATTCCAGTTCAAGAAGTGAAATAAGTTAAACCAATATAACTGGGTCCACAGAAGGGCTTATACTGGTATAACTGTATTGATAAAAAAAATCAGCCCCCCTAACCTGCATAGTTATACCAGGACAACGTTACAAACATAGAATAGGCCTAATTCAGGGCATCAGGGTCCAACTGCAGCTGTCCCACCTTCACTGTTTCAGTCTTGAGTTGATCTAAACTCCCACTACTGTTTCTCAGTCAGACCATTTTTCCATGGGGATCTTCTAGAATATTTTCCAAAATGGGCCTAAAACTCATACTGCTGCTAACTGAACACCTGGGGACAGGTGCTAGTACACCACATCACTGCATGTAGTCTCATTTTGAGACCTGTTTTATTTAACATATATTTACTTAAACATATCAAAACATATACACATAGTGCATACCAATAAATATGTTATACAACAAGCTGTTTGATCTTCCTGTTTCGGTGATTTTCTCAGATCACTGGTATATTGTATAATGGGGACCAGTGAGGAAACTATACCATACTGCAAAAGTCTCATTTCCAATCTGGGAGGAAACTTGAAGTACCTCTCAGTGGCTGAGGTGGTTATTTGCCCTACAGTATATATATTTGAGGATATACTATGTTTGAACTCTCTCTAAGAAGTAGGTGGCCATGCTGTGCTCAGGCTGTGCCCACTCAGGTGGCCCACCTGTATTTAGCTGTACAGCCCAGGACTCTGTGGAGCCACATCTACACTAGGACATTGACCCATTCTTGGCAACCATTGTCATCAACAGGTTCCTTCTGAACTGGTGTGGAAGTGGATAGTGTGCACGGGACAAAACTATTTTTAGCATTATTGCAGAAAGTATGATGGAACAGTGATGTAATAAGCTTTTGGTAACATTGCTAAAATGTTGTTGCCCCATCTACATGAGCAGTCAAACTATTGTCAGCATGGGTTCAAGTTAAAATCTGTTGCTGACAACCACTGTTAGTAATGGTCAATGTCCAAGTGTAAATGGACCTTTAGAGTAGACAGAGGAGTTGAAATCTGTAGGAACTGTGACATATTTGAACTTTTTGGAAGCCCCTGTACCGAAAGTTTTTGCTGGAAATCTGTTCACTGAATGCACAGAAATATTCTTATTTTAATATTCTTAAAATCTGGTTTTTTTGTAAGCCCATGGTGCATTAAAGTTCTTCATTAAGGGTTCCTTAAATAAAAATTTAATGAAATGTCGCTGATCACTCCCTTTTGGGGTAAGACTATGAAAGGAAGGACTGGGGCAATTTGAGACAGCCTTCCCTGTGGAAAAGTTCCTGATGAAATGTACTTATATCTGAATGCTTGTTAAATATACTTCTCATACATGAGGGAAATACAATTGCTATGTCACAAAAAAGAATCTGTAGAGATTTAACTCCATTGCATATACAGTGTTCATTGTACATAGCCATTATGTCATGGCTAACGTTTTAGCACCAAAGCCCTCCGAAAATATGGAACAAGGGAGTGAAGAGGGGTATGTACAAGGGAGTAGGATTTAATGAGAAGGTATTATAATGAACACTGGATAGAAAGATAATGAAAGAAGTGGGAGAAAATGAAGATCTGAACAAAAGGAAGAAAAGAATATAAAAATTGCTTAATAGATACAACTGCAGACAATTTCGTTAGTAGCTGTAATTTAGGAATGGATACTGTGGTTTTTAAAAATGAAATGCCAAGCGTGAAGATTCCCAGATCCTTTTCTCCAAAGAATATGCCCGTTTCAAAGAGAATAAACTAAAACATTTGATTACAAAGTATAAAAAAGATATACTCTCTTAGATAACATTTGTTTTCTAAAATACACTGGTAACAAATAACTGTTGTCTGGCTAAGTTAAAAGAAACATTTTGGGATCAGAGAGCTCACACATAGGGCCTAATCCAAAACCCAGTGCCCTCAATGGAAGTGACCCAATGAAGATTTTGGATCAAGCATATCAGGAGAAGTATTTGTTAGCAGTGTAAAGTTATTTTTGTAAAATCAACTTTTAAATAATCCACAACACTTTTTGAAAAAAATCAGGGATGGTGAACCCAAGATATGTCTACACAACACACTTAGCCTGAGTCTGTGGGACTAGGGCTTGTGGATTCATGTTTTCAAGCCCACACTTGAGCATACGCACTGCAATAGAAACTCAGGCCTCACAACTGTGAATGCATGTCCATAGTGCACTATGCAGACCCAATTCAAAACTTCAGCTTCTGTGGTTGTGTACTATTGTACTCTAGGATTCCTATTACCCCTGGCATCTGAAACCGCTCTGTTGCTTTCTCCATACTGGGTTATGGGAGAATGTGGTTTGTCTGTCCATCCTGCAGGAGCTGACTGGAAGAATTTTGGGTCATTTTAGGTCATGAACAGATCCAGCTGAGCCATTTTATTTGCTCACACTCTCTGCAGCCAGAGCCAACAGGGATCCTGCCCTGGTGGAAGAATTTCTCTATCGCATGCTGTCAGTCCTGTTTCGGGCACAGGCAGAACATCTGCAAGACACTAGTGGACATTTCAGCAACAGTTTTTGACTTGCTGAACACACCTCTCAGTGGGGCATTCTAACATGCCAGCTGCAAACCAGCTGATACTGCTCATGTCTGTTGCCCTAGCTGCAGATTGCCCCTATATAGATCAGCGCTTCTGGAGTGGGGCCACAAGCACAGACTTGTGGGGATCACACTGTCATGCGCACCTGAGATGACCAGCAGGGGGTCCAGAACTTTCACAAGAAGAAGCAGACATTTTTGGAGTTTGGGGATCAGCTTGCCCCTACCCTCCAGCTCCAGGACACCCACATGAGGGCAACCGTGCTGTGCCAGAAGTGAGTTGCTATAGCCATCTGTAAGCTGGCTACCCCAAAGTTCTACAGGTCTGTGTCTAACCAGTTTCTAGTTGGCAAATCAACTGTGTGGGATGTTGTGGCAGAGGTTTGTGAGGTGATCAGAACTGTTATTTACCTGAAGATGGTGGGCATAATAAATGCCTCTGAAATAACTGCTGGTTTTCAGATAATAGACTCTCCAGGCTGCACAGGACCATTGATGGGACTCATATGCCTGTAGTTGGCCCTCCAAAAGGAGAATAGGTCACAATGGATACCACTCTACCGTTATGCAGGTCCTGGTTGACCACAAATGCAGATTCATGGACACTAACGTGGGATGCACTGGTAGGGTGCATGATTCCAAGGTGTTTTGGAGATCAGGACTTTACCTTCATAGAGAGGCTGGGACATTATTCCCATCAAATGGCATTGTTATAAATGGAGTCAGTGTCCCCACTGTTTATGGTGACCAGATAGCAAGTATGAAAAATTGGGACGGGGGTGGAAGGTAATAGGCACCTATATAAGACAAAGTCCCTAATATCGGGACTGTCTCTATAAAATCAGGACATCTGGTCACCCTACCACTGTTATTGTATAGGTCCCCACTTTTCCCCTGTTCCCATGGCTTATGAAACTGTACCCTGATTTCAGAGGACCTGCCAAAAGAAGGTTCAACTACACACTCAGTTGCTGTAGGACGGTGGTAGAATGTGTATTTGACAGATTGAAATCCCACTGGCACTATTTTCAAAACTACTTGGATGCCAGTGTCATTAACACAGTCTGCATTGTTGGGGTTTGCTTTGCTCTGCACAATTCCTGCAAGGAAAGGGGGAAAATCTTTTCATCAGGCGTGGACTCGGGACCCTGTTGGATATCTGAACTGGTACACAGAGCCAGACAACATACCTGTCCAGACTGGTGCTAGATCCAGACACACAAATCAGGGATGCTTTGGGAGTTCACATAATGAATTTGCACAATCTCATGCATGAGGAGGAATGAAATGGCGTATGAGGTTATTCTGTGTGAGAGAGCTTTGTAAATGTGTTGGTATTGTGCATGAAATCTGTAAACACTTCCATGAAATGTATGGGGATGTGTTACGTATTTTATCCATACTGCAATGTACTGCCATTTACAGTTTCTGGAATACTGTGGTAACAGTTGGCAAATTTTTATTCTGAAAGATTGACATTTGGCATGGGATGACCTTCATTAAAGTTGGTGCCACTTTGATGATTACATATAATAAAATTTGTTATTGTACCCTTATGTGCAAATCCAACATTTTATTTTACAGAGGTAATTATATACTGTAATAACCAATAATGCATACCAGCTGCCATCATGGCATGCAGTGCAATAATATAAACTAACTTGGTCAGGAAAAAAAAAAAAACAGTCAAAGGTCCATATTGTCCTCGGCCTTGCTGGCAAGTTTTGCACTACAGGCCATACCTGGACTGGAATGAATTAACACACAGCGTACATTTGTCCATTCTATGTACTAGAGTTTGCCTGTGATATGCTCCAGCCACCCTCTGAGTTGTCCAAAGAATGGATGCTCTGCAGGACTTGATAATGATAAGGGGACTAAGGCCCTGATTTAGGAGCAAGAGATGAAGGTTGCACTAGAGCCTGCAGTCTGGTAGCCATAAGCTCCAGGAAGGGGAGGGACACCATATAGCACAATCTCACTGATCCATGTCGCCATAATTTATCACAAAAAGCTCTCCCTGGTTCTCAACAAAGATTTAATAGCACGAACTGTAGAAAGTACCCACATATCAACATTAAGTCTACAAAATATAATACATATTTACTAGTGTGCTACAAAATATTACCATAAACGTTTATGATACAACATATAAACATAGTTCAAGCCAGTAGCAAAACTTGTGTTGAGATCAATGGGAACAGGCTCTAATTTGTCACTCATCTGCAATGGATCTTCCATTCATTTATTCAAACTAATAAAGTTCTGTTCTATACTAATATAAAAGGATATCCTGTCAGTATTTCTGAGCCTAGTATAAAAATGGCCATCTGGCTAAAAAATTAAATGACTTATGGAATTAGTAAAGGAAGAGAATGTAAACTGATTGTTACCTTGTTTTATTAAAGGTTTAACAGTCATAACAATTATTATTTAATTAATATTTAATTTTCAAATATATTTCTGGCTTTTTAAACCATTATTCAAGAGATCTGGAAACTTGTTTAAACTGACTGTTGCCTATTAATGATAGTTTTTTTTAAAATTTATATACTTGCCACGGCACAACCTGAATTTCAACTTTGAATGAGCAACAAGAAAATATGTTGATCCCAAAACTTAACTTGTAGCCAGGGTCTATGCGGAACTTGAGGAGAGGGAGTGCTGGCCACTGCAACTAAACATATGAAAAGCCAATGTGACGCCAAGGCATTTTTTTCCTCTCAAGGACAAGCTACTGATCTCTAGTGCATGACAACTGGACGTGTCCAACCTTATGCTGAAAATGAAAACAGTTCTAGCAGTCCTTGTACATGTCACAGTTACATCCCATAACATTTCAGGGAGAGCACAACATACAGAATTAGCTATGTCTCTGTGATGTGCAGTTTGCGGCACAGCTGGCTGAGATGCAGCTGTGGAAAGTATTTAGCAAAGCTGAAGTGTGGGCAGACAAATCATCTGTTCCTTCTGTCATTCAGAGATGCTTCCCACAGGGAGATCAGTATTTGTCTTCACTCTGAGACTGGACGACTTGATCAGTCATTGCATCCAAGAGTTTTAAGTACCAGTCAGCCAGTGCTTAATTTGTAATGAAAGAGGTGCTGGGCTTCAAGCAATGATTTACTTTCATAACTGATGCGGCAAGTCCAGAGGTGCCGGGGCTCAGCCCTGGCAATACCTGGCACAAATTAAGCACTGCAGTCAGCAGTCTGTTTGGTGGGCAACATGCAACTAAACTTGTCTGGACTGGGTTTTGGATGCTTAAGGCTGCTAGATAATATGATATTTTCTAGCTTGCTTCAGGTGGATTTCCGCACTGCCATTGTCACGTAGTTTATGACTTTTCAACAAGAGGGCCACCTCCAGAATTAGAATTTTACAAATATTATTATTTACTGTTTGTTCGACAATAGTGCTTAGACAACCCGGTCAAGATCAGGGCCTCTATTGTGCTATTATCAGTTTATTCAAATGACAAATATTTTATACCTTGTGCACTGTTAAGTTGTTGAACTGAGTCAAATGAGTGCTAGTACCTGGAGTTATTTAAAGTTCTTATTTTGTCTTTCTGTTGAATTTCTGGTTGGCTTGAAATATTACAATTGACATATCTGTGCTCCTTCTTTAAGAAATATATTTGAGATTTCAGAACTAAATAGACCAAAGGCTGTGAAAGGTCTCACATATTTGATAAATATTTTAATATATATAAAACTTTTCCTCTTTTGACTTTCTAAAGGGCTGCAAAATAGTATTAATTAAAAGGTTTTCTGAATACTTGTCCTGAAACTGAAAGCTTTATTATTGTATGATATTTTCATATGGCAGTTGTATCACAGGTGAACCCTCTCAGCTTTTTCACAATTTTTTCTACATCCATTATAATTAAGGCTGCGAATTTGTCATGGAGGTCATGAAAATCATGGATTCCATGGCTTTCTGGGACCTCCGTGACTTCTGCAGTGACTGGTGCGCCTGGCCCCTAGGCAGCTCAGGCAGCCCCTGCACCAGTTGCACCAGCTGCTGCTGGGGCAGTCTCAGGCCACCACCACCGCTTCGCCCGCAGCAGCAGCAGAGTTTGGGTGTGGGAGAAGGCAGGGGATTGGGGCATGAGAGGGGGTGAGGCAGGTGCTGGGAGGTGCTTATCTAGCGGGCTCCCTGGAAGTGGCAGCATCCCCCTTGCTCAGCTCCTAGGCGGACGCGTGGCCAGGCAGCTCTGCACTGCCTCCGCCTGCGGGCACTGCCCCCGAAGCTCCTATTGGCCATGGTTCCTGCAAAGCCGGCACTCTGGGCGGAGGCAGTGCACAGACCTGCCTGGCCACACCTTCACTTAGGAGCTGAGCAAGGGGCATGTTGCCACTTCCAGAGAGGCACGGAGCCAGGTAGGGAGCCTACCAGCCCTGCCAATCTCCCCAGTTCTCGGGCTGTATTCCACTGCCTGCGCCGTCCCCCAGAACCAGTAGGAGTCCTGGGCCATCGGGCTACCCCAACAAGCATCTGTGATGCCCCCAGATCACCCTCCTCCCCACAAGATTTAGTCAGGGGTATATAGTAGAAGTCAAGGACAGGTCACAGGCTGTGAATTTTTGTTTAGTGCCCGTGATCTGTCCATGACTTTTACTAAAAATACCCATGACTAAACCATAGCCTTAATCATAATGGGATAACCATATGACCATCTTCACAGTCATGTTTTGAATGAGCTCTCCCCTGACATCTACTGATGAGCTGTGGAAGAGGACTTTAGGAGCTGATCTTGTTCGCAAGGGCACATCCATCATGATGGGATTGCTTGCCCAAATGATTACTTTTGGCTGATGTTGGATCCCTAGTCTCCTTGTTATTGGTGCAGGAGTAATAAAGGGTTGTTATCCTTGTTGTGTGAATCAAGGGCAGCAGAACTGTACTTGGCATACCCCAACTGAGAGACTCACCCTCAACAAAATGGCACTCACTAGGCAGGGGACATGGATTCCAAAGCCTGGTGAGTGGAGAGAGAAGGTGAGTCCTGCTTAAGGGTCTTAGATACCATTTGACCCTTTCTCTCTCCACTATGTAATAAAAGAGCTAATTTAGATTCAATTGAGACTCATTACACACTGCAGAACTCTGAAATCACTGATACCTAGGTCTAAGTGTTAGACCTGCTTTGGACAGTATCTCTTACACAAGAGACTGTCCGGTGTGCACCAGCAGTAAGGCTCCCCCACTAACAGCTGTGAACACTGAGAGCTGTGTTAAGTGGTGGGACCTGAAGACATCCTGGCGGATCGACAATCATCTGGCAAGGCAGCCAGTGTAGAGGCATGGCAATTGGCCAGCAAGGCGACTGGTGGAGAGGACTGGAACGGAACCCTGCAGAGAGGCATGGCAATCGGCCAGCAGGGTGACTGGCAGAGAGGAGCAGTGCGAAGCAGAGCCCAGCAGAGAGGTGCAGCGATCAGCCAGCAGAGTGGCTGGTGCAGGGGTGAGGTGATCGGTCAGCAGCCTGGGTGGTTAAGAGGATCATAGCGAAGCCCAGCAGAGAGGCATGGTGATCAGCCAGTAGGGTGGCTGGCGCAGAGGTGCCAAGGGCCAATTATGTGGAATGGTGGCCAGCGAAGAGGAACAGCGAGTGAGTGCCCGGGCAGCAGAGCGAGTTAGATGCCTTCTTATCTCCCCCTCCACCCAGGGTGGGAGGTGAGCTCTGCAGATGCGCTTCTGAACTCTGCGTCTGCGTTGACCAAGGACAACAACTGTGAGTGGGATGCAGAGAAGGGACAGGCACATTAAAGAGACTTTTGGTTGCTGGACTTAAGAATCTGAGGGAAAAGGACACTACCCAACTTACCTGAGGGCGCATCTTTTGCTCATAGTTTATGCTTATGAATAAGGCTAAGCTTTGTCATGGATATTTTTGTCGTAGGCAATAAACAAAAATTATGGAAGCCCCTGACCTGTCCCTGACTTTCACGAAAAATATCCCTGACAAAAGGAGTAGACGGGTTCAGCACCCACTGCTGCTGGGGCTCCCAGGTCCCCCACCACTGTGGTACATGGGAGCTCTAGGGTCCCCCTGCCCACGGGGCTGGGCTGCTGTGGGGTCCCCTCACCACCAGGACAGCTGGGAGCTGCAGGATCCCCCAGCTACTGGCCACGGCTGGGCAGCTGCAGAGCTCACCGGCTGCCCAACACAGCTGGGCAGTTGCAGAATCCCCTGGAGAGTTCCTGCTGCCTGCCACGGCTGGAAAGTTGCAGAGTCTTGCCGTGGCTGGGCAGCTGTGGGTGGTCCCTCGCCCCCTGCCGTGGCTGGGCAGCTGCAGGGAGTCCCCTGCCCCCTGCTGTGGCCTAGCAGCTGCAGAGTCCACCAGCCCCCTGCTGCTTGTCATGGCTGGGCAGCTGCAGGGTCCCTCCATCAGAGCGGGGGCTGGGAGCTGCTGGGGCAGGGCTGGCTGGGAGCTCCAGCCCCAGGGCAGAAAATGTCATGGAGGTCAATGGAAGTCACAGATTCTGTGCCCTCCGTGACATAATCATAGCCTTAATTATGAACCCTGTTTGCAGTGTTTTCCCCAATTAATGCTGAGTTACTTCCCACCTTTTATTAAAAGTTTCTTTGCTATACTCAGATTCTGTGCTTGCAAGATGGGAAGTATTGCCTCTGAGAGGCACCCAGGCACCCAGGGGTTGGTGTGTAATTGTCCCAGGACACTAGGTGAGGGCTCAAGCCAGGTTTTGTATTGTTGAAAAGGAACCTCTAGATACTGAGCCCAGCCCTTGTTGCTGCCGACTCTGACTGGCAGAAGGGTTACAGTCACAATAATCACACCTGTAATTTTCTATTCACAATCAGTCAGGATGCAGCCATGTGTGATAAAGGTCAGGCTCAGCACACTCTTCATCTAATCATTCTCCAAACTGGTCTCAGAGCCACAGACAACAGTGAAAGGAAACAAACCAACTATTATTAATTATCTGACTTCAGTAAACAGGCTGTTAAAATGCAGAAAGAAATTGACTTGTGTTAAAATACCTTTCGGCAGAACCATCTTAACTGTGTGTTTTGGTTTTTAGAACTTTTAAAATATATATTACTACATAATTTCAGAGGTAGCAAAAAGACAAAGACATCAAAAAGAACAGCCCAGGACAGAAAGTATTCTGACCTTTTGAACTGAGGACTCAGGGAATATTTATTCTGAACTGTGTAGCAATGGATTTCTTCACGTTTGTAGAGTATGAATGATTTATTAATATAAAGGTCTCCATTAGGGTTCCAGCACCAGTGCTTCATTGCTGGGAAAAATATATGAAGGAGAAATTAAGTTTTTAACCTTTTCTTCAGGGAAACACTACTTCTCAGAATTATTTGAGTCCAGCAATGGTGATGAGGAAGAGATGTTAGTGATGGCTTACCATGTGAAGAAGATTTAGAGCATAATCCTTTTGATGGCTTACCATACTCATCTCATTATTACAAACTTTTGAAAGAAAGAGAGGAACTTCCATTTTGGAAAGTGAATATGCTTCTATGGAGAGTCTTCTTCGTAATCAAATTGTGATTGTTTCCGGAGATGCTAAGAGTGGCAAAAGTTCCCAAGGGGATACTACAGAATACTTACCATGTGCTATTTACTTACTATTTAATATTGAGTTCATATATTTTCCAATAGCAGATTTCCTTAACTGCTTTCCTAATAACATTGTTAATTATTAAAACTGAAATAATTTTTTAAATTTAATTTATGGTTCATTATTTTTGCTGGTCTACTTATTTATTATTAAATGTATATTATGCTGATGTCTAAAGGCCTCAGTCAATATCACAGGCCCATTGTGCTATGTACTGAAGTGTATTGTAATGTTAAGACATTGTCCTTGTCCTAAAGAGTTTACTTACAACGTAAGGGTAGATTCTGTGCCTACAAAGTCCTATTGACTTCAGTGGGCTTTGTGTGGGCACAGGGATCTGTAACTTGAAGGATTGGAGCCTAAGAAGATAAGAGAAATATGAAAGGTAGAGGGAGAGCAATATCAAATATATACAATATTTGTATTCAAACGTACAATTCCACTATTTTTCCTGATAATTATAAATAGATAAAATAAGTGGCATGTATTTCCAGCTGCCCACCAAGCTATTATTAATTGGCCGAGTTCTTGTAGGTTTTGGGGAAAGGCAAGTATTGGGTTTTAACCACTGAATTTCTTGTAATATGCAATAAATAGTCAGCAAAGGCCTCAAGCTAAAATTTAAAAAGTTCTCTTTAGAAATGTCAGACTCTTACTTATACACTAAATAACCACCACCTGCACACTTATCAGATCCTAATAATTCTGTACCAAATAGTCACTTATGTATATGTAGAAAAACCCTGCACCAACTACATGTGGACCCATCAGTATATAACAACATTGAACCATATACTTTTGTTTTACCTATTTAGAACAATATTACATGTAAAACCTGCATACCTTTTTAGTTTACCTGTACATTTTCAGGTTTGTTAAAAAAGAAAAGGGGTGAAATCCTGAACTTATTGAAATCACAGAGAGCTTTTCCATTGACTTCAAAGGGACCAGGATTTAATCCTAGCATTTTAGAAGGCAGAATGAATTCAGAAAGCTTTCATGTAACATGGAATAGATAAATTATTAGTTGAGTGTTATTATCTTGCATTTGTCTACATTTAATTTAATCTGCCATTTTTTTGCTAAATTGCCTAATTTTGTCAACTCCTCCCTAGAAACTACTAAAACACCACATTTTTCCCTTTTGTCAAAAAATGTTGCCATCATGCAGTTCATCCTTATTTCAGATTGTTAATAAATATTTTGAATAATAGTCTTGTCTATACTATTCCATGGGGCATCTGACTATTAACTTCTTTCCATGTTGAGGCCTGCACATTTATCTGTGCACAGTTTACTGTATCTCAACTAGATTTTAAACCATGACAGAATTTTTGAAAGTTTATGTAAATTACACCACTCATTTTGCATTATCTATTATTTTAAACTATCTTTCAAAGTAAAATTAAATGGCAGATTTAACTCTTATTAAACTTTCAGTGAACTCCAAATGGTCAAGAAAGGGTTTGATTAATGGGATGCGTTAATTCCTTGTTGGGAGAGAAATGAGTGAGTTGGACACAGGATACTGTATTCCTGTCTTAGTTTATTGACAACCATATACCATCTTGGGGCATGCCTACATGAAAACTTACAGTGCACACTAGGGAACTTTTAGTGCACATCAGCAGGGTCCACACAGACAGTTAGCAGATGGCATGCTGGAATGCTGTAGATTTAGACCCCATCTTGCTGCATAGTAAATGTTCATGTAGCCAAGCCTTTGGATAGGAAAATTAGGCCTTTCTACACAAGAAAATTATACTGATGTAACTGAACCCATTTAGAAATTGATTTTGTTAAATGAGTACAGCACCCTTATGGACAATTTCATTTTGGTTTATGAATGTCTTATATGCATATTACATTAAAAAATGTTAAAAGAACATTAAGATTGCAAAATCAAGGACTCAAAGGTTAGGAAATCGAGAATTAAGATTGCTTTAATTCAGCCTGCTTGTGCATATGCATTATGATGCAGTCTTTAATTATGTGATTAAACTTTATTTTTTTCCACAAGACCCTGCCTCATTCAAAGCACAGGATGGATGTTGTTCTCCAATTAGCAACTATTCAATATTTTATTTATCCTAACTGTTCAGTGAGTCTTATTTACTGCACAAATTCAAACCTACTCTGAAGACAGAATCAAATAATTTCCTCTGTGGCAGGGGTTCTCAGCCTTTTTCTTTCTGAGCCTCTTCCACCCAACGTACTATAAAAGCTCCATGACCCAGCTGTGCCACAACAACTGTTTTTCTACATATAAAAACCAGAGCCAGTGTTAGGGGGTGGCAAGTAGGGCAATTGCCTGGGGCACCACGCCACGGGGTGCACCATGAAGCTAAGTTGCTCAGGCTACAGCTTCAGCCGCAAGTGGTGGAGCTCAGGGTCCTGTGTTGCAGTCCCACATGGTGGGTCTTCAGCTTTCTGCAATGGGCTGTACCAAGTCTAATGTCAGCCATGCTTGGCGGCCCCCTGAGTCCTGCTTTCAGCCCCCCAAAGGGCTCTGGACTCCTTATTGAGAACTGCTGCTCTGTGGCACTCATACTTTTAGTATATAAGTGCTTCATAAACATTAAATAATTAATCTTCACAATAACCCTATGAAATGAGGGGGTGGTATAATACCCATTTTATGAAACTAAGGTCAAAGATTATGGTCAAAAGTTTCCATTAATTTTGAATACCCAATTTGAGACAACTAGGACCTGATTCTTCCAAGAACTTGGCATTATAAAGCCCTTTGTATGTTCAAAGCACAGCTCCCATGACTTCAGTTGCAGCTGTAAGTGCTCAGCACTTCTGCAAATCAGACCACAGGGCAACAAGTCAAGCAAACAGTGACCTGTGATCCGTTTGGTAGAAGTGACTTGACTAGTATCCCACAGGAAGTTGCATGATAGTGACAGGGATATAATCCAGTTCTCCAAGGCAGCATAGAACTACCTAACCATGAAGCCACCCTTTCTCTTCCTGCAGCGCCCTACTTCATTCACTGCACACCTTCCAACTTCTGCAACAAACGAAGCAGGAGTCACACACACACACACACACACACACACACACACACACACACACACACACACACACACACACACACACACACACACACACACACACCCCTTATTCAGTCCCAGAGCAGGTCTCGTGTACTGAATGAATCAGAGACCCTGTGGAAAAAATAGCATGTGATCGTGAAATTAAAGAATATATCATAATGCATGCACACAAGGGGGCCAAATTAAGATTGCAATCTTATTTCTTGCATTTTCTAACCTTTTGTTGCTTGACTTTGAAAACTTAATAATTTTCTTTTTAAAGTTTCTAGGTTTTAAAAAATGCAAACTGAAAAAAAAAACCCCAGAAATCCCATTATGTGGCACCATTTTGACCCAGATATGGATTGGAACTTTTAGATCCACCACGCAGACCCTTGCTACTTGATCTAACAGACTAACCAATAGCAACAGTAAGTTATCATCTCTTATGTGGACCATCACTAGAGGAGAATGGGACACACATTTTGCCAGTATGTTTCACGGATGTTTGCTGACAACAGAGGAATGGTGAGACTCAGGAATCTTGAGTTCCAGTCCAGGCACTGGAAGGAAGTGTGACTTAGTGGGAAGAGAATTTTCTGGTCATTTCCGCCACGTTTGAGCTTTTCTGCCCTATCCCCTCTAACATGGACCTGTTCCAGTCCAGGCTTCTGGTTCCAGTCCCACTCTTTTTACCTTCCCAGTCCCAGGCTCCACTCCTCGGGCTTCTCATGATTTTTAAGCATAGGGGAACTTAAATTCATAACTTTGCTAGACACTAAAAATCATGGACTCAGAGACACTGGCTTTATGTCTCCTACAAAAATAACTCACTAACCCCCCTTTGTCCTGTAACTCCAGAGGTATTGCCAACTTCATCTTGAATGGTCTCTCACAATATATGTTAATGCCTTAAGAATCTGTTCCACCTTGTACTTAGCTGTAACACTCTGGTTACCTTTCCCACAGGGCAGGTCTACACTAGAAACTTGCATCAGTGCAGCTGCATTGCTATAGCGCTTCTGGTGAAGACACTCTAAACCAATGGGAGAGCTCTTTCCTGTCTGCTTAATAATTCCACCTCTGCAAGAGACAGTAGCTACATTGGTGGGAGAAGCTCTCCCACTGACATAGCACTGTCTACACAGAGGGTTAAGGCTGGTATAGCTACATCACTCAGGGGTGTGGATTTTTACCGAACTAAGTGTGTAGTGTAGACCTGTCCCCAGGACCTGACGAGCCCTGTGTAGTTCAAAAGCTTGTGTCTTTCATCAACAGAAACTGGTCCAATAAAAGATAATACCTCACCAATCTTGTCTCTTTCATAACCATTCTAGTAGCAGTCTCATCTTCTAAGTGTATATTTCTAAAAAGTTAATGATTTCAAATCTTTAGCACTTTTGTTACAATATAACATTTTACTCATTCATGATGCAGATCCCATCATACAAAGCTTCATTTTTGTAGTGCAGGTGTAATACAAAGTAGACTTAAAACCTTAACATGAAACTTAAAGCCTAAAATCAAACAGTAGTACTGGTTGAAATATTTTTATTATATAGTTTTTTTCAACAAAAATGTGAGTTTTGTCAAAAATGAAGTTTTTCACCAGAAGGTTGTTTGACAACATTTTTTATTTAAAACATTGAATTTCATTTTTCTTAATTGTAGGGTTTTTTATTTTGAAATATTGGGAAAATTCCCACATTCTCTGTCTCCCCTGTCCCCGTCCCCTTTTCTTTTCCCCTGGAAATTTTTGTAAAAAAGTCAGAAAGTGGGTTAAAAACACTGTTACTTTTAACTTTTTTGCACTGGAAGATTGTGGGAAAAGTGAGAGAAAGTAGCATTTCTCCACTTTTACTCCCCCCCTCCACCTATCCACTGAAAAAGCACTCCTTCCTTAGCCACCCTATTTTCTCTAATATTTTTATGTTTTTTTCACTAGAGAAAGAGAGGGAAAAAGTTTTGGAAATGGTTTTGTTTTGTTTTAAGTGAGAGATGGAGGAGATTTTTTTCTTGCAAAAAACAAATTAAATTAAAACTTCATTTTCTTTCAAAACTTGTCCACTGTTCTTCTGAGCTGCTATGGAGTCATCTTAGATGAAGCTCATGAAAGAACAGTTGCCACTGATGTATTACTTGGAGTTCTTAAAGATGTTTTCATATCAAGACCAGGGCTGAAGTTGCTAATAGTTCTCTCTCTTCACATGTCCAGCAAATGTCAGACTTATTATGGTAGCATCCCCCTCATAAGAGTGGAAAACAAACACTATGCAGAAGTTGTGTACACCTGCAGCATTCAGAAAGACCATTTCCTTTCTGCTTTAAGATTGCTCTTTGAGATACATCATACAAAAGAGAGGGACGATATTGTGATCTTTCCAGCATGTGAGCAAGTAAGTGATTGATGTGAACAGAGAAGCAATCAGAGATGGTTGAGTCAATCTATAATCTGTTCTCCTAGGCCTTTACATGAATTATAAACCTACTGTTACCATGAGTTAGCTGAGGCATTGAACATTCCCACACTGCATTTACCATTACAGCTCCCCTCCTTCCACATATAACACGTTCCTAGAGATAAGCTTGGCTGCACCTTCTGCTGTGTGCTATATGCAGCATAGACAAGCACAGCGAAGTATCATTCATTGTGAATAGCCATACATGCCCTTCTGCTATGTTGTGTGGAGGGTAGCAAAAAGTGGCACACTAGGGCCCAAGACCACAGCTGCACAGGAGTGGATACTGCAGAGGCCTCACTGCTGCCACTCCATAGAACATCAGCTTTGTAGCGGGGATGGTTGGGGGCGGAGGTAGGAAATAGCTGCTCTCTATGGCATGTTCCCTGATCTGCTCTGATTTCTAGCTGAAGTCTTCCCAGAAATTATTTCTAGTTGCACTTCCCTTTATGGCTGAAAACTCTCCAGGTCTGGTCAGTGAACCCACCAACATAAACCCTATGGCACGACAGATGAGGTCATCTTGGCTGTCTGCATGGATGTAAATGTTCTCAGTGAGTGACTAACATCTGTACGGCTATCATGACATCTATGAGTTTGAACTAAAAACTCTCGCTAGTTCGGGTGCTGTTTCATGGTTGTGTGCTGCTTGCTGCTCACGTGCCTATACCTTGCTGGAAAGGTGACAGGCACAGGCAGGGCAGCCCCAAGAGAGCCCATGGACTGGAAGGAAACCCAAGACAGACAGTATTGCAGCAGGGGCAAAGGGGCTCACAAGTACATGGACTGCTACTTCCCAGGGTGGTGTGTTTAATAACCTAAGGCATAACCCAGGGCAGCCTCATGGACCAAGGGAGGCAAATGATCATAGAAAAGTGTCCATGCACTCACGTGAGTAGGCTGTGTGCATTAATGGGTGGTCAGCTAAGATGTGCAGCAAATGCTCAGTGACGTTGTTTCTGAGGTTTTCTCCACAGCATTGCAACACTTCAAAGGGCGCAAGATCACTACAAAAACAGGATGTTTTCTTCCACCTAACACAAGGGACGGCGGTAATGCTGATCCCAGGGGTGAGTGTTATCTAAACCACACAGAGGTTAGGGAAAGGGGTGGCAGAGGTGGTATCTGGCCTTCCAGCCTGGCAGTTGCAGGGGCCACAGCCAGGTCCAGGGACCATGCTCAACCAGTCATCCAGTGAGTTCACCTAAGGGGAACAGGAGTCAGCTGATTGGGGTATTAAATACTCTGGAAGGTCGAGAACCATGGGTAGAACCACCTAGGGGTGGCACCTTCAGTGGGAGACACTGACGGTATTACACAGCTGCTGCAAGCTAATTTGCAATTACAACAGCAACTTCAGGCAGCTAGATGTGAGGGGTTTGCACAGGGTGACAGGGTAGGCCCAGCATGGGCTCAAGTTTCAGCAGCAGAACAAGGAAGGGGCACATGGCAACTCATCGGCCATCAGAGCATGTAACCGCAGGGGACAGAGTAGACACTCCGGGGGGATCTATGGGGGAGCAGGGCTCTGCAGTACGGTTATGCCGGGGTAGCTTACACAATGGCAGTTCACCAACTCAGTGCAGCTAAATATAGAATCCCCACAGGCAATTTGTGCATGTAATATCCCTATGGCACAGGAAGGGACAGACAGTAAACATGGGCAAGGCAAGCAAAACCAGCGAACTGCCCAAGAGGCCAAGGGTGCCTAGAACATGAAAAAATTGGGAGGCTGCCCTCGTAGTCTAAGTGGGCGTTATGGTACAGGCCTACACAGACAGCAGCCCAGCCTTTGTTAATTAGACGAATATAATTAGGCAGGCACCCAGTATGTTTGGAGGCATGTCATAAGCAGTTTCCATTAAGGGCAGCAACACAAACTGGAATAAGGTGGCATCACAGACTGTGATTCCAGGGCATAACACCAAGGGTGCCAAGGGTTTGGTCATACTGGAACAAGCCCAAAAAGGGCCCTGGGCACGTAATAGTATTTGCTGGGTATTTAATAATGGTGGTTGTTTAACACGCCTACCGCCGGCAATTTTATTTCAACAAGGCTATGCCCATGGACTGTTCAGTATCCTGTGCAGCTTTTCAGAAATTTAGTACAATGTTGCACTGGGGCAGTGGCACAATCAGCGGGACTAAACCAAATAGTGCATTATTTGCACAATTTTTGTCCGCAGGGCGAGCTGGGTCATATGAGTGTTTTCACCTGTTGGACATATTTCAGGCCCTGGCTAAATAGTTGGGGAAACCTCTAGCGAAGGGCAAAACAGAAGGCCCTTTTCACAACATTAACCTACCTGGACTTTGAGCTGAACTTTGCTTGCAATGTTGTTGCAACGGGAAGGGCTTTTTGTGCCCAGCTGGCAGTGGCACTGGCTGGCACAGCCAGACCACACAATTACATATGAGTCACTACACAGATGTAGTAAGACTTGTGGGTGTGGAAAAGTTTTCTAGGTCAATTTAAGGGGGTATCATTGTGGAGCTACAAATGATTATTAATTTGGGTCTAATATACATGTGTGCCGTTGGTGTGACAATATGGCAGTGGTATACATTATCAATCACCAAACTTCCAGATTGAACAAGATTGGAAAGTTGGTAACAGCATTTGTTCTCCAACGCTTAACCTTCAACATCTGTTTTTCCTTCCAAGCACGTGCCGGGCATGGATAATGGCATAGCAGACACCTTGTCTCATTTCAAGTTTGCCGCGGGCTCTCTGGAACCTCGGAATGTCGAAATGGAGATTTTTTGGCTCCACCTTACAAGTTGTTTATTTTGTTTTCTTTTAAGGAGTCTTGTCAATACAAGGATCCAGAGAATGGGTCGCCTATGCGGCCCTCTGTTAAGAGCAGTTGCTGCAGTATCCGGTCAAGGACAATGCAGCTGCTGGTGTCCCTTCACGAGCATACATAGGACAATGGGTTCTTTCTCCCTAGTAGGGCTGCCAGCCAATAGGCCATTTGCAGATGTCTGGGAACCTGGTGGGGTTGGAGGGGAGGCAGCCAAGCAAATGGCTGGCGCCTCCTTGTGGTGGATGTTCAGTGCAGGTACTCCTTAGGGAAGGCAGCCAAGGACTTAAAAGGAGGTATTGGATAAAGAAACAGAATGGGGGAGGGAGTTCGGGGACTCCCATGACTGGTACGGCAGGGAGCCAACCCCTCTCCCCCCTGTTCTCATAGCCCTCCTTAAGCCTCTTGTGAGGCTGGTAGATGGTAAGGTCCAAGCCATGGGTTGGTTGGGGGACCTGGATGGAAACAAAGGGGGGCTGGTGGAAGCCCTGGAGAATTGGTGTGAATAATCATGGATTAAACAAAGGGGAAGTGGGGGGGGTTGAAAGCCCTGGAGAATTGATTAGAATAAGCATGGTTTTGCCTGCACTGTACACTTTATCTGCCGGGTAGTCCCAGATATCTATATAAGAAAGTTGTGTCCTGCTTAAAACCCATAACAAGTCTCCTGTCCTTCTTGCGGTATATCCAGACATTATGTGCTAACTACTTATGATAAACTATCGTTCAATCTTGTATTTATCTGCAACACTCTTAGCATCTTTCCCCGACCTGAAAAAGAGCTCTGTGTAGGTCAAAAGCTTGTCTCTCTTGCCAACAAAAGTTGGTCCAATAAAAGATATTACCTTACATACCTTGTCTCTCTTACAGTACTTAGTATATCCAGCAGACTCCTCAATGAAAGCTGCCTATTAGAAAAACCCAACTGGCTGGCTGTTGCCAAGGAACCAGTATTTCAGGATGGTTATTTTAAAAGTAAATAAAAATAAACTTTTTTTCCTGCTAGTCAGCACCATCCTCCTACTATCTATCACTAATTCTGCTTATAGGAGTTGATTTCTGTGGTAGCTGCAGCAAAGGGAACTGAATTCACCGCTGCATGCAATATATTGACTTTGTATAGAAAGGGGTTCTCAAACTGGGGGTTGGGACCCCTCAGGGGATCATAAGGTTATTACATGGGGAGTTGCGAGCTGTCAGCCTCCACCCTTAAACCCGCTTTGCCTCCAGCATTTGTAATGGTGTTAAATATGTTAAAAAAGTGTTTTTAATTTATAAGGGGTTCGTACTCACAGGCTTGCTATGTGAAAGGGGTCACCAGTACAAAAATTTGAGAACCATTGGCGTAGAGGATAAATATATATAAGTCACCTTACTAGTATTATTTTTCATGCTATGTCCAGAAAGACATGGCTATGTAATTTTATTAATAATGATGATATTTAGCTTTACAAAATGCTCTATATTTTCAAAGTGATTTACAAACATTAATGAATCCTCCCAATGTATTTATCAGTGCCTGCATAGAAAAATATATAAAATCAGAGAAAAGCATCAAGTTTTCAGGATTGTTGTTTTGTTTTTTTTTGGAGGGCAGGGGGACCGAACCTGGAGTTTCTATGTTGATTAAAACATTTTTGATGGGCACATCTACACTCAGGCGCTTGAATACTTGTGTAATAATCCCTTCCTAATTGAAAAGAGATCACTTAATCTTCACCTTCACACTGAACACCACATCTGCAATGAATTATTAAACCATAACTTACAACTCATCGTAGCTTTTATTGGTTAATTGGAGTTTAAGGTTTGGTGTATTGTTTCTTAACAATAAAGTATCTTTCAACCTAAACAAAAACATGGAATGAGTTAAGAGGAAAAGTTTAGCTTTTATGGTGTATCCAGCCAAGTTGCTAAACTAGCCTCAAAAAGTCACAACTTAGATGCCATTGGAGCATCTTCAAGGAGACATTTTGTCAACACTGTCACCCTGACTTTGCTTTGTGTTTTGAGCTTTAGGAGTATAACTTCATACATACACACATGCAACGCTTGTGTAATTTCCTGCACACTAAAGTGAAAATATAGTATTGTACACCTAAATTCTCTTGCTCTTGTGAGCACTTTTACTGTAAGCAGAGATAGAGCAGGCTGAATATAGTGGTTCAAAATTTATGGCCAGACATAAAATTTGTAACTGGATTTGTATTATAAACTAGTCCAATATTTTAGCTCAAAAGAAAGTACTTTAAGAAAGTAGGAGTGAAATTAGGATTTAGATGAATACAGGTTGAAAGAGCCATTCTGTGATGGTTGTGATGTCACGCAGTGGGACATAGAAACCAGGACATGCAGATCAGATCTCTCAGGATTTTAAGAATGTAATAATTGTCAGGGTTTTTTCTTTTTAAACACTCAGCACTAAAGACATTTTAAAACAATATCTATATACTCTCTTAAAAATATCTTGCAAGCAGACTTTTTGTGGAAGTGGAAGGAGATTGCTTGATTAGAAGAATCCCCTCTCAAAAACCTTTGCAATTCACCTTTAACTTTTGGACTTTTATGCATTTAAATTCTTAACTTTAATGTGCCATTAACATAGCTTTTTAGTATTTCATTATTTTAGTTCCCTTCACAGAGTTTGACACTCGATAGGGTGACCATATGTCCCATTTTAGCCAGGACAGTTCCTTTTTTAAGTCCTATCTCAGTTGTCCTGACTTTTTTGACAAATGCTTACTTTTGCCAAAAAAGTGGAGCACACACCTCTAGCAGGGTGCAGAGGAACATGCCGGGGGGGGGACCCTGACTCCAGGCCCACGTGGAGGGGCGGGCAGGGTTTGGGCAAGTGGCAATGTCAGGCCTGTGCACAGGAGGAGGGAAGAGGGGCAGGGAACAGGCCAGCCCGACATGCAGGGAAATATGATTACCCTAACACTAGAAGAAAAAAAAACCTCAAATAAATTTAAAATTTCTCTGCATTTTTCAATATAATAGTTTTAAATAGGAAGGAAGCATTTTTATATATATTATTCATGACATTTTTACTATTTTAAATTCAATCTGGACTAAGATCATAATAGTAATTTCCAAAGTGACTCAGATAGTGAACCTGCTAATTTCATCCTTACTAATAGGTAAAGTCTAAGTGACTGTCTCATAATTTTTCAGTATTGCTATTTCAGTAGCATGTTGATATATTGTAATGGAGATTAGAGTAACTACTTTTACCCAGACATTGGTTCAGATATGATTAAATGTCAGGCTGGAAAAATGTGCTTAGAAATTACATGAAAGAAAAGTACATTAAAAAAGCACAACTGTTCCTGGACTAGAGGAAAACAAATGTCCTCAAACACTATGCTTATCAGTGTTTACAGTGCTAACATCTCTCATAATTCCATTTTCTTTTCTCCTTTAATCAATATCATCCACATGAAAAGTATATGTCACTTTTTATAATT
This sequence comes from Gopherus evgoodei, assembly GCF_007399415.2. Lineage (NCBI taxonomy): Eukaryota > Metazoa > Chordata > Testudines > Testudinidae > Gopherus > Gopherus evgoodei. Next base: position 22,753,224 of record NC_044328.1, on the reverse strand, counting down.
AAAATCCATTTAAAAATAATCAATTGATACAAAATTAGCAAACTGTGTTTGTTCTAATACTCATGAAAAAGGTCTCTTCCAACTAGAGGACATTTTAAAAAGCCTACCAGATTATCTGACATGAGGGATCTAATTTAAATTCTGATCTTGGAGAATTAGTCCCTGTTTCTCTAAATCCCAGCCACAAAGATATAATTCAAGCTAAATGAAGATACAGAAAAAAAACACTGCAAAAATTACAGAAGAAAAGTGCTATTAACTATGAGCTTTGGAGAGTTTTTCATTTGGATTCATCCTGTAACCTTTGCAATTGATATTAGTGTAGAGAGAAGAAATGTTAGTAAAGTAAGTGAAATCAAGATGACAATAATGAAGCACATCTGGAGTGTGTGATACTAAAACTGTTAGGGGTTTGATGCAAATATGTTCTTAGAGCCTCCACATTTTTTCAACTCTTTCGTAAGAAGTTCCTTAAAAGTTAATTTATACAAAATAGGAAGGTTTATTGTACTGAACATATTTTCATTATGCAGAAGTCAAATTACATAACATGTTCTCAACTTTTAACCCGTGAAAAATAAAGCTATTTTATAAATATCTTATCTGAAAATATAGATTACCTTAATTCATTGAGCCAAATTTTCCAAAGGAAACTCAGATCAGACTAAGTTTTCATGATCAGAATTGCAATGCATTTTTGTGCATTACAAAACCTCTTGCATGCTTTTTCATTTTGGTCTGACATTGTCTTCTTAATTTCCCCTCCCGTGTTATAATTGCCCCTTCAGCAACTATAAGAATAAAATATGCAAAACTGCCAAACTGTTTCAGGAAGCTGATTATGGGGGTGATAAGAGAGTGTAATTAGTACTGTTCTCCATTACTCCAAAGGTCAAATGAAATGTGACCTCAACTCATTCCGCATCTCTGAAATATGACTGATCCCCCATGAGCCTAGGCAGAGGTTACTCTTAAGTCTGAATCTCCCCACATGCTGCATCATCAGATCGTATAACCATCTTCAGATATAAATCCAATCGATATTTGAAAACACTGCAGCCCATTTGAAATGATCTATATCTGGGGTTAGTCCACTTTTTAAGTGCCTTGTGCAACCTATCCTCCTCCCTCCTGTTTGGGAAGCACTGGTTCACCAGCAACCTTTGGTTTCCTTGTTTTTTGAGTTTGCAGAGAATGGATGTGCAAGTAATGCTCTGGGGGATGAATGGGTGGTAACTAACTACATGATTCACAAAGCTGCATTACTAAAGACCTTGAACCTAGATGCCAAGCTGTCTTGCTATAGAGTAATGAAATTATAAATGAATATTGGGTTCCCCAAAAATAAAGTTAGGATTTCTCAAACTCTTTCTGAAATATCCCTTTTTGAAACCTGTACAGAGCATTTCACTTAGTTCAGTCAAAACCTTGGGAACTGGAGCTGTATAAAATGTTCATCACAACAACTGGAATCACACAAAACTCACCTGGTTTTAGATTGTTACAAACTCATAACTCAGCACAAGGTCATTAAAAGGTTTGTTATCTTTTCTTAGCATGTCTAGACAGTTTTTAAATGAAACTGGGCTGATTTATGATCTGCCACTGAATTCATGCTAGGCTTACAGCTTTGAATGAGTTTCATTTTTGTTTGAACCTGAAACCCAAAGTGAAATTCAGGAGTTGCAGACTTACAGATTTGAATTTTTGGGAATTCATATTTTTAATTCGTGTGAGTTTACAGTTCTGTTCGGAACTAAATAATCTCTCTTGAAAACACTATTCCTACCTTAAAGTCTGTCACTCTAGATCATTTTAAAGTTTTATAATTCACTCACCAACAATTCAAATTAACATGTAATCAGTACTGGCAAAATTCAGAGGGTCTATGCAAGGTCACGTGCACCAAGTGAATCCCTCAAGCCGTTGACTTGTGACTTGCGACTTGCATAGGACTTAACTGGTATATAGAGGCTTGTGTGTGCCTCGTGAATTGAAGCAAATTTCATCTTACAGGTTGCAAGGAATCCTGTGGCACCTTATAGACTAACAGACGTTTTGGAGCATGAGCTTTCGTGGGTGAATACCCACTTCGTCAGATGCATGTCGGGTATTCACCCACGAAAGCTCATGCTCCAAAACCTCTGTTAGTCTATAAGGTGCCACAGGATTCTTTGCTGCTTTTACAGATCCAGACTAACATGGCTACCCCTCTGATATCTTACTGGTTAAAATTCTGACTGAAGTCAAAGGACTATAGGAAGGGCCATGCAAAATATGACTCAAGTTACTCAATTCAGATTGTAATATGTCCTACCATATGCTATCAAAGCTGTTGGATAGCCCTGTCTGGTCAGACAGGAAGCCCAATCAGCTTCTTATTTGATCAAAGGGAAGGGAACAGACTTTTTTTTTTTTAAGGTACTATATCCATTTTTTCCCCTGTGTACACACATGTGCTGCACTGATTGTTATCAGTGAGAAAAAGACCTAGAGTTGCAATGGAGCAGAACATTATCTAACGATATAGAGATTCTATCATTGGAAAAAAGCCAGCAAGGAGGTTGGTGAGAAAACTCCCACAGTCTCTGTTGTCCCTAGGGCTTATTTCAGAACAGTTTAGCCTCCTGTCCTGACAGAGGCCTGTCTTCCCTTCCTAGGAGGTGTTTCTGTAGTGGCAAGTTGGGGGGAAACCCTGGCCCACCCTCTACTCCAGGTTCCAGACCAGGGACCCTAATGGTAGCAGCTGTTGGCAGTCAACCTTTCATTGCCAGAGTTGCTACATTTCCCTGGGCCACTTCCCCACAGCTCTCCTGCTTCTCCCTTCTTCACACATACCTTAGGGCTTCCTTATCAATGGCTTGAGGGTGTCTTCATTAACCAGCCCTTCAGCCACACTTCCTCTCCTCTGGCTCCCTAGCTACTCCCAGCCTGACTGGAGTGAGCCCTTTTATAGTATCAAAAGGGCCTTAACTAGAGTCAGGTGTTCACAGTACCTTAATGGACTCACCTGACTCTTTGCAGGTTAATTGGAGTTAGGTGTTCTCATTAGTATGGAGCAGCTCCTGCTCTGGTCAGTCAGGGAACAGAAAACTCCTAATCCAGTGGCCAGTATATCTGCCTTCTACTATTTTGTTCTACCCAACTGGCCTGGGTCTATCACAATTGAAAAATACTCCTCTGAGAATGCCTTTCCATTATATGGCATAAGGATATGTTTTGTGCTTTAGTAAGGTGCATTTCATGAGTAAACGTGGCCTAGTCTACACTACGACTTTAAGTCAAATTTAGCAGCATTACCTTGATTTAAGCCTGGACCTGTCCACATGACAAAGCCCTTTTTTTCGACTTAAAGGGCTCTTTAAATCTATTTCTTTACTCCAGCTCCAACAAGGGAATTAGCACTGAAATCGGCCTTAGTGAGTTGAATTTGGGGTAGTGTGGATGCAGTTCAATGGTATTGGCTTCTGGGAGCTATCGCAGAGTGCTCCATTGTGACCGCTATGGACAGATGCACTGGCCAGGTAGGCAGGAAAAGTCCTGCGAACTTTTGAATTTCATTTCCTGTTTGGCCAGCGTGTTTGCAGAGCTCATGCAGAGCTCATCAGCATGATGTGCACATTGCCGGGGCACATTGCTTGGCCCGTACTTTGTGAGAAGTCTATGACCATGTCCCTCTCGTCACCACGCTGCCGTTGCCGCCTCGCCTTGTTTTGCGAAAAACAATTGTCTGCCATTGCTCTGACGGAGGGAGGGGCGACTGACGACATGGCTTACAGGGAATTAAAATCAACAAAAGGGGTGGCTTTGCATCAAGGAGAAACACAAACAACTGTCACACAGAAGGGTTTTGTGGCCTGCCTTGTGCAGGAGGTCAGACTAGATGATCATATTGGTCCCTTCTGACCTATGAGTTTATGAGTCTATGAGAATGGCCCCCTCAAGGATTGAACTCAAAACCCTGGGTTTAGCAGGCCATAGATTTCACTAAACAAATTGAGTCACTTTCTTGTTTTGATCCATCTATCTTTTGCATCTTAGGCTGGCAGCAGACAGTGCAGTATGACTGCTAGCCATCATCATCTCCTGGGTGCTCAGCAGAAGATGGGAATGACCTGGCTGAGTCACTTCCATGTCTGCCAAGGCGCCCCTGACCAACCTCACCAAGGTTGGCTAAAAGAGCACCCAGGAACATGATGACGATAGCTACCAACTGCAATGTACCATTTGCTGCCAAAAGGCAATGAGCTGCTGCTGTGTAGCAATGCAGTCCCACATCTGCCAGCACCCAGGAAACGTACAGCGACGGTGAGCTGAGCGGGCTCCATGCTTGCTGTGGTATGGCATCTGCACAGGTAACCCAGGAAAAAAGGCGCGAAATGATTGTCTGTCATTGCTTTCACGGAGGGAGGGAGGGAGGGAGAGGGGGGCCTGATGACATGTACCCAGAACCACCTGCGACACTGTTTTTGCCCCATCAAGCATTGGGATATCACCCCAGAATCCCAATGGGCAGCGGAGACTGCGGGAACTGTGGTATAGCTACCCACAGTGCAAAGCTCTGGAAGTTGACGCTAGCCTCAGTACTGTGGACGCAGTCCACTGGCTTAATGCACTTAGAGCAGAGGTAGATAACACATGGCATGTGTGCCGAAGATGGCATGTGAGCTGATTTTCAGTGGCTCTCACACTGCCCGGGTCCTGGCCACCAGTCTGGGGGGGATCTGCATTTTAATTTAATTTTAAATGAAGCTTCTTAAACATTTTAAAAGCCTTATTTACTTTACATACAAAAATAGTTTAGTTATATATTATAGACGTATAGAAAGAGACCTTCTAAAAATGTTAAAATATATTACGGGCATGCATAACCTTAAATTAGAGTGAATAAATGAAGATTCGGCACATCACTTCTGAAAGGTTGCCAATTCCTGCTTGGAGCATTTTGTGTGAGGACACACACAATCGACTGTATAAAAACGATTTCTAAAAAACCAACTTCTATAAATTAGACCTAATTTTGTAGTGTAGATATACCCTCAGATTTATTTTAGCAGAGGATACAGAAATAACTACGGAAAATAAATTGTTTGAGACATTGTCAAGTCTCATCAAAGTGCTTGCAAGTCTCATTTTAAGACAAATGAGACAATAGTGTGTTAAGGAAAAGAATCTATAGCAAAGTATTTTATGAAAAAACAACCAAACAAAATTTTAGTGGAAACCCGTCTGGTGTTTGCAGAGTCTTCATTTATTGAATACTTATGTCTCTCTTTCACTTCAAAGATATGCAGTCCTAGAATCAGGCTGCATTATAAGAGAGTCTGCCCTATCAATAGTAGCCAGGAAGATATGTGCAAGCAAATTCTGGGCACGTCTTCATCAGGTAGAATAACTGACACAAAATTAAATAATAAAATTAATATATACAGTACTACAAAAAGCAAGAAAATTTTCTGAAATCTCTTCCAGGCAAACTCTTCTGCCTCTACCCTGGATAATTTACATACAAGGAAATTAAACCAGGCCTGTCAGACAGAATATAGGACTCAAATCTAACTAGCATGGTTCTTTTTCTGAAGAGAATGGATTTAGCAAGCTTAGGCCACCGGCTTCATAAAGAGGCCAGATAATACCTTACATAACAGTTTTCTTTAGGTGTCTTATTACATAGGCTATTATATTTTCCTTAAGATTAATTTTATTTTTCACTGTTATTCACAATGCTGATTTTAACAAATAGGAGTTCCCTATCTCTGCTACTGAAGATATAATTTTATGGAGCAATTTGCCTTTATAACAAACATTTTCATTTATAAATAGTTGTCGTTGGTGAATTGCATACTCCAAGAAAGAGAAAAAAATCTCAGCAAAAGACAATGAATGACATAATGAACTCAAAATCAATATTCAAAAACATCCTATCTGAGATTCTTCAGTATTTGTACTACAGTAGGGCTGAGAGTCCCAACAAAGCTTGGGGCTCCCTTGTGCTAGGCACTGCACAAACATAGCAAGAGTCACTCCTTAACCCCAAGAGTTTACAGTTTAAATAGACAAATATGATTAATTAATGGGTACGTTTTCAGGTGATCAGTTTTGTCCTTAGCTCTGTGATGCATGAGAGGACATTGCTTAGTACGACCTTCAATTCAAGTCAATCATTTATTTAAGGAAAATACTGTATAAAAAAATGACAAGGTTAAAAATGCTCTCAAACCCATTCTCCAGTATTGAACAAAAGACTCCTGTTTCTTTTCTTTCCCTCAGTATTCCTGTCTTATATAGAATGACTCTCCTGTTTTGAGAGTAGTAATAAATTCATAGACTCATAGACTTTAAGGTCAGAAGGGACCATTATTATCATCTAGTCTGACCTCCTGCAGAAAGCAGGCCACAGAATCCTACCCATCCACTTCTATAACAAACCCCTAACCTATGTCTGAGTTATTGAAGTCTTCAAATTGTGGTTTGAAGACCTCAAGCTGCAGAGAATCCTCCAGCAAGTGACCCATGTCCGACGCTGCAGAGGAAGGCGAAAAACCTCCAGAGCCTCTGCCAGTCTGCCCCGGAAGAAAATGCTTTCCCGACCCCAAATATGGCGATCAGTTAAACTCTGAGCATGTGGGCAAGACTCACTGGCCAGCACCCAGGAAAGAATTCTCTGCAGTAACTCAGATCCCATCCCATATAACATCCCATCACAGATCACTGGGCATACTTACCTGCTGATAATCAAAGATCAATTGCCAAAATTAATTGCTAAAATTAGGCGATCCCATCATACCATCCCTTCCATAAACTTATCAAGCTTAGTCTTAAAGCCAGATATGTCTTTTGCCCCCACTACTCCCCTTGAAAGGCTGTTCCAGAACTTCATTCCTCTAATGGTTAGAAACCTTCATCTAATTTCGAGTCTAAACTTCCTAGTGTCCAGTTTATACCCATTTGTTCTTGTTTCCACATTGGTACTAAGCTTAAATAATTCCTCTCCCTCCCTAATATTAATCCCTCTGATGTATTTATAAAGAGCAAGCATATCCCCCCTCAACATTCTTTTGGTTAGGCTAAACAAGCCAAGCTCTTTAAGTCTCCTTTCATAGGACAGGTTTTCCATTCCTCGGATCATCCTAGTAGCCCATCTCTGAACCTGTTCCAGTTTGAATTCATCCTTCTTAAACATGGGAGACCAGAACTGCACACAGTATTCCAGATGAGGTCTCACCAGTGCCCTTTATATCGGTACTAACACCTCCTTATCTTTGCTGGAAATACCTCACCTGATGCATTCTAAAACTGCATTAGTTTTTTTAATGGCCATATCACATTGGCGGCTCATAGTCATCCTGTGATCAACCAATACTCCAAGGTCCTTCTCCTCCTCTGTTACTTCCAACTGATGTGTCCCCATTTTATAACTAAAATTCTTATTATTAATCCCTAAATGCATGACCTTGCACTTTTCACTATTAAATTTCATCCTATTACTATTACTCCAGTTTACAAGGTCATCCAGATCTTCCTGTAGGATATCCCGGACCTTCTCTGTGTTAGCAATACCTCCCAGCTTTGTGTCATCCGCAAACTTCATTAGCACATTCCCACTTTTTGTGCCAAGGTCAGTAATAAAAAGGTTAAATAAGATTGGTCCCAAAACTGATCCTTGAGGAACTCCACTAGTAACCTCCTTCCAGCCTGACAGTTCACCCTTCAGTACAACCTGTTGTTGTCTCCCCTTTAACCAGTTCCTTATCCACCTTTCAATTTTCATATTGATCTCCATCTTTTCCAATTTAACTAATAATTCCCCATGTGGAACTGTGTCAAATGCCTTACTGAAATTGAGGTAAATTAGATCTACTGCATTTCCTTTGTCTAAATAATCTGTTACCTTCTCAAAGAAGGAGATCAGGTTGGTTTGGCACGATCTACCTTTTGTAAAACCATGTTGTAATTTGTCCCAATTACCATTGACCTCAATGTCCTTAACTACTTTCTCCTTCAAAATTTTTTCCAAGACCTTACATACTACAGATGTCAAACTAACAGGCCTATAGTTACTCGGATCACTTTTTTCCCCCTTCTTAAAAATAGGAAACAGGTTAGCAATTCTCCAGTCTTACGGTACAACCCCTGAGTTTACCGATTCATTAAAAATTCTTGCTAATGGGCTTGCAATTTCATGTGCCAGTTCCTTTAATATTCTTGGGTGAAGATTATCTGGGCCCTCTGATTTTGTCCCATTAAGCTGTTCAAGTTTGGCTTCTACCTCAGATGTGGTAATATCCACCTCCATATCTTCATTCCCATTTGTCATCCTTCCATTATCCCTAAGCTCCTCATTAGCCTTATTAAAGACTGAGGCAAAGAATTTATTTAGATATTGGGCCATGCCTAGGTTATCCTTAACCTCCATTCCATCCTCAGTGTTTAGCGGTCCCACTTCTTCTTTCTTTGTTTTCTTCTTATTTATATGGCTATAGAACCTTTTACTATTGGTTTTAATTCCCTTTGCAAGGTCCAACTCTACATGGCTTTTAGCCTTTCTCACTTTATCCCTACATGTTCTGACCTCACTAAGGTAGCTTTCCTTGCTAATCCCGCCAATATTCCACTCCTTGTAGGCTTTCTGCCGTTTCTTAATCACCACTCTGAGATGCTTACTCATCCAGCTTGGTCTGCAACTCCTGCCTATGGTTTTTTCCCCTTTCTTGGGATGCAGGCTTCTGACAGTTTCTGCAGCTTCGACTTAAAGTAATTCCAGGCCTCCTCCGCCTTTAGATCCACAAGTTCTTCAGTCCAATCCACTTCCCTAACTAATTTCCTTAATTTTTTAAAGTTAGCCCTCTTGAAGTCAAAAACCCTAGTCCTAGATCTATTTTTGTTTATCCTTCCATCTAGTTTGAACTGAATTAGCTCATGATCACTCGAACCAAGGTTGTCCCCTACAACCATTTCATCCATGAGGTCCTCACTACTCACCAAAACCATATCTAAAATGGCATCCCCTCTTGTTGGTTCTTCAACTACTTGGTGAAGAAATCCATCAGCTATCACATCCAGAAAAATCTGAGCCCTATTATTGTTACTAGCACTCGTCCTCCAGTCTATATCTGGGAAGTTAAAGTCTCCCATGATCACACAATTCCCATTAGTGTTTACTCCATTAAAAATATTAAAGCGGTCTCTATCCATATCCAAATCAGATCCTGGCGGTCAGTAGCACACCCCAAGCACTATCTCAGGGGAGGCTCTAGTAGCTTTCTTTCCCAGTGTGATTTTTGCCCAGACAGACTCGGTCTTATCTATTCCATCACTTCTTATTTCTTTACAGTTAACCTCATCATTGATATACAATGCTGCTCCACCACCTTTGTCTTTATTTCTGTCTTTCCTAAACAGCACATAACCTTCAATACCTGTACTCCAGTCATGACTACTGTTCCACTATGTTTCTGTTATCCCTATAATATCCGGTTTCACTTCCTGCACCAGTAGCTCTAGTTCCTCCATTTTGTTACCTAGGCTCCTCGCATTAGTGTACAGACATCTTAATTTTTGCCGTTTGGCTTTACTGACATTCTTTACCCAGTTAAGCATAGACATTCTACCACTAGCATCACCTATTAGACTGGTATCTACACTACCCTTCCTCCTTATGTCAATTCTTCTGTCCACGGCTGTATCCTCTCTTACTTTGTTTTCTTCCCTCTCAAAATTAAATTCTGGCGTGGAGATTACCTGGCCATCTCCCAACCATCTCCCCCAAATTCCTAGTTTAAAGCTCTCTTAATCAGTTGGGCGAGCCTCCATCCTAGAAGTCTATTTCCCTCCTTATTCAGGTGAAGTCCATCCCGAGAGAACAGTCTTCTGTCCATAAATGCTTCCCAGTGGCCGTATATCCCAAAGCCTTCCTTATAGCACCACTGCCTGAGCCCTCTGTTGATCGCCATAATCTTGTCACACCTTTGTTGCCCTTCTCTAGGAACCGGCAGAATCCCACTGAAGATCACGTGACCCTCGATTTCCTTAAGTGTCTTCTCCAGTCTGGCATAGTCTCTCTTGATATGTTCCAGCGAGAATCTAGCTGTATCATTCATTCCCACATGAAGGACAATCAACGGATTCTTCCCCGCTCCCATTAGGATCCTTTTCTGCCTCAGGTCCACATCCCATATCTTAGCATTTGGCAGACAGCACATCCTTCTGTTCTCTGGATCAGCTCTAGTTACAGGCCTGTCTATTCTTCACCATAATATCAATAAAAAAGACAAGAGAAATAAAGCGAACAGCATCTGCCTGCACCAGTAGAGCTGCTACTTTCAACCTTTATTTAGTTCACCTCTTCTGGAGTTATATCTTTCTTGTACCTGCTAGGGTAATACAGAAGGAATTCTGTCTCTTTCATTTTAAAGAGAAGCAAGTCAGCTGCAAAGGAAAGAGCGTGGTAACAGTGCAGTGCTAACATTATTATATTTTCATGCCTGTCCTCTCATCATTTTCACAGCTAATCATTTTAGAAATATAGGACCATACCCTCAAAATATTTAAATGGACTCCCATTGGTTCCCCTTTCAATGACTGGGGCCTCCTCAGGTATTTTCTTCAAATGGACAAGATCAGTCCCTAGATGAGAGGGGTTTTTGCTATAGGCACAAGTTTTTAATGCCAACCCATGCTATCCTGAGGTACCCAATATCTTCCCAGATACCAGAACAAATGGTCAACTCTCACTAGAACTGGACTGAGGTGAGGTGGTGTTTGGATTTTGACCCACATAAGGTTCAAAGCAGGATCTGCAGTTCAAGTTCGAAGCTGACAGCACTGCAATTTCATCAGTTATTCTCAGGGGACTTTAGCAAATGGTGAAGATCTCAGCTAATTTCATGAGATTTTGCTAACTCACTACTGTAACATAATCTCTTGAAGGGAAGTCCTCACTGTGGGATGATCAGCCTCATCCATCAGAAGGCAAGTCACTCAAACTGCTCTACAATGTGCTTTTAGGTTGTCTCTGTAAGTAATTCTTCTGTACTTTGCAGTGAACAAGGTAGTCCTTGACCACAAGTAATGTGCTGCTGCTGTTTTCCCTGTTAGTTATATTGGAGTTTTTACTCTCTTAATGGAGAGTAACTTGACCTCCATTGTGTTTTTAGAGTTAGAAAATAAATAAGCCATTTACTTTATTATACAGATTTTAGTTTATTCCACTAACAGCTGGCTTCCTTCATCCCCGAATTCCCAAACAGTCTGAACTCCTTAGTGCTCGTTCTGGGCCTGATCAAAAGCCCATTCAAACCAATAGTATCCTTTTGACAGCAACGGGCCTCCTGTACTATCTACTTCTGTGCTAATTTCTAAGCAAAAAGGGAAAAGATTTTGTCCCTTGTATACATTCAATTGCAATTCACTGGCCACACCTCTGCTCAGTGCTTATCCCATATAACAGTGTGTGACAGTTTCTCTGTCACACCCCTCTTCCAGAGCCCACTATCTGTCCCAATAAAGTGCAGAGAGGCTTTCAATGATGCAACACCCGTGGCTTTATTTATACATACACAGTTCTCCCACTACCAGTGTTGCGCTATATACAACGCCTATAGGGTTGGTTCCCTCTTTTCCTACAGGCAGCCCACAGGTAGGAGTCTACCCTTACCCTGTCTGGCTTTTCTTGTGGCTCCCAGCCCTTATGACTGCTGGCTTGTCAGGCCCGCAGGTGGAGTCAATCCCCAAGCCAGGCATCAGGTCTGTTTCACCAGTCCCAATCTATTTCCCTTGATTGGAGCTGGCTGAGCAGGGGTAATTAGGTGCTTTTGCATCAGCACCCTGTGACACAGTGGTTAATTCCCACTGTTGGGTGCTATTATGGGGAACAGAAAGAATTTGTCTGCTGAGAGTGGATTAGGTCTCCTGCATACAATAGCATCCCATTTCCCCCCTGCTAGATACCTGCCTGACAGAAGCAAGGCACATGGGTCAGCTAGGGGCTCAGACAGGAGGAACTAGCACATTAACAGCAACGTGAAAAAGTAGGGCCAGTTTGGTGATAGATGAGAAGCATAAAGCTCCTGGGCTCTTGAGGGGAATCTTCTGACACACAATCCAGAATACCTTGTTTGACAGAAGTAGTCACTGAGTATACTTAGCTTCCATCCCTCAGTTTAGGCACATTCTAGTAAAAAGAAAATTCTAGGATAAATAAATGCTTTGTACGAATGCAAAAGAAGCTATGCTTGTGCAGTAGCTGGAATTAGTAGAGTTATATTAGGGAAAATGCTCAGTACTGCTAGACCTAGTATAAAAGTAGCATTATAGAAATGGAGAGGGGTTCAAGGATGAACAAAATACTAGAGGGATTTTAAGATCTTCTGTTTAGGAACTGAGTGAAAAATTTGGTCTATGTTTATGGAAAGATAAAGGATGAAGAGGGAATTTTGCTAATATGTACAAAATTGTAAAGTAAACAGAGACTAGGTGGTTCAAGGCTATTTGAGACATGGTCAGATACAACATAGCTACCGCCAGCTAAGAGAACATGAGTGTGTGAACTCAGGGTAAAGAAGAGCTTGAGGCATTTTGGGGTGGGGGGGGAAGCTATGAAAAATAAGTTAGGCAAGACTGTGGAACAAATGAAAACTGAGAAGAGATTTATAGATTCCCAGGCCACTGTGAACATGTAGCGTGACCTAGTATATAATACAGGCCATAGAACTTCCCCAAAATAATTCCCAGAGCATATTTTAGAAAAGAACATTCACTCTTGATTTAAAAATTGTCAGTGATGGAGAGTCTACCACAATCCTTGGTAAATTTTTCTCTCAGTATTAAAAATTAGTTCCAAATTGAATTTGTCTACTTTCAACATCAAGCCATTTGATATTGTTGTTAGATCTTTCTCTGCTACATTAAATATTTGTTCCCTATGTAGGTACTTATAGACTGATCAAGTCACCTATTAACCTTTCCTTTGTTAAGATAAATAATTTAAGCTCTTTGAATCTTTCATTATAAAGGCAGGTTTTCTACTCCTTTAACCCAGGGGTAGGCAACCTATGGCACGGGTGCCGAAGGCGGCACACAAGCTGATTTTCAGTGGTACTCATACTGCCCAGGTCCTGACCACCAGCCCGGGGGGCTCTGCAATTTAATTTAATTTTAAATGAAGCTTCTTAAACATTTTAAAAGCCTTATTTTCTTTACATACAACAATAGTTTAGTTATCTATTATAGACTTATAGAAAGAGACCTTATAAGAATGTTAAAATGTATTACTGGCACATGAAATCTTAAAGTAGAGTAAATAAATGAAGATTCGGCACACCACTTCTGAAACGTTGCCGATCCCTGTTTAACCATATTCATGGTGTGACGGGTTGGATCACAGAAACCCCGTGGGAGCGGCCACTCGATGTGCCAAGACTACTTCTACCCCTGCTTTCCCTGCCAGCTCGGGACCACAGTATACTGTCTTGCTGAGCCAGACACTCCCGTTTTCTCCAGCAAAGACCCAGGGTCTGAATTACTTGCCCCAAAGCTGCAGGGTTACCTGAAAGCAGCTAACAGAAGTGTTCCTGTCTTTAACACTCAGATCTACCAAGGAACAGGTATTGTACATGTACTGCCGAAATTTTCAAAACCTAGGAAGAAAGAACAGGACCCAGCATTGTGCAACTTAAATAGGTACTGTCAAATCTGATCGTCTAAATAGGTATCAATTCAAACTGGTGGACTGGAACTGAGAGACCTAACTTTCATTCCCAGCTCTGATACTTATTTACTGTATAACCTCAGGTAAACCACTTAACCTATTTGTCTCAATTTTACCACCTATGAAACAGAAATAATCATACTTTTCTACTTCATAGGAAGGTTGTGATTCTCAATCATTTAAGCCACGATGCTGCAAAGACTTATACATTTTAGGTATAGGTGATATACCTGAATACCACTTTAGGTGTTTAGGTGTGTAGGTTCACTTTAGGTATGTGAGTTAGTTCAGCTGAAGTCAATAAAGTTAAGCACATGCATAAATCCTTGTAAGACAGGGGACATAGGGCTAGCTCAGCAAAAGAACTTAAACACCTGACTGCCACCTTAGGTGTAATATCTAGGCACCATTAAGATCCTTAAAACTCACACTCAGCTGCTGCCTGAAGTCCCCTAGGTGCCTAAAAATCTGCCTATGAGCATGTGCACAGCCACCTCAGTCGAGGCATCCAGGTGCCTATCTCAGGCCTAAGCCCTACTGGTATCCTCAAACAATGCATTCCTCCACCTGCAGGGCCCAATTTCGTAGGCATGCTCAGAGCATGTCTAAACCAATGCATAACAGCCACTGATTGAGGAGGTGCTGCTACTTCTCACTCCCTTCTAACTTTCAGCCAAGCGGTTAGAAGACTCACCCAAGACCTGGGAGACCCAGGTTCAGCTCCCCTCGCTGATCTGGAGAAGGGATGTGCACTTTGGTCTTCCTCTGAAAGAGTGTCCTAACTGATGGGGTATTCTGGGGAGCAGGCTTTCTCAGTCTCTCTTGAAACAGTTCCATTGCGTATAAATAAAATAAATATGCCTTGGCACAGAGGCATTAGAATGCCTGCCCTAACCACTGGGCTATAGAATCACTCTCATTCTATTTTTTTTTGCCTAATGAGCATTTATGTATTTATAAACAGTAGAACAGCTTCAATAGGAGAGATTGAACAAGACCTGCCCTATTAAACCCCACAGAGGTTTAATAGGGCAGGTCTTGTTCAAGCAGAGAGAGAACTAGAACCCAGGTCTCTCAGATCCTGGAGGAATGCCAAACCACTGGACTAGAAGTTATAAATGAGGAGTGGAGCACCTACTTCTCCTCCCTTTTGTGTGAGAAAAGACACAGGCGCTTAACTCCAGGAGAAGGTTTATGGCTCTGTATCCCAAGTGGAGATAGACACCTAATTGCCTTTGAGGGGAGGAGCTTAGGTCACACCTGTCTCCTCAGCTTTTCACATAGACTAGCTTAGGGAGCTCCCCATGGAGCATGCTGGCTTTTGTGGGTCCCATTCTTAGCTGCCTAACCTTCCCCATGCACTGTAAAAGGGAGACTAGGTACCTAACTAAGGAGCCTAAGTACCTTTGTGGATAACTAGCCCATAATGCTTGTGAAGCACTTTGAAATCCTCATTATTGAAATGCTAAGTATTATACATAATTACATTTTTAGGTTGAAAAGTCCACCTACTTACTTACACCTTTATTTTCCAAAACAACTGCTTCCTTGGTATTTTTCCTTTAAAAATGATCTATGACCAATTCAATATGAAGTAGCCAATGTGCACAGGCAATGGAAGAAAAATATCTGATAAGGAAACACTTTGTATTTTCAAACTTCAGGAGATTTAACAACAAGGAAACATATGTAAACAGTTACCAAATTCTCGATTTTCCTTTCAAATTTGTTTTTGTAGAAGTAGCAGTTGAGTCACAAAGCCTTGCAAGTTTGCCTTTAGGATAGCAATAGAACTAGTTGGCAGGCAGTTCTGATAGACATTTTTCTCATTGTTAAAAACTTCTTTTATAAAACAATGCAGATCCCTATTCTTTTAAAGAAAGTCTTTCAAATATAAGCATTTATGCCGCTCTTGTTTGCCTTATTTATGATGGGTTTTATTTAATAGGAACATACCATAAAGAATTCTCAAATGAACATTTGCCATTTTTACAATGGCTTTTTTATTGGCTGCATTTGTGCCTGAAAATGCAAACTAATATCTGAAAATCCCTTCCATTTTTTATTGTATTACCTGTCTAATCTGCATTTTTTAACTTGCCCTTTCTAATATAATATTTTTTTCTGTTTTTGTAACACTGCTAGCAAAATCATAAAGCCATTCCTGCTTCTAAACTTCATGGCACCTAACTCTGTGGCATAAAAATGCAAAGCACTTAAGACTATCCAGGGACTGAAATTGGCTGACAACCCAGATGCTTATAAGGATGACAGCCATATATTTTGTACCTTATAATGCAAACTGCTTTTTTGATTTATAGAAATTAGTTTTCCATGATTCCCTGGTAATTACTTTAAGTCTGAATAGCTATTCCTCTGCCCAATCGTTTTAATCTTGTGTCAGTATTTTCTGTCACTGACTCTTGTTCTCTTCCCTGTTCATCAGCTATTACTTTTCATTTCATGGCTCAGTGGTAAAACTCAAACTTTTTTTCCTTATTATATATCCAACCTATTTTCTTCTCAGATGCTTTGACTTTCTCAAGGTCCAATCTATTATCATGTTAAATCTTGTATGCCCACTAATAAATGCTTCCAATTACTATAAATCCTTAATATTGTATAGGTGGGGACATAAATTCAAATATTAAATACAAAACAGATCCGAAATACTGGTCTCTACATAAACACATAGCATCTGAGTGGAATAAAGTGGTTCATTTGCAAGAAAATGCTGTTCATGTTTTTAATTTAACTACGGGCACAACACTACGGCGAAGTTATGCATCACATTATTTCAGGGTGAGCTTTGTAAAAGGAAAAGTAAGGGGAATTAATAATCAAAGAAAACTTAAAAATAGACCTTTTTTTAACTTGTTTTCTATTTTACTAATTGATTTTCCTTGACTCATTGCAGCCAGCTCCTCTCAGAGCAGAGTCCACTGTTAGTATGGATGCACTATATGAACCATCAATGTAAAAAAATAAAACTTTTCAGTTTCCTCCTTGTGGGTCAATAGTTGGATCAAATGCAGTGCTGCAAGTGATTTCTAGTCATCTATCAGTGAAGATGTAAGTACAGACACACCTTATGTATGTGTGCATTTATTTCTCATTAAATGATTCATGGAAATTTATATGCAAATTAGGAGCAGCCCTTGGACACTTGGAAAGTTGTCAGTACAGCCACTGATGTCTTGTAGTTTCCACAATGAGGAAAGGGGACCAAATCCTGATCCTGTTGAATTCGGTGGGATTTGCCATTGACTTCAGTGGGACCAAGATTTAGTCCGATACCCGAAAGACATAAAGAGGAGAATCAAAGGCTCTCAGGTTTGAAAGATGAGGATGCTGTTGTGATGATAATGGAACAATTGTGAAATTGAATGAGCTGGAAGTCAGAAAGACATATTGGCACAGCCTGGATCTAAAATCCCCCCTCAGTCTTCTTTTCCGAAGACTAAACAGACTCAATTTTCTTAATCTTTCTTCATAGGTCAGGTTTTCTAATCTTTTTTGTTGCTGTCCACTGAATTCTCTCCAATTCTTTCTTAAAATGTGGCATCCAGAACTCTAGCTGATGTATCACCATTGCTGAGAAGAGTGGGGCAGTTAACGCCCATGTCGTACATATGAAACGCCTGTTAAAAAACACCTCAGAATATGAAGATTCTTTGCAACTGCATCACATTGTTGTCTCATATTTAATCTGTGATCCACTATAACCCCAAGTGCATTTTCTGCAATGCTGCCGCCTAGTCAGTTATTCCCCATTTTATATTAGGGCATTTGATTTTTCCCTTCCTAAGCGTAGTACTTTGCACCTGCTGTTATTGAATTTCATCTTGTTGATTTCTGACCAACTGTCCAATTTGCCAAGGTAATTTTGCACTGTAATCCTGTCCTACACAATAATTCTGACCCTTTCTGAATAGCACTGGATCCAGGACAGCCCCCTGCAGCACCCTAATAGATAACTGTTTCCAATCTGACAGTGAACCACTGATAACTATTCTTTGCACATGGTCTTTCAACCAGTTATGCACCCACCTTATAATAATTTCATCTAGACCTCATTTCCCTAGTTTGCTTATGAGAATGTCATGTAGGACTGTGTCAAAGGCCTTATTAAAATCAAGATATATCATGTCTAAAGTTTGCCCTCATCCACTAGGCCAGTAACCTTGTCAAAGAAGAAATTAGATAGGTTTGGGATGATTTGTTCTTGACAAATCCATGTTGGCTATTACTTATTATCCTATTATCCTCTGGGTGTTACAAACTGATTATTTAATCATTTGTTCCAGTATCTTTCCTGGTATTGAAGTTAGGCTGACTGGTCTATAATTCTCCAGATCCTCTTTGCTCTCCTTTTTAAAGATAGGTACTATGTTTAAATCTGCAAACATTCTCGAGAGAAAACTAAGTTTCCTGCTGCTTGGCCAGTCTCTTTTGCATATCCCTTGTAGTCAAGGCAAAGTCATTCCAAGTTAACAAATGCATTGATTGTCCTGCAGCTGCTTCCAAATAGGGTGTATGATATAGTCCCTGTCAGCAAATTGCTAATTTAATACCATTGAGGGTTAGAGTTACGGAGTTCATAAAAATCAATCAATTCTTAAGTTGTTCATAGATAGATTCCCCATATGGTCTTAGGTGCATAGAAAGAACTTTGTTCGAGCAACACCTCTAACAACAAATGAGAAATAAAATGAGTTCACCCAGCAGAAAAGAGGCAGTGGAAGGTAGCTGGTGCAGTGGAATTGTGGCAATTCCATTGCATTCAGGGAAGGTGGTTGCAGATGAAGTACATCCCAAGCCTATTTACTCATGCTTTCATAGAAGATTAGGGTTGGAAGGGACCTCAGAAGGTCATCTAGTCCAATCCCCTGCTCAAAGCAGGACCAATCCCCAGACAGACTTTTATCCCAGTTCCCTAAATGGCCCCCTCAAGGATTGAACTCTCAACCCTGGGCTTAGCAGGCCAATGCTCAAACCACTGAGCTATCCCTCCCTTTGCTCAAGAATATTGAACTTCACCCTTACTAGGGGGATTCCCAGCTTTTCATTTTCATTTACTGAATTTAAGTTCTTACTTGTCATCTTTAAGTCATGTTTACTGAGCATGTCACTTGAAGGGAGGATGGAACCACCATCTAATGTGATAAAAGTCTGAGTTATGACTTGATATTTCACTGAGAAAAAATGTGGTTGAAAAGTCTTCTTATAGCCTGTTCTCTAGTCTTGTTGCAGTTATCAGAATAGCTAGTTATTTTGGCATCACCTACTGGAAGCAAAAAACAATATCGGAGAAAGGCCTAGGGTATACATATAGACTGACTCCACTTCCCACCCAGTTAGGTAGTTTGGAAGCAGAAACCCATGAGAACAGAGTTAAGGAGAAGAGGATCACTTGAACTCTTTACATCTAGACTGGATGTGTTTCTAAGAGATACACTATCGCTCAAATAGCAGTTATGGGCTTGATGCAGGAGACACTGGGTAAGGTTCAATGGCCTGTGCCATGCAGGACGTCAGACTAGATGATCATAATGTTTCCCTTTTCATCTTAAAATCTATGAAACTATGAGAGGGATACATGATGGGAAAAGAGAAAGGTCTCTGACAAACTCCTTTACCAGTGAAATGATCATAATCTATTCCCCTCCAGGTAGAATTATCAGAACAGCTAGTGCAAATAATATCGTAAGTCAGAAGGTGACCTTCCTTGAGAGATAAATTGGAGTACCTTATGTCCAGGCATGGCTCTAGCTGTTTTGCCGCCCCAAGCACGGCAGTCAGGCAGCCTTTGGCGGCTTGCCTGCGGGAGGTCCGCCGGTCCCGTGGCTTCGGCATACCCGCCGCTGAATTGCCGCCGAATCTGTGGGACTGGCGGACCTCCTGTAGGCAAGCCACTGAAGGCTGCCTGACTGCCGCCCTTGCAGGGACCGTCAGGGTGCCCCCTTCGGCTTGCTGCCCCAGGCACACGCTTGGAGCGCTGGTGCCTGGAGCCACTGCTCCTTATGTCTAAAATCTGGCTCTGGGTTTGAAGTCTACTTAGAAGCGTTTAATGAAGGTTTAATCAACCAGGGGAGGCCATTTTGCATCTCTGATGATTTTGAGGGTGATAGTCTCCGCTATCTGCATCCTTGAAATAGAAAGACATCTTGCTGAGTATGCTTTTTCTGGCAGTGATGGGGTCCTACCCTCCTGTCAATAAATCATGTTATGAAAGGATTTTAGTGAGCCACTATTGGAGACCATACACCCTGGCAATTCTTTCTTCAGACCGTGTGAGTATTTAAGTGAAAATGCATGTGATCATTTCAGCCTTAAAATCCAATGTTAAATACACACACACACATAGACCTCCCAAATGACTGCTCATGGCAGGAACTCCACTTACTCTCTTCTAATCCCTGGGATGAGGAAAGTGCCATTCTAATCTCCATCCCCCTCATCTACCATAGTTCTGACTCTCTACCTATCCAACCAGCCCTTTGCCTCAGTCTGCTCCACTCCCCTCTCCCTTTCTTCTCATTCAGCTCCTATCCCAGCACATCACTCCTGCTACCCACAGTCTCCTGTCATATTCTCCCTCCTTTTCTCCCTCAGTTTTCTGTATCCTACATCCCTCTGTCCCTCTAGTCATCCTCCCTAGCCTACACGTATCTTGTCCCTATACATTTCTTTGTTCCCACACTGTCTCCTGCCTAGGTCACACACAATAAATAGGGGATGGCTATCCTGAAAACAATGGGAGTCAGTGACTATCTTTACTAGAAACAACCTCACTCCCACCTGCAAAGGCTATAAGGAGATGTCAGCTATCTGTGGTGAGAGCAGCCTGTGCCTTCAGTTCTGTGGAAACAATAGGGAAGGGCAGGCATTTTTGGTGAGCACAAGGAGATCATCCTCATCTTTCTTTTGACACTTGAGCAGTTATTAAAAAAACGAATACAATCACAGGGTTCACAAAAATTACTGGGAAAGTTGGCAGCTCTGTAAGAGCTTGCCCTTGGCTTTCCTCTTTGTTGGCTTCTCCCTGTATTCAATCCTCTTCTTGGAATCATCCCAGTACCTTTTGTCCACTTCCACTGAAAAGGAAGCAAGCAAAAAGAAACAGTTGGAGTCAGGCGGCTATGGGCTATGCTCCACACTTCCAGGAGAGGAGGCAAAGAATTCTGACTGGAGTCAACCTATATTATAATCCTGGGGCATTCACGAATTCTTGTCTTCTGGAAGCTGCTCTGATACTTTAAGCAAGAAGGGAAAAACAGGAGGCCATCAGCACAGTCAGTGTTTGCACTATCTTTAGGTACAAACTATTTTTAACCCCTTATTTTGTGTATAAAGCTTCTCCAGTTTCCTGCCCCTGGAGAACTAAGCATGTTTTGGAGCCAAGATCCATGCAGAATAACCTGCTGTAAATTCTACCATTCATTTGCTTGGGTAGGTCAATTTAAAAAATAATTCATAGTTCCTCAACATATCCTTTCTTTCTCTTTGCTAAAAGCTACAAACTCCTCAGGTATAAAAAGCATGCTAAGCCTGCTGTTGCTGTGCAGAAAATGTCTGTTGAATAGCTTTGGAACCTTAGGCCTAAGAAGAAAAGGGGAAATATTTGCAATATCAATTTAATTTGTGTATTTAGCTGCAAAGGATCTGGTGCCCTTCCATTCATTCCTCTTATGATAGCTTCCTTTACTCACTTTCAGATATCTGACTCCGCTTTTACATAAGGGAGTATATAACTGAACTATTGTGAGAGGATGTGAATGTTATACACTCATTTATACGTATCCATGTATGTTTAACACATTTAACATTTGTTCCCCCTTTTCTAGCTCCTGAAAATCTGATGCAGGGTTTAGAAGATCTTGATTATCTGGCTCCAAGGATAATGATGGAAATCTTTTTGAATTTGGAATAATTAGGTCAGAGTTTCCTCAGGATCTACAGCTGTCAAAGTCCATTTTAGCTTCATGTGAATTTGACTGTAATGCTCACCATTGCTGCTATGGTAACAGGAATTCCTAAATAATGTTTTAGTACGCGGCCTTTGAGCCCCCAGCCCAAGCACATCCAGGCTCATTTTAAAGTCTAATATTGTCATACAAGCCCCAGAATCTACAATTTAGCTATCGAGCGGCTCTTCAAATTGTCTACTCAAAGCGAAGATCTCTACGCCCCAGTCTGTTTTTATTCTGAGTATGCAATGAAACTCAAGTTTTGCATAAATTCCAGCGAAGTAATGAAAATCATTGAATTCTATGCTCCAAACACAGCATTGATTTCCAACTTTTTATCAGAAAAAGTTCATTTTGAGGAGAGAGATTTTGTGATCTCATTATATTCATCTGTATTTTGCAGAGACCATATTAGGGAGAAGTTCTTGTGAAAAATATGATTGGACTATTAACCAACTAGAAATTCTTTTGTCAACTTATTTCACCCTTTGGAGGACAAAATACTTTAATTTATAAATTCCATCACATCACTTTATAGAACAATTAGGCTGGTGTTCATTCCATGCCATTCTAATGGATCAACAGTGGGCCCTACTTTTGAACACATAAGATCTGGAAACAGTATTTGCATTTGAGGGCTGCTAACTCTAGAATTGGCTTTTATTGTTGGCTTGATAAAGCCTACTGTTGACCCATAACAGCATAATGGAATGCATAACTATTCTATTAAATGTTACCCTGCAGAGGGTATTGTGGGATGTATAGGCTATTTATTTTGATGTTTCTGCTGGTGTGGTTTTTAATACTCTACGTGCACTTCTGATGTTATATTTAATACTTTAAATAGATGTGAAGACTCAAGCATGTACCCATTCCATCATTATTTTTAACACCAAAAAACACTCCCCAGCCTAATAGCACAGTACCATGTTGGCTTAACTTCCCCCTGCCCGCTCACACTTTTCTAAAAGCATCTAACATCCATCCCTTGGAACAGGAGGATACTGTTGTTACCTGCTGGTGAAAAATCTTCCACCCCACAGAGGATCACTATACTCTTATCAACGTCTACAAGGCCTACAAAGGTACCAGCACAAACTCCACACGCCAATGTAAATGTGCACACCACACAAACCCCCCCCCTACCAAATTCACAGTCCATGTCCATCAAAAATCATAAATTTCAGTGTTGCAATTGTAGGGGTCCTGATCCAAAAAGGAGTTGTGGGAGCAGTCACAAGGTTATTGTAGGAAGAAGGTACTGCTGTCCTTACTTCTGCGCTGCTGCTGACGGCAGCGCTACCTTCAGAGCTGGGCAGCTGGAGAGCAGCACTGCTTGGCCGGGAGTTCAGCTCTGAAGGCAGAAGCCCTCCCAGCAGCAGTGCAGAAGTAAGGATGACACGATATGGTATTGCCACCCTTATTTCTGCCCTGCTGTATGCAGAGCTAGGCTCTGTCAGCAACCACTGCTCTCCAGCTGTTCAGCTGTAAAGGCAGTGCAGAAGGGTGGCAATACTGCAATGCCCCTAAAAGAACCTTGTGACACCTCTCCGCCCCCGCAACTCCCTTTTGGGTCAGGAACTCAATTTGAGAAACGCTGGTCTCCCTATGAAATCTGTATAGTATAGGGTAAAAGATTACAAAAAAACAGATTTCACGAGGGAAGACCAGATTTCACAGTCCGTGACATGTTTTTCATGGCCATGAATTTGGCAGGGCTATCGACTTATATCCCCCTTGAAAACATTCATTCTTCTCTGACCTCTCTGGTCTTCTTGTCAGCATGGCATTGCTTTCCAGCAAGAAATGACTCCCTCACTCACTCTGCTTCTCAAGACTACCTCTTAACCTTCCCTAATCCATGGTAGCCAGCCCCCTTTCCAAACTATGCCCATCTGCAGCCATACCACTCCCTAATCACCAAATCAACAGCCAGGACTCTGACCTCTACATTTCTTGAGCTGGATCCTTGAAGGATGGCAGAACACATGCATGTGGAGGGGAAGTGTTCAGTTATGAAAGTGTTCTATCAAGTACATGCTACTCTACCTTTACGCCTGCCACACTGGGCATTAACTACATACAATGCAAGAGTTGAGGCAGAATACATTGACAGTAGTGCAAGAAAGTTAGGATCTGGACAATGGTCTACAATTATTTCTGACAGTAGCTTTCCTAGTATGCACTAGATCCTGTCCAGCTATACAGTACTGGTAAAACAACCCCTACCACACTGAATTCATGATCTAAAAAGGCAAACAAACAAAGGACTGGATGAAAGACCCAATAGTCAACTGGTATTTATAGAAAGGGGAAAAAGTTAACTTAAAATGGCCCTTGACCTAGCCATATTACTTGGATAGTTTCATTCAAGGATTTATGATAGAATGGGTTTTCAGGAGGAGGAGAAAGGATCTCACCTTAGGAGGTTTCAGTTTGCTTTTGTTCTGATGCACAGGAGAGGAAGGACCAGACTCTATAGCCTGGTGGTTAAGTCACTGGTCTGGAGATGCAGGTTCAAAGTTCCTGATCTGCATTATTTGGAGCAAAGACTGGAACCTGGGTCTCCCACATCCCAGCCACCTAACTACCAGATGACTGTCTCTTGTAAACTCCCGCTCTCTTGTTCTGACCCAAGAATCCATCCTGGACCTTAGGAACCTTCCTGACTAAAAAGTCATCAAAACGTAAGTTTCCAAAAATTTTGGTTCTGATAAAATAACATTTTTCAACAAAAGAAACTTTATTCAGAAATATTTCTGCCAGCTCTCCTTATGGTTTTGTTTGAGAGGGGGTCCAAGCATAACCAATGCCCCTATTGGTGGTGTGAAAGTGTGAAGATGATCAGGAAAGGAGAGGACAAACTGGGTGTATAAGTACATGTAGCAGGACAAGACTGGCATGGTGAGGAGTTACTTTCACACACATTTCATAATCTGTATAGGAACATATGTGAAAGTGCTTGGAATTTTCAGCTTTCGCTGGGCCCAGTTCTATTTTGTTTATATTTACTGGTCTATGCTGTGTCTTTGCATAACACTATATGGCATATAGTATGTATACCAACCTTCTATTAAGTTTTTCACTAAAAAAAATACAGGAAATCAGACTGTACATTCCCTACATCAGAGTGTACCACACTGCATCTTCCTGTACATCTCAAAGTCTGTCATTGTACTCAATCCATTTAAAAAAGAATGTCCTTAAAATGATTAAACATGCATTTCTAAAAACAGAAAATGTACTTTAGCATTAAGACCAAAAAGCTAAAGTAGCAAGATTCCTCTATTACAATAATTTGAGAAAGTTAACCAGTTTTTCCCCCCAAAATGACACTTCCAGCAAATGCTTTTTTATATGCCTATGCAACTGAGTCATCCCATACAACTGCCAGGAAAGTTTCCCTGATTTCTCCTTCCCAGGGTTCTACAGAATGCACCCTTCTTTCTGTATTTTGTTGAGCATGCTGTGCACTCAAATACAGAAAAACTCCATAATTAATATTTAATGTGATTTGTAGCACTGGGAACTGAACCCAATCACTCCAAGTGCAGGCTGAGCATGTTAATTTGCAAGTCTGCTTCGAGCACAAACATACAGCTATATTTTGGTGGCAGTATTTCTTTTTGAACTAAACCTAATACCAATTGTTGATGCATTAAATATGCAATTGCACATATCACTGGCTCCAAGCACTTTTTTGCACAAACCATGATGTATATATAAAGCATTTAAAGTTTCATCTTTTAAAAAATATATTTTATTCCATTTCTCAACAGATTTGTGGAACTGGCACCTCAATAATATTTTAGCAATCTGCCTCCTAGTGAAAGCAAGGAGATTCTGCAGGAAGTAATCATTTATCACCTGTTTCAACAATGAAAGAGGAACACTAAATAAAACAGTAAGACAAAGAATATGAAAAATATCCCCAAACTCCTGCTGAACAAAGATGAATTATTCAATGGATTATATCCAACTACTTTCAACCAAACGGAACCAGTATGTGCAATATGTCCCCAAATTAATCCATTCAATGTTTTTTCAACTTGAAATACACAAGTATTTAACAGAAAAGAGAAGAAAAATTAACTTCTTTAGAAGTCTTAGGGATGTAGGGTTTTTTTAATTGCATTCTTAATGGTGACTCCAAAGTCTACTAGGATATAGTATTTTATAGTAACAGTATGATTGACATTGTTAGTTGTACAACCTACACGTTTCACTAGTATACAAAGGTGATTCCTCAGGAACATAACACTGATGACATCATAAAACTTTTGGGAAGCTATTCAAAAGGCATATAGTTTTGCATGGTTGCTTTATAAAAACATTATCCAAGGAAACTGTCTAGACAGAGAGATATTCTTTCAGTTTATCCATGATTGCATTCATCCTATCAGATGGAATCAACACAACAGTTCGCAAAGGTTTCATTGGTACATCATCAAAGGACCATCTGCCTCCCAAACATGTGTCACTCTCCTCTTGCACAGAATAGTTGAACTTCAGAAGGGCTTTCTAAAACAGAAATAAATAAATCTTGATTTTAGTAAGGCCTCTGACAGTCCCACATGACATTCTCATAAATAAACTGGGAAAATGTGGTTTAGATGAACCTATTATATGGTGAGTGCACAACTGGTTGAAAGACCATACTCAAAGAGTAGTTATCAATGGTTCACTGTCAAACTGGGAGGACTTATCTAGTGGGGTCCCACCGGGGTCGCTCCTGGGTCTGTTACTATTCAATATTTTCATTAATGACTTAGATAATGGAGGGAAGAGTATGCTTACAAAATTTGGAGACGACGCAAAGCTGGGAAGGGTTGCAAGCACTTTGGAGGACAGGATTAGAATTGAAACCAAATTTAACAAAATTACAGAATTGGTCTGAAGTCAACAAGATGAAATTCAATTAAGGTAAGCATAAAGTATTTCACTTAGGAAGGAAAAATCAAATACACAAATACAAAATAGGGAATAACTGGCTAGGTGATAGTACTGCTGAAAAGGATCTGAAGATTACAGTGTATCACAGATTGAACATAAATCAACAGTGTGATGCAGTTGTGAAAGGCTAATATTTTGAGGTGTATTAACAGGAATATCGTATGTAGGACAAGGAAGGGGGCTGCCCACTCTTCTCAGTTCTGGTGAGGCCTCAGTTGGAGTACTGTCTAATTCTGGACACCACACTTTAGTAAATATGTGGATAAACTAGACAGAGTCCAGAGAAGAGCAATAGAAATGATAGAAGGTTTAGAAAACCTGATCTGGGGTAAAGGTTAAAAAAACTTGGCATATATAAAGTTGAGAAAAGAAAACTGAGGAAAGACCAAATAAATGTTCAAATATGTTAAAGGCTGTTACAAAAAGGACACTGATCAATTGTTTTCCATGTCCACTGGAGGCAGAAGAAGTAGTAATGGGCTTAATCTGCAACAAGGGAGATTTGGTTCAGATATTAGGAAAAACTTTCTAACTATAAGGGTAGTTTATGCTCTGGAATATGCTACCAGGGAGGTTGTGGAATCCCCATCACTGGAGATTTTTAAGAACAGGTTGGACAAACACTAGTCAGTGATGGTCTAGGTTTACTTGGTCCTGCCTCAGCATAGGGGAAAGAACTTGCTGACCTCTCAAGGTTCCTTCGGCCCAACTTTTCTATGATTCTATAAATTATGTTACAAAAATTAGTTTTAAAGCTATTATGCATATCATTTTAAGTGAAGTAAAAAAAGAAAGTTCTGTTTTATGGGAGTGCAAGCTAAACAGAAAAAATCCCTACGAAAAATCCAGTGAAAACTAAAATAAAATATTCTCAGTATCCTGTTTCACAAGCCATCACTTAGCATTTCATATCATACACTCAAAACAAACTGAATTCATTGTGTAATGTGCATTATCGTTAATGTGGGGGACAAATGAAATGTAAGAAGAACTCCTCCTTGGTCTTCCAGTCACTAGCTTGGACAAGTTACTTAGGTGTTACAATCAGGTATTATAGCCAGGCTCTTAAGAGTTACTGTGGCAGGGAGTGGGGATTTCCAGCCAGTAACGGGAAGGTCATGTTGAATCTCTTACCAAGAATACTACCCATGCTTGCTAGTGAACCCCTAACTCTCTAAAGCCAGGAAGCAGCAGACCTGGGGCATGGGGGAAGAAGTTGACTCATAGCAAGAGCTGAAGCAGGGCAAGAGGAGCTGTCATGCATGCCAGAGAGGCTCTGTATGGTGACGGAGGGCCAATGGTGCAAGGATGTCAGCTTGATACAGTTTGGGGGTGGGGGAAGGGGCAGTGCGTGGAAGGACTGCAGCAATTATACTCTTCTCAAATCACTGCTAAAGAATCACTTCAATCACAGACTTACAGGTTCAAAAGTTAACATCTTTGTGACTCAATTAACCTATCTGTAAAAAAAAAGATGTAGTAGTTCCCTTCCTCACAGTGGCATTAGGAATCTTAATGTTAAATTCCTAGATACCAAGGTGAGAGGCACTAAATAAAAACCTTACATACACCTTACATAGAATCTTCATAGAGCCTTGAGAAATCCTTGGAACTGCGTTATTTAGAGAGGACACTTTTTCCAAATACTGTAAATTTTTCATAATGTTTCTGTTTATATTTATTGATTCAATTTGTATGTTGCAGAGTAGTGTCCTTAACTACCACCCCACATCAAATATTTGAAGTTTCAGGGAGAAAATGCAGCCTTAATCCCCCCCTCCCCAGATCTCTCACAAATTAGAGAAGTATTATCCTAAACCAGTAAGGGGGAAAACAATCTAACCTCCTTCCATTGATTCCTACATATTTGCTATATAACACGTGTCTCAAGAATGTAAATTTCCACTGAGGGAGAGCCATATAACTAACCCAGAGATGTTGTTCAAGAATGAACAGTTTGAAGAATGGGGGCCTAAACGTTTAATCGATTCTAAGTTTGGGTATACTTGAAGCTTTTCTTCCACTCCCTCAATTACATTTTAAGGACCACAATGTAGCACAGTGAGTTGAGTAGGGGTTGGCTCCTCCATACTTATTCAATCATCAGCTGCTCATTATACTTAACAGTAGTTTGTAGCAATCTAATTAACATTATATGTGATCAGGGAAGGATACATACTCAGACTATTTATTTTCTGCATATACGTTATTAAATACATCTAAGCTAATGTAACTTCCCTGATCTTACTTAAAATGACACTTGTATAACAAATGCCAGAAAGACTGGTTTACAAGAAACTAGTGTGACCAGATTGAGACCTTCAAACAAGTTCAAAATACTTATAATTTGGAACAAAAACAATTACTAAATCTTGAAAAAAATGTAATTTAAAATGACAGAACATTTGGGAGTACAAAAAGGCCTTTTAGAATACAAGACCCATGGCGACAGCAACTTGGAATTGAAAGTCCCTTTACTACATGCTGGTTTTTGGTCACTTGGTGTGCATAAAGTTCAAATTCAGGTCCAGGAGACCCTACTACAAAAAGAAAAACTCTTAGCTCCTTGTTACTCTTACACCCCACAGCAGTATTTCTTGCAATCTCATAACGAATGTGCCTAGACTTCTAATTTAAAAAGTTTTCTTCTTCTTAAATGACCAGTATTAGAATGACAGCCAATTATTAGCCTGTGCTAGGGAGAGAGAGGTGTCACGTGCCAACATTTTACCCTGTGTGCACTGCCATCAGAGAGGAAGAACAGGGAGTTCTTGACATAGCAGCAGTCCTGTGGAATAATGTTTTTAAAGCTCTGAAAAAAGTAAAGAACACTGAAAAATTCCATGCATTTCAAATTATATTTTAAATTTAATTTTCTGCATCCTCCCCTTTGTATATGGCTTGGACCAGCAGAACTGAGTGGCAGGGTTACCCTCAGGAAATTATAAATAGCAGCTCCAGTTTGATATTTTAGTGCTTTTTATTAATGTATTTGTCCAAAACGGAACATACAAAACAAATGGGATAGTGACATCCATACATTTGGCTCTTCAGAAGATTTGTTCTGAACAGTCTTTTTAAATAAAAAAAGAACAAAAAATAAATGGATGATTTGGGGAAGAGTACAACACCAAAAGCAGCACAGATTCAGAGCTTGGAATCTGCCAAGTTTCTTGGGAAGGATTCTCAGGGCATAAATTTGATGTCTGTTTATGAGAAGATGATCTACTTTTTGGGGATTCAGAGGGGAAAATATTTATGTTTTACATGAATCATGCATGCAACAATTTGATTTGGTCCTTCACAACACCACAGATTTCTTTTTTCCTAGAAGCCTGAAAGATGCAATTGCTCTGATTCTTTGAATCATGCTCTTCCAAATAGTTATAACTTTTTACGCAGATTCAAATAGAAGACTATAGAGAGGGTACAACTGCCTCTGAATGAAAAGGGTTTTTTCCACCCCTAGGATTAAAAACCTTGAAGGGCCAATTCAGACCGTTAAACTCTGTGCTTCTGGTCACTTCTGTCTATTCTTTTCCAAAACTTGGAAATTTCATTCATAGATCCTCAACCAGATGTTTCACTTAGTTCAGAATCCATTGTTAAATCCCTTCAACATTACCCTCAAGATAACCAGTTAATTCTGTGTGATCAAGACACTGAAGGTAACAGCTGATCTTTCCCTTGAAGAATTTGTCTACATCAAGCATTTATGGGAAGTCTCACACCATTACACTACCATTGGTGCAGCTCCAATGGTGGTAGCAACGGTGGGAGGGCTGCTGTAAACAGAGGCGAGGCACATGCCAGTGCTTTTATCACCATGTCACTGAGACTTCTTGTAAATAAATATCCATAAATTACTATAAAAAAGCCAAGTGCCATTTTATAATCTGCATCTGTAGTAGTGCAGCTCTCAGAGGTTTCCTCAAGACAAAACATTGTTTACTTTGGTCAAGAGTTAGTGAGTATAAATATCCTACATTAGCAAAAATAATTTGTGCATCTTTCAATAGTAATTACACAAAAAGCAGCTGGATTTAACTAAAAGGATCATTTTACCACCTTTTCATAATCACTGCAAGTCAGGTTTCTAAAGTGGCTCAGTAAGAAAGGCCATTGTTATTACTGAAAAATAAGTAGAGTCAGAACCGCCATTTCCCTGCTCTAAGGAAAAATCATGCAATTGGATTTAATGGTATCTGAAGTCTGTTACCTCATAAAAGAATTCTTCCTCTGCATTTGCAAACATTAATTCCTCTCTCTGCTGTGTGCTCTCTCCTCTCTTCTTAGAGCTGCGCTTTGCTGTCTCTGTAAAGGTCTTGCTGATGAGAAGGTAGTAGTAGCACTTTCCACATGGCTTATTTGTTCTTTGAGTTTCAGCCAATTCTTTCCTAAAGACAAATATTATTTACATAAAGAATATTTTAAAGTCCCATTAAATGCACACAAATCTCATAATGCAATAAGATACTGATGCTTTGCCCAATCTTCATAGTTGTCACTCAAATAGCTATATTGACTTAATAAATGAGTTTATGGCAGTAATTTTCTTTGAAAAGTTCTCTGCAGTCAGTTACTCTTAAAATCACCACCAACAAAACCAATCCTCTACTCCTCATAAAACATTTCTCCTGTTATGGAACCCTCACTAAGGACACACTATGTTCTTGGGGTGGTAAATGCTTAGAACCTAACTAAACACTCACCATTAACTACAATTCATAGGAGTGGTTTCCTCCCCAACCAAAAACTAGCTCATTTCTTTGATCCTCAGTTTTATTTATTTTTTGCCCCTTTCCAGAAGCCCTTATAAATTACAGACTTCTGTCTGGCGAAGAAGACTGGATGCTCTCATCCCTCCCTTCGGTTGAGTGTGTTGCCACTGCAGAGCTGCAAGCCCCATCCAGTAAAGGAGCCCAAGACCTGAATTTTGATTGTGTGCGTCATGTTCCACTGGAAATAAATCTCAAATCTCCCCCAGTCCCTCCTCAGACAAGTCATTTAAAACTTTATCAAACAAAAAAGCAAAGAGACAGTTATAGGTTTTCCACAAGTATTCATTTCTTAGAGATCGATATTACTAATTAAAAGAGCAGATGAAAGCTCCCTAACAACAATGGTAGATTAAAATTAAATGAGGCCTGGACCTTAGTCAAACAAATTCCCGGCTTCTTTCAACCCAAACAAATGAAAGGCCCCTTCCTTTACAAGAGTGCTCAGTTCCCCTAGCTTCTGAACCTCTAAAGTCACTCTCTGCTCCCTAGTCCCCAGGATGGACAACAGCACTCTATGGCAGAGCACCCCAGCATATTCAGCCTCTGTGGGTTAAAAGACCCCTCCCAGTCCAGAGCTATGATTTAGGAATCCTACTTCCTTAATTCTGGATGTGTTAATATTCTATTGGCCATTCCCTCTTCAGTAAGGCATGGATTCCCCTGTGTAAATTCCTTTTCCACTGATGGAAGGACAAATGTGTGGTTCCATCTACTATTCAGGAGACTGGCCATTTCTGACTAGTCTTAGTGAAGGTGGGGAGGGAAAGAGGCTCTGATCACTGCTAATTTCAAGTCCCGCAAATCTTCAACTTCTTACAAATCTTATTATTTTACTGAAAGTCTCTCAACATTACCTGAAGACCCAACTCATGGAGCGATGTCCAAGCATCTCATCCTTCATTAAAAAAAGGTATGTTTCTAGCCTTTATGATTGCAGATAACAGCTAGAAAACGTGAACTATAAATGCTCAAATACTAGAAGGCAAATACAAAGAACCCCAAATCTACTGTTAAAAGCAATTTCTGAATGCTTGATGTTTGCAAGAACTCTCTCTACTAATGCACAATTAGCTGCAATTGAATCCCTAAGCCAGTAATGGAAGAGTGATGGCTGAGAATGTATATTTCTCAGTCTGTTTAAGAGTAACAGAATAAGGAAAAAACAAAGTAGATACTGCACCTTCATTGTGAGGCTCTCCCCTTTTACATTCTCATTGACATAAAGCTCATGTTTCCTGACTCTTAACTACATGTATCCCTATCATAATCACCATTACATTCTACTCAAAATACTTGGATCCCACATGTGGTGTTAAAAATTATTTCTATAGCTAAAAATTAAAACTATAGTGTGAAAATAAAATGGGGTCTAAACCTGTGTAAACTTTTGGAATCCTCATTTCTCTCCCAATTTGATACATTAGATTAAGAGACTAACCAGCTGATCTCCGACTTTCTGTTTCTATCTCCCAATTCAGAGTAGAGTAGACCAAGCAGAAGGCCAGGAGAGTTCCTTCTGTGAGGAGACGTCAGAATCCAGAGATAGGAACCTCCACTCCCAGACCAAGGACACTTATTCTGTCAAGAGAAGGGGCTCAGTGTCTGGATGATCTGGTTGGGGATCCGCATTCATCTCAACACACACGTCTAAAACCCTTCACAGGCAACCTGACAAAGTTGGGTCAGTCCTCTTAAGCATTCGGGACTCAATATGTTGGACCACTCTCACCAATCAGGTAAGGTTCTGGGGTAAGTCTAATAATACCCCCACAAAACCCTCAAATCCATCTCAGAAGGAAAAGCTCAAAGATCTTCCCTCATTTCTGAAGTGGCCAAGAGAGCTATCTGGCTAGGCATCTTTTACAACTTCTTTTCTTTCCAAGATAACTCTTGGCTCATTCAAGGATGTACTCCTAACTCTTCCTCTCCTGTCACATAGTAGAAAATAAAGAACACAGGAGTTAGAGACCTACCATTGTCTTGAGATAAATCCCCCCAAAAGAGAGAGACAGTGAACAGTAGAAAGACAAGAACCCCCATCGTGGGGATAATCATCCTCTCTCAAAAGGCCTAAGAAAAAGAAAGTCCAAAGGCCAGAAGACGCAAAAACACAGCCTCTTCAAACACTTCTGACCATCTTTTTCCACAAGCTCCAGTGCCCCTGCTGAAGTGTTTGCTTCAGATCATGAAAACTCCAATCCAGAGGAGCAGTAGAAATTAATTTCTGCAGACATATTTAAAACTGTGGGGAGGAAGGTGGCGGTCACTGAGATCGAGACAGAGAAAGATGATGAACCAGCTAAAGCCAAAGTCAAATATCTCCCAATTACAACCACAACAGAATTTGCCATTCTCCTTCAAAGGAGTTATTAATAAGGAATGAGAAACTCCAAAGGGGAAAGGGGAAAAGCACTGAAACTCCAAAGTGTCCTAGAAAAAAAAAATTCTCTCCTGAATAATAAGAGGAGATGAGACAAATGGGAGTGGAAAGGCAGATCTAAACGAGAGAAAACCTGTCCCTGTGGGAGATTAGGTAGTGTCTAAATAGGACTAGGAGGCAATGCTTCAAAGAAAACCTAATTTGGCATTTGGAAGTATACAAATTAGAAAGGCCAGCAAGTGATGCGACCTGTGATAGGAAGAGTGGAAAAAAACAGAAGAGCAAAGGGTGTCCATTTTCCTATTAAAATACTATCAGATTACCAGAAAGTTGTTTAAAAAAAAACCAAACACACCACACACAGAGAAAACCAGAAAGGATGTCCTGTCCTCTCTCTCATCTTACTACACCTTACATTTCAATCAAAGCCACAAGTAAATTTAGATTTTTTTCCCTTCCTTGACATCTCTGCTTACTCTTTCTTTGCTCATTTCTTTCCAAAACATCTGTCTTGATAACACTGAACCCTGTTGGGAGACAAAGTAGTACCTAACCCTCTACACTCATCTCAGATGCTGATTTAAAAAGTATTTCAATGGCTCATCCAGAGATTATGCACTTACAAATCTGCTGAAGCCAAGATTTCCATCCCAAAGCCTGAGTTAATCACAGTAAACAAAAATACCTCAGATACTCGTTATTAAAATGCTGTAAGTTGTATAATTTGTAATAAGCTTGCTGAATTTTCAATACAAAGATCAACTACAATTCACACACTTATCCTGTTCCAGTAGTATGTGGCATAATTTTAAAGTGGCTTCCTATTTCTTCAAGAGACAATGATTAGGAATTTTAATGCATAAAGAAGTAATATCAAAGAAATTAAAAGTCAATATCAAGGACCTTAAATAAAACAATTGTATTTTTTCTTTTGATATATTTCTTACTTAAATCTATGGTATCATTCCCACTCCTTCAACGCATTTCCATTTAAATAAGGTTTCTGAAGACATCTGAAGGAAAAACATTACTGTTCAAAATCATGTTTAGAAAGACTCTTACTGAAGCTGCTGGTGCATGGGCAGAGCGATCTGTGGTGGTACGTTAATGAATCTTTCATTTAGTAGGAAGCCCACAGGCTTGGTGGTGTCATTTAGGAGCTTATCCAGCTGTTCAACCATACTCTGGTCACAGTTCTTCTCACACAGGCTTAGAATCAGCTCTTTTATTTGTTCAGCACATTGAGTACCCTAGGAATCAAAGGGTACATTTTCTTTACATTCCAGAACAATTATTTACATAAGAAAACCTGAAAGTGAATTTCAAGAGAGTATTCAACAGGCCCATGGGCAATTTCCTGCAATAGTCTCTAAAATATTGTAGATTTTGAAAATCACCTCAAGGTGATGGCAGGCTGAGGTTCCTAAATGGTAACAATGCAGCTATGAGTTACAACTCCACTCTGCATAACCACCATGAAAAAGGGGAACAACCCCGACAACTAATGAAACATGAGATGACGGACAGTCCAGTAGTTAGGGTACTAGCCTGGCACTTGAGTGACCTTGTCTGAATTTCCTATTCCATCACAGACTTCATGTGTGACTTTGGGCAAGTCATTTAGTTTCTCAGTTCTCCATCTGTAAAATGGGAATAACAACACTTCCCTACCTAACACAGCAGCCACAGTAAAGACTGTGGGGCACTCAGATACCATGCTAATGAGGGCCATGTAAGCACTTACAATATTTTAGATGAAAATGGTAATGAAAGTCACAGTGTAACACATTCTATATGCAAAGGTATCAAGTTAATAGAAAAATGTAATTCCAAGCACGAAAATGAACTAATGATATAAATCACAAGATTAGATTAATCCAAAACCCAAGATGAGTTTATAGAATAATGAAGGGAATATATCTGGAATTATTAATTAAATATTGTTCCCTTGGATTTTGTATTTACTGGCCTCTTTTCACCTCTGTTCTCTGCACATATTTTATCCCTTTTGACTGGTGGTGAAATCTGCCAAAGAATCATCAGGTAAGTAAGTCATTGTGCCTGGTTGTCTGTATATTTGGCATGGTAACTTTTATTTTATGGTACAGGTGACATGAATGCCTTTCTAGTTGCCTTACAAATGCATTAAATATGTTTTTAGAAGACTGTAATGCATCATGACATGACCTGTACAATAGTAAGGTCTAACAGAAATATGAGCTTTATTTGGAAATTCTTAGTGGCCTGTCCAAAACTCTTACAGTGCTATTCTATTATTACAGTAAGAATGCAACCTAACTTCTTGGCCACACAATGGACAGATGCTTTACAGTGTAACCCAGGGGTCTCAAACTCAAACGACCATGAGGGCCACATGAGGACTAGTACATTGGCCCGAGGGCCGCACCCTCTTCCCACTCCTCCCCTGCCCCCATTCCAACCCCTTCCCCGAAATGGGGGAATGGGGAACCGTGGCCAACGGGAGCTGCTGGGAGCGCGGCCTGAAGCAAGAGCAACACACAGACTCCTTGCCCTTCCCCATGTTCCGGCCGCTTCCAGGAGCGGCACAGAGGCAGGGCGGGCAGGCAGGGAGCCTGCCCAGCCCCCAGTGCATGTTGGGCTGGAGCCACTCTAGGTAAATGACGGGGGAGGGTGGGGGTGCCATGAGGAGCTCACGGGCCACAGAAAATAACCCCATGGGCCACGTGTTTGAGACCTCTGGTATAACCTTATAGAAACGGAACACAATTTCAGAACAATTAAATTATTGGTAGTATAAAAGGCATTTGAGTAGACAGTGACAAGGGAAAAAAAAAAAAAAAAAGAGAGACAACCATCAAGCCCAAAAACTTCTGGCTGAACTAGAGTGGATCTTTTTGAAAGACAACCAGCCTTGATTTAGACGCTAGCTGATGAGTTCCCAGTGATGGAGAACCTCCTGTGTCCCTCAGAAGATTTAGTTGGGGATTGGTCCTGCTTTGAGCAGGGGTTGGACCAAATGACCTCCTGAGGTCCTTTCCAACCCTGATATTCTACGATTCTATGATCTGGCACTTGCCTTAATGTCTACAATGTAATTTTCAGTGAGACAGTATGAATAGAAAGCATTTTAATTTCTACATATTACCATCCAGAAGTTAATCTGTATTACAGACCTTCCTTTCAGTTAAGTTTAAGAGGCTTATGAAGCCAAAGACTTCATCATCATCATCATCTTCATCATCACTTTCTTCTTGAATTTCTGCTTGCTATTTAACAAAAGTAAAAAAGGACAACTAATACCAAGCTGCTTTTTAAAACAAAACAAAACAAAAAACAGCACCATTATTCTATGTCCAGGATGTTTTATGCACATCTAAAAGCATTTATGCAAGTCTATGGAATTACTTAAGAGACAAGAACATTAAAAGTGTGAAAAATTGTAGGTTGTCTAAATAATTTATTCTGTTAAATCTTTATAAGAATATGATACAACCTCCAATTTTTATCTACTTCCAGGCAGAACTTCACTAATTCACACCAATGACTGGGAGACTCCCATATTCAGCTACTTGCAATAGAATTATTGTGTAAAAACAAATTTTAAGAAAGCAAGAATATGCATATAAAGGTACTTCATTTATCTGACCAGAGTAATTTACTTTTATTCATAATACTTCAAAATGATAAATAGTAATGTTCTGGGGCGTATTTTGTAAAAGTAATAATGTCTTTGAAATGAGACCATCTGACAGTTTTCTACTATTAAAACTCTCCTGAGCACTGGAGAGAGAAAAGTGTGTGTGCGTGCATGTGAGAATATTATGGAGTGGGCAGATTAACCAAATGCAAATTACAAGGCTCTAGATTTAAATGATTAAGAAACAAAATCTAATAGACAGCTAGCAATTTCTTGGAGGAAGGAACCACAGTTCTGAAAATATGTTGGCATGACACGATTGTGTATTGTAATGGTCTAAGTGGATACTGCAGTTCATACTTGGAGTTTTATGGGTTGGGGAGGGGCAAATTTTCATGTTACCATTTGCTTGGCATGAGACAGCTTTATAAGGCAGGGTCAAAAATAGCAGTAGTAGTAACCTCCCTTTGCACTAAAAATAGAAATGCTTTTAAAGTAAATTATTTAGATTTAGAAAAACATAGCAGAATGCAGACCGTAAAAATCCAAGTTTCTTTGCAGAGGGAGGGGCATCTTAGGGAGTTTATTTTATTTTAGAAATTGTTAATGTGTTTCAGTGAACATTTACATTCTCCCTAACCCAAGTAGTCCTAACAGCAGCACTCATACCTACCCAACCCTCTAGTCAGGATAGGAAGAAAGAATATGCAATTCCCCCTGTCAGCTACATCATCTCACAAGTGGGTTGGGGGATAGGTTTTCATTAGGCTCTGCTAAATTCTTAGATGTTCAATGAATGTGCACAGAAACGATTTTTCACTTGCTTATAATTATTTTCTTCCAATCAGAAACTCAAGACAGAAATTTGTTTGGTTCAGAGTTTTACCCAATTTTAAATTGGGGGGTTAGGGGGAAGGGAGTCACATTTTTTTTAAATGAAAGCTTCTTCTTCCACATACATAACACTATTTCTCAGCTACTCCAGAATTTCCCTCAATATCATAACTTCCCCTCCCCCCCAAAACAACAACAACACCACCACCACGCCTCATTTGTTTGAAATGAAGAATGGAAAATTTCAGCCTCAAAAGGAGAATTTTTAACAAAGTTATAAGCAAGAGAAAATGGAGATTTGTAATAGGAGGTTATAAATAATGTTCAATACAGTGTTTTCTACTGTAAGTGCTATACCCCACCACAACGCTTCTTGTTAGTTACTCACAGAGACACAGGAACATGGATTGTCTGCAACGCTTTGACTTCAGTTCAGACTCGATAAAGGGAACAGAAGAGTTCACTTACCATGTCAAGAGCTGAGGTCATCCAAAAACTCCACTTGAACCTCTGAAAGCAGTGGTTCTCAACCTATTTATAATTGTGGGCCGCAGGTTGAGAACCACAGCGCCGACCCTGCTAATACCCCTCTTCCCCACAACCTCTATGCCCAGCAACCCCTGCCCAGAGACTCCACCACAGAGCACGCCCAAGAGCAGAGTCCTGGGCCCAAGCAGCCAGGTCCCGGACCCACCGTGCCTGGGTTTTCTAGCACATAGTTGGGCGGCAGCTGTGTGCTAATTGGGCCATGGGTTGAGAACCACTGCTCTAAAGAGAGGATTAGAACATGAACATACAAGTGACATCCAAGTACTTTTAAGTTGCAACAGCTTGAGCTCTAGAACTCTTAGCTACATGTATATTATGAAGGGGATGTCAATTATTCCACTCCAATTTAAAATTATACCGTGCTAAATTAGCAAGAATGGAAGCCCTTACCTTGATAACACTCCCAATGTGATTCTGTTGTATTAATATGTCAGTTAACTCAGCGATATTAACTGGAGCTTTTAGAAACAGCTAAAAAAAAAAGAACAAGTACTCTGAAAACAGTCTAAAATTTTCCAGTTGTGAACTACTTATTAAAACTTGGATCCTTCTATGAACCTCCTCCCAGCCTGCTCCCACATATTTTTGGAGGCAGCTATAGTGCTCAGTTACATGAAAACGTTAGGACAGCATTAAGACGACAAGATCAAAATAAAATCTCTTTAAAATAATCTGTTTATATGTTCTTACACCATGCTCTTAACCTCCAATCCCATTTAGTACATTTATCGCTTATTTCCTTACCCAGAGTGTAGGACTTCAAGCATTAATAAACCTAATCTGCCCCAAGTTGCCTGCAGCACCAACTACTCTAATGTCTTCAAATCACTTTGCATTTGGTTTGTCCTCTTCTGTATTTAACCCTTTCAATTCTGGCACAGTCTGCAAGTTTGTTTGAGACTGAATTTGAAAAAAGAGGAATCATCAATTAAGAGAGGCAGAAGCAGCCAAATAGGGTGCAGACAGGTACTTTTTAAAACTACAGTTGGTCAAAAACCCTCTAGAAACCCAATGAAGTGGGATACAAATCTCCGGAACCACCACTGCTTGAAGATTGAGAATAATGAGAAAGAAGGGACTATGGTCTATCTGGGTGTGCATTGTGGGTCACAGATTGGAACCACTGCATTTAGAAAAATGCATGTTGTAGCTGTAATTATTCATGTCTTCATCTACTGAGGCACAGTAAAACATTAAATCGATACTAGTAATGGTGCCTGATGACAATTTAAGGCTCTGGAAGCTATTTATTAACAGAAGAAATCTGAATAGGAGCAAGAAAGAATATTTTGAGTCTACCTGTTGCAGTAATTTTTTTATCCCATCATAGTCATTATCTGATATCGAATGTGCTTCAAATTCAACATTCACTTCCTGCGAATAAGCAGAAGACAGCAAGTATCACACATATGGTTGGCAAGCAGAATCTCTCTTAAACAAAGTTATAGCAAAACTGTATGCCTTTTTTTCCTCTACTTCATGTCAATCAGCTTAGGGTAGGGAGTTGGGGTGCAGGTGGGGTTCGGGCTCCAGCCCGCTCCGGGGTGGCAGCGGCACGCACCGGGGCCAGGGCAGGCTTTGGCCCCACGCCCCTGGAGTGGAGGGGACGGGACACAGGGCTCTGGGTGCTGCCCTTGCTGCGCCTCCAGGTACCTCCACTGAACAGTTCCCCAGCCCCGGCCAATGGGAGCTCTGGAGGGGGGGGCAGTGCCTGGAGGCAAGGGCAACGCACAGAGCCTTTTCCCAAATTTGCAGCTGAGGAAACTGAGGCAAGGGCGGGTGAAGCGTGTAACTGGGTCTGACGGGCTGAGGTTAAGAAGGGACAGGGAGAAGAAAAGCGTAGCCCGGTGCTGGAGGAAGTGAGGGCAAGGGGAAGAGGGGCAGCAAAAGTGGGAGGGCGGCCCTGGCAAGGGGGCAGTAAAACAGAAGGGCTCCGGGACAGCGGGAGGAGAAGGCGGAGCGAGCCCCACGCGGGTGGGGCGGCTCTAGCTGGCCCGGGAGCTCGCAGAGCGGCGCCTCCGGCCCTCTCGCCAGTCACCTCGCTGATCTCTTCCTCCTCGGAGGCCGAGTCCCGCTGCTCCGAGTCTGAGTCCTGCTCCTCCCCGCCCGGCTCCCGGCGCTCGGGCGGCCCCGGCGCTCTCCGCTTGGCCCCGGTAGCCATGCCGCTGCCCCGCGCACGCGCCCCGGAGCCGGAAGGCCGCAGCGCGGAGGAGGAGCGGGGCGGTGCACAGGGAGCCCTGGCGAGGGGCGGCCCCCGCCGCACGCAGGTGAGCGGCGGGACGGGCCCTGGCGCTGCCCGGCCCGGGGGCTGTGGCTGGGAGCGGGCCGGGGAACCGTGCGCTGCGGCGGGGCAGTTAAGAGGCGTCCCGGAGGGGGCTGAGGGACCTGGAGATGGGGTGGCCGCGGCTCCGGGTGCACAGGGTTCGGAGCATGGAAACGCGGCAGGGTGCGGGTGGGGATGAGGGCAGGCAAGGTGCAGGCCGGGGGCTACGATCTGCGGGCCATGGCGGCAGAAATCCCGGCTCTGCATCGTTGTGCGAGGTCCAGGAGCTTGACAGCAGCATAAGTCAGCAGCAGCCCTGCTGAAAATCGGCCACTCTGTCACAAGGGCTTGCAAAACCAAAGGGGTTTAAATGGTATGAATAAATAAAATCAACTCTCCGTTTTCAAGGTTTCTATTTTGTTTGTTTCTGTAATTTCATAGTCCTGGGAGGTTTCTAGTGATACGTGGCAGCTTACGTGCTAGATAAAACCTTAATTTCTAATGTAAAAATCAAGCAGAACCGTCCTCACTTTTTATGCCTCCATTATACATCATACAAAAGCAAAAAAGGGGCAAAAGCCCCTCCCCCTTTGCAGCTCACCTTATGCAATTTATATTAGCACTGAAGAACGATCTTTGCAATGATGGCGTTTTGAAACACATATGAAGGAGGGAATAAGCCAAGGGTGGAAGATTGGCGTCCATTACTTGTTTTAAGGCAGGGGTAATCAAATACTTTTTGTCAAGGGCCAGATTTCTTGCTCAAGGCATAGTCGAGGTCCAGACTCCAGAGAAAAATAATAAATAAATAAATAAAAATTGGAGTCTATTCAAAAAGCATCTGGTGATCATTTTAAGGGTTTGACTTTTAGACAAAGAACTAGCAGGGGGAACATTACTGCTTCATTTCCCATTTCCAGATGTAAATCAACAGCCACTGATTCTTTATAGAAACTTTTTTTAAATGTTGGTCACAAGTTTGTGTTATCTCTGGAGAAATGGCGATAATGTAAAGGAGTGTAATGTTTAAATATATGTGGGAACACACTGAATATATCACCAAGGAAGTTGTGTGTATTATTCATGTATTTCCACCATTTCTAGGATATATAGGACTCTTCTATACAGCAGAAATGTCTCACAGGGTTCTATACTCTTTCAGTTTATTCAGCAGGAATCCAGCTGTTCAGAATAATAATTCATTAGCCAATTTCTGGGTCTCCTTCTCAGAGTCTCTAGGACTTGAAGAATCCATTATAAATACAGATTATTATTCCTGTTTCTGTGGCACCTATAACACATTGTAATAAGCTGCAAAAGCTGTTACTTTTAAAAAGTATTATTTCTAAAGAAATCCAATTTATAGTACTGATGGTATCTTCCTTTCGTCATGGGAGTACCACTTCAGCAATAACAGCTGTTTCAACATTTCTGGTTTGGGAATACCATATTCAACATGCATATTTGCCCATACGTGGCTTCTTGGCTGTCTATACTCATCCCCATCTGTTAGGATGGCATTGTGCCTACATTCACGGCGATGTCAGTTGTCCTAGGGCATAATTGCTAAGAAAAATGATTTTGGAGCGGCTGTAGCCAAAACAATGCAAGGTTTGTCTCTTCTATAAGGCATGCCTGCTGCGTGAGAGCATTGCCATACAGGTGCATTATATTACTTTATATTTGATCATACATGTCAATATATATGCTAAATAAACCTGCCTGAACTGTGAAGGAAAAGACGACTCAAGGTTCAGAGAGATTTGTAGCTGCTTTTACAGCAGGTTTACCAAAGCCCTTCAAAGGACACTAGCATGGCACAACAAATATTACAGGAGTGCACAAATCTGCTGCTGCTCTAGCCCAAATTCTGTTTTCAGTCACACACTTTGCAGTCCCTTTGAAGTCAATAAAGTAGCTGCCTTCTGGCAGAAATTAAAGCAAGCCAAAAGACATTCATGGTATCAGGAGCAGACAGGCTTACTCAAAGTAAACCAGATGGCTGAGTCCAAAACAAGTTGTGTGATTTCTGTGTAAAGTGGGCATTCAGATAATTGCATATTAGAGTAGTTTGTGATATTATAAGACTTTTCCCAATAATTTTTCTTTAGTTTTAATATATATTTTGCCCACAAGAACTAAACAGTGGAATTAATTTGATAGTTAGAAGCCTATAATAAGCTTATAAGTGTGGATTTATG
The DNA here is from genome assembly GCF_007399415.2 of Gopherus evgoodei. NCBI lineage: Eukaryota > Metazoa > Chordata > Testudines > Testudinidae > Gopherus > Gopherus evgoodei. The sequence continues at coordinate 22,709,966 of NC_044328.1, read as the reverse complement.
GATATTTATGGATTTAAACCTGTTTATTATTCAGTATTTGACACACAACAGGCTACATGATGGGGAGATAATTTGGGTTCTGACTGCATCCAAAACATCAGTGACAACTCCCCTCCTTCCAGAATGCACCTGAATCAACTTTATGATTTCATTCTGGGGTTTTGTAACTCTAGTTCGGCTTTTTTACTCTTCCCTAGTAGAATTATTGCCTTGGGATGATTTTCATTTTTTCTTAGATTTACATTTTTGATGATTTCATTCTTAGCATTATTAAACATCATACATCTATTTTCAAAGAGGTGAAAGGATTTTTTAAAATGCCATTAAAGTATATAATTAGTGATGTATATTATGGAAAAGTTTGTAAGTTCATGCTGCGGTCAGAGTTTAGGTAATTTATGAAGTGTGTGTATCACTATTAAGAGAATGTATGAACTGTAAGGATATTGGAGTACATATATGTTTCCTTAATAATAATTTCAATACTTTCTAAGGCTTAGGCTGTTGGGTTTTTTAATCGTAGTGTTCTTTTTATGTAATTTATATAACAGTTTTAGTAATTACTGGAACAACTTTTAAGAGTAAGTTTAAAGTTTGTGTGAATTTCCTATGTTTAAAAAAAAAATCTGACACCCCCCCCCACCCCTGCGACATGTATATATTCACAGATGGACAGATAGAAAGGCACATACCCTCCTGAGGGCTTGATGATGTCTGCCAAAGTTGAGTCTTACTACATTAGTCTATATAAGAGAATTTGGAACAGAGATGTCCTCCTGTGTATCTTATTTGGTCTGTCAGCCACAGGCAGAGACCTTGGGCTTAGATCTTCTGATACACTACCTTCTGTTGCCTCCTGTGGAATTGCTAATGTCTACAAGAAGAGAGCTGTGCTATAGTAAATATAAAGTCTTGCAGAAATGGATTTTCCTTCAGTGAACCTTAACAACTCTGCCAGTTCCACATTGCATTGCAGTGCTTTAAGTTCATTATTCTTAAGTGTTGATAACTGGTTGAAGTTTTGAAATGCTTAAATTTTATATGATGGGGTGGCTAGAGGAGATTCAGTCAATAGCAGGAAAGATTGTTAATGCCTTTAGTTTCAGAATCAAAATTCTAATAACCTATACTCTGTAGAGGGGTATACCAAACTTTGTTTATTTTGACTTTGGAATTTTGTTTCAAAGTTATAAATGGCTGAAAAATCATGAGAACACTTATTTTTCAAGAAAAAAAGCTCAGTGTTTGACACTCCCCAAAATATTTGCTGCCCCTCTAAATTAAGCATAAAAATGTTCATAGGAATATCTTCTTCCTATGAAAAGTTAAGAGGATGTGTGTGTCCAAATTAGACTTATTGTCATGCAACTGTCATCGCAACCTTGTCTCAGGAGACTGATTAACACCTCAATAGGAAGAAGTGTTATGAGTTCCAGCCATGGCTGTGATATTGAATCCTCCTGTAGGAGAGAAATCAGGCCCCAATTCAGCAAAGTATCTAAGCTCATGCCTATTTTTAAGCACGACTAGCTGGTCTCATTGACTTCAGTGGGGTCTGATTTCAGACATACTGAACTCTCACAGCTTCTGTTGACTTCATTTGGAAGTGTGTGCTCTGAAATACACATAATATAAAAATAAATTCCAAGATAAAACACTTTACTACATACACTTTTCTCCCTGGGGAGAGGATGAAAGAATAAATGAGACAGTTGCTAGTGCAGGGGTTCTCAAAGCACATTTTTTGATGTCCTCAGAGTGCGGCCACCAACTCTTGCTGGTGGCCGCTATGACAATTTTTCTGAAAAAACTTAATTTTAGGAAAAACAAATATCATAGAATCTATATGCACATATACCTGTCCAAATCATTGTAATTTATTTATATAGGGTTGTTGGGTTTTTTGCAGACTCAATAACAACAACAATGTACAGTTGTCTCTATATTTTACTGGCCCTGAACAGAATAGAAATACAAATAAGGTGCTTTGCATGTTCTTGTCTTTTTTGTTGTTTCTTTTGCTTTTTTGGTTTCTGTTTTTTTTCTTTTAAATAGAATTGATAGCAAGTCTGCTTCTGTGAAAAATGATATTTGTATGTTTGTTAATATCACTTTTCACAGCAGCAGACTTGTTAGCTAGCTGTGGGGCAGTGAAAAGTGATATTAACAAACATACAAATATCACTTTTCACATGAGACCCACACAGCCCTGGCAAGCCAGGGGACAAATTAAGCCTTGGATGAGGTGGTGGGTAGGGAGCATTGGGGGCCAGGGGTGATGGGGTGGATGGGTTCGGGGCTGAGAGAGGCAGCGCAGGCCAGAGGTGATGAGGCAGGTGGTGAGCTTGAACCCCAGTGGCCAGAGCCTGCTGCCACGTGGCTGAAGATTTCCGCCTGCCACCCCAGGGCTGAAGCTGGAAGCCTGAGTCCCACTGCCCATGGAAAGGTGGGGAACTCACACCGGCTATCAACTCCTCTGGCGTTTGTGGCTCCAGAGTCAGGCAAGGCCCAGCCCCTACTTGCAGGCCCAGAGGAGGTGCCAAAGCTTTGCCCTCCCTCTCCCCCATCACTACCCAACCAGCTGTGGCTGCATGCGAGAAATGCTGGCTTATTGCACCACTGGAAGGTGCTCAAATACCATGTGATGAGGTCAGTATAAGAACCAATATAGAATAGAATAGCAAAGCTGTCAGAGGATGCTCATATTACTACGTTAATGTGTTACTGAGATTATTCCTTTCTAAAAGTGTTTTCTTTTAAAGTACATTCTTTTCATTGTCGTTTGTCTCTCTGTAAGTGGTATCATTCAAAACAGCATACTTTTTGCTGGCCTTATCAGGGTGGATGTTCACTCCCAGAGAATGTTCGTTAACTGCTTACTCATTATGTAAACAGTAGTGCATCTGTCAATTATTCTGTTTCTTGTGGTGCATAACTTTTATTGGCATTGTACAGAGAGAAGTCCTCTAGATCTAATTTAGATATTTCTTTACTGTATTTCAATGTTCTATAGCCATTTTTGGTAAACAATGAAGGTTCTGTTACTGAAGGACCCCAAAGACAGAGGCTCAGGACCAGATCCATATATTCAAGTAAGTAACATGGGGGTGGGGGAAGCTATTCCTTGTGTTGTTTCACTGTTAAATTAATAATAATACTTAGCAATTAAACATTGATGTGATTGGATGTTACAAAACTAGGAAAAAATGTTTGAAATGTTAGTATCTATTGAGAAAACTAACTTTCCAGTGTAATTTGCACTATTACAAAAAGTAGTTTTAGATTTGACAGTTATGCACTAAAACCAAAGTTAAAGTTCTTAGCTGGTAATCATCCGTTGCTACTGAAGTTAGTTTTTAACTGGGTAAATGACTAATATCAGTTTGCTTTCACATAGATCAGAATTATGATTACAGTATTTTGTAATTGTTACAAACAATTGTTTAGCAGTCTCCACTGAGAGTTCAACAACATAATTGGATACTTAAATATCCAGATGTGGCCCTCGGGCCAAAAAGTTTGCCCACCCTGTTTTATATTGTACCTGCTCAATGGATAAATACAGGGCTTCAGTCTCCAGGACTATCAGTACAATATCTTTCAGCAACATTAAATTCATCAGTAAAAACCAAAAATTCCATAGACAGTGTTGGATTTTAGTTCAGAAAAGTAGTTGAATAGTTCTGCTGCTAAATAGCCCATTCTTATAAATATAAATAACCACTATTTGTGATGCATTCCAATGACTAGATATACTTTTATCCATAGGAATTAGATTTATATGGATTTGAAGCAGCTTTGATCCCTGTTTTGTCATTTGAATTTGTGTCTCTTCAAACTTTCTTTGAAAAGGTAAGATTTCAACCTTTTAGTAGTCCTGTTGGAGAAATTATGCCCTATGATTGCCAAGCTACAAAGACTAATCCTGATTCAATAATACCCCCCCCACTGCTATCTGTATTACCTATTTCTCCTCCTGAATTGATAGGGGGGTTAAAGAACTTTTCCACAACTCTAGTCCCTTCCTTAAGTATATATTCTGTTAGTCTCATCCCTCATTGCCTAATTGGAGCAAAAAGCTGCTCCTAACGATGGTGAAGAACTTATGGAGCGTGCAAAACTCATCCCTTTGACATCATAAAATGATGTAGTCCCTTGTCATGTAACTAACCTGACAGATTCAGCTGGGATGAGCTATAGCCAGTCTTGCAGTGACTATAATACTAGGTCTATTGCCTAGAAGCCTTTGCCGTGGCAAGAAAACAGGCTTGATTTTAGGACTCATTTTCTTGCTCCCCCAAACCAGTGGGGGCTAGGACAGGGGTTCTCAACCTTTTTCTTTCTGAGGCCCCCCTTGAACATGCTATAAAAACTCCATGGCCCACAACAACCATTTTTCTGTATATAAAAACCAGGACCAGCATTAGGGGGTAACAAGCAGGGCAACTGCCTGGGGACCTGCAAAGTTACGTTGCTCAGGCTTCAGCTTCAGCCCTGGGTGGCGGGATTTGGGGCCTGGGCTTCAGACCCATGCAGTGGGTCTTCAGCTTTCTGCCCTGGGTCCCGCAAGTCTTACTGCTGGCCTGCTTGGTGAACCCCCCAAAACTGCTTGTGCCCCCCAGGGCACCCTGGCCCCTGGTTGAAAACACTGGGCATGGGGACAGCACACTTTAGTGGTTTGAGCTGCTCATCAGTGCTCTCTGTTTGTTAACTGGAAACTAAACTAAGATCTGACTGTGCTTTCTTCTATGCTTCTGCCTACGGCATAGGGGTGCTGTAACACTAGGGTTATATAAAGGAAGGTATATACAGGAAGGTGGGTTTATGCAAGAAAAGATAGGCCTTCATAAGAACTTATTTGTAGATTTGAACCCACCCTGTTGCCTAGATACTAAGACACTGTTTACTATTCAAGTTTCCCTACCTGACAGGTGCCCAATGGTGTGTTCCACAGAAATGCTCTAAATAATGGGGATTTTGTGGACTTGAAAGAGAGGAGGGAAGGGCCATGTGAGCTGGAGAAAGAAACAGAAAAGAAATGTGTTTAGTACGACTGGTTGACATTTTTGTTTTGGGAAACATCTTGGAGACAAAAGATGGTCTTTTTACTGAAACTGAAAACTTTCACAAAAAGCTTTTGGTTTTTTTTTTAATTTTCTGTTTTTTTTTTTAATTGAAAATTTCAGAAATTTTAATTATTGCCACCCTTTTGTCCCTCCATTTTTGCCATTAAATTAATCATAGCTAGGTTTTGGGGGAGGGAGGATGTCACTTTTTCATTTTTCCCTTTGCCATTGTAACGTTCAAAACTTCTTTACCTTGGGAAAAGCTAGAATGGCAAAAGGAAAAATGAAAATTCAGACTAATCAAAAACTGGAGACGTTTGAATAATTACTGTGGCAGATTAGTTCATTTTCCTTTTGCTATTCTACAACTTTTCAAAGGTTAGGAAAAATGAAGAGTTACAGACAGATTATGTCCCTGCACATAATTTATTTTATTGCACTTGGTGGCAAAAAGTGAGAGGAGGAAGACACAAAAATTCAAACATTTTTAAAAAAGGTGTTTCCTGAAAATTTTGGAGTGCGGGGGGAGTGAGAAAATTGTTCCATTTTGAACCCGGCAAGCTAGAAAAAACTTCAAAATTTTCAGTTCATTCTCATAAAATTGATTTTCTTTCCTGTATTTTTAAAAACTCTCTACTCTGATGTTTGTTTAGACATTCTTTTGAGTCAGTTGCCAAGCACCTGGGCCTGTTAAATGATTATTAAAACTAAAAAACAAATATAAACTTTTTAAGGTAAGGCACTTTAGGGACTAACAAATTTATTTGGGCATAAGCTTTTGTGGGCTAAAAACCACTTCATCAGATGCATGGAGTGGAAAATACAGTAGAAAGATATATATACATACAGAGAACATGAAAAGATAGGGGTTGCCTTACCAACTCTAACGAGGCAAATCAATTAAAGTGGGCTATTATCAGCAGGAGGGAAGATCACTTTTGTAGTGGTAATCAGGATGGCCCATTTCAAACAGTTGACAAGAAGGTGTGAGTAACAGTAGGAGGAAAAAAATTAGCATGAGGAAATAGTTTTTAGTTTGTGTAATGACCCATCCACTCCCAGTCTTTATTCAGGCCTAATTTGATGGTGTCCAGTTTGAAAATTTATTCCAGTTCTGCAGTTTCTCATTGGAGTCTGTTTTTGAAGTTTTTTTTGTTGAAGAATGGCCACTTTTAGGTCTCAGGTATCAGAGGGGTAGCTGTGTTAGTCTGGATCTGTAAAATGTGACAAAGAGTACTGTGGCACCTCATAGACTAACAGATGTATTGGAGCATAAGCTTTTGTATATGCTCCAATAGGTCTGTTAATCTGTAAGGTGCCACAGGACTCTTTGTCACTTTTAGGTCTGTAATTGAGTGTCCTGGGAGGTTGAAGTGTTCTCCAACTGGTTTTTGAATGTTATGATTCCTGATGTCAGATTTGTGTCCATTTATTCTTTTGCGTAGAGACTGTCCAGTTTGGCCAATGTACATGGCAGAGGGGAATTGCTAGCACATGATGGCATATATCACATTGATAGATGTGCAGGTGAACGAGCCCCTGATGGGTGGCTGATGTGATTAGTTCCTGTGATGGTGTCCCTTGAATAGATATGTGGACCCGGGGGCTTTAAGGCTGAACAGCTCCCAGCTTTATATTGCAATACCTCAGTAAGCCATTCTGCCTAAAAGGCCAGTGCCTGTCCTTTGCCTACTCTTCGAGGGCTATGACCAGTGTATTGCCAGCACTTACAAATGACCACACAGCTCCTAAGCCAGCACATTTATTGTTAAGGTAAAATCATCACAAAGAAAGCATATAAAAACACCACCACCAACAGAAGAACATACACACATGCTACAAAGCTTACCAGGTTCACCCCCAATTTTAACATAGATCACTGGTAATGTCAGTCCTTCAAACCTGACAACTAGGTCTTCCCCATGGTTGCAAGTTCATATCAGTCTTTAGATCAAGAACCAGAATGAAGGCCCTGAGTTATTTTGAGGTGGGGCTAGTTAGCCAAAAGTCTTCCTTGTCTGTTGGGCTCTGGAAAATCTAGTTTGAACCGGAATATGCAAGCCTCCCTAGAAGGTACTGTAGTACCTTTCTGGAGGTGTTATAAACTGAGTGATTTGTGCTGATCATCCCCTACTGTTGGCCAGTTATGAAGCCAGAGTTAGGAGGCATGGGCGATCCCAGGTATGTTCTACTTGCGAAAGCTCTAAGATTAGTGCTTTTATTGCAGCTTTAGTAGCATTAAATACACTTTATGAGGAGGTTAAATGAAACGAACAGCTTTGGTGAAATCCTGGCTTCACTGAAGTAAATGGGAGTTTTGCCATGGACTTTAGTGGGGCCAGTATTTCACCCTACTTTAAATCCAGTCGTTTTGATTCTCAGAGTATGCAATATACATGCATTTGTTATTAGCATTTTGCGTTGTGAATCTCTATATGGTCTCTGATTGCTAACCCAAATTTATCTATAACCCTCAGACATCCGACAGTCCTAGTTTTTATTTTATTGTATACAAAGACGTTATGTAACTGAGATGATAGAAAATGGTATTTATGCTAAAGAAGTTTCCCACATTATTTTAATATTCCTTATTGGGTGTTCTATGTTAGGGGTATATGCCTGCAGTAGGTTCCATACAGAGCCAGTTTCAGGATGGGTGCTTAGTTGTTAAAAAGTACCTTAAACATTTGTCCTGTACTCATGTACAAGATGAGTATTTTACACTTTTTATGCCAGGTTTTGAAAAGAGCTCAGCACCCAGTAGCTCCCATGTAGGCACCTAAATAAAGTAGTGAGATTTTCAAAAGCGTTCAGTACTTTTCAGCCCCCATTACCCTAGAACCGTGAGGGGAAAAAAATTGGCTTAACAGCTGTCTTAGCCCTTCTCTTGCCTTGGGCTTAAAGTTTTGTGCTGCACCCACAAAATTGCACTTGATGTTCTCTCTGCCGTTACCATTTTAAAAAGTATTTATTTAAAATTTGAGATACATAGTTCTGTGTTATCCATGTTCTTACAAATGTCCAGGGATATTTACTGAAATGCTAAATTTAAATTGTATAATCTTACTATGTTCAGACAAGGCCTACAATTATTAGGACTCACAGACATTTTTTTTGTTGGTGGTGTTTTTCGCATAGACAGTCAGTAATTTGAACTAGTCTTCATCCTGGCAGTGAGGCAAGCACCTGAGTTATGCTAGCAATAGTTATTAGCTTCCCTGTAAGAATTTTAAATCCATCATACAACACTTTTCTCACATACAAGTCTGGTGAGAAGAATTTATGTCTGTTCCTACATTCAGATTTCAGAATTAACATTGTCGTGTGTGAAAGTTTGAGTTAGCCTGAATTTAGTGTTATAAATCTCAATAATATTTTTGCTACTTGTATTAAGTGATCAAAATATTTGCTACTTTGGTTTATAACATTCATATTATAAAATGTAACATTGACTGTATGTTTTTTGAACTTCCCAGTTTTTTGAACTTTATCTAAATATATTTTCTAAATTGTTTTTGGTAGCTCTCTCATCCAGATCATTATGAGGGTTTAATTTTTACCAGTCCAAGAGCAGTAGAAGCTGCCAAGTTAGTTTGGGAGAGAATAGTAAAAAAAGTAAAAATGAAGTAAGTGCAGATTTATACCTTTGGTTATGTCTTTTTAAATGAAGTTTTGTAAATTTCATTCTTCTCCCACCAGAGTCTACTTAATGTGTACGTATGTTATATTTAAAAAAAATGATATCTAATAATTGACTTTGAATATTTAAAGACACCATGCGGCTTTATGCTTAGGTGAGCTTTCACATGTAGAGATTTTGTTTGTTTGTTCCCTCCCATAACTAGAAAAATTATTAGTATAACAAAAAACTCTGAGTTCAAGTTACTAATTAGATTTCATTT